>NC_030684.2:132712773-133912773 GCF_000004195.4 Xenopus tropicalis | reverse complement strand
AGCAGTACTGCCATACAGTAGTACAGTGTACAGTCGTAAAGTCATACAGTAGTACAAACAGTCGTACGGTAGTACAGTCGTATGGTAGTATAGTCGTACAGTAGTACAGTGGTACAGCCATACAGTAGTATAGTTGTACATTAATACAGTTGTACAGTCGAACAGTCGTACAGTCGTGCAGTAGTACAGTCGTACAGCACTACAGTAGTACAGTCGTACAATTGTACGTTGTTAAGTCATACAGTAGTACAGTAGCACAGTAGTACAGTCGTACAGTAGTACAGTCGTTTAATTGTACAGTAGGACAGTCGTACAGTCATAAAGTAGTACAAACAGTCGTGCAGTAGTACAGTTGTACAGTCGTACAGTCGTGCAGTAGTACAGTCGTACAGCACTACAGTAGTACAGTCGTACAGTTGTAAAGTTATACAGTAGTACAGTTGCACAGTAGTACAGTCGTACAGAAGTACAGTCGTACAAACAGTCGTATAGTAGTACAGTCTTACAGTCGTACAGTCATACAGTAGTGCAGTCGTACAGTAGTACAGTCGTACAGTAGTACAGTCATGCAGTAGTACAAACAGTCATACAGTCATGCAGTAGTACAGTAGTACAGTCGTACAGCACTACAGTAGTACAGCCGTACAGTCGTACAGTCATACAGTAGTACAGTAGTGCAGTCGTACAGTCGTACAGTAGTACAGTCATGCAGTAGTACAGTCGTGCAGTAGTACAGTCGTACAGTAGTACAGTAGTGCAGTCATGCAGTAGTAAAGTAGTACAGTCGTGCAGTAGTAAAGTAGTACAGTCGTGCAGTAGTACAGTAGTACAGTCGTACAGTCGTACAGTAGTGCAGTAGTGCAGTCATGCAGTAGTACAGTCGTACAGTCGTACAGTAGTACAGTAGTATAGTCATGCAGTTGTACAGTAGTACAGTCGTGCAGTCGTACAGTAGTACAGTCATGCAGTAGTACAGTCGTGCAGTAGTACAGTCGTACAGAAGTGCAGTCATGCAGTTGTAAAGTAGTACAGTCGTGCAGTAGTACAGTAGCACAGTAGTACAGTCGTACAGTCGTACAGTAGTGCAGTAGTGCAGTCATGCAGTAGTACAGTCGTACAGTCGTACAGTAGTACAGTAGTATAGTCATGCAGTTGTACAGTAATACAGTCGTGCAGTAGTACAGTCGTGCAGTAGTACAGTCGTGCAGTAGTACAGTCATGCAGTAGTACATTAGTACAGAATTACAGTTGGACAGCAGTACAGTAGTACAGTCGGATAGTAGTACAGAAGTACAGTAGTACAGTAGTACAGAAGTACAGTAGTAGAGTCATTGAGTAGTACAGTCGGACAGTAGTACAGTAGTACAGCTGGACAGTCGGACAGTAGTACAGTCGGACAGTAGTACAGTAGTGCAATAGTACAGTCGTACAGTAGTACAGTCATGCAGTAGTACAGTAGTACAATTGTACAGTAGTACAGTCGTTCAGTAGTATAGTCGTACAGTCGTACAGTAGTACAGTCGTACAGTAGTACAGTAGTGCAGTCATGCATTAGTACAGTCGTGCAGTCGTACAGTAGTACAGGAGTACAGTTGTGCAGTAGTACAGTAGTACAGTATTACAGTCGTACAGTAGTACAGTCGGATAGTAGTAGTAAAGAAGTACAGTCGTACAGTCGTACAGTAGTACAGTCGGATAGTAGTAAAGAAGTACAGCCGTACAGTCATACAGTAGTACAGTCGTACAGTAGTACAGAAGTACAGTAGTACAGTCGGACAGTAGTACAGTAGTACAGTTGTTCAGTAGTACAGTAGTACAGCAGTACAGCCATACAGTAGTACAGTAGTACAGTGTACAGTTGTAAAGTCTTACAGTAGTATAAACAGTCGTACGGTAGTACAGTCATATGGTAGTATAGTCGTACAGTAGTACAGTGGTACAGCCGTACAGTAGTACAGTAGTACAGTAGTATAGTTGTACAGTAATACAGTTGTACAGTCGGACAGTCGTACAGTCGTGCAGTAGTACAGTCGTACAGCACTACAGTAGTACAGTCGTACAATTGTACGTTGTTAAGTCATACAGTAGCACAGTAGTACAGTCGTACAATTGTACAGTAGTACAGTCATACATTCATAAAGTAGTACAAACAGTCGTGCAGTAGTACAGTAGTGCAGTCGTACAGTAGTACAGTAGGGCAGTCGTACAGTAGTACAGTAGTACAAACAGCCGTACAGTCATACAGTCGTACAGTTGTACAGTAGTACAGTCGTTCAGTCGTACAGTAGTACAAAAAGTCGTACAGTCATACAGTAGTGCAGTCATACAGTAGAACAGTTGTACAGTAGTACAGTCGTGCAGTCGTACAGTAGTACAGTTGTGCAGAAGTACAGTAGTATGGTCGTACAGTAGCACAGTAGTACAGTAGTACAGTGTACATTCGTAAAGTCATACAGTAGTACAAACAGTCGTACGGTAGTATAGTCGTACAGTAGTACAGTGGTACAGCCGTACAGTAGTACAGTCGTACAGTAGTATAGTTGTACAGTAATACAGTTGTACAGTCAAACAGTCGTACAGTCGTGCAGTAGTACAGTTGTACAGCACTACAGTAGTACAGTCGTACAGTCGTAAAGTCATACAGTAGTACAGTAGCACAGTAGTACAGTCATACAATTGTACAGTAGTACAATTGTACAGTCATAAAGTAGTACAAAATGTCGTGCAGTAGTACAGTAGTGCAGTCGTACAGTAGTACAGTAGTGCAGTCGTACAGTAGTACAGTAGTACAAACAGCCGTACAGTCATACAGTCATACAGTTGTACAGTAGTACAGTCGTTCAGTCGTACAGTAGTACAAAAAGTCGTACAGTCGTACAGTAGTGCAGTCATACAGTAGAACAGTTGTACAGTCGTACAGTCGTGCAGTCGTACAGTAGTACAGTTGTGCAGAAGTACAGTAGTATGGTCGTACAGTAGCACAGTAGTACAGTAGTACAGTCGGATAGTAGTAAAGAAGTAAAGTAGTACAGTCGTACAGTCGTACAGTAGTACAGTCGGACAGTAGTACAGTAGTATAGTCGGACAGTCATACAGTCGTACAGTAGTGTAGTAGTACAGTGTACAGTAGTAAAGCCGTACAGTAGTACAGTGTACAGTCGTAAAGTCGTACAGTAGTACAAACAGTCGTATGGTAGTACAGTCGTATGGTAGTATAGTCGGACAGTCGGACAGCAGTACAGTAGTACAGTGGTACAGCCGTACAGTCGTACAGTTGTACAGTAATACAGTAGTACAGTTGTACAGTCGTGCAGTAGTACAGTAGTACAGTCGTACAGTAGTACAGTCGTACAGCACTACAGTAGTACAGTTGTAAAGTCGTACAGTAGTACAGTCATACAGTAGTACAGTAGTACAGTCATACAGTCGTACAGTAGTACAGTCGTACAGTGGTACAGTAGTACAAACAGTCGTCCAGTCGTCCAGTCGTGCAGTCGTGCAGTAGTACACTAGTACACTAGTACAGTCGTACAGCACTACAGTAGTACAGTCGTACAGTTGTAAAGTCGTACAGTAGTACAGTAGTACAGTCGTACAGTAGTACAATTGTACAGTCGTACAATAGTACAAACAGTCATACAGTAGTACAGTCGTACAGTAGTACAGTAGTGCAGTCGTACAGTAGTATAGTCGTACAGTAGTACAGTCGTACAGTAGTACAAACAGTCATACAGTTGTGCGGTAGTACAGTCGTAGAGTCGTACAGTAGTACTGTTGTACAGCCGTACAGTAGTACAAAAAGTCGTACAGTAGTACAGTCGTACAGTAGTACAGTAGTACAAAAAGTCGTACAGTAGTGCAGTCATACAGTAGTACAGTCGTACAGTCGTACAGTAGTACAGTCTTACAGTAGTACAGTCGTACAGTTGTACAGTAGTACAGTTGTACAGTAGTACAGTAGTATAGTCGTACAGTAGTAGTCATACAGTAGTACAGTAGTACTGTCGTACAGTCGTACAGTATTACAGTATTACAGTAGTACAGCCGTACAGTCGTACAGAAGTACAGTCATACAAACAGTCGTACAGTAGTACAGTAGTACAGTCGTAAAGTCATACAATAGTACAGTAGTGCAGTCGTACAGTAATACAGTCGTACAGTAGTACAGTCATACAGTAGTACAGTAGTACAAACAGTCGTACAGTCGTACAGTCATGCAGTAGTACAGTAGTACAGTAGTATAGTCGTACAGCACTACAGTAGTACAGTCGTACAAATAGTCGTACAGTAGTACAGTCATACAGTAGTGCAGTCGTACAGTCGTACAGTAGTACAGTCGTGCAGTAGTACAGTAGTACAAACAGTCGTACAGTCATGCAGTAGTACAGTAGTACAGTCGTACAGCACTACAGTAGTACAGTCATACAGTAGTACAGTAGTACTGTCATACAGTAGTACAGTCGTACAGTAGTACAGTAGTACAGTAGTACAATAGTACAGTAGTACAGTAGTACAATAGTACAGTAGTACAGTAGTACAATAGTACAGTCGTACAGTAGTACAGTTGTACAGTAGTGCAGTAGTACAGTCGTACAGCACTACAATAGTACAGTCATACAGTCGTACAGTCGTACAGTAGTACAGCCGTACAGTAGTACAGTCATGCAGTAGCACCCAAAATTATACAGCCCTAGCATTTTATCATCTATAAGGGAGAAAAATTCAGAGTTGTCCCCTGCTCTCATAAATTATACATATTAACATATAGGGCCCTGGATTTACCATCAGGTGGGATAGTAGTGCCAGGATACCCTTAGTAAT
This sequence comes from Xenopus tropicalis, assembly GCF_000004195.4. Taxonomy (NCBI): domain Eukaryota; kingdom Metazoa; phylum Chordata; class Amphibia; order Anura; family Pipidae; genus Xenopus; species Xenopus tropicalis. The sequence continues at coordinate 133,907,952 of NC_030684.2, read as the reverse complement.
TTGCATCAATAATGGGCCCGAATTTGTCATTTTTATTTCTTTTTTAATTCACTTTTTATTCTCTCTCTTTATCTCTCTCTCTACTTGGAATGTAAACTATTACATGGTTAATAGAGTGTCAGTTACGCTAGCAGCCAGGCGATGGTTTGAAGGGACGATTGGAAGAATAAATGAATCACTTTACAAATCTAGTTTTAATAAATAAAAAAACAAATACAAAAGTATTGTAGAAGTGATACCTATATTGGCTATACATTGCAAGCTTTCAGAGCTCTAAGGCCCCTTCGTCAGGCATAATACATCTTCCTAATCTGGTTGTTGGACTCCAGCAATGAGATACAACTTTACATTTCAGGTGAGAGAGGCCAAATAGAAAATCAAATAGCCGATAGTTTCATATGGTGCCAGTTCAAGCCTTCATTGAGAGCCAGCATCCACTCAGGGCCTCCCTTATCTTATAAAGCTTAGGCATTGCCCCCAGGTGTCCCTAGGGAGCCATTCTCCATTAATTTAACCATAACTGACTGGGTCTCATCAGACACTGCCCTTAGCCCCTATGAGGGCAGCCCAGTAGTTATGGGTGAAATGTTTCGCCAGGCACGGATTCGCAGCAAATTTTCATCTTTTGCCATTGGCGGGTTATTTCATGAAACGGATGAAAAAATTTGCCTTGGACAAATTTGGTGCACGTCCAAAAATTCTTGCCAGCGTCAAAAGAATAGCTGCACAACAAAAGAATAGCCGCGCAACATAAAATAGCTGCGGCCAACAAAAGAATAGCCGCAGGCAACCAAAGAATAGACGTGGGTGACAAAAGCATAGCCGTGCAACAAAAGAATAGCCGCGGGCAACAAAAGAATAGCCGTGGGCAACAAAAGAATAGCCGCGGGCAACAAAAGAATAGCCGTGGGTGACAAAAGAATATCTGGGCGACAAAAGAATAGCCGGGTGACAAAAGAATAGCCGCGCAACAAAAGAATAGCCTCGTGAGACAAAAGAATAGCCTTGCAACAAAAGAATAGCCACGGGCGACAAAAGAATAGCAGCGCAACAAAAGAATGGGCACACAACAAAAGAATAGCCGCACAACAAAAGAATAGCCGTGGGCAACAAAAGAATAGCCGCGGGCAACAAAAGAATAGCCGTGGGTGACAAAAGAATATCTGGGCGACAAAAGAATAGCCGGGTGACAAAAGAATAGCCGCGCAACAAAAGAATAGCCACGGGAGACAAAAGAATAGCCTTGCAACAAAAGAATAGCCGCGGGCGACAAAAGAATAGTCACGGGTGACAAAAGAATAGCCGCGGGCGACAAAAGAATAGTCACGGGAGACAAAAGAATAGCCTTGCAACAAAAGAATAGCCGCGGGCGACAAAAGAATAGCCGCGCAACAATAGAATAGCAACAGACGACAAAAGAATAGCCGCGGGTGACAAAAGAATAGCAGCGCAACAAAAGAATGGGCACACAACAAAAGAATAGCCGCGCAACAAAAGAATAGCCGCGCAACAAAAGAATAGCGACAATTTTTTTTTGACGTGCACCATTTTCGCCGTTTCACAAATCTTTTGAAAGATTTGCAAATTTTTCAGCAAAGCAAAATGGGACAGATTCTCTCATCACTAGTTATGGAACCAGTTCTGGAAAGTGCTGAATAAACAACCTAAACTGTTCCTTTATAATACCATTATCCCCTTCCATTGGGTCTGTCATTGGGTGTGTGAATTCCTTGTCTTGTTAAGGGGAATTTATTTCATGGCAAATAAACATCTTTTTGTTTACTTTTTAGGCCAAGAGAATTTCAGAGGAGGAAAACCATGACTCTTGCCATTAACATTAAATTGTGCAAATAACAACATTGCATGGTTCTACAGCCGGCCTCCACTATGCCTTAATTGGTCATTGCAAAAACATTGGGACTAGGGACTGTTATCTCAGGAATTTTGTAAAGCATTGCATTTTTCCATTCCCCCCCCCCCCCCAAAGTTCTATATAATGAAGAATTTTAAATGACATTAAGATGTAAAAACAAGATTGTTACACTATGTATAAAAATTTACCCACGTATTAGAACATTACTTGGTGCCCCCCCCCAATGTAAATACAGATACTGACTTGGGGGTACATTTATCAGTTGGGTATTCCTACTGTACTATCAATTCAAAATTCTTACTTATCGTCGTCAGTGAACATTAGAGATTCCATATAACAGATCCCCAAAAGAACGACTGCTCTGAGCTACTGAATCCCCTAGTCAGCTATGGGCAATGTTTACATATTGTTAATGGTTTTTTACCTGCTCAATTAATATTGATTGTGATCATTATGAATGGAAGACGTGCCGAAGAGTTAGAAGAATTGCACTCTATACCACTTAGACTGTAAGCTCTATGGGGCAGGGACCTCCTTCCTACTGTGTCTCATACCACAGGGCTGTGTATTTATACGTATTTATTGTATTTATGACACTTGTTCTCCCTGTGCGTAATTGTATATATTGTACAGCGCTTTATAAATAAAGTTATACATACAAACATTTCATTTGTTGGAAATCAAAAAATTGTTATGGATCCAACAAATCTGATTGATCTTTTAGCCTGAGTAATGGAAGCACAGATATCAGGGCAGAGCTGAACGAGCACAAACTTAGGAGAGTGTCTACTCAACGGTGCACAGAAGACTTTGGTGTGCAGAAAACATAACAGACTTGTTTTGCTGGAAAGTCTTTGCACTCTGGCACCACCTAGAGGCAGGATTTAACACTTTAAAATGGTGTCTGGACATGGTGAGACAAAATGTGAAAACTTGCTGGCTGCATCTCTGCCTACTAACTCCAATTTCATATAATGCTCTATATCAGTCCTATCCAACTTATTACATGAAGTGGGGCAATTATTTCTCATACAGTATGTTCGAGGGCTGATGAAGCCCATAGAGTCTATGAGCAGGCTCATTTATTTTGACGCCGTGACTATTTATTTTGATGCTGTGGCTATTTATTTTGACGCCGTGACTATTTATTTTGACGCCCACGACTATTTATTTTGACGCCCGCGACTATTTATTTTGACGCTGTGACTATATATTTTGACGCCGTGGCTATTTATTTTGACGCCGTGACTATTTATTTTGATGCCCGCGACTATTTATTTTGACACCCGCGACTATTTATTTTGACGCCATGACTATTTATTTTGACGCCCACGACTATTTATTTTGACGCCCGCGATTATTTCTTTTGACGCCGTGACTATTTATTTTGACGCCGTGGCTATTTATTTTGACACCGTGACTATTTATTTTGATGCCGTGGCTATTTATTTTGACGCCATGACTATTAATCTTGACACACGACTATTCTTTTGACGATTTTTCCGCTGCAAATTTTTTCATCCGTTTCGCGAAACAATCCGTGAATCCATGCCTGGTGAAATATTTCGCCCATCACTAGCCATCACCCATATCTCTGCTAGATGCCAGATTTCTGGTATGTCTGGGGTTAATGGAACAGTTCAGTTTAAAAATGAAACTGGGGAAAATAGACAGACTGTGCAAAATAAATAATATTTGCAATATAGTTAGTTGGGCAGAAATGTAATCTATAAAGGCTGGAGTGAGCAGATGTCTAACATAATAGCCAGAACACTACTTCCTGCTTTCAGCTCTCTAAGCTGTTAGCAGTCAGTAACCAATCAGTGACTTGGGGGGAGGCCTATATTGGACATAACTGTTATGAATCTGACCTGACTAACTGACCGTTATGTCCCATGTGCCCCCCCACTAAAGTCACTGACTAATTAAGAGGTTAGAGATCTGAAAGCAGGAAGTAGTGTTCTGGCTATTATGTTAGACATCTGCCCACTCCAGCCTTTATAGATTACATTTTGCCTAACTTTGGTAGGCTGTGCAAAATAAAAAAATAAAAATACTTCTATTTATTTACCCACACTGAACTGTTCCTTTAATGCCTCTAGTGATTAACGGCAATGGTTTCTGGCATGTCTGAGGTTAATGGTGATTATTCAGGTTCTAAAGTGATTACTGGTATTTCTGGGCATAATGATGTGTATTTACTCACTCTACTTAATCAGCCCCCCTAGATACAAGCTGTGGGCGCTTGCTGGGTTTTGCCGATAACTTATTTTCCTAGAAATCATCTATCAGGCCTGGCATTACCCTGGCACCTAGTTACTATGTACAGGCTTTGCCTAGGAAACAGCTTGCATTGGGCTGATGAACTGAGAGTTTCCTGCGGACGACCATGAATAATGTGTCCCCAATAAAACTTTATAAGAAAGACAGTTTGTCTGTGAGAGAACGTTAAACCACAATCTGACACCTGTTACAGAGATCTTTTACAGCACAAAGCAGAAACCCACATTCTGCCAAAGCAATGAGGCAGCGCCACCCAGTGGCCCACACCGAGGCTGCAAGCTCATTCTAGGCACTGAGACTCACAAGTCAAGCTTATGCTTTGCTGGAAGTACTTCTGTGCGCTGCAGTTCATGTAAATGTAGGAATTCAATGATTTTTGACATTCCTTTTCAAAATTGAAAACTATAGATCTGTATAAATCAGTTTTATTATTACAGAGAAAATGGAATTATTTAAACATGAAATAAACCCAATAGGGCTGTTCTGCCCCCAATAAGGGGTAATTATATCTTAGTTGGGATCAAGTACAGGTACTGTTTTATTATTACAGAGAAAAGGGAATCATTTAACCATGAAATAAACCCAATAGGGCTGTTCTGCCCCCAATAAGGGGTAATTATATCTTAGTTGGGATCAAGTACAGGTACTGTTTTATTATTACAGAGAAAAGGGAATCATTTAACCATGAAATAAACCCAATAGGGCTGTTCTGCCCCAATAAGGGGTAATTATATCTTAGTTGGGATCAAGTACAGGTACTGTTTTATTATTACAGAGAAAAGGGAATCATTTAACCATTAAATAAACCCAATAGGGCTGTTCTGCCCCAATAAGGGGTAATTATATCTTAGTTGGGATCAAGTACAGGTACTGTTTTATTATTACAGAGAAAAGGGAATCATTTAACCATGAAATAAACCCAATAGGACTGTTCTGCCCCCAATAAGGGGTAATTATATCTTAGTTGGGATCAAGTACAGGTACTGTTTTATTATTACAGAGAAAAGGGAATCATTTAACCATGAAATAAACCCAATAGGGCTGTTCTGCCCCAATAAGGGGTAATTAAATCTTAGTTGGGATCAAGTACAGGTACTGTTTTATTATTACAGAGAAAAGGGAATAATTTAACCATTAAATAAACCCAATAGGGCTGTTCTGCCCCCAATAAGGGGTAATTATATCTTAGTTGGGATCAAGTACAGGTACTGTTTTATTATTACAGAGAAAAGGGAATCATTTAACCATGAAATAAACCCAATAGGGCTGTTCTGCCCCAATAAGGGGTAATTATATCTTAGTTGGGATCAAGTACAGGTACTGTTTTATTATTACAGAGAAAAGGGAATCATTTAACCATGAAATAAACCCAATAGGGCTGTTCTGCCCCAATAAGGGGTAATTATATCTTAGTTGGGATCAAGTACAGGTACTGTTTTATTATTACAGAGAAAAGGGAATCATTTAACCATGAAATAAACCCAATAGGACTGTTCTGCCCCCAATAAGGGGTAATTATATCTTAGTTGGGATCAAGTACAGGTACTGTTTTATTATTACAGAGAAAAGGGAATCATTTAACCATGAAATAAACCCAATAGGGCTGATCTGCCCCCAATAAGGGGTAATTATATCTTAGTTGGGATCAAGTACAGGTACTGTTTTATTATTACAGAGAAAAGGGAATCATTTAACCATGAAATAAACCCAATAGGGCTGTTCTGCTCACAATAAGGGGTAATTATATCTTATATTTATATTAAAAAACATTTTTCTTTATGAGATTTTTGTTGTTCTGACAACTGTTTTGCGGGAAACCCTACAGATAAAGTAAAATGCCCCAGTAAAATGGCATAACTGGTTTTGTATATATTGTAGTTGCCTATGTGACTAACAGATATTTGATTTGGATGCAGCACTAAAGTATTTGTTGCAGAAAGGCAAATGTTTCCCTGTTATCACCAAGGACCTGTTTGTATTCTTTCTATTCATGTTGTTTAATTAGTGATAAGGTTATTATATGCTCCTAATTGGGTGTGTATTCCCTATGACAGTTTGTACTATGGAAATATCTCTGGACATGGAATGTATTTCTATCCTGCACACGTAATAATCTAAGGGCCAGTAAATCCCTTCTACGCCACAAGTGCAATGATTGGGTCTTTTGCTGAGCAAACAATCATTTTGTTATTTTGAGCAACCTGTGATTGCAATTCTGGGGTAAGGGTGGTTGCTACTGGGATGACTGGGGGACAATTCCAGGCAGCCATGATTAACTTATTAAATTGTGTGCCTTGCAATAAAATTGCCTATTATTTTTTTTCTAATGGGGTGGTTTCAATTGGTCTTCATTTTTTGCTTTTAAACTATTTGCCTTCCTCTTCTGCCTCTTTCCAGCTTTCAAGTGGGGGGGGGGGGGGGGTCACTGACCCCGGCATAATTATATGCCTGTCTTCCTTTCCAACCACTGCCTGGTTGCTAGGTTAAATTGGAACCTAGCAACGAAAGAGCTCCTGACATGGAGCCAAACTGGCTACTGAACAAAAAAACTAAATAATTCAAATGCTGCAAATAAAAAAAGACCAATTGCAAAGTGTATTAAAATAGTACTCTATATCATAAAGGAGCTTTTTCATCTGTGCAGATAATTTGAGCTCACTTTGACCTACAGAATGCTTTAAACCTACTCCAGTTTGCAGGTAACCTGTTTATTGAGAGGGTAAAGGGGCATCTGGGCTGTCAGGACCCACTGCCTTTCACTGTAAGTAATTTGGTGCTGAAGTTCCAACTGCCTCCAATAGTGATGAGCGAATTTTTTTGCCAGGCATGGATTCACAAAGAATTTCCTCATTTCGCCAACCTTCTGTGAAAATTAGCAGCGAAAAAATTCTGCGTTGAATTCATCGCTTACAAAAGGGCGCGGTCACATAAAAAAAGGGGAGCAGTCGAGTCAAAAAGCATGGGCGACAAAAAAATAACCGTGGCGATAAAAAAGACATGGGCGACAACAAAAAAGTTGCAACAAATGTGTTTCGCAAATTTTTCAACGTTTCACAAATTTTCTTGCCGTTTCGCGGATTTTATGGCAAAGCGAAACGGGACAAATTCACTCATCACTAGCCTCCAATTGTATTTAATATATTTTGAGTGTCATTACCCTCTGTGGGGTTAGTGGGGGAGAAGCAGGGGCATGAATAATTCAATATCAGGCCAAGGTCAGGGCAGGCAAAATTCAGTGGAGTTAAAGGCAGGCACGAAAAATTGTCACCCACGTCAAAACAATTGTGACAATTTTTTTTTTTGGCGCAGAACTGGGCAGAATGGGAGTCTGTAGCTGCTCCATATTTGGGCCTTACAGTTGTGATTACCAGCATACAGTTCCTTTTTCGTCCTTTGTTATGACTGTTTCGTTAGCAAGAGTCCATTATGCTGGGGGTTTATCGACACATTAGCAATATAATTGGTGTCATTAGGGACAGTAGGCCCACCTCCTCCTTCCCATCTCTCATGAATACATCACTCCAAAATCCCCAGCCAATGGCAAAGGACCTTTATACCCAAGCAGCAAGAAGAAGTGGGCACACATCAGGAATATATTCTGTCCATCACTTATAGTATACCCCAATAATGTGTTTAGCAGTGTGGGCAGTATTAGTGGGCAGTGTGGTGTAATCCAGCTGATACAAAGTGCTGTAACACATTCAACTCATCCAGTTTATAAAATCCTCAGTCCCCTCCTTATCCCCTCAGCCAGGGAGAACCATTACAGAATTGCAAGATGGAGGGTCAACTGAGTGCCAATGGATTCCATTCATATCAAGTGGAACTATATGCTGGGCTTTAGATACCGTATTATAATGGGCTTTGGTGTAATATAATTAAGCCACTTCAGTTACTATAAACAACCTTCCCTTTTTTCTGCCTGGTAACTCTGACTAAGGCTGTATCTATTTTTCTTATTGGACACAACATTTAGCCCTGCCAAGTTGAAATGACTGAACATAAAATGTTTGAAACAAAGAGCGACATTTTTTTATGAGTAGATCTGGTGTAAAGACGGTTGAATATTTAATATATATATCTTATATATTAATATAAGAAGATAACATAACAATGAGTTACATTGTGGTGCTGCTGTTCAGCCTCGGCGTGTGTGTAGTACATTGTGGTGATTAGCAATATCTACTGATTATTGAATATAAAGAATAATGGGGCAAAGGGGGACATTAGGGTGAGTAGCAATATCTACTGATTATTGTATATAAAGAATAATGGGACAATGGGGGACATAGGGGTGAGTAGCAATATCTACTGATTATTGTATATAAGAATAATGGGGCAATGGGGGACATTGGGGTGAGTAGCAATATCTACTGATTATTGTATATAAGAATAATGGGGCAATGGGGGACATTGGGGTGAGTAGCAATATCTACTGATTATTGTATATAAAGAATAATGGGACAATTGGCGACATTGGGGTGAGTAGCAATATCTACTGATTATTGTATATAAGAATAATGGGGCAATGGGGGACATTGGGGTGAGTAGCAATATCTACTGATTATTGTATATAAGAATAATGGGGCAATGGGGGACATTGGGGTGAGTAGCAATATCTACTGATTATTGTATATAAGAATAATGGGGCAATGGGGGACATTGGGGTGAGTAGCAATATCTACTGATTATTGTATATAAGAATAATGGGGCAATGGGGGACATTGGGGTGAGTAGCAATATCTACTGATTATTGTATATAAAGAATAATGGGACAATGGGGGACATTGGGGTGAGTAGCAATATATACTGATTATTGTATATAAAGAATAATGGGGCAATGGGGGACATTGGGGTGAGTAGCAATATCTACTGATTATTGTATATAAAGAATAATGGGACAATGGGGGACATTGGGGTGAGTAGCAATATATACTGATTATTGTATATAAAGAATAATGGGACAACGGGGGACATTGGGGTGAGTAGCAATATCTACTGATTATTGTATATAAAGAATAATGGGACAACGGGGGACATTGGGGTGAGTAGCAATATCTACTGATTATTGTATATAAAGAATAATGGGACAACGGGGGACATAGGGGTGAGTAGCAATATATACTGATTATTGTATATAAAGAATAATGGGACAACGGGGGACATTGGGGTGAGTAGCAATATCTACTGATTATTGTATATAAAGAATAATGGGGTAATGGGTGACATTGGGGTGAGTAGCAATATCTACTGATTATTGTATATAAAGAATAATGGGGTAATGGGTGACATTGGGGTGAGTAGCAATATCTACTGATTATTGTATATAAAAAATAATGGGACAATGGGGGACATTGGGGTGAATAGCAATACCAGTAATGGCGGCTTATTCTCGGCTTCATGATCAGGAGTGAAACTTATGTTTTCTTCCCACATTGGTTTTGTCTGGTGCCTGGGAAGGGGAAGCTGTTTTCTCATACATCCCTTTTAATGTTTAACTGGATTTGTTTTGAGTCCAACTAGGGAGCCAGGGGCCCATCAGAAAACACAAGACAACAAGTCTACTCTATTCTGTCTTCTCCATAAATATACAGTACATGATGTTGTCCCTAATATTCTTGCTATAAGGCAGATTAAAGGAAAAGGAAAGGCATTTTGACATTTTACTGCCAATAGATTTGCCACATTAGTGCCACCTATAATGCTGTATTTATTCTGCAGAAAGCTTTACCATACCTGAGTAATCAGCCCTAGAAGCTCCCCCTGTTTGTTTAACATATGCAGCTACCATTTTAGCTTGGTTTCCGTAGCTTCTGTACTGCAGCTCTAGCTGCTGGAAGCTCAGATCACAGATTCTGATGGGAGGGGGAGTGAATTCTTATGGGAGGGGGAGTGAATTCTAATGGGAGGGGGGAGCAGGAGAAATGAGAGAGAAGAGAGCTGCACATACTCTGGCCCTGCGAAAGAAGAATTTTTCTGAGAGAGGAAGTCAGATACAGAAGAACATGTTTACAAAAAAGGAGACAAGAAATCCTGTGTTTCTTTTGATAGAGGACTCTATCTATGCTTATGGCTGTATTTACATAGACTTTTTTTACCTTTACTTCTTCTTTAATGTAATCTTTTCTGCTCCCTTTGTGTCTTTGTTGTCCCGCAGGCCGGCACACATTACAATATGACATATCGCTGGTATCCTCCTATAGTCACAGCGTGCCACACTACACCATCACTGCGTATATAGACGGCTTGCAGTACGGGAGGTACGACAGCGCAACGCGCCGGGGGCAGGTCTTGATTCCATCAATGGTCATTCCATCGCGTAGTACGCATCTTAAGCACATGTTATTGCAGATTGAATTTGCTCAGAAACAGGAGGTTGCAGAAAAACAGAAAATGGAATCTCTAATGGGGTTTCTAAACAAGACCCACGGTGAGTACAATACAATGCGAATCTGATAGTATAATTTTATTCCACATTTCACCATTCTCATACTTTGTTGGTCACTGGGGGACTGCAGTTCAAAAATATAAAAAGTGGGCAGGGCCACCAACAGCCAATTATTTTTTTTAATTTGATGGTTTAAGTTTAAAATGCTGTCATTATCGCACTATTTAGGCCCAAACTTTGCACAGTTTAATATTAGAAAAAGTGGGCACACCCAACGTCCACCAATCACAATTCACCTATTCACATTTGCAGAGTTAGTCACTGGGTAACTGCAGTTCCAGGTTATAAAAAGTGGGCGGAGCCACCAACCACCGATCAGATGTCACTCATTGACTTCTAGTGGAGAAATTTAAATTGCTGCCATTCAGACACTATTAAAACCAGGTTCCCCAAACTTTGCACAGTGGTTTTTACTATATGACTGTGGTCCAAAACCAAAACTGGGTGGAGCCAACAACGTCCAATCAGATTTTATTCAGTGGTTTTCAAACCAACATGAAGTTCCCTTTCTAGTTTCTCTTATTGTTTGGTTTGCAGGTAATGGAGAATTCCATGTCTTCCAGAGGAAGTTTGCCTGTGAGCTACACAAAGATGGAACCATTAGTGGATACGATGAGATTGCTTTTGATGGGAAGGAGCTTATGACGTTTGACAGAGAAAGAGTGGTGCATGTTCCTGTAACACAGGAGGCTCTGGCTATGACCCAGCTATGGAATCGGAATTACGATTATGCAAAGATAAATAAGCTCTACATGGAGAATGACTGCATTGAGAATATGAAGATGTATCTCCTTTATGTATCAACTGACTTGGAGAGGAAAGGTGAGATCATGTAATAAGGTTTGCCCTTGGGTAATTATGAAACATACCAATTTCGGGGCATGAACAATACATTTAGTTGTACGTTGAAGATTGCATTTACATCATTTCTATAAAACCATGAACTGTTTACCTAAATATTCTCCTAACTAGGATAAAGGACTAGGCTGGGTGGCCTAATGTAGATAAGGAGACAACATATCATGGAAAATATGTCACTGCATTTATTTTTCCGGGAAAAGGTTTAATAACGATAAGAAAATTGTAGACAATGAAATTGTAAATTGTAGAGCCATCTTTTGTTTAGATGAGCACTATGTCTTAACTCTCTCTGCTCTTCTGCATGACCAGATGCTAAGGTGGCCATACGTGGGCAGATTTCAGATGCCAATTCAGGTCCTTCAGACAAATTCAGCAGCTCATCAGCCTGTGTATGGGCACCCCCAATGGGCCTACCTGACCGATATCTAGTCTAAAATTGGCCAGATCTTGATTTTTTGTCAGATCAAGGATCGCATTGGTTTGTTAATGCGGTCCTCTGTCCGACGGGCCAAACGATCGAGTTAGCCCAATATCAGAAGAAGATCTGCTTGTTTGGTGACCTTGCCAAACGAGCAAATCTTACCATGTATGACCACCTTTAGCCAAAGAAGCAGCGGGTTGCTGGGGTTTCCCTGGGAATTGTATTAAGGGAATTCTAAAAGGATTTATACCTGAGGATGGGCAGGTTATAGGAATAGTCAGGTTCAATAAATCATTATAAATAATAAAATTATCAATAAATCAAGTCTCACTAATGTTTTGCTGTGCTCATTGCCAATTTTTATTGGCAACAGATGGTAAAACTACATGTGTGTTCCATATCGGAGCCATTATACACCTGAGCCACGTTGATGTTTTTAGCATAGAGGACAAGAGGCTCATATCTAGAACTTGTATTGTTTAATAGCTTCATCACTATGTATTATTAGTACATTATTTTATAGATTGCAGAATTAAGGGTATGGCTACACTGGACATAAATGGAGCTAGAATAGGTAATAAAAATGGGATTTTCTATTTCTCAAAGCCATAACTACCCACTATGTGCTAGGGCAGTACAAGCTATCGATACTCCCCATATAATTGTATTGGATTGTATATGGGTTTATTGCATTTAGCCTATGCAACTAATGACTTCTCTCACACTTTTGTCAGTTCTCCCTAAAGTGAAGGTTTCCAGCTCAGAATCAGACAGCGGTGCTGACCTTCACTGCTCTGTGTATGGGTTCTACCCCCGAGATGTGGAAGTGAAGTGGATAAAGAATGGGAGAGATGAGATTCACTCAGAGGAGGCGGCACAGATCCTGCCAAACCCTGATGGCACCTATCAGATCAGAGTCAGTGTGGGGGTAACACCAGAGGGGGGCGCCAATTACTCCTGCCATATAGATCACAGCAGCTTGGAAAACCCAATGGTTGTACCTTTTGGTGAGTTTTTTTAGTTTACAATAATAACATTATAGAGGGATAAAATGTTGTGGTTTATATTTTAGTAACAGTTTGTGGAAATAGGCAGCACAAACCTTTTGGAACAGTTCATTCACTGGTGTACATTCATCCATATCTTCTACTGACTAGAGTTGCACAGCTTGTTATCCTCGAAGATCCCCAGATCCTTCTCCATTAAGGATACTCCCAACACACTACCTTTTAGTGTATAGAAAGCATGTAAAAAATACACAGAAGGTTATTAATTGAGAATGCTAAGCCTGCTGAACTGAACTATGGGTGATTATTTGGCATTTACATGGGGGTACTTTATGCTCACCTAGTTCTCAGAGGGCTATTCTAACCCATAAGAGCTGCTTTAGAGTTTGCATTTCACGTTTTTACAGGGTTTATCTTCTATTTAGTTTTTATCCTTGCATATCATTTTTATTTTATCATCTTTCTTTCTTCCACCCATAAAAAACAGTATCTAATAGGAGAAGTATTTCACAAATCAAGATCCCTATCATGGCTGCTTTCTTCCTAATTTTTCTTGCTCTGGGAATGTTGACTAGAATGAGAAGGAATAAAGGTATGCACTGTAATCTTCTCTTATTTTTCATTTAGATAAGAACATATAAAATGTATCGAGGCAGTCGTTTGTAGTATATAATAATGAATTATTCCAGTTTTTTAAAAATATCAAGTGGGTATATATCTCTCCAAATGTGTTAAACTTGTCCCAGCAGTACTGTATTCTATATTCCTAAAGAAAAAAACAAAAGTTGCCACCAGGCATGGTCTATTCCGTTCTCTATTGTGTTTTTCTGGCAAGTCTTTGCACTCTAGCACTATCTAGAGGCAAGATTTAAAACTCAAAAAATGGTGTCTTGACATGGTGAGACAAAATGTGAAAACTTGCTGGCTGCATCTGAAGTGTATAGGTTCTTTTCTTGTTCAGGGGATTGTCTTTCATGGCTAATAAACATCACTTTTTTCCCCTTTTAGGATCAGAAAGCAGCCAAGAGAGTTTGAGCTCAGAGGAGGAGAATCCTGAGCCTTTTGCTTAACATCAAATGCTGGAAAATATATAAGAGCTCATTTATATTTACTCATTCACAGTCTGTGAAGTGCAATTTTCCGAGACAGCTGTCATATGTGTGTGTGTTAAAGAATGGGATTCATACCAAGTAACTGATGGTCTATATCAGTGATCCCCAACCAGTAGCCCAGGACAACATGTTGCTCCCCAACCCCTTGGATGTTGCTCTCAGTGCCCCCAAACCAGGGAGTTATTTTTGAATTCCTGACTTGGGGGCAAGTTTTTGTTGGATAAAAACGAGATTTCCTATCAAATAAAGCCCCCTGTAAGCGGATAGGGTGCATAGAGGCCCCTAATAGCAAATCTTAGCCCTTATATGGCACCTCCATGAACTTGTATGGTGCTTGTGTTGCTCCCCAAGCCTTTTTACATTTGACTGTGGCTTGGGGACCCCTGGTCTATATGGAGCTTTTTTCTTCTTGGTTGCTGGGAATCTAGATTGGAATTTCGTCTCTCCTATTGCTCTCTCTGCATTAAGAATGCGGCCCCTCTTGACCCTCTCTGACGCAAAATAGGGTGGAGGGGCGAGACCATCTCAGGGTGGCAGTTGGAGGGATTTATACCATAAAAAAGCATAAGGCAAGAGCAGCGCCAAGGACTGTGGATATAATACGGGTCCACTCAATTTCTATTTATTATTTTTATGTTTGTATATATTTTAATTGCAGGTTTGTTTATTTGTGTGTAAAAATAAAATACATGTATATAAATGAGTTATATTTAATTTCTGTATTCATTATATAGGGGTGTAAAGAATATTTCTCCTAGTGTGTGAGCCTCTGGGTGAGAGAATGTGTACGTGTGTGTTTGTGGCATAGTGTGAGAATGTGGCAGAACGTATATATAGAGCGTTGTTTGCACAATAACAAGGTGGCCATACACATACCAGTTACTATCTTTAGTTGCAGGAAAGATTGTTCGTTCCCACCATTGATGTTCAGGGCTGAATTGTCAGATATGGAGGTAGAAACAATAGGGATTCTACCTCTACCTTCAGTGCAGATGTTGCTTGTACCTGTACTTGATCCCAACTAAGATATAATTACCCCTTATTGGGGCAGAACAGCCCTATTGGGTTTATTTAATGGTTAAATGATTCCCTTTTCTCTGTAATAATAAAACAGTACCTGTACTTGATCCCAACTAAGATATAATTACCCCTTATTGGGGCAGAACAGTCCTATTGGGTTTATTTAATGGTTAAATGATTCCCTTTTCTCTGTAATAATAAAACAGTACCTGTACTTGATCCCAACTAAGATATAATTACCCCTTATTGGGGGCAGAACAGCCCTATTGGGTTTATTTAATGGTTAAATGATTCCCTTTTCTCTGTAATAATAAAACAGTACCTGTACTTGATCCCAACTAAGATATAATTACCCCTTATTGGGGCAGAACAGCCCTATTGGGTTTATTTAATGGTTAAATGATTCCCTTTTCTCTGTAATAATAAAACAGTACTTGTACTTGATCCCAACTAAGATATAATTACCCCTTATTGGGGGCAGAACAGCCCTATTGGGTTTATTTAATGGTTAAATGATTCCCTTTTCTCTGTAATAATAAAACAATACCTGTACTTGATCCCAACTAAGATATAATTACCCCTTATTGGGGGCAGAACAGCCCTATTGGGTTTATTTCATGGTTAAATGATTCCCTTTTCTCTGTAATAATAAAACAGTAGTTGTACTTGATGGTAATTAAGCTGTATAAGTCCATATTGGTGGGGAAAAATCCTATTGGGTTTATTTCATGTTTTACATGATATTTTTAGTAGAGGGGATCCAAATTATGGAAAGACCCATCATCCAGAAAACCCCAAGTCCCATGTTACTGATTATAACATAATGAATGTTACCCAATCAGACACAAAGTATTTGCAAGTTACTACTACAGAGTATATCAGGCTCTGCACTGTACTGCTTTGGTCTAGTGCAGTATAACTAGCCTACCCTGGTTACTATAAACAACCTTCCTATTTCTGCCTAGCAACCCTAGCTAAGTCTCTATCTGTTTTCTCATTGGGACAGAACATTTAGCCCTGCCCAGTCATAGTAAAGTACTTAAGTAGTTTGACAGCTGATTTGCTTGAGCAGAGCCGGAGCCCTTATCCATCTATTGTATATAAAGGGGAAATGTTCTCTATTGTGCTGCTGCTGTTAAGCCTCCCCTTTTATACAGTACATTGCGGTGAGTAGCAATACCCTGTGCTATGGCTTCTCTTTCTACTTATACCTCTCTATTATGGCTTCAGCTACTCATTACTGATTATTATGCTTATATGTTTATTAGCTGGATACAGACACTTCTGTGATAATAATATGATCTGCAATTTCTTTAGCCAAGTCTGCAATAAGGATAAACAGATAAGGAATATATATATATATAGGCAGTAGCATATTAAGGACTAATGCTGGAGTTCTATTATTTGACTGTAGTTTAACCCAAGTTTTGGTTAATATTATCTAGTCACTAATTGTATTATTCAGGTCATAAAGAAAAAACTTAGAAAAAAAAAGTCCTTCTAATTGGCCGGTTGGAAAAAATGATCAGGGAGAAAGAGATAAAATATTGACTGTTCCTGTGAATGAGGGATAAAGGGGGCAATAAGATAGCTACATGCCCCTAATGGGGCAATATTCCACTTCTCTTTTCAACACAAATTCAATTAATGGGGCTTGGGCTGAATTTACTTATGGTCTTAATTAAGAAATGTCTTATATAATATACAATAATATATAATTTTATATATTTCTTCTTGAACTAAACATACAATTCACTTTTACTTTCTATCCTTTTGTCTCAGCGGCTGGCTCACTGCCTTTAAGAAGCGAAACCCCAGCCCGCTGCCCTATATCTCCGAGCCTAACAAAAGCTGCAGGAAGGGAGGGGGTTTGTTTATGCCAAGATCATTTCCTCCATATGAACATTTAACCCTGTGTGGGTGGGGTTAATTGAAAAACAGCACTTAATACAATAGGTGATATATCGATTCATTTTTTAATTAAAAGAAAAAGGCAGGATATTTTTTTTTATTGTAATCATATGAAGCAAAGGCATATATAGCTATATTCTACTCCTTCAAAATAGCCTTTGCTTGTAATTCCTATTTAGCTTTTAGTGAGTTAAGGGAAACTAAGGCAAAAAACAGAAATAGTAAGAATATAGTAACATAGTAAGTTAGGTTGATAAAAGACACACGTCCATCAAGTTCAACCATAATGCCTATATATAACCTGCCTAACTGCTAGTTGATCCAGAGGAAGGCAAAAAAATAACCCCATCTGAAGCCTCTCTAATTTGCCACAGAGGGGAAAAAATTCCTTCCTGACTCCAAGATGGCAATCGGACCAGTCCCTGGATCAACTAGTACTAAGAGCTATCTCCCATAACCCTGTATTCCCTCACTTGTACTGAGAGCTATCCCCCATACCCCTGTATTCCCTCACTTGTACTGAGAGCTATCTCCCCTACCCCTGTATTCCCTCACTTGTACTGAGAGCTATCTCCCCTACCCCTGTATTCCCTCACTTGTACTGAGAGTTATCTCCCCTACCCCTGTATTCCCTCACTTGTACTGAGAGCTATCTCCCATACCCCTGTATTCCCTCACTTGTACTGAGAGCTATCCCCCCTACCCCTGTATTCCCTCACTTGTACTGAGAGCTATCTCCCATAACCCTGTATTCCCTCACTTGTACTGAGAGCTATCCCCCCTACCCCTGTATTCCCTCACTTGTACTGAGAGTTATCTCCCCTACCCCTGTATTCCCTCACTTGTACTGAGAGCTATCTCCCCTACCCCTGTATTCCCTCACTTGTACTGAGAGCTATCCCCCATACCCCTGTATTCCCTCACTTGTACTGAGAGCTATCCCCCATACCCCTGTATTCCCTCACTTGTACTGAGAGCTATCCCCCCTACCCCTGTATTCCCTCACTTGTACTGAGAGCTATCTCCCATACCCCTGTATTCCCTCACTTGTACTGAGAGCTATCCCCCCTACCCCTGTATTCCCTCACTTGTACTGAGAGCTATCTCCCATACCCCTGTATTCCCTCACTTGTACTGAGAGCTATCTCCCCTACCCCTGTATTCCCTCACTTGTACTGAGAGCTATCCCCCCTACCCCTGTATTCCCTCACTTGTACTGAGAGCTATCCCCCTACCCCTGTATTCCCTCACTTGTACTGAGAGCTATCTCCCCTACCCCTGTATTCCCTCACTTGTACTGAGAGCTATCTCCCCTACCCCTGTATTCCCTCACTTGTACTGAGAGCTATCTCCCCTACCCCTGTATTCCCTCACTTGTACTGAGAGCTATCTCCCCTACCCCTGTATTCCCTCACTTGTACTGAGAGCTATCCCCCTACCCCTGTATTCCCTCACTTGTACTGAGAGCTATCTCCCCTACCCCTGTATTCCCTCACTTGTACTGAGAGCTATCTCCCCTACCCCTGTATTCCCTCACTTGTACTGAGAGCTATCCCCCCTACCCCTGTATTCCCTCACTTGTACTGAGAGCTATCTCCCCTACCCCTGTATTCCCTCACTTGTACTGAGAGCTATCTCCCCTACCCCTGTATTCCCTCACTTGTACTGAGAGCTATCTCCCCTACCCCTGTATTCCCTCACTTGTACTGAGAGCTATCTCCCATAACCCTGTATTCCCTCACTTGTACTGAGAGCTATCTCCCCTACCCCTGTATTCCCTCACTTGTACTGAGAGCTATCTCCCCTACCCCTGTATTCCCTCACTTGTACTGAGAGCTATCTCCCCTACCCCTGTATTCCCTCACTTGTACTGAGAGCTATCTCCCCTACCCCTGTATTCCCTCACTTGTACTGAGAGTTATCTCCCATACCCCTGTATTCCCTCACTTGTACTGAGAGCTATCTCCCATACCCCTGTATTCCCTCACTTGTACTGAGAGCTATCTCCCCTACCCCTGTATTCCCTCACTTGTACTGAGAGCTATCCCCCCTACCCCTGTATTCCCTCACTTGTACTGAGAGCTATCCCCCCTACCCCTGTATTCCCTTACTTGTACTGAGAGCTATCTCCCCTACCCCTGTATTCCCTCACTTGTACTGAGAGCTATCTCCCCTACCCCTGTATTCCCTCACTTGTACTGAGAGCTATCTCCCCTACCCCTGTATTCCCTCACTTGTACTGAGAGTTATCTCCCCTACCCCTGTATTCCCTCACTTGTACTGAGAGCTATTGTCACGAGTGGTATCCTAAAACTCAGAACAGGCTCTAAGGGTCCGGTCTTGGCTCACTCTTCCGCCTATAACCGCCGCCTTTCACGTCGGGAGGAGCCCTTCGCTACTCGGATGCCGCCAGGTCTTATTGTGAGAAACCCAAGGAGAGAGTTCTGAGAAAGCACAGGAACCAATTGTATGACAGGCAGATGGGAAACACTAGAGTAGTCAGGACAGGCCGGGGTCAGCAACAGTCAGGCAGCGCAGCACAGAATCAGAATCCAGTAGAATAGTCAGGCAGGCAATGGTCGGTCCAGGCAGCAATAAGGAAGGTCAAGAACAGGCAAAAGGTCAATACAGGCAGCAAGCGAGAGAAGTCAAATACAGGCAAGGTCAGGAACACAGGAGAACAGGAACAGGAATCGCACCCAGGAAATCAGCAAGGAAAACCTACGTTGGGCAACGAATAGAGCACAGTGAGCGCTTTAAATATTTGAATTTCGCGCTGAAATGACGTCACGCGCGCGCCGGCGACAACGCGAGTGCGCATGCGCGCGCATCAAGAGCGCGCATGCGCATAAGGGACAGAGAGAGGCGCGCGCGCGCCTAGATGATGACGGCGGGCGTCCCCGCACCAGAGGAGGCGGCGGGCGTCCCCGCCGCCCCGCTAGACCACCAGGTATCGTTACATTACCCCCCCCTCTAGAGGGGGCCACCGGACCCCTAGGCTTATCAGGGAATCTGGTGTGAAATTGTCGAACAAGACGATCTGCCCGAACATCAGCAGCTGGGATCCACGACCTCTCTTCAGGGCCATAACCCTTCCAGTGTACCAGGTATTGTAGCCTACCCCTAGAGAGGCGGGAGTCCACTAACCTCTGTATGAGATATTCGGGCTGTCCCTCAACAGAAACGGGAGGAGGAGGAGACCTCTGCCGAACCACCCTAGCAGGTTTTAACAAGGAAACATGAAAGGAATTAGAAATTTTGAGTTCGGGAGGAAGCTCTAATCGGACTGTGTTCGGGTTAATAA
Source organism: Xenopus tropicalis (assembly GCF_000004195.4). Lineage (NCBI taxonomy): Eukaryota > Metazoa > Chordata > Amphibia > Anura > Pipidae > Xenopus > Xenopus tropicalis. Next base: position 133,887,712 of record NC_030684.2, on the reverse strand, counting down.
CCTCAGAAATAGAAAAAGGACCAATATATTTGGGTGCAAATTTAGAAGAAGAAACCTTAAGAGGAATATTTTTAGAAGAAAGCCAAGCTTTATCACCGACCTGGTATTCTGGCGATGCTTTATGATGCTTATCGAAGGCTTTCTTTTGAACAGCTACTGCAGTGGATAATGACTTTTGCACCTTTTGCCAAATACTGGAGAACTGATTGACTAAGGAATCAACAGCAGGCACATCAGAGGAAATGGTAGAGAAAGAGAAAACTCTGGGATGATACCCAAAGACAACGAAAAACGGGGACTCACCAGTGGACGAGTGAGTAGAATTATTGAATGCAAACTCGGCCCTAGGGAGAAAATCAGCCCAAAGGGATTGGTTACTGGAGACATAGCACCTGAGGTACTGCTCCAGAGACTGATTTGTCCTCTCCGTCTGCCCGTTGGTCTGTGGATGATAAGCAGAGGAGAAGGACAAATCTGTACCCATCAGTAAACAGAAGGCCCGCCAAAATTTTGAGACAAATTGAACCCCTCTATCAGAGACAATATTCTGCGGAGCACCATGGAGCCTAAAGATATTAGTCAGAAAATGTTCTGCAAGAGACTTTGCAGATGGGAGGGCGGGGAGGGGAATAAAATGAGACATTTTACTAAAGCGATCCACAACCACCCATATGACAGTATTCCCCTTGGAAGGAGGTAAGTCTACAATAAAATCCATGGAAATGTGAGTCCACGGCCTTTCGGGAATTGGCAGGGATTGCAACAGACCCTGAGACAAGGATCTGGAAGGTTTCGAGCGTTGACAAGTTGGACAGGAATCAACATAGTTACTAACATCTTGTCTCAGAGTTGGCCACCATAGGGTGCGGGACAAAAGAGAACAGGTTTTAAAACGACCAGGGTGCCCAGCCAACTTAGAATCATGGGCTTCTAAAAAAAACGCTTCACGGAGGTTTTCTGGAACAAATAACTTTCCCTGGGGTAGGTTGGAAGGAGAGTGAACCTGGGCCTTAGACAAGGAAGAAAGTAAATCTGGGCTTAAGGCAGCTATAATCAACTCCTTAGGGACAATAGGGTCGGGTTGACACTTCTCCAGAGGATTGGAATCAAAACTTCTAGACAAGGCATCCGCTTTAACATTCTTTTCGCCAGGTCTGTAGGTTATAATAAAATTAAATCGAGAAAAGAATAATGCCCACCTGGCTTGTCTAGGATTTAAGCGTCTAGCGGATTCAATATATAGGAGATTCTTGTGGTCAGTGATTACTGTAATACATGTTTAGCCCCTTCCAAGAGGTGTCTCCATTCTGTGAATGCCAATTTTATGGCCAGTAATTCCCTATTGCCAATGTCATAATTCTTCTCCGTAGGAGAAAACTTTTTAGAAAAGAAACCACACGGGTGAATCTTATTGGTCACAGGGTGACGTTGAGAGAGGATCGCCCCTGCCCCAACTTCAGAAGCATCTACTTCTACCAGAAAAGGGAGGGCAGAATCAGGGTGCAGGAGTACAGAAGCAGAGATAAAAGCTTCTTTTAGTGATTTGAAGGCTGTTAAAGCCTCTACCGGCCAAATACTTGGGTCAACCCCCTTTTTTGTGAGAGCCGTAATTGGAGCCACTATCGTGGAATAGCTCTTAATAAACTGTCTGTAATAATTAGCGAAGCCTAAAAATCTTTGTATGGCCCGCAGAGACAAGGGTTGTACCCAATTTAGGATAGCCTGAACTTTGGCTGGGTCCATTTCTAAACCTTGATGGGAAATGATAAACCCAAGAAAGTGAACTGAAGAAACTTCAAAGATGCACTTCTCGAATTTAGCATACAAATGATTTTCCCTTAATCTGCGTAAGACCTCCTGAACATGAACACGATGATCAGACAGACCATTAGAATAAATCAAAATATCATCAAGGTAAACTACCACAAAGCGACCCAGAAGATCGCGGAATATATCATTTACCAGCTCTTGGAAGACAGCAGGAGCATTACATAAGCCGAAGGGCATAACCAGATATTCATAATGCCCATCACGGGTATTAAAGGCTGTTTTCCACTCATCCCCTTCCCGGATACGTATTAAATTATATGCACCTCTTAGGTCAAGTTTAGAGAAAATAGTGGCTCCCTTAACCCTATCAAAGAGCTCAGAAATTAGGGGAAGGGGATAACAGTTTTTGACCGTGATTTTGTTTAAACCCCTATAGTCAATACATGGCCTGAGACCCCCATCTTTTTTTTCCACAAAGAAAAACCCAGCTCCTGCCGGAGAGGTAGAGGGTCTTTTAAAACCTCTCTCTAGATTCTCCTTAATATATTCTTCCATAGCCTGAGTTTCAGGAAGAGACAAGGGGTAAGTTCTACCTCTAGGAGGAGAAGAACCTGGAATCAAATCTATGGCACAATCATAGGATCTATGTGGGGGAAGTGTTTCGGCTGCTTTTTTAGAAAAGACATCCGCAAAGGCAAAATAAGGAGAAGGTAGCCCCTGTAACGAGGTTGCGGCCAAAATTTGGACAGGCTTCATGCATAAACTCTGACAGTCTGTTCCCCACTGAAGAATCTTGTTAGCTAGCCAATCAATTTGGGGACTGTGCTTATGCAACCAAGGGAGACCTAAGATCGCCGGGGTATTCGGGCAATCAATGATAAAAAAGGAAACTTGTTCCAGATGGAGAGAACCTATCGACATGGAACAGCTTACGGACTTTAAAGATATAACCCCACGACCTAGGGAAGTACCATCAATAGCGATTAACTTGACCGAAGGGACCAAAGGAAGTGTGGGTATAGCGTGTCTACGGGCAAAGTTAACATCTAAAAAGTTCCCTTCTGCCCCAGAATCAATGAAAGCCAGGCTCTCCACAGTACTCGTATCCCATCCCAAAAGGACCGGAATCATGACTTTAGAGGAACTTTGTTGGGGAGTAGGAATGACATTGCCCAAGCAGAACTCCCCAGATCTGCTTAGGCTTTGTCGTTTCCCGGCCTCTTGGGACAAGTGCTACGAAAATGACCCCGATCCCCACAGTACAAACACAACCCGTTAGCCCGTCTACAAACTTTTTCCTCGGCAGATAAGCGGGTAGAACCCAGCTGCATGGGTTCCTCTGAGGGTCTAGAGGAAGTCTGCTCAGGTTTGAATAAACACTCTGGAGGAGAGGTTTGTGGAGCCACTGCAGGAAGTCTCTCCTGGCATCTCTCCCTATGCCTCCTATCAATCTGAATGGCAAGGTGCATCAGGGAGTCTAGGGAGGATGACGTGGGAAAGTTAACCAAGCTGTCTTTCACAGCGTCAGATAGCCCCACTCTAAATTGACTTCGTAAAGCAGTATCATTCCACCCTGTTTCAACCGCCCAACGGCGGAATTGCGTACAATAATCCTCGACCCGTTGTTTACCTTGCCGGAGATTGCGAATAGCAGAATCAGCAGAGGCAGAACGATCAGGATCATCATAGATTAGTGCCATAGCTTTAAAAAAGGAATCAAGGGATGTACGGGCTGGATCAGAGGGAAGTAAGGAAAATGCCCAGAGCTGTGGATCCCCAGTCAGGAGGGTCATTACAAAATTGACTTTCAACCCCTCGGTAGGAAAGGAACGAGGGAGAAAGCTAAAATACAATTTACATGCTTCCTGGAAAGCAAAAAATTTATGACGTTCCCCAGAAAATTTTTCAGGAAAAGGAACTTTAGGCTCCACTACATACGTTACCGGAGCAGCGTGAAGAGAACTGCCTCCAGGAAGAGAAGCCGGAGTAGGAGCAGCAGGCTGTTGTTGGAGCGCATCCAACCTCACGGACAGTCTCTGGAGCCACTGAATAATCTGGTTTTGCTGAGCTTCTTGTTCCCCAAGACGCAGGAGGAGACTCGCCCGGATATCCTCAGAGGAAAGTGGCACCGCAGCCCCTTCAGCATCCATTTTTTCGGGCCCAACGTAATGTCACGAGTGGTATCCTAAAACTCAGAACAGGCTCTAAGGGTCCGGTCTCGGCTCACTCTTCCGCCTTTAACCGCCGCCTTTCACGTCGGGAGGAGCCCTTCGCTACTCGGATGCCGCCAGGTCTTATTGTGAGAAACCCAAGGAGAGAGTTCTGAGCAAGCACAGGAACCAATCGTATGACAGGCAGATGGGAAACACTAGAGTAGTCAGGACAGGCCGGGGTCAGCAACAGTCAGGCAGCGCAGCACAGAATCAGAATCCAGTAGAATAGTCAGGCAGGCAATGGTCGGTCCAGGCAGCAATAAGGAAGGTCAAGAACAGGCAAAAGGTCAATACAGGCAGCAAGCGAGAGAAGTCAAATACAGGCAAGGTCAGGAACACAGAAGAACAGGAACAGGAATCGCACCCAGGAAATCAGCAAGGAAAACCTACGTTGGGCAACGAATAGAGCACAGTGAATTTCGCGCCGAAATGACGTCACGCGCGCGCCGGCGACAACGCGAGTGCGCATGCGCATAAGGGACAGAGAGAGGCGCGCGCGCGCGCCTAGATGATGACGGCGGGTGTCCCCGCACCGGAGGAGGCGTTGGGCGTCCCCGCCGCCCCGCTAGACCACCAGGTATTGTTACAGCTATCCCCCCTACCCCTGTATTCCCTCACTTGCTAAGAATCCATCCAGACCCTTCTTGTACCTATATAATGTATCAGCCAGTACGACTGATTCGGGGAAGTAATCCCACAACCTCACAGCTCTCACTGTAACAAACCCTTTCCCAATATTTAAATGGAACCTCCCTTCTTCTAAATGGAGTGGGTGCCCTCGTGTCCGTTGGAAGGACCTACTGGTAAATAAAGCATTAGAGAGGTTATTATATGATCCCCTTATATATTTATACATAGTTATCATGTCACCTCTTAAGCGCCTCTTCCCCAGTGTAAACAGACCCAACTTGGCCAGTCTCTCCCCATAACTGAGACTTTCCATATCCTTTACCAGCTTAGTTTCCGGTAAAGCTGAATGCAATATCACTCACTCACCTACTGTGTATTATAATTTAATTAACAGGTAATGGCTTCTCATTTCCTTCCTGCCAGTTCCCCCCAAAGTGAAGGTTTCCAGCTCAGAGTCAGAGAGTGGCACCAAACTGCACTGCCGGGTGTATGGGTTCTACCCCCGAGATGTGGAAGTGAAGTGGATAAAGAATGGGAGAGATGAGATTCACTCAGAGGAGGCAGCACAGATCCTGCCAAACCCTGATGGCACCTATCAGATCAGAGTCAGTGTGGGGGTAACACCAGAGGAGGGCGCCACTTACTCCTGCCATATAGATCACAGCAGCTTGGAGAAGACACTGGTTGTTCCCTTTGGTGAGTATATATAAATGTGGGTGTAGCATACATGCCTAAGAACTTTATGGTATTATACACCTCCAAAGAGCATTCCATTATACCATCAGTCCTCTATCTTGTTAGTTTACAATTATTTTTTTTACATTTTGTTCTACATTTTATTATTCTGTGGAAATTTTTCTTGTTTTTATATTTAAAATACTCTTCCTTCTTCCGCTCTCAATGAACAGAACCCAGCCATAGAAGTGCTTCACGTATCCTGATCCTGGTCATGGCAGTTCTCTTCTTCGCTTTTGTGGCCCTGGGAATATTTGTAACTGGAAACAGGAAAAGAAGAGGTATTCATTGTTGTATTTTCTGCTTGTTTTTCTACTGGACACTTATGTAGAAGGTATGGTAAAGATAAGGAGACAAAGGAAGATTCTACCAGGACTTGTAACTGGCACACCAAGGCCTTTATATTGGATAAGTGTCCCTCCGGTCTATACTATACCAAAATGGCCAGATAAATTCTTTTATGAGCTTGTACTCACCCCAGTAGCCTTCATATCCTCAACTATCCTCAACTATCATCTAACTATCATCTAAACATCCACTTGGGGAAAAAAATACCAAAATTAGCCCCCAGGTGGCGCATGGTCTGTGGTGTTTTCTATAGAGTTTTGCTGGCAAGTCCTTGCACTCTAGCACCATCTAGAGGTAGGATTTAATGCTTAAAAAATGGTGTCTGGACATGGTGAGACAAAATGGGAAAACTTGTTGGCTGCAGATGTATATTATGACCACTATCCTGCTACATGCTGAGTAGGTTTGGAAAGAAATTGCTGATTTGTTGCTATTGGCAACACCATTTGTGTTATTTAGCACCCATGTTTGCAGATGAGACCTACAGTCTGCAAATTTGCTCACAGACATAGGCCAGTGCTAGGCAAAAGCACCAAGTAATTGGTATTGGTAAACAAGCCCCTGTAGGTTTCCATGATTGTAGTTGGTTACATTAATAATATGAGGGTGAATTAATCTATTTCCCCTCAACACCGATGACCCTTCTGCAAAGTTGTTCTCCTTGGAGTCCTTGAATAACCTTTTAGTATGATTTTGACTATGAAAGTCTGACAGCTTGTGATATGTCTAATTTTCTTGTGTTTTTATTTAAGAAACATTTAACGTTTTGTTCTGCACTTATCCGTGGGTGGTATGGCCGCCGATACCCTAGCAACAAGGCAGTGGATTGAATAGAACCTGCAAGATAAACAGAAGAGTGTCTAAACAGAAAGGTAATGCAGGGCTATCACATTACAACCTAGTTTCTGAGTGTCGGAGCTAATGACATCGGCTACTAAACAGAATTGGCACTTTGATAACACCCATCCATTTGGCTTCAACAGAGGAGAAGGCAGAGACTTTAATAGTTCAAGGCCCCTTTCAAAGCCAACATTTGGCCAAAGCCACCAAAGCTCATAATGTCACAGAGAAATAAAAAGACTGGAGTTCAGCCATAGTTCCAAGAATAGGAATGTCTATAGGGCAGGTTTGAGGGATGGGGTATGTGGGGTGCTTCAGCCAAAGACGATGGCAAATGAAATGCCAAATTTTGAGCCCTGGACACATGTCCATTTTCTCATTTCTTTGTCATGTTTAAGGGAATTCATTTCATGGAGAGGGAATGAACTATTTTTCCTTTTAGGACCAGACTGCAGCCATGAGAATGTGTGAAGAAAATCCATGAGTCTTCCAAATAACACTGGTCTCCCCCAGTCTTCCACTTCAAGCTTGGGTGCCAGAAAAATGCATCAAACAACTGTCGCTTAGAAGAAGCTGCCTGTCACTTTGCCGATTGGGAGATTCTGTAGAGCTCACAATTGGTCATCCATGCCCAGATGGTCTATTCCTATGGTCAAAATTAGCCAAGCTGACCTATGATATCTGACCAGCTTTAGGCAAGATCAATGATTTTCAATGTGAAGATGCAGAACTACATTTGTTTTACAGCAATGCTGTCCAACTTCTGTTGTACCGAGGGCCGGAATTTTCCGACCTACGTGGTGGAGGGCCGATAATGGAAGCCAGTTTTGACCACTCCCCTTTTTGAAACCGCACCCACTTGAAACCACACCCATGTTATCACATGACCATACCCATATTAATGGTTGTAGTACAGCAAAAACCTGCCATACTCTGCCTGCCTGTGTGTGCCATACTCTGCCTGCCCTACCCTGCCTGCGTGTGCCATACTCTGCCTGCCCTACCCTGCCTGTGTGTGCCATACTCAGCCTGCCCTACCCTGCCTGCGTGTGCCATACTTTCCCTGTGTTTGCCATTAGGGATGTAGCGAACCTCACAAAAAAAGTTCGCGAACCCGTTCGCGAACTTCTGCCAAAAAGTGCGAACTTTTGCGAACTTTGCGAACCCCATAGACTTCAATGGGAAGGCGAACTTTAAAACCTAGAAAAGCCATTTCTGGCCAGAAAACTGATTTTAAAGTTGTTTAAAGGGTGCCACGACCTGGACAGTGGCATGCAGGAGGGGGATCAAGGGCAAAAACTTCTCTGAAAAATACTTTGTTGACACAGCGTTGCGTTTTGTGCTGTAAAGGGCAGAAATCACACTACATTTCTAAACTTGTGTAATAAACTGCTTTAAAACGTCCGGCGTCTACATGCCAATCAAGTCGTGTAAAGGTTACGGCCGGTTCACACGCAAAGACAAAACGCCGCAGTAGTGGATACGGAATATATTATTGCTGGTGGAAAAACGTTGCTCAGGTGATTTTATTGCAATGCAATGTCCCTACTATGTGTAACGTATTGGGTTACAGCAGATGAGATCAGCAGGACAGCTGTCCCCAGCAGCTACATACAGAGCAGTAGAAAGTAGATTACTAGTCAGAAAAGCTACCTAAACTGTCCCTCAAACCCCTGCACAGCTCTCTCCCTATGCTAACTCATCAAGCACACACAGGCAGAATGTAAAATGGCTGCTGGGCTTCGGTTTATATATGGAAGGGAGTGGTCCGGGGGTGGTCCAGGAGGGAGAGCTGCCTGATTGGCTGCCATGTATCTGCTGGCTCTGGGGTGAGAGGTCAAAATTTGGCTCCAGCTAAGGCGAACCCAAAATTGCGAACTTCGCTAAAAGTTCGCGAACTTGCGAACACCCGATTTTCGTGCGAATTAGTTCTCCGTCGAACAGTTCGCTACATCTCTATTTGCCATTCTTGGCTGGTTTGTGCCATACTTGGCCTGTGTGTGCCATACTCTGCCTTCCCTACCCTGCCTGTGTGTGCCATACTCTGCCTTCCCTACCCTGCCTGTGTGTGCCATACTCTGCCTTCCCTACCCTGCCTGTGTGTGCCATACTCTGCCTTCCCTGCCTGTGTGTGCCATACTCTGCCTTCCCTGCCTGTGTGTGCCATACTCTGCCTTCCCTACCCTGCCTGTGTGTGCCATACTCTGCCTTCCCTACCCTGCCTGTGTGTGCCATACTCTGCCTTCCCTACCCTGCCTGTGTGTGCCATACTCTGCCTTCCCTACCCTGCCTGTGTGTGCCATACTCTGCCTTCCCTACCCTGCCTGTGTGTGCCATACTCTGCCTTCCCTACCCTGCCTGTGTGTGCCATACTCTGCCTTCCCTGCCTGTGTGTGCCATACTCTGCTTGCCCTATGATGCCTGTGTGTATGGCACACACAGGCAGCCTACAGTGACACAATGCTGGCACTGCTCCTACAGTCTGCACAATAACTATATATTAAAAAACTTTTTAATTGCAGTACCACCTCAGTATATGTTCTTTTTGTAGTGTGCAGGGATTATTTGTGGGTTTCTACTGTGAACAGGGGAACAATATGGTTGATTACAGCCTGAGCCTGAGGTGTGAACACTGCAGGGGGTGAACAATGCAGAGATTAAAAGGTGTGAACAACACAGGGGATTACATAATTACACAATACAGAGGGATTACAGCCTGAATCTGAGGTGAGAACCATGCAGGGGGCCAGATAATCTCAGTACTGATACCATTTAAATCTTACACAAAGTTAAGCCATCAAAGCAGCCAGACAGTGGGGGGCCACACAGAGGGGGGTCGCAGGCCACCAGTTGGACAGCACTGATTTACAGTATTGCAACTCCCAGTCACCTGTAACTGCCAACTGGGCTTTTATACCCTAAACTGGGAGAGGTGTAAGACGGAGCAGGATATGGTTTCATTTCATTAGATTAACCAACAATACTGTTGTCCCATTACCTACTATGTTTGTTTATAAACTTGAAAAAAACTAGGAAAAAAGGCAAAAAAGATTTCTTTCTGTAAAATATTTCCATGTCCAATTAACTTGTACAGGCGTTTGCAGTATATTTCAGAGCATTGTCTTCATCATTGTCCATAGACTTCACATATTTGATCAAGCACTGTTCATTTGATCAATGCCAGTACTGATTGATAGAGATCAACAAGTGTATCCTGTACATATATAGAAATACTATACAGGTATAGGACCCGTTATCCAGAATGCTCGGGACCAAGGGTATTCCGGATAAGGGGTCTTTACGTAATTTGGATCTCCATAGCTTAAGTCTGGTAAAAAATCAATAAAACATGAATTAACCACAATAGGATTGTTTTGCATCCAATAAGGATTATTTATATCTTAGTTGGGATCAAGTACAGGTACTGTTTTATTATTACAGAGAAAAGGGAATCATTTAACCATTAAATAAACCCAATAGGGCTGTTCTGCCCCAATAAGGGGTAATTATATCTTAGTTGGGATCAAGTACAGATACTGTTTTATTATTACAGAGAAAAGGGAATCATTTAACCATGAAATAAACCCAATAGGGCTGTTCTGCCCCAATAAGGGGTAATTATATCTTAGTTGGGATCAAGTACAGATACTGTTTTATTATTACAGAGAAAAGGGAATCATTTAACCATGAAATAAACCCAATAGGGCTGTTCTGCCCCCAATAAGGGGTAATTATATCGTAGGTGGGATCAAGTACAGGTACTGTTTTATTATTACAGAGAAAAGGGAATCATTTAACCATGAAATAAACCCAATAGGGCTGTTCTGCCCCCAATAAGGGGTAATTATATCTTAGTTGGGATCAAGTACAGGTACTGTTTTATTATTACAGAGAAAAGGGAATCATTTAACCATTAAATAAACCCAATAGGGCTGTTCTGCCCCAATAAGGGGTAATTATATCTTAGTTGGGATCAAGTACAGGTACTGTTTTATTATTACAGAGAAAAGGGAATCATTTAACCATTAAATAAACCCAATAGGACTGTTCTGCCCCCAATAAGGGGTAATTATATCTTAGTTGGGATCAAGTACAGGTACTGTTTTATTATTACAGAGAAAAGGGAATCATTTAACCATTAAATAAACCCAATAGGGCTGTTCTGCCCCAATAAGGGGTAATTATATCTTAGTTGGGATCAAGTACACGTACTGTTTTATTATTACAGAGAAAAGGGAATCATTTAACCATGAAATAAACCCAATAGGGCTGTTCTGCCCCCAATAAGGGGTAATTATATCTTAGTTGGGATCAAGTACAGGTACTGTTTTATTATTACAGAGAAAAGGGAATCATTTAACCATTAAATAAACCCAATAGGGCTGTTCTGCCCCCAATAAGGGGTAATTATATCTTAGTTGGGATCAAGTACAGGTACTGTTTTATTATTACAGAGAAAAGGGAATCATTTAACCATTAAATAAACCCAATAGGGCTGTTCTGCCCCCAATAAGGGGTAATTATATCTTAGGTGGGATCAAGTACAGGTACTGTTTTATTATTACAGAGAAAAGGGAATCATTTAACCATGAAATAAACCCAATAGGGCTGTTCTGCCCCCAATAAGGGGTAATTATATCTTAGTTGGGATCAAGTACAGGTACTGTTTTGTTATTACAGAGAAAAGGGAATCATTTAACCATTAAATAAACCCAATAGGGCTGTTCTGCCCCAATAAGGGGTAATTATATCTTAGTTGAAGAAAAAAGGAAATCAGTTTTAAAATTCTGAATTATTTGATTAAAATGGAGTCTATGGGAGATAGGCTTTCCGTAATTCGGAGCTTTCTGGATAACGGGTTTCCGGATAAGGGGTCCGATACCTGTACAAGCAAACACTAAAAGCTCTAGGGATCTCTGACCTTTCAGAAATATAGACACTCCTTAGGACAGGTACAATAACTTGGAGAGGTTGGAGAGGAACTTTAATACAGGAGATAAATGGGTAAGATTACTTATATTCCAGCTATATAACAGCTTCCGTAAGGAGCTCAGTGTAAATGAAGATAACTGGTAATGGGCGAAATGTTTCGCCAGGCATGGATTTGCGACAAATTTCCGAGTTTCGCCACTGGCGGATTGTTTCGCGAAACGGATGTAAAAATTGGCCGTGGAAAAATTCGCCGCACGTCCAAAAATTGTTGCCAGCGTGAAAAAAAGAATAGCCATGGGCATCGAAATAATAGCCGCGGCCAACAAAATAATAGCCGTGGGCGATGAAATAATAGCCACGGGCGACGAAACAATAGCTGTGGGAGTCAAAATAATAGCCGCGGGCGACGAAACAATAGCCGCGCGCCAAAATAATAGCCGCGGGCGACAATTTTTTTTGTCGCACGTCATTTTCGCCGTTTCACAAATTTTTCGCTGTTTCGCGGATCTTTTGGAAGATTCGCAAATTTTTCGGCGAAGCGAAACGGAACAGAATCGCTCATCACTATTGGTAACTCCAATAAGGGAAATCCACAGGCTGCGATGGTGAATTTAATGAGAGAAGCAGCTGAAATATATTCTTCACACTGGCACAGAAGCAAGCGGAGTAACCATTACTCTTCCCAAATATGCATTTTGAAGGTTTCAAAAGATGTTCCGGCAAAGGTATGAGGTTGTCTGTACTGGGCAGGACAGGGGTTACACACAATAACATGAAACTGCATTTAAATACAGCATATGAGTATATCATCCCTGCAGGCTGAGTTATACAGGGAACTCTGAGTATCACTCATGTATTATAAGGGATAATGTACCCCCCTACTGTAAATGATAAGGATATTAGCAGTCACTGAGGGGTTCTGTGCCCATATAAAGGCACAAGGCTGCAGGCTGAATTATACAGGGAACTCTGAGTATCACTCATGTATTATAAGGGATACTGTACCCCCTACTGTAAATGATAAGGATATTAGCAGTCACTGAGGGGTTCTGTGCCCATATAAAGGCACAAGGCTGCAGGCTGAGTTATACAGGGAACTCTGAGTATCACTCATGTATTATAAGGGATAATGTACCCCCTACTGTAAATGATAAGGATATTAGCAGTCACTGAGGGGTTCTGTGCCCATATAAAGGCACAAGGCTGCAGGCTGAGTTATACAGGGAACTCTGAGTATCACTCATGTATTATAAGGGATAATGTACCCCCTACTGTAAATGATAAGGATATTAGCAGTCACTGAGGGGTTCTGTGCCCCCCATATAAAGGCACAAGGCTGCAGGCTGAGTTATACAGGGAACTCTGAGTATCACTCATGTATTATAAGGGATAATGTACCCCCTACTGTAAATGATAAGGATATTAGCAGTTACTGAGGGGTTCTGTGCCCATATAAAGGCACAAGGCTGCAGGCTGAGTTATACAGGGAACTCTGAGTATCACTCATGTATTATAAGGGATAATGTACCCCCTACTGTAAATGATAAGGATATTAGCAGTCACTGAGGGGTTCTGTGCCCATATAAAGGCACAAGGCACTGAGGGGTAAATGGAGAAGTTTGCCATCCAAATGCCAGATTTTACACCGTTGGTCTACGTAAATTCTGGCAGTAGAAAAAACGTGTAAAAAATTACTCCAATTTTACACCATTTTTTACACAACAAAGCCTGGAGACGTGTGTTGAATTTTGTTGCTGTTTCTTACACAGCATGTCAATACCCACCTGTAATGTCACAGCCCCGCCTCCCACATGTCATGATCCCACCCCCAAGGTGTCACTGTTCCGCCCCCAATGTCAGCAGAATGGCTCACATAGATGGGAAGGAAGTATTTGTAAACAGAATGTAGGATTCATGTCATTGAGCAGTTCCACATAAGATAAAGTGCCATTTAACGGAGACATATCCTATAAAAATTAAGAATGTACCAGGGAATTATACTCCTCTAGATATAGAAGGATTGTGCTTTAAAAAGTTGTGTTTCTGACTGATTTATTGAGAAATTCCCCCAAACCCCACTAGTCCCGCCCATCTGTGCCACTTCCTGCTGGCTGAATTCTCTGGATGAGCTGGGGAGCCGGCGGCCCTCCGCACGCTGCCCTGTAGGATAGGAACCAATCAGCAGCTAGGCTGACCTGATAGGGAACTGAAGCCTGTCTTGGCTTGTGTGATTGCAGGGCTGTGATTGGCTCTCCCCCTCCTACTGTGCTTCTGGCAGGGACCGTTAGGACACTCCCTCAATTTTGGCTCCAAAGTCAGGCACTCCTTTTCTCCCAACAGTGCACTGGGGCATCCATCCAGGGAAAGGGTTCTCTGATCCCCTACATAATAAATAATATTTTGTGAAATACATGGTCAGCAGTCTTCTGTATTACTTCACTAATTGACTAATTCCTCCCATGCCTTTTTTTGAAGCTATTTAATGTATCTGCCAGTACAACTCCCTTGGCTATTATATTGTCGCCCGTGGCTATTGTTTTGTCGCCCGAAGCAAATGTTTTCATCCGTTTCGCGAAAAAATTCGCCAATGGCGAAATGCGGAAATTTGGCGCGAATCCATGCCTGCCGAAACATTTCTCCCATCACTAGCTTTCACTGTAACAATCACCTTAAAGGATAACAGTAGGTGAAATAACTAGGGGAAGGGTGAATTTTACAGAATAAAAATCATTCTATCACAAAATTCCATTTCCTTCACTGCATCTTTGCCATTTTCACTACTTTTGTCAAACTCCATGGTTATATGGCTATATGCGGCGCTCTTGATACTGTTAAGCCATGCCTATAGTGAAGAATGGTGGTAATAGCCTCATATTGGTTTGATACTTTCCATAGCAGGGACTGGGAATCTTAAAATAGAATGGAAGGTGCAAAATATAGGGAAATAGTGCAAGGGAACCAATTTTGCAACTGCTAATAACACAAAACTCTGCAGACCAGTCAATTCTATCCAGGATGTGGCACCTTGCAGCAGGATCTTGACCAACTGGCAATCTGGGCGGCTAAGTGGCAGATGAGATTTAATGTGGATAAATGTAAGGTCATGCACCTGGGAAGGAAAGCCCTGGAGATATAAGCGCAGGGGCTGCATGACAAGGGATCCGAATAACCAGCAGCCAGATTACACTGGTTTATAGAGATGTAGCGAACCTCACAAAAAAAGTCAGCGAACCCGTTCGCGAACTTCCGCCAAAAAGTGCGAACTTTTGCGAACTTTGCGAACCCCATAGACTTCAATGGGAAGGCGAACTTTAAAACCTAGAAAAGCCATTTCTGGCCAGAAAACTGATTTTAAAGTTGTTTAAAGGGTGCCACGACCTGGACAGTGGCATGCAGGAGGGGGATCAAGCAAAAACTTCTCTGAAAAATACGTTGTTGACACAACGTTGCGTTTTGTGCTGTAAAGGGCAGAAATCACACTACATTTCTAAACTTGTGTAATAAACTGCTTAAAACGTCCGGCGTCTACATGCCAATCAAGTCGTTTAAAGGTTACAGCCGGTTCACACGCAAAGACAAAACGCCGCAGTAGTGGATACGGAATATATTATTGCTGGTGGAAAACCGTCACTCAGGTGATTTTATTGCAATGCAATGTCACTACTATGTGTAACGTGTTTGGTGCACTACTATGAATAACAGCAAACAGCACTGGACACATTAAAGAACAGTAAGTTAAATAAATAAAATAATAATAAAAAAAAGTGATCTCTGGTTGGTGCTGGGGGTGAACTACTAGGAGCAGCACACCAGTCCCCAACACAGCTAGACTAATAGCACTCGGCTCTATAAATTACAGTAGTAAAGTAAAAAAACACAAATAAAAAAAAATGTTGTGAATGTGTGGTTGGTGCTTAGTGCACTACTATGAGCAGCACACCTGTCTCCAACACACACAGATGGAGCTGCAGTACACAATGAAAAGAAGAGTAACAGTAATCAGAAAATAAAAGCAGTCCCTACAAGGACTATTGGGTTACAGCAGATGAGATCAGCAGGACAGCTGCCCACAGCAGCTACATACAGAGCAGTAGAAAGTAGATTACTAGTCAGCAAAGCTACCTAAACTGTCCCTCAAACCCCTGCACAGCTCTCTCCCTATGCTAACTCATCAAGCACACACAGGCAGAATGTAAAATGGCTGCTGGGCTTCGGTTTATATATGGAAGGGAGTGGTCCGGGGGTGGTCCAGGAGGGAGAGCTGCCTGATTGGCTGCCATGTATCTGCTGGCTCTGGGGTGAGAGGTCAAAATTTGGCTCCAGCTAAGGCGAACCTAAAATTGCGAACATCGCTAAAAGTTCGCGAATAGAGATGTAGCGAACTGTTCGCCGGCGAACTAATTCGCACGAAAATCGGGTGTTCGCAAGTTCGCAAGTTCGCGAACTTTTAGCGATGTTCGCAATTTTGGGTTCGCCTTAGCTGGAGCCAAATTTTGACCTCTCACCCCAGAGCCAGCAGATACATGGCAGCCAATCAGGCAGCTCTCCCTCCTGGACCACCCCCGGACCACTCCCTTCCATATATAAACCGAAGCGCAGCAGCCATTTTACATTCTGCCTGTGTGTGCTTGATGAGTTAGCATAGGGAGAGAGCTGTGCAGGGATTTGAGGGACAGTTTGGGTAGCTTTGCTGATTAGTAATCTACTTTCTACTGCTCTGTATGTAGCTGCTGGGGACAGCTGTCCTGCTGATCTCATCTGCTGTAACCCAATAGTCCTTGTAAAAGCAGTTTATTACACAAGTTTAGAAATGTAGTGTGATTTCTGCCCTTTACAGCACAAAATGCAACGCTGTGTCAACAACGTATTTTTCAGAGAAGTTTTTGCCCTTGATCCCCCTCCTGCATGCCCCTGTCCAGGTCGTGGCACCCTTTAAACAACTTTAAAATCAGTTTTCTGGCCAGAAATGGCTTTTCTAGGTTTTAAAGTTCGCCTTCTCATTGAAGTCTATGGGGTTCGCAAAGTTCGCAAAAGTTCGCACTTTTTGGCAGAAGTTCGCGAACGGGTTCGCGAACTTTTTTTGTGAGGTTCGCTACATCTCTATTCGCGAACTTGCGAACACCCGATTTTCGTGCAAATTAGTTCTCCGCCGAACAGTTCGCTACATCTCTACTGGTTTATGTTTAGAGATTGGCAGAACCAGGTGCAACTGTGATTAGGTGAGAAGGAAAGTGTTAAGGCAGGAGAAGGCTGGCCTGGGGAGGGGCGGAGAAAGAGAGGGATGTGATGTCAGAAAAGCACTCACTTCCTTATCTTCTGAGCAGGTAGAAACATCCCACCCACCCTCCCTCTTTTTGCATATTTTGCGAAATGTCTGGAGTTTCTCTTCTTTTTGTTTTCATATTTTCTATTAATAACTGAATGTGGAATTTTACCTGAATGCATTTTTATATTGTGCTTTCTGTATCTTTATATGGTATAAACTTGAGAGTCAGCTTTGTGTTTAATTCATGTTAACGATTTCTTGATCCAGGGAATGTTTCCGATCGCCCAGGGGGTCAGGAAGGAATTTTTTTCCTCTTGAGGCATAATTGGCACTAGCTTCAGGTTGGGTTTTTTGCCTTCCTCTGGATCAAAATAGTGGATATATGATAATATATTTTAAGTTTTATTTGTCACAGCAGCAGTAGGACCTTGCCAGAGTACTGCACAGGTCATTTTAGCAGAGGGAGAAAGGAGGTTCTCTGCTGTGACTGCACGGTGGATTGATAGATACAGACGCTACTACTGCTTGTGCTAGGTGACAGCCTGCTTGGATTTCCTATCATCGAGACACTGCAGATCCAGGACCGGCAGCAGGGCTGCTGAACTTCTCTCATGGTTGGTAATGCAGCTCCTGCTGGTAGCAGAGTTTGGGGCCATCCTCTCTGTAGGTAGAGGCAGTCTAATACTCATTCAAGTCTTCAGCGAGGAACGGCAGAGCAGAGTAGCGATCTCTTATGGAATTATGGCTTTAGAATATTGCCTTGGGTTAGGCTGGCAAGGTCCTATTTATTTGATAAAATGTGAATAAATGCTGTGGCCATTTTCTCCATCTCTATCTCCTGGTGTTTCATTAAGATATGTAACAAGGGGGTTCAGTGGGGTGCCTCAAGGCGAAGGGTCAATTGAAGAGTCCCCTTGTTATGTAACAATGTGCAGCCACTTATACCCTTAATGGGACTGCACTAGGCAAATCCATAATGGAGAAGGACCTTGGAGACCTTGTAGATAATAAACTTGGCTGTAGCAACAATGCCAGGCAGCAGCTGCTCAAAGGGGGTGGGTTTAAACACATAGACTCAGCTTTTTAGCAAGTGAGGAAATAAACTGATCTCCATTTAATACAGGAGATAAATGGGTAAGATTACTTATATTCCAGCTATATAACAGCTTCCGTAAGTAGCTCAGTGTAAATGAAGATAACTGGTAATGGGCGAAATGTTTCGCCAGGCATGGATTTGCGGCAAATTTCCGAGTTTCGCCACTGGCGGATTGTTTCGCGAAATGGATGTAAAAATTGGCCGTGGAAAAATTCGCCGCACGTCCAAAAATTTTTGGCAGCGTCAAAAAAAGAATAGCCGTGGGCGTCGATCTAATAGCCGTGGGGGACGAAATAATAGCCGTGGGCGACAAAATAATAGCCGTGGGCGACAAAATAATAGCCGTGAGACAAAATAATAGCCACGGGTGACGAAACAATAGCTGTGGGAGTCAAAATAATAGCCACGGGCGACGAAATAATAGCCGCGCGCCAAAATAATAGCCGCGGGCGACAATTTTTTTTGTCGCACGTCATTTTCGCCGTTTCACAAATTTTTCGCTGTTTCGCGGATCTTTTGGAAGATTCGCAAATTTTTCGGCGAAGCGAAACGGAACAGAATCGCTCATCACTATTGGTAACTCCAATAAGGGAAATCCACAGGCTGCGATGGTGAATTTAATGAGAGAAGCAGCTGAAATAAATTCTTCACACTGGCACAGAAGCAAGCGGAGTAACCATTACTCTTCCCAAATATGCATTTTGAAGGTTTCAAAAGATGTTCCGGCAAAGGTATGAGGTTGTCTGTACTGGGCAGGACAGGGGTTACACACAATAACATGAAACTGCATTTAAATACAGCATATGAGTATATCATCCCTGCAGGCTGAGTTATACAGGGAACTCTGAGTATCACTCATGTATTATAAGGGATAATGTACCCCCTACTGTAAATGATAAGGATATTAGCAGTCACTGAGGGGTTCTGTGCCCCCCATATAAAGGCACAAGGCTGCAGGCTGAGTTATACAGGGAACTCTGAGTATCACTCATGTATTATAAGGGATAATGTACCCCCTACTGTAAATGATAAGGATATTAGCAGTCACTGAGGGGTTCTGTGCCCATATAAAGGCACAAGGCTGCAGGCTGAGTTATACAGGGAACTCTGAGTATCACTCATGTATTATAAGGGATAATGTACCCCCTACTGTAAATGATAAGGATATTAGCAGTCACTGAGGGGTTCTGTGCCCATATAAAGGCACAAGGCTGCAGGCTGAGTTATACAGGGAACTCTGAGTATCACTCATGTATTATAAGGGATAATGTACCCCCTACTGTAAATGATAAGGATATTAGCAGTCACTGAGGGGTTCTGTGCCCATATAAAGGCACAAGGCTGCAGGCTGAGTTATACAGGGAACTCTGAGTATCACTCATGTATTATAAGGGATAATGTACCCCCTACTGTAAATGATAAGGATATTAGCAGTCACTGAGGGGTTCTGTGCCCATATAAAGGCACAAGGCACTGAGGGGTAAATGGAGAAGTTTGCCATCCAAATGCCAGATTTTACACCGTTGGTCTACGTAAATTCTGGCAGTAGAAAAAACGTGTAAAAAATTACTCCAATTTTACACCATTTTTTACACAACAAAGCCTGGAGACGTGTGTTGAATTTTGTCGCTGTTTCTTACACAGCATGTCAATACCCACCTGTAATGTCACAGCCCCGCCTCCCACATGTCATGATCCCACCCCCAAGGTGTCACTGTTCCGCCCCCAATGTCAGCAGAATGGCTCACATAGATGGGAAGGAAGTATTTGTAAACAGAATGTAGGATTCATGTCATTGAGCAGTTCCACATAAGATAAAGTGCCATTTAACGGAGACATATCCTATAAAAATTAAGAATGTACCAGAGAATTATACTCCTCTAGATATAGAAGGATTGTGCTTTAAAAAGTTGTGTTTCTGACTGATTTATTGAGAAATTCCACCAAAACCCCCACTAGTCCCGCCCATCTGTGCCACTTCCTGCTGGCTGAATTCTCTGGATGAGCTGGGGAGCCGGCGGCCCTCCGTACGCTGCCCTGTAGGATAGGAACCAATCAGCAGCTAGGCTGACCTGATAGGGAACTGAAGCCTGTCTTGGCTTGTGTGATTGCAGGGCTGTGATTGGCTCTCCCCCTCCTACTGTGCTTCTGGCAGGGACCGTTAGGACACTCCCTCAATTTTGGCTCCAAAGTCAGGCACTCCTTTTCTCCCAACAGTGCACTGGGGCATCCATCCAGGGAAAGGGTTCTCTGATCCCCTACATAATAAATAATATTTTGTGAAATACATGGTCAGCAGTCTTCTGTATTACTTCACTAATTGACTAATTCCTCCCATGCCTTTTTTTGAAGCTATTTAATGTATCTGCCAGTACAACTCCCTTGGCTATTATATTGTCGCCCGTGGCTATTGTTTTGTCGCCCGAAGCAAATGTTTTCATCCGTTTCGCGAAAAAATTCGCCAATGGCGAAATGCGGAAATTTGGCGCGAATCCATGCCTGCCGAAACATTTCTCCCATCACTAGCTTTCACTGTAACAATCACCTTAAAGGATAACAGTAGGTGAAATAACTAGGGGAAGGGTGAATTTTACAGAATAAAAATCATTCTATCACAAAATTCCATTTCCTTCACTGCATCTTTGCCATTTTCACTACTTTTGTCAAACTCCATGGTTATATGGCTATATGCGGCGCTCTTGATACTGTTAAGCCATGCCTATAGTGAAGAATGGTGGTAATAGCCTCATATTGGTTTGATACTTTCCATAGCAGGGACTGGGAATCTTACAATAGAATGGAAGGTGCAAAATATAGGGAAATAGTGCAAGGGAACCAATTTTGCAACTGCTAATAACACAAAACTCTGCAGACCAGTCAATTCTATCCAGGATGTGGCACCTTGCAGCAGGATCTTGACCAACTGGCAATCTGGGCGGCTAAGTGGCAGATGAGATTTAATGTGGATAAATGTAAGGTCATGCACCTGGGAAGGAAAGCCCTGGAGATATAAGCGCAGGGGCTGCATGACAAGGGATCCGAATAACCAGCAGCCAGATTACACTGGTTTATAGAGATGTAGCGAACCTCACAAAAAAAGTCAGCGAACCCGTTCGCGAACTTCCGCCAAAAAGTGTGAACTTTTGCGAACTTTGCGAACCCCATAGACTTCAATGGGAAGGCGAACTTTAAAACCTAGAAAAGCCATTTCTGGCCAGAAAACTGATTTTAAAGTTGTTTAAAGGGTGCCACGACCTGGACAGTGGCATGCAGGAGGGGGATCAAGGGCAAAAATGTCTCTGAAAAAATACGTTGTTGACACAACGTTGCGTTTTGTGCTGTAAAGGGCAGAAATCACACTACATTTCTAAACTTGTGTAATAAACTGCTTTAAAACGTCCGGCGTCTACATGCCAATCAAGTCGTGTAAAGGTTACAGCCGGTTCACACGCAAAGACAAAACGCCGCAGTAGTGGATACGGAATATATTATTGCTGGTGGAAAACCGTCACTCAGGTGATTTTATTGCAATGCAATGTCACTACTATGTGTAACGTGTTTGGTGCACTACTATGAATAACAGCAAACAGCACTGGACACATTAAAGAACAGTAAGTTAAATAAATAAAAAAAAATTAATAATAAAAAAAAGTGATCTCTGGTTGGTGCTGGGGGTGAACTACTAGGAGCAGCACACCAGTCCCCAACACAGCTAGACTAATAGCACTGGGCTCTATAAATTACAGTAGTAAAGTAAAAAAACACAAATAAAAAAAAATGTTGTGAATGTGTGGTTGGTGCTTAGTGCACTACTATGAGCAGCACACCTGTCTCCAACACACACAGATGGAGCTGCAGTACACAATGAAAAGAAGAGTAACAGTAATCAGAAAATAAAAGCAGTCCCTACAAGGACTATTGGGTTACAGCAGATGAGATCAGCAGGACAGCTGCCCCCAGCAGCTACATACAGAGCAGTAGAAAGTAGATTACTAATCAGCAAAGCTGCCTAAACTGCCCCTCAAACCCCTGCACAGCTCTCTCCCTATGCTAACTCATCAAGCACACACAGGCAGAATGTAAAATGGCTGCTGGGCTTCGGTTTATATATGGAAGGGAGTGGTCCGGGGGTGGTCCAGGAGGGAGAGCTGCCTGATTGGCTGCCATGTATCTGCTGGCTCTGGGGTGAGAGGTCAAAATTTGGCTCCAGCTAAGGCGAACCTAAAATTGCGAACATCGCTAAAAGTTCGCGAATAGAGATGTAGCGAACTGTTCGCCGGCGAACTAATTCGCACGAAAATCGGGTGTTCGCAAGTTCGCAAGTTCGCGAACTTTTAGCGATGTTCGCAATTTTGGGTTCGCCTTAGCTGGAGCCAAATTTTGACCTCTCACCCCAGAGCCAGCAGATACATGGCAGCCAATCAGGCAGCTCTCCCTCCTGGACCACCCCCGGACCACTCCCTTCCATATATAAACCGAAGCGCAGCAGCCATTTTACATTCTGCCTGTGTGTGCTTGATGAGTTAGCATAGGGAGAGAGCTGTGCAGGGATTTGAGGGACAGTTTGGGTAGCTTTGCTGATTAGTAATCTACTTTCTACTGCTCTGTATGTAGCTGCTGGGGACAGCTGTCCTGCTTATCTCATCTGCTGTAACCCAATAGTCCTTGTAAAAGCAGTTTATTACACAAGTTTAGAAATGTAGTGTGATTTCTGCCCTTTACAGCACAAAATGCAACGCTGTGTCAACAACGTATTTTTCAGAGAAATTTTTGCCCTTGATCCCCCTCCTGCATGCCCCTGTCCAGGTCGTGGCACCCTTTAAACAACTTTAAAATCAGTTTTCTGGCCAGAAATGGCTTTTCTAGGTTTTAAAGTTCGCCTTCTCATTGAAGTCTATGGGGTTCGCAAAGTTCGCAAAAGTTCGCACTTTTTGGCAGAAGTTCGCGAACGGGTTCGCGAACTTTTTTTGTGAGGTTCGCTACATCTCTATTCGCGAACTTGCGAACACCCGATTTTCGTGCAAATTAGTTCTCCGCCGAACAGTTCGCTACATCTCTACTGGTTTATGTTTAGAGATTGGCAGAACCAGGTGCAACTGTGATTAGGTGAGAAGGAAAGTGTTAAGGCAGGAGAAGGCTGGCCTGGGGAGGGGCGGAGAAAGAGAGGGATGTGATGTCAGAAAAGCACTCACTTCCTTATCTTCTGAGCAGGTAGAAACATCCCACCCACCCTCCCTCTTTTTGCATATTTTGCGAAATGTCTGGAGTTTCTCTTCTTTTTGTTTTCATATTTTCTATTAATAACTGAATGTGGAATTTTACCTGAATGCATTTTTATATTGTGCTTTCTGTATCTTTATATGGTATAAACTTGAGAGTCAGCTTTGTGTTTAATTCATGTTAACGATTTCTTGATCCAGGGAATGTTTCCGATCGCCCAGGGGGTCAGGAAGGAATTTTTTTCCTCTTGAGGCATAATTGGCACTAGCTTCAGGTTGGGTTTTTTGCCTTCCTCTGGATCAAAATAGTGGATATATGATAATATATTTTAAGTTTTATTTGTCACAGCAGCAGTAGGACCTTGCCAGAGTACTGCACAGGTCATTTTAGCAGAGGGAGAAAGGAGGTTCTCTGCTGTGACTGCACGGTGGATTGATAGATACAGACGCTACTACTGCTTGTGCTAAGTGACAGCCTGCTTGGATTTCCTATCATCGAGACACTGCAGATCCAGGACCGGCAGCAGGGCTGCTGAACTTCTCTCATGGTTGGTAATGCAGCTCCTGCTGGTAGCAGAGTTTGGGGCCATCCTCTCTGTAGGTAGAGGCAGTCTAATACTCATTCAAGTCTTCAGCGAGGAACGGCAGAGCAGAGTAGCGATCTCTTATGGAATTATGGCTTTAGAATATTGCCTTGGGTTAGGCTGGCAAGGTCCTATTTATTTGATAAAATGTGAATAAATGCTGTGGCCATTTTCTCCATCTCTATCTCCTGGTGTTTCATTAAGATATGTAACAAGGGGGTTCAGTGGGGTGCCTCAAGGCGAAGGGTCAATTGAAGAGTCCCCTTGTTATGTAACAATGTGCAGCCACTTATACCCTTAATGGGACTGCACTAGGCAAATCCATAATGGAGAAGGACCTTGGAGACCTTGTAGATAATAAACTTGGCTGTAGCAACAATGCCAGGCAGCAGCTGCTCAAAGGGGGTGGGTTTAAACACATAGACTCAGCTTTTTAGCAAGTGAGGAAATAAACTGATCTCCATTTAATACAGGAGATAAATGGGTAAGATTACTTATATTCCAGCTATATAACAGCTTCCGTAAGTAGCTCAGTGTAAATGAAGATAACTGGTAATGGGCGAAATGTTTCGCCAGGCATGGATTTGCGGCAAATTTCCGAGTTTCGCCACTGGCGGATTGTTTCGCGAAATGGATGTAAAAATTGGCCGTGGAAAAATTCGCCGCACGTCCAAAAATTTTTGGCAGCGTCAAAAAAAGAATAGCCGTGGGCGTCGATCTAATAGCCGTGGGGGACGAAATAATAGCCGTGGGCGACAAAATAATAGCCGTGGGCGACAAAATAATAGCCGTGAGACAAAATAATAGCCACGGGTGACGAAACAATAGCTGTGGGAGTCAAAATAATAGCCACGGGCGACGAAATAATAGCCGCGCGCCAAAATAATAGCCGCGGGCGACAATTTTTTTTGTCGCACGTCATTTTCGCCGTTTCACAAATTTTTCGCTGTTTCGCGGATCTTTTGGAAGATTCGCAAATTTTTCGGCGAAGCGAAACGGAACAGAATCGCTCATCACTATTGGTAACTCCAATAAGGGAAATCCACAGGCTGCGATGGTGAATTTAATGAGAGAAGCAGCTGAAATAAATTCTTCACACTGGCACAGAAGCAAGCGGAGTAACCATTACTCTTCCCAAATATGCATTTTGAAGGTTTCAAAAGATGTTCCGGCAAAGGTATGAGGTTGTCTGTACTGGGCAGGACAGGGGTTACACACAATAACATGAAACTGCATTTAAATACAGCATATGAGTATATCATCCCTGCAGGCTGAGTTATACAGGGAACTCTGAGTATCACTCATGTATTATAAGGGATAATGTACCCCCTACTGTAAATGATAAGGATATTAGCAGTCACTGAGGGGTTCTGTGCCCATATAAAGGCACAAGGCTGCAGGCTGAGTTATACAGGGAACTCTGAGTATCACTCATGTATTATAAGGGATAATGTACCCCCTACTGTAAATGATAAGGATATTAGCAGTCACTGAGGGGTTCTGTGCCCATATAAAGGCACAAGGCTGCAGGCTGAGTTATACAGGGAACTCTGAGTATCACTCATGTATTATAAGGGATAATGTACCCCCTACTGTAAATGATAAGGATATTAGCAGTCACTGAGGGGTTCTGTGCCCATATAAAGGCACAAGGCACTGAGGGGTAAATGGAGAAGTTTGCCATCCAAATGCCAGATTTTACACCGTTGGTCTACGTAAATTCTGGCAGTAGAAAAAACGTGTAAAAAATTACTCCAATTTTACACCATTTTTTACACAACAAAGCCTGGAGACGTGTGTTGAATTTTGTCGCTGTTTCTTACACAGCATGTCAATACCCACCTGTAATGTCACAGCCCCGCCTCCCACATGTCATGATCCCACCCCCAAGGTGTCACTGTTCCGCCCCCAATGTCAGCAGAATGGCTCACATAGATGGGAAGGAAGTATTTGTAAACAGAATGTAGGATTCATGTCATTGAGCAGTTCCACATAAGATAAAGTGCCATTTAACGGAGACATATCCTATAAAAATTAAGAATGTACCAGAGAATTATACTCCTCTAGATATAGAAGGATTGTGCTTTAAAAAGTTGTGTTTCTGACTGATTTATTGAGAAATTCCACCAAAACCCCCACTAGTCCCGCCCATCTGTGCCACTTCCTGCTGGCTGAATTCTCTGGATGAGCTGGGGAGCCGGCGGCCCTCCGTACGCTGCCCTGTAGGATAGGAACCAATCAGCAGCTAGGCTGACCTGATAGGGAACTGAAGCCTGTCTTGGCTTGTGTGATTGCAGGGCTGTGATTGGCTCTCCCCCTCCTACTGTGCTTCTGGCAGGGACCGTTAGGACACTCCCTCAATTTTGGCTCCAAAGTCAGGCACTCCTTTTCTCCCAACAGTGCACTGGGGCATCCATCCAGGGAAAGGGTTCTCTGATCCCCTACATAATAAATAATATTTTGTGAAATACATGGTCAGCAGTCTTCTGTATTACTTCACTAATTGACTAATTCCTCCCATGCCTTTTTTTGAAGCTATTTAATGTATCTGCCAGTACAACTCCCTTGGCTATTATATTGTCGCCCGTGGCTATTGTTTTGTCGCCCGAAGCAAATGTTTTCATCCGTTTCGCGAAAAAATTCGCCAATGGCGAAATGCGGAAATTTGGCGCGAATCCATGCCTGCCGAAACATTTCTCCCATCACTAGCTTTCACTGTAACAATCACCTTAAAGGATAACAGTAGGTGAAATAACTAGGGGAAGGGTGAATTTTACAGAATAAAAATCATTCTATCACAAAATTCCATTTCCTTCACTGCATCTTTGCCATTTTCACTACTTTTGTCAAACTCCATGGTTATATGGCTATATGCGGCGCTCTTGATACTGTTAAGCCATGCCTATAGTGAAGAATGGTGGTAATAGCCTCATATTGGTTTGATACTTTCCATAGCAGGGACTGGGAATCTTACAATAGAATGGAAGGTGCAAAATATAGGGAAATAGTGCAAGGGAACCAATTTTGCAACTGCTAATAACACAAAACTCTGCAGACCAGTCAATTCTATCCAGGATGTGGCACCTTGCAGCAGGATCTTGACCAACTGGCAATCTGGGCGGCTAAGTGGCAGATGAGATTTAATGTGGATAAATGTAAGGTCATGCACCTGGGAAGGAAAGCCCTGGAGATATAAGCGCAGGGGCTGCATGACAAGGGATCCGAATAACCAGCAGCCAGATTACACTGGTTTATAGAGATGTAGCGAACCTCACAAAAAAGTCAGCGAACCCGTTCGCGAACTTCCGCCAAAAAGTGTGAACTTTTGCGAACTTTGCGAACCCCATAGACTTCAATGGGAAGGCGAACTTTAAAACCTAGAAAAGCCATTTCTGGCCAGAAAACTGATTTTAAAGTTGTTTAAAGGGTGCCACGACCTGGACAGTGGCATGCAGGAGGGGGATCAAGGGCAAAAATGTCTCTGAAAAAATACGTTGTTGACACAACGTTGCGTTTTGTGCTGTAAAGGGCAGAAATCACACTACATTTCTAAACTTGTGTAATAAACTGCTTTAAAACGTCCGGCGTCTACATGCCAATCAAGTCGTGTAAAGGTTACAGCCGGTTCACACGCAAAGACAAAACGCCGCAGTAGTGGATACGGAATATATTATTGCTGGTGGAAAACCGTCACTCAGGTGATTTTATTGCAATGCAATGTCACTACTATGTGTAACGTGTTTGGTGCACTACTATGAATAACAGCAAACAGCACTGGACACATTAAAGAACAGTAAGTTAAATAAATAAAAAAAAATTAATAATAAAAAAAAGTGATCTCTGGTTGGTGCTGGGGGTGAACTACTAGGAGCAGCACACCAGTCCCCAACACAGCTAGACTAATAGCACTGGGCTCTATAAATTACAGTAGTAAAGTAAAAAAACACAAATAAAAAAAAATGTTGTGAATGTGTGGTTGGTGCTTAGTGCACTACTATGAGCAGCACACCTGTCTCCAACACACACAGATGGAGCTGCAGTACACAATGAAAAGAAGAGTAACAGTAATCAGAAAATAAAAGCAGTCCCTACAAGGACTATTGGGTTACAGCAGATGAGATCAGCAGGACAGCTGCCCCCAGCAGCTACATACAGAGCAGTAGAAAGTAGATTACTAATCAGCAAAGCTGCCTAAACTGCCCCTCAAACCCCTGCACAGCTCTCTCCCTATGCTAACTCATCAAGCACACACAGGCAGAATGTAAAATGGCTGCTGGGCTTCGGTTTATATATGGAAGGGAGTGGTCCGGGGGTGGTCCAGGAGGGAGAGCTGCCTGATTGGCTGCCATGTATCTGCTGGCTCTGGGGTGAGAGGTCAAAATTTGGCTCCAGCTAAGGCGAACCTAAAATTGCGAACATCGCTAAAAGTTCGCGAATAGAGATGTAGCGAACTGTTCGCCGGCGAACTAATTCGCACGAAAATCGGGTGTTCGCAAGTTCGCAAGTTCGCGAACTTTTAGCGATGTTCGCAATTTTGGGTTCGCCTTAGCTGGAGCCAAATTTTGACCTCTCACCCCAGAGCCAGCAGATACATGGCAGCCAATCAGGCAGCTCTCCCTCCTGGACCACCCCCGGACCACTCCCTTCCATATATAAACCGAAGCGCAGCAGCCATTTTACATTCTGCCTGTGTGTGCTTGATGAGTTAGCATAGGGAGAGAGCTGTGCAGGGATTTGAGGGACAGTTTGGGTAGCTTTGCTGATTAGTAATCTACTTTCTACTGCTCTGTATGTAGCTGCTGGGGACAGCTGTCCTGCTTATCTCATCTGCTGTAACCCAATAGTCCTTGTAAAAGCAGTTTATTACACAAGTTTAGAAATGTAGTGTGATTTCTGCCCTTTACAGCACAAAATGCAACGCTGTGTCAACAACGTATTTTTCAGAGAAATTTTTGCCCTTGATCCCCCTCCTGCATGCCCCTGTCCAGGTCGTGGCACCCTTTAAACAACTTTAAAATCAGTTTTCTGGCCAGAAATGGCTTTTCTAGGTTTTAAAGTTCGCCTTCTCATTGAAGTCTATGGGGTTCGCAAAGTTCGCAAAAGTTCGCACTTTTTGGCAGAAGTTCGCGAACGGGTTCGCGAACTTTTTTTGTGAGGTTCGCTACATCTCTATTCGCGAACTTGCGAACACCCGATTTTCGTGCAAATTAGTTCTCCGCCGAACAGTTCGCTACATCTCTACTGGTTTATGTTTAGAGATTGGCAGAACCAGGTGCAACTGTGATTAGGTGAGAAGGAAAGTGTTAAGGCAGGAGAAGGCTGGCCTGGGGAGGGACGGAGAAAGAGAGGGATGTGATGTCAGAAAAGCACTCACTTCCTTATCTTCTGAGCAGGTAGAAACATCCCACCCACCCTCCCTCTTTTTGCATATTTTGCGAAATGTCTGGAGTTTCTCTTCTTTTTGTTTTCATATTTTCTATTAATAACTGAATGTGGAATTTTACCTGAATGCATTTTTATATTGTGCTTTCTGTATCTTTATATGGTATAAACTTGAGAGTCAGCTTTGTGTTTAATTCATGTTAACGATTTCTTGATCCAGGGAATGTTTCCGATCGCCCAGGGGGTCAGGAAGGAATTTTTTTCCTCTTGAGGCATAATTGGCACTAGCTTCAGGTTGGGTTTTTTGCCTTCCTCTGGATCAAAATAGTGGATATATGATAATATATTTTAAGTTTTATTTGTCACAGCAGCAGTAGGACCTTGCCAGAGTACTGCACAGGTCATTTTAGCAGAGGGAGAAAGGAGGTTCTCTGCTGTGACTGCACGGTGGATTGATAGATACAGACGCTACTACTGCTTGTGCTAGGTGACAGCCTGCTTGGATTTCCTATCATCGAGACACTGCAGATCCAGGACCGGCAGCAGGGCTGCTGAACTTCTCTCATGGTTGGTAATGCAGCTCCTGCTGGTAGCAGAGTTTGGGGCCATCCTCTCTGTAGGTAGAGGCAGTCTAATACTCATTCAAGTCTTCAGCGAGGAACAGCAGAGCAGAGTAGCGATCTCTTATGGAATTATGGCTTTAGAATATTGCCTTGGGTTAGGCTGGCAAGGTCCTATTTATTTGATAAAATGTGAATAAATGCTGTGGCCATTTTCTCCATCTCTATCTCCTGGTGTTTCATTAAGATATGTAACAAGGGGGTTCAGTGGGGTGCCTCAAGGCGAAGGGTCAATTGAGGAGTCCCCTTGTCATGTAACAATGTGCAGCCACTTATACCCTTAATGGGACTGCACTAGGCAAATCCATAATGGAGAAGGACCTTGGAGACCTTGTAGATAATAAACTTGGCTGTAGCAACAATGCCAGGCAGCAGCTGCTCAAAGGGGGTGGGTTTAAACACATAGACTCAGCTTTTTAGCAAGTGAGGAAATAAACTGATCATTGTGGTACACAAATATTGAGTAATTTAATAGGAAGTCGCACCATCTGAGGTCAGACCGCATCCTGCAGAATCTCCAGAAGTACTAAGAGCTATTTTCAGTAACCCTGTATTTCCTCACTTGCTAAAAAGCTGAGTCTATGTGTTTAAACCCACCCCCTTTGAGCAGCTGCTGCCTGGCATTGTTGCTACAGCCAAGTTTATTATCTACAAGGTCTCCAAGGTCCTTCTCCATTATGGATTTGCCTAGTGCAGTCCCATTAAGGGTATAAGTGGCTGCACATTGTTACATAACAAGGGGACTCTTCAATTGACCCTTCGCCTTGAGGCACCCCACTGAACCCCCTTGTTACATATCTTAATGAAACACCAGGAGATAGAGATGGAGAAAATGGCCACAGCATTTATTCACATTTTATCAAATAAATAGGACCTTGCCAGCCTAACCCAAGGCAATATTCTAAAGCCATAATTCCATAAGAGATCGCTACTCTGCTCTGCCGTTCCTCGCTGAAGACTTGAATGAGTATTAGACTGCCTCTACCTACAGAGAGGATGGCCCCAAACTCTGCTACCAGCAGGAGCTGCATTACCAACCATGAGAGAAGTTCAGCAGCCCTGCTGCCGGTCCTGGATCTGCAGTGTCTCGATGATAGGAAATCCAAGCAGGCTGTCACCTAGCACAAGCAGTAGTAGCGTCTGTATCTATCAATCCACCGTGCAGTCACAGCAGAGAACCTCCTTTCTCCCTCTGCTAAAATGACCTGTGCAGTACTCTGGCAAGGTCCTACTGCTGCTGTGACAAATAAAACTTAAAATATATTATCATATATCCACTATTTTGATCCAGAGGAAGGCAAAAAATCCAACCTGAAGCTAGTGCCAATTATGCCTCAAGAGGAAAAAAATTCCTTCCTGACCCCCTGGGCGATCGGAAACATTCCCTGGATCAAGCAATCGTAGTTGATGAATTAATACAATGCTGACTCTCACGTTTATACTGTATAAAGATATAGAAAGAACAATATAACAATGCATTCAGCAAAACATCCACATTCAGTTATTAATAGATAATATGAGAACATAAAAAAGAAAACCCCTGACATTATTGCAAAATATGCAAAAAGGGGAGGGTGGGATGTTTCTACCTGCTCAGAAGATAAGGAAGTGACTGCTTCTTTTTCTGACATCACATCCCTTTCTTTCTCCGCCCCCCAGGCCAGCTGACTCCTGCCTTAAGGCTGATGCCACACGTGTGGCGTTTTTACGCTGCGTATTTTCTAATTCTCTCGGCGGCTGAAAAACGCCTGATATCATCATCCATAGAAATAACTTGAAAAGACGCAAAGCAAACCACACAAAGCGTAAATACGCTAGAAAACGCCTTAGCACGGATTTTTCAAGCGTAGGCTGAAATACGCCAGTACTTGCAAAGCAAGCTATTCCTATGTATACGCAAAGGCAGCTGCCAGACCTAGCGGAAATAAGCAGCGTTTTTTGCTATTTCACACAATTAGCACCATGGCAACGGGATTTGCTTACGTCACCAGTTCTAGGCTGAAAAACGCCATGTGTGGCTTGTGCGGCGTTTTTAGGCTGAGAAAAAACGCAGCGTAAAAACGCCACGTGTGGCATCAGCCTAATTCTTTGTTTCTCATGTAATCACGGTTGCACCTGATTCTGGCAATCTATAAACAGAAACCAGTGTAATCTAGCTCCATGGCTTTTCTTTATTGGAATAAGGGTTCTAACCCCTGTACTAAGCACAATTCAGCAGGAACAGCCCCCTAAGTTTGCTCATAGCCTGTACAGAGAGATACCATAAAACTATGGCAGCATAGGGATTCCCCTGTACTAAGCACAATTCAGCAGGAACCGCCCACTAGTGCTCACCTGACCGTGTGTGCTGCTGGGTGCTGATCGCAGGTTGTGTGGTGCTCGTTGAGCTCAATCATGAGCAATTGTAGCCCTGGAGGGTGTGGTGCGCCCAAGGATGCTGATCCAGGAAAGCCCCAGGCCTCATCTGAGTCACCTAGGCCTCGGGGTGCTTCTGCAGAAGGAGGAGTTTCTGAGGGGCCCCAAGCGGAGTCCCCAGTGCAAGTTGCGGGGTTTAACCCTGATATGCTGCCGCATGAACCGGGATTCCAGGAAAATCTGGCCAAGGGAATTCAGAAGTTTAAGGAGAAAAGGGCTGAGCTTGCGGCTCTGAAATCTCTAATAAAGACCAAGAGGTACGAGTGCGCTAAGGCCTACAGCCTGGCCAGGCCCCGCAAGAAGGTAGAGATTGCTGCCCTGTGCGACAAGCAGCGCACTCTGGAGCAGGAGCTGGACTTCCTTGGCAAGGGAATCGGTGCGGTAAAAGAATCGTTTGATAATGCCGAGCGGTTCCGGGAGATGGAGCAGAGGCGCCAGGAGGAAAAATACAGGGCATCGCTGAGAAGCAGAGCCATTACTGAGGTGTCCAGCGATGAGGAGCCTGAAAGCTCTGGGGCCCTCCAGCCAAACCGGCCAGCTCCAAAGTGCCAAGGTACCCCCACTGGTACCCCCTCAGGTACACCGGGCCTCCTAAGGGAAATCAGGCAGGTGGAGTCTCCTTGCTCCCTGAGGCCGCAAAAAATGGTCTTTTCTATGGAAGAAATTGATGATATTGACCCCAAGGAAAAGGTGAAAGCAAAGGAAAAGAAACAGCAGCTGGAAGTAAGTAGCTTTGTCTACACAGAATCTGATTTCCCTGTCCTGCCCTCACCCCAAAATCAGCCTATGTCTATGGGTGTCTCCCAGGCTGCCCCTCAGTCAGCTGAGGATGTTGGGGTGCAGTCAGCCCCTGCTGCGTTGGCCAGTTGGGCACAAAAAGCAAATTCCAATGTGGCTGCAGCAGGGAACAGTGAGAATCTGCCATCTGGGAGGAATGCAGGGCAGCCGGCGCAGAAAATGGCTGAAAGGGAGTCAGTTTGCCACACTGCTGCAAACATCGGTGCAGAACAACAAGCGGGCCCTGAGGGTGACATCTCACAGCAGCCAGAGGCCATTACATCCACTACTGTGTCTCTCCCAGACCAGGAAAAAGCCAGTTGTGATGGGAACAACTCGGAGCGGAACCATAAAGGCAAAGCTGCAGTCGCTGAGCAGCAGGAGGAACAGCGAAAGGGAAACAAGAAGAAGGAGACCAAGCCTGCTCCTAAATCTGGCAGGAAGAAGGCGGCTGCAAAAGACTCTGCAGCGGACTCTTGTAGTTCAGCAATTCCAACTGCTGCCATTTCCAATGGTGCAAGTGTGTGTGGGCGTGACTGCAGTGAGGGGATCGGTGAGCGACTGCCTGAGGCTGGTGAGTGCACTGGGAATGTGAATTCTGTGGGTGTAAATGTGTGTGGGGGGAAAGTGTTGGGGGGCTCGGGTCCAACTGTGCAAGGGTCAAATGCTGTTGTGCAAGAGGTGAATGTGGGTGCAGGTACGAGTGCTGTGGGTGCAGGTACGAGTGCTGTGGGTGCAGGTACGAGTGCTGTGGGTGCAGGTACAAGTGCTGTGGGTGCAGGTACAAGTGCTGTGGGTGCAGGTACAAGAGCTGTGGGTGCAGGGGTGAATGACCCAACTGGTGCAGTTAATGCCACAGCGGCGGGTGTGAGTGCAGTGAATGAGGTGGCGGGAGTGAGTGGCCAAAGCTTTGCTAATATTGTCCGTGGCAAGGCTAAAGGGCCTGGCAGTGTGAATGTGGCGAAGGTGGCAGTGAGTGGGGCGCGTGTGAGTGACAAACCTGCAGTGGGGAATTACCCCCGACGTGGGAGGATCTACCCCGCAGACTCGGGGAGGCGCAGGAATGTGGTGCGGTTGCAGTGGGAGGGGGAGGGTCCCTTGCCTGAAGGAAATATTGTTGTTGATAAGATCTGTGATATGGGCTTCACTGCAAATGATATTTATTGTTTTGTGCATAACAAAGTGTTCAAAGATTATACCATCAGCTTCATGAGGCCCCAGGAGCTAGACGAGTTCTGGGAAAAGTTTAGGGATGCCACAGGGATGTGGGAGGGGTTTCGGGCAGTGCCCGTGTCTAGGCCTGGGGTCTGCAAGGTCACCATTCTCATAGAGAACGAGTCCATCCCCCCCGCAGACCTTAAGATCTGGCTGAGGAGGTATGGGGATGTGATAGGGGAGCTGGAGAGGGACTTTGGGTACAGGGGGATATGGACGGGGGGCTGGCAGGCTAAGGTGCGCCTACGCACAGTAGGCAATGTCACCCAGCACATCCCCAGCTCCGCATACATTGGCCGGGATTTAGTCTGCTGCTTTTATCCCGGGCAGCCCAGGGAATGTTGGAAGTGCGGCTCCACCAGGCATTTCAGTATTAGTTGCGATGTACTGAAATGCGCCATGTGCCTTGGGGTAGGTCATGTGGCAAAGCACTGTCCCAAAAGTATCCGGTGCAACTTGTGCGGAGAGCTCGGCCATGCGTATGGTTCCTGTCCTATGTCGTGGCAAAGCATTGAGGAGGAATACCGCAAGGAAATGGGGGTGCTGGAGTCCGAGGCCACACAGGGTCAGGTGGTTGGGGAAACTCAGCCTGTGCCTGATCCTGACCCGTTCATCCCCCATAATTCATCTCAGCCTCCCCAGGGCCCCCAGCCTCCCCAGGGCCCCCAGCCTTCCCGGGCCCCGCAGTCTTCCCAGGCCCCACAGTCTTCCCGGGCCCTGCAGTCTTCCCAGGCCCCACAGTCTTCCCGGGCCCTGCAGTCTTCCCAGGCCCCACAGTCTTCCCGGGCCCTGCAGTCTTCCCAGGCCCCGCAGTCCTTCACATCCGTTAGGGCAACACGGGGAAGGGGCAGAGGGCAACCTAGTGGACGGTCACTAATGTCCCAAAGGGTAGTTCAGGAGACCCCCCCTTCTGAGCGGCCTAGTGTGGCTAACAACACATTGGGGGATTGGGTTAAAGTAGGCGAACCCCAGAAAGCCACCTTGGCCAAACAAAAGGCTACCAACTCAAGTGGGGGGAATCACAGGAAGAAAGAGGAAAGGGCAGAGGGTGCCCATGCAAAGGAGGGGGCTGATCCCTTTCCTTTATCTGTAAACAGATTTGCTCCTTTATCTTGGGGGGAGAGGGCAGAGTTGGAGGAGGAGGAGGAGCTAAACAGGGAGCTGGCACGGTCTGATAACGCCAACTCTTCCTCTTCGGAATTTGAGTACATAAGTCCGGCTGAAGCTGAAAAGCTTCCATCTGGTCTCTCTGCAAAGAGGGAATGCTCTGACGATGATAGGAAGGTAAAAAGGAGGGTGGAAACCTCCTCATCTTAATCACCCTGTAAATGGCTGTTCCCCCTCCGATACGCGTCGTGACCATTAATGTCGCGAGCGTTAAGTCTGTAGGCGCAAGAGACACGGCCTTCTTTTTTCTCTCCCGAGTTGAGGCAGACATTTTATTTTTGCAAGAGACCAGATTATGCAATCTTCAGGTGCTCCATAGGGCCAAGAAGGAATGGGTGCACGGTCCTTCTTACTGGTCTCTTGCGGCCGAGATGTACAGCGGAGTGGCGGTCCTTTTTAAGACCAGTAAGTTAACAGTCAAACGGGTGATTGAGGTAGAGATGGGCAGATGTATGGTCTTAGACGTCCTGCTGAATGGGCAGAATCTTCGCCTTATTAATGTGTACGGTCCTCAGACCCTAAAGGCGAGGAGGGACCTGTTTAGCAGGATTAAGCCCTTTCTTTTTACAGCCCGGCCGATAATTTTTGGCGGTGACTTTAACACCGTGACTAGGCCTATGGATAGGGGAGGTGCCGCAGGTCGGCTGGGCTACGATAGCATTTACCTGAATAGCATAGTTAGTCAGGCCGGCCTAGAGGATGTGCACATTCGCCACTTCCCTGACCGCACGGGTTTCACTTTTTATAGAGGAACATGTAGAAGTAGGATAGACAGGTTTTTTGTTAAACAGGACTTCATAGTGTCTCCTCCTGAGGTGACAGCCGTGGAGTTCTCCGATCACTGTATGGTGAGTGTGTCCTTGAATGTTTCAGAGTCCCCTCAGAGGGGAAGGGGTCTTTGGCGCCTGAATTCGGCCCTCCTGGGGGAGGAGTGTGTAAATCAGTCCTTCAGGGAGTTCTTTCAGGCTCAGGAATCCTTATTAGATCTGTGCAACACTAAGGCGGAGTGGTGGGAGATGGTCAAAAAGAGGGCAGCAGGACTCTTTCGAGGCCTAGCAAACAAGATACAAATTGATAAAGATCGTGCCTACCAATCTCTCAGGAGAAAGTTAGACAGACTGGTGTCTGATGGGGCCCAAGGTGGGGAAGTTGCCAGGGTCCGTGCCCTCATGAAGGAGTATCAGTATGACAGGTACTCTTCCCTGGTTTTGGAGAGGGACTACGGGAAGCACCACTCGCCCGACCCTTACCAAAACTGCCGGGAAGTGTTTTCCCGCAAGTCCATACACGGCTTGCAAAATGAGGCTGGGGTGCTAGAGACTTCGGTCCCTGGTATTCTCAGAGTTGTTAAGAACTACTTTGCTAAACTCCTGAAGGGGCAGGGGCTCTCCCGGGCCAGTATGTCTTCCTTTCTGGAAGAGACCCCTATTCTGCAAGATGAGAATATTTCTTTTGACGAATTGGAGTGTGAGATTGGAGTTGAGGAGGTCAGGAAGGCAATTGAAGGCTTAGGCCTCAAAAAGTCTCCAGGGCCTGACGGTTTAACAGCCGAATTTTATAAACAGTTTGTTGATGTCCTGGCCCCTCGTCTCACAGAGGTATTCAATAGCACCCTGGAAGAGGGCCTACTCCCTCCCTCTATGAGACACTCAGCTCTTATTCTCCTCGCCAAGGGTTTGGACCAGTCTAAGGTTGAGAACTGGCGCCCCATCGCTCTTCTCAATACAGACCGAAAGATTCTGGCAAAGGTCATGTTCAACCGCCTTTTTCCTTTTGCAGAAAGGCTTCTTTCCCCCTCTCAGCACTGCACAGTGAAGGGCCGCAGCACCTTTTCCGCTGTCCTTGGCATCCGGGAGGTCCTAGAGCGGTGCAGGATCTGCGAGTGGGGTAAGTATCTGCTGACTTTGGATCAGTCAAAGGCTTTTGATAGGGTAAACCACGAGTATCTCTGGTTGCTCCTTGACAGGTACGGTCTTCCGGGTAAATTTGTTAATTGGCTAAAGATTTTGTATAAAGGGGCCGAGAGTTTCCCACTTGTGAATGGTTGGTCCGGGGAGAGCTTTGGGGTTTCTTCTGGGGTCCGACAGGGCTGTCCTTTGAGCCCTTTGCTTTATGTATTTGCCATTGATCCCCTCATAAGGCGGATAGAGTGCGATGCATTAGCAGGGGTTCCTCTGTCTCCCGGGAGGGCCCTGAAGGTCTCCGCTTATGCAGACGATGTCACAGTAGTCGTGTCTAGTGGGGAGGAGGCAGAGACTGTGGCACGGGTGCTAAGGGACTACTCAAGGGCCTCTGGGTCCTTGATTAAGTGCAAAACTTTCTGGATGGGGAAGGGAGATCCTGCCTTCGATCTTCCGGATGTCTTCCCAGTGGCCCAGCCCAAAATTAAAATTCTTGGTATCGAATTTGGCCATGGCGATTATGCCAAGCAAATTTGGGAGGGCAAGTTGGAAACCGCATCTGTTCTGGTGAACCGGTGGAAAGGGTTGAAATTTACCCTCAGAGAAAGGGTGGATCTTATCAAAACCTACCTGATTCCAATCTTTTTGTATCTCAGCCATGTGTGCCTTTTGCCAGAAGCTTTCTACGTTAAGATCAAAGGTCTCTTCTTCCAACTGTTATGGGGGAATAAGACAAACCTCATCAAAAGAAATATTACCTACCTACAAAGGAAGGAGGGGGGTCTCGGTATGGTGAACCCCGTTGTGTTCTTCGTGAACACCTTTATTAAGTATAACTATAACAACCTCCTGTTGGAGAAGCCTCCTTTGTGGGTGGAGATCTTCAGAGTTTGGGCCCTTCCTTTTCTTGAGTGTTGGAAGAGAGGCGGCTTGGTAAAGAGCGTGCGTGCTCCTCATGCCCCTCTCCCGCCTTATGTTGCCGTGAGTCTGAAGGTGATGAGGCGGTGGTGTGTGTCTGTTGGGGAGATCAGGGCTTCTCCAAGAAGGGACATCGATAGGAGAGTCTTGGGTTCCTACTTTCATGCATCACTGGCCCTGAAAGACTGTCCAGACGAGGTGTTGAGATCAGGGCTCTCTTTAGTCAATTCCCCAAGGGTTCCCCCGAAGCTCAGGGATGTCGTCTGGCGCTCCTTCCACGGGAAGCTCTATGTTAATGGGAATCTGAAGTACAGACGCACTGATGACCGTGACTGCCCACGAGAGGAATGCTCTAGGGAAGTGGAAACGATGGACCACTTCTTGCTTCAGTGCCCCTTTAA
Organism: Xenopus tropicalis; assembly: GCF_000004195.4. Taxonomy (NCBI): domain Eukaryota; kingdom Metazoa; phylum Chordata; class Amphibia; order Anura; family Pipidae; genus Xenopus; species Xenopus tropicalis. The sequence goes on along the minus strand of NC_030684.2, from coordinate 133,849,283 downwards.
CATAGATGTTTACAAACAAGTCTCTGCTGCCTTGGGCATTCCTTGCCTCTCTGGTTGTAATTACCAGGAGTGGGCCTATGGGGCATTCAAGCGACACAGGGGGTATGATTTGGGCACTCTTTTCTTAGTCAGCTCTGTTGTCCGCTTTTACACCTGGAACACACGGTGCAAGGTTTCTCTCAGGCGGGAAGTCCTCCCCGGTCCAGTGGTGGTGGATATGGTACTGGGTGAGCTCGGGAAGATACGCTCTTTGGAGAGACAAAGGAAGGATGAAGCAAGGTGGAAGGGTCTGTGGAGGGGCATTCAGTTTGACCCACCGTGAGTCTCTTGCTAATTCTGATGTCTCTTTGGTGTTGGGCTAGTTCTTTTCACCCCCCTTAGATTTTTGCCTTCGTCGTATTTTTCTGATGGGGCTTCATACGGTTTTAGGTGAGTAGCCTAATCTTTTGCCTTCCTGGAGTCAGAGCCATGTTTTGTGTATATAGTTGTTTATAGGAGAGTGGCCCCCAGCCAGGCTGAGCCGCTCATTGAAGTTGAGTTAAAGTTGGAAATTGAGCAGCGTTGTATAGCTCAGGTGCGACTATACATCAGCTTTGTAACATTTGTACAGTTGCCCACAGAGCAAGCGGATACGTTTATAGGATAAGCTAATTATGTTTACTGCATGTAAATCTATTTAATGCTTTTGCTTATTTGTTATGTTATTTTAAGCTTTATTGTATTAGGATGCAAGAACTCAATAAACAAAAATTTCCCCTGTACTAAGCACAATTCAGCAGGAACAGCCCCCTAAGTTTGCTCATAGCCTGTACAGAGAGATACCATAAAACTATGGCACATAGGTATTGGGGGAAGTAAATCTATGTTTGTCCATAGCCTGTACAGAGAGATTCTGCAGGAATATGGAAGGGTGACTGAAAAATTACTGATTATGAGCAGTATTGTATGTAGGACAGTTTAGTAACACTTTCTTATACAGGTATGGGATCCCTTATCCGGAAACCCGTTTTCCAGAAAGCTCCAAATTACAGAAAACCCATCTCCCATAGACTCCAGTTTAATCAAATAATTCAGAATTTTAAAACCGATTTCCTTTTTCTCTGTAATAATAAAACAGTACCTGTACTTGATCCCAACTAAGATATAATTACCCCTTATTGGGGCAGAACAGCCCTATTGGGTTTATTTAATGGTTAAATGATTCCCTTTTCTCTGTAATAATAAAACAGTACCTGTACTTGATCCCAACTAAGATATAATTACCCCTTATTGGGGGCAGAACAGCCCTATTGGGTTTATTTAATGGTTAAATGATTCCCTTTTCTCTGTAATAATAAAACAGTACCTGTACTTGATCCCAACTAAGATATAATTACCCCTTATTGGGGCAGAACAGCCCTATTGGGTTTATTTAATGGTTAAATGATTCCCTTTTCTCTGTAATAATAAAACAGTACCTGTACTTGATCCCAACTAAGATATAATTACCCCTTATTGGGGCAGAACAGCCCTATTGGGTTTATTTAATGGTTAAATGATTCCCTTTTCTCTGTAATAATAAAACAGTACCTGTACTTGATCCCAACTAAGATATAATTACCCCTTATTGGGGGCAGAACAGTCCTATTGGGTTTATTTCATGGTTAAATGATTCCCTTTTCTCTGTAATAATAAAACAGTACCTGTACTTGATCCCAACTAAGATATAATTACCCCTTATTGGGGGCAGAACAGCCCTATTGGGTTTATTTCATGGTTAAATGATTCCCTTTTCTCTGTAATAATAAAACAGTACCTGTACTTGATCCCAACTAAGATATAATTACCCCTTATTGGGGGCAGAACAGTCCTATTGGGTTTATTTCATGGTTAAATGATTCCCTTTTCTCTGTAATAATAAAACAGTACCTGTACTTCAGTGGTCCCCAACCAGTGGCTCGTGAGCAACATGTTGCTCCCCAACCCTTTGGATGTTGCTCCCAGTGGCCTCAAATAAAGTGCTTATTTTTGAATTCTTGGCTTGGTGGCAAGTTTTGGAGGTATAAAAACCAGGTGTACTGCCAAACAGAGTCTCCTATAGGCTGGCAGTCCATATAGGGGCTGCCAAATGGCCAATAACAGTCCTTATTTGGCACCCCCAGGTACATGTTTCATGCTCGTGTTGCTCCCCAAGTCTTTTTACACTTAAATGTGGCTCACGGGTAAAAAAGGTTGGGGATCCCTGCTGTACTTGATCCCAACGGGGGACATTGGGGTGAGAAGCAATATCTACTGATTCTTGTAGATAAAGAATGATGATGTGATGTGTATATTGTGCTGCAGTACATTGTGGTTAGTACCAATATCCTGTGCTATGGCTTCTCTTTCTGCTTTCCCACTTACACTCACTCACCCCCGGTCTGGCCTGTCCTACACTCACTCACCCCCACTCTGGCCTGTCCTACACTCACTCACCCCCGGTCTGGCCAGTCCTACACTCACTCACCCCCGGTCTGGACAGTCCTACACTCACTCACCCCCGGTCTGGCCAGTCCTACACTCACTCACCCCCGGTCTGGCCTGTCCTACACTCACTCATCCCCGGTCTGGCCTGTCCTACACTCACTCACCCCGGTCTGGCCTGTCCTACACTCACTCACCCCCGGTCTGGCCTGTCCTACACTCACTCACCCCCGGTCTGGCCTGTCCTACACTCACTCACCCCCGGTCTGGCCTGTCCTACACTCACTCACCCCCGGTCTGGCCTGTCCTACCCTCACTCACCCCCGGTCTGGCCTGTCCTACACTCACTCATCCCCGGTCTGGCCTGTCTTACACTCACTCATCCCCGGTCTGGCCTGTCCTACACTCACCCCCGGTCTGGCCTGTCCTACACTCACTCACCCCCGGTCTGGCCTGTCCTACACTCACTCACCCCCGGTCTGGACAGTCCTACACTCACTCACCCCCGGTCTGGCCAGTCCTACACTCACTCACCCCCGGTCTGGCCTGTCCTACACTCACTCATCCCCGGTCTGGCCTGTCCTACACTCACTCACCCCCGGTCTGGCCTGTCCTACACTCACTCACCCCCGGTCTGGCCTGTCCTACACTCACTCACCCCCGGTCTGGCCTGTCCTACACTCACTCACCCCCGGTCTGGCCTGTCCTACACTCACTCACCCCCGGTCTGGCCTGTCCTACCCTCACTCACCCCCGGTCTGGCCTGTCCTACACTCACTCATCCCCGGTCTGGCCTGTCTTACACTCACTCATCCCCGGTCTGGCCTGTCCTACACTCACCCCCGGTCTGGCCTGTCCTACACTCACTCACCCCCGGTCTGGCCTGTCCTACACTCACTCACCCCCCGGTCTGGCCAGTCCTACACTCACTCACCCCCGGTCTGGCCTGTCCTACACTCACTCACCCCCGGTCTGGCCTACACTCACTCACCCCCGGTCTGGCCTGTCCTACACTCACTCACCCCCGGTCTGGCCTGTCCTACACTGACTTTTATCTGATTTATTAAGAATTCTACTGCTTCAATATACATTTTATACAGGGACTGAGTTTTACCTGCAACTTACTTGCTTTCAAGGTTAAAACCCCCAAATGGTTGCCCCGTTATTGGCCAATTGGGATCACCTGACTGTAGCTGGGAAGGGTGGGAGCTACAACATGGAGCTTTCCACTGCTCCTCTATAAACTATAGCAAAGGGAAAGTTTTAAACCATTAGGTAGGGGTGCAATGAGGCTGTGACCAAATTCATACAAACAACAAGAGCTCCTCTGCACTCACCCATTACCAATATATATAGGGCATTAAGCCATTCTGTGCATTAAGCTACAACACTTGTCTGTAGTGTAGATCGATAGATGTATATATTTTTTATAGTAAAATATAACTGTTCTGTTTGTTACCCTGTAGGCAGCCACACAAGTATCACATAGCATTGGTATCCCCCCTACCCCCAGCGTGCCACATAGTACAATCACTGTATTGAGCTATTTATTCATCCTACCTCTAAATCTGTAATGATGCAAAAAACAAAATGTTTTGAATGCATTTTACCTTCTAAAAATGTTATTACATCAGAGTTACAGAGAGATCCTTACTCTTTAGAGGCTAGACTAAAATGAGGGGTGTGAGGGTTCTGCTTCTCTGGCTTGTGCTGCAGGGAGGAGTAGAAATGCATCCAGGGGGAGAGCAAAGATGCTCTAGCAATGTCAAGCTGCGTTTTTATTGGAGATTGGTGATGAAAAGCAAGACTTTTAAAGGAAAAGTAAAGGTAATATGTTACAAACCCCCATTGATTATAATCACTTACCTAATACCCCAGGCTGGTGCTCCTGTTTGCAGCAAACTGCACCGGGCCGGGGTACTTTTCAGCAAGCACCATGAAGCAATATCCCTGCTTCTTCCTTCTTTGCTTGGGTGTGCATGCCCAGTAGTGGGAAAAGCCAAGGAGAAGGAAAGGTAAAGTAAGCTTTATCAGAAAGGTCTGTGTAAATACAGCCATAAGTATAAATAGATTAAGAAAGAGAGTCTGCAAGTTATATCCCACTGATCCTGGATATATATACTCAATCAATAAAGTATTCAGTGAAATGAACAACCATTTATTGGCTCAAAATTAAACAAACAATTCAAATAAAGCAAACATACTATACCAAACAATGGATAGGTTCATCCCAGTGCCTCATGGTAACCACTCTCCTAACGCGTTTCACACCATGGGGTGCTTCATCAGAGGCGGTGTGGCATGTTCATGTAATTTCCTTTATATACCCCCAACCTATGATTCATACAGTGTACAGGGTTAATATCAAACCCTGTATTAAGCTCATAATATATCAAAAACTTAAACTATACACATTCCCAGGAGCCTTCACAAAAACCCTGCACCCAGCATAGATCATATAACACGTCAAAAACATACTAAAAACATAATTTCACCTAATTTAACCATTTTATTATTGATATTGCACATTGGAAACACTCAAATATATTCAAAGTGCATATAAAACTCATAAAAAGACTTATATAGAACACCTAAGGTGCCTTACAGTGCAAAGCAACGGTTAAAATAACCATTTCAATATTAATATTGCACATTAATTATTATTAGATTATCATAAGCAATATAAAGCTGTTAAAATTTTCCTTTTAATAAGGTAAAAACAATAAACATATAAATACTCTTACAAAGACCTAGACCAGTGTATCTTTTATGTAATTATTGTTTGGTTCAATATATTAAAAACATCTCTTACGCATCTTATTTCCAAGACGATACAAGAAATGGTTTCAAGTCAAATTTTTATTCATTCCTCTCGGTATCACAGTATCCAATATAAATATCCATTTAGACTCCAATCTTAAAAGCTTAGTTACAAGATTCCCTTCACTTTTTTCATCTATTTTGTCTATACCAAACATATTAAATTTCAGCAGCACTCACAGAAACGCTGCTCTGAGTCCTCTATCAAAAGAAACACAGGATTTCTGGTCTTCTTTTGTGTATACATGTTCTTGGGTTCTGACTTCCTCTCTCAAAAAAATCCTTTTTTCCCGGGGCCAGAGTCTGCGCAGCTCTCTCCTCTCTCCCTTTCCCCTGCTCCCCCCTCCCATAAGAATTCACTCCCCTTCCCATCACAATGTGTGATCTATGGTACCAGCTGCAGGAAACTATGGAGACCAAGCTAAAATGACAGCTGCTATCTTAAAAAAAAGAGAAAGCTTCTAGGGCTGTTTACTCAGGTATGGCAATGCTTTCTGCAGAATAAATATAGTGTTCTATGTGGCACTAATGTGGTGAATCTATTGGCAGTAAAACGGCAAAATGACTTTCCTTCTACTTTAAGCAAAAAGCTGGCTTTTACTCTTGCTATGCATGTGACTACCCAGGGAAACACAAGAAAGATGAAGTGGAAGAAGTGAATTGAGCTGTGGTGCTCCTACAGAAGTACCCTGGGCTGGTGTAGTTTTCTACTAACAGGAGCCTCATCCTGGGGTATCAGGTAAGTTGATTATAATCACTGCAGGGGCGGGCCCTAGGCAACCCGGTCGGCTACCAAGCCTCTGCACCACTTTATTTGGTTTGACGCGCATGCACAGTTTGAGCGCGGGGGGGGGGGGCGTGGCGCAGTGTGCGATGCGGCGTGCCGCAAAACTGTACTAGGGGTAGGCAGGAGAGGCTCCTGCCTGGTGCCCCCCCAATCACTGCGCCCTAGGCAGCTGCCTCTTCTGCCTACCCCTAGCTCCGGCCCTGAATCACTGGGAGGGTGCCTAACATTTGGCATATTGTCTTTATGCTACCCCTTAACTTTGGAAACTATCCTTGTCAAGGATAACATGATGCTGGATGTTGTTCCCTAACTTTGCTTATATTTCTATTTAAAATCTACTTGAAGAATTTATTTTTGTAACCATATACATTATTATTAATAGTAGAAATATGATCCTTTTTGCTCAGTTTGTTTTCTGTTACGTTGTTGGCAGCCACACTATCCAATATCAGTTAACGTTGATGTCAAGCCCGGCCCCTGGTGTGCCTCAGTATATAATCAATTCATACTTAGATGGCTTCATGTATTCAAAGTACAACAGTGACACGCGAAGCATTTATTATTTCCCTCTGTTACTGAGTTTACTGACTGAGCACGTGGAAAGAAAGACTAAGCTTATTCTGGGATTGGAGGTTTTTCAAAAGCACCAAACGGAATTTTTCATGGGATATTTAAACAAGACAGATGGTGAGTACAATTTTACATACCGTATATACTCGAGTATAAGCCGATCCGAATATAAGCCCAGGTACCTAATTTTACCTAAGAAAACTGGAAAAACTTATCGACTCGAGTATAAGCCTAGGGTGGGAAATGCAGCAGCAACTGGTAAGTTTCAATAATCAAAATAAATACCAATAAAATTACATTAAATGAGGCATCAGTGGGGCATATGTTTCTAAATATTTTTTACAAAGAAAACCACTTAACTAGCTCTGTAAGTGGAGAAGAAGGTCAACAAAAACAATATGGTATCAACAATGATGCCTTAAGAGTACTACCAAGCTAAAACAGAAAGAGTTAAAATCCTTCAAAACTATGGTTTATATAGAATATAAAGTGCAATGTATAGTGCAGAATGGGACAGGTGAGGATGGTAGATGAAGATGAATTTGGGAGTGGGCCAGGGCACTGGAGGGTCTGGGTGCAGGTGGCCTAATTTGCACACAAAGGACAGAGGGTGCTAGTCTGGAGGGACCCATGGCACCCGACTCGAGTATAAACCGAGGGTGACTTTTTCAGCACATTTTGGGTGCTGAAAAACTAGGCTTATACTCGAGTATATACAGTAGCTACTAATCCCCCCACCCAATAAATGTTCCAAATTTCACCATTGATACCTGTGCTTTGGGTTGCCACCTGTTCGGGCACACTTGGGCAAGATAATCCAACACACGTTAATGCAAGATACACTGGAACTGAAGTCTAACAACCATTGCTGTAATACAATGACTTGTCTGTAAATTAAGCAGTAAAAAGTAGTTTGTATCCAGATTCACATAGGGGCTGATTCACAAAAGGTCGAAAAACAAGCTTGCATTAAAAATATTATCACTTCTTTTATTTGGAGAATTAGCGATCAATTCACATAAACACTTGTCTGAAATAAGAAGCAATTTTATTGTCGTTATTTATGTTGTGATGGCATATTTTTAAGCGATATTTTAAAGCATGCAATATATTTATGTGTTATTTCATAGCACACAATATTGGCGCACGCTACTACGCACGTAACCATTACTTTCATAAAACTACTTTTGTGAAAATGCCCATTTCCCTGCAAACTGGAGGATAAGGACATTCTAATCGCTCTCGCTGTGACTGTTATTTTATTGGCTGTTCTCCTGGGAGTATTTATACACAGAAAGAGATTGGGTAATTTCTCATTAAATGTATATCTTACTTTTCATTGGATTATATCAAATTGTATTTGCATATTTCTTGTTCTTGTTTCTACAGTATCTGCCTTATTACTATTGCCTGGCACAATATGTATACGTGTATCTTAGAAATGATATGTCTATGAACCAGTAGAGACTTAAGATTAAAGGAAGGCAATAGAACAAAGATAAAGATGGAAGTATGAGTTCAGGTTAGTACAAAAGAAAGCATTTGAAGGAAATGGATGTGGTCTGGTAAGGATATAGATAATATTGACAGAATATTAAAGATAACCAGTAGCAAATAGATTCCTCTGCTTCTTACATTCTACTTCTGTAAAATTTCTGGGTTCCTCAGATGAGACTAACTTCTCTACTTCTTAGTAAGTGAAAAGGCAGAGCCAGGTCACATTGTAGGAATGTGAGAAAGTATGATATCACTCCAACTTGCAGCACAGCAGTAAAGTGTGCCTGAGTCTGAGCTTTCAGCCAGCGCTACACATTAGAACTGCTTTCAGCTAACCTATTGTTTCTCCTACTCCCATGTAACTGGAGGAGTCCCAAGCCGGACTTGGATTTCTTACTATTGAGTGCTATTCTGATACCTACTGGGAGCTGCTATCTTGCTCCCTTCCCATTGTTCTGCTGATCGGCTGCTGGGGGGGAGGGGGGATATCACTCCAACTTGCAGCGCAGCAGTAAAGTGTGCCTGAGTCTGAGCTTTCAGCCAGCGCTACACATTAGAACTGCTTTCAGCTAACCTATTGTTTCTCCTACTCCCATGTAACTGGAGGAGTCCCAAGCTGGACTTGGATTTCTTACTATTGAGTGCTATTCTGATACCTACTGGGAGCTGCTATCTTGTTGCCTTCCCATTGTTCTGCTGATCGGCTGTTGGGAGGGGGGATATCACTCCAGCTTGCAGCGCAGCAGTAAAGTGTGAGTGAAGTTTATCAGAGTACAGGTCACATGGCTGTGGCACCCTGGGAAATGAAGTATATGGCTAGCCCCATGGGAAAAACAGATTACAATGCAGGATTCTGCTGGAGAAGCTCTATTAACTGATGGGTTTGAGAAAAAAAAAATTCCTGTGACAGTATTGCTTTAAAGGACTGAAGTGTAATCTGAATATGGCTTATGCCCATGGGAAGAGTAGCATCACTCAGATTTTGTTTTTTTTTTTTTTTTATTCCAGTTGTTTACTTTACATTAAATAGCTTCAGGAAAGGGATGGACACCTTTTCAGCAAGAAGGAAATTAGAAGGCAAGTACTGTAATACAGCAGACTGCTAACCATGTATTTCACAAAATGTTTTTGCTTTCTTTTAGACCGACAACCTGTGAACACAGAAGAGACAGACTGAATTGAGAAATTAAATGGCACTTTATCTTATGTGGAACTGCTCAATGACATGACATGAATCTATATCACTGAAAGCCATCCTGATGTTATTAGGGGCATGGATCAGTGACACCCGGGGGGTGAGATCATGACATGCTGGGGGCATATTGGCCAGATTTTGGATAAAAAGACAAATATTCAGAGTAAAACTAGACAGGGGGAAATCCTATGAGCAATCAGGGTCAGGAAGCAGTGTTGATTTTCACTGCTTGTGTTTTTCCATGATCTTGGAAGCTAAGGTCGAAAAAAAAGTTGAGCATTTACTCAATCCTGGCACTTAGGTGGCAATGCCTCAAACACTATTGCAGCACCTTATCCCCCTGTCTGTGTCTGTAACATACCCATTCACTTCAACTGCTCTATGGATTAGGGACCACCTTCCTAATCCTGTCTCTTACTTCAAAGGTCTTTATTTTATATGTAAAGGTATTTTTGCATTTATTTATGTTCTTTTTAAAAAAAATAAATAAATAATAGCTCTCTGTCTGTTCTATTATTGTATAGTTTTCATATACAGCATGTAATAAGTCCCTCAGGTTAACCAACTTTATCCAGCACATCATTTACCCTTCAATATAGTTGCATTTTGGTGCTTCTAGAGTGGCCCTGAAACCCCTAGTGTTTTGCTGATTAAGTCATTTTACAGAATATGAATCAATCTTGGTGTCATTTCACCTCAAAACTCCTTTCCATCATTGCATCTGGGACATTTTCATGACTCTAGACGCAAATACATGGTTCTTTTTTGTTAATGGTAGTGATGAGCGAATCTGTTGCGTTTCGCCGAAAAATTCGCGAATCTTTCAAAAAAAAAAAAAAAACGGCGAAAATGTTGTGCGACAAAAAAAAAATTGTCGCCCGCGGCTATTATTTTGTCGCGCGGCTATTGTTTCGTCGCCCGCGGCTATTATTTTGTCGCGCGGCTATTGTTTTGTCGCCCGCGGCTATTATTTTGTCGCCCGTGGCTATTATTTTGTCGCGCGGCTATTGTTTCGTCGCCCACGGCTATTATTTCGTCGCGCGGCTATTGTTTCGTCGCCCGCGGCTATTATTTGGACGCGCGGCTATTGTTTCGTCGCCCGCGGCTATTATTTGGACGCGCGGCTATTCTTTTGACGCCCGCGACAATTCTTTTTTTGACGCCGGCGATCATTTTTGGACGTGCGGCGAATTTTTTCACGGCAAATTTTTTCATCCGTTTCGCAAAACAATCCGCCAATGCCGCAACGCGGAAATTCGCCGCGAATCCATGCCTGGCAAAACATTTCGCTCATCACTAGTTAATGGCTTCCTGCAGATCTTAGTACCTCTGACCCATAGCGACACTGTAGTGGGGTGGTCATAGCCTCATAGTCCTCATACGTGACTACAAATCTTCCTAAAATAGAAGGAGTGGTTCCAAATACAGGGAAGCCATGAGGAAAATGTTTTTGCAGGACATTGATCCCAAACACAATGCCAAAATAACACTGAAGTGGCTTAAGGCTAGAAAATGTAATGGCCGGCAGTAGCCCAGTCACAGCCCTGATCCCATTCTAACTGGGAATCTGTGTACAATGAAAATTTGAGATACACAAGCAACAGCCAACCACCCCGAATGCTAATATGTATTCCATTGAAAAGTGTATGGACTCCAAGGTGCTTGATCAGCTACCTTGCCTATTTTGGATACAGTCCATTAAAAAGTCAAGGGATAGATGACGGTACATCTGCAGTAGGGGCCATGGCACACATTTATGTCAGCTTTTGAGGTTAAATTCTGTAAAGGATGTGGTCTGACCTCATATAATGTGACTTATGCTGATACAGGTGCAGCTAAGCCTGAATGGTATCAGATTATCTAACAGCAAAAGGGCTATGCATTTCAGTTTTGCAGTATTGCTGCATTTGTTCTCTGTATCTGTCTAAAGAAAATATTAATAAAGATGAATGTCTAATCATTGTCCTTCAGATTTTATTCCTCTAACTTCATCGAAGGTTATAATTCCTCAGTTTCTATAGCCTAACCCTCCAGCACTGGCGCAACTACAGTAGATGTTATTGGGTCCCACAGCAAATGCAATTTAGGGCCCCCAAAATATTGGTAAATTGACCTATTCCACTATTTTGAAATTGCTTATTAATTGGGGGATCACTGGGGTCTCTACACTCCTGGACCCTCCTGTAACTGCAGGGTCTGCTTCCTTTGTAGTTATACCCTTACCCCCCCCCCCCCTTATTCTGCTGGCTGATAATATTGACTTTCATAACTACCCAGTAGTATTATAAACACTAACACTGGCAGTGTAGCCATCTGCAAACAGTGTAACTGAATACTTAGGTCTTTGCATTAGAAGAACAATGACTAATTACCTTTAGAGAACCTCCTCTGTCCCAAACAAAGTTTAGTAGTACCAGCTCTCTATAATGTATAATATGTATAATATGGCAGCCTAGGTATAAAGGTCTTCATTCATCCAGATCATGATAGACAATATCTAGAAGTGCTAAATGTAAAGCAACTGAACTTGAGGATAAGGCTTAAAAAGGAGAGTTAGAAATTGTGTGGATGCTTTACCCTAGGATTCCAACATCAGGGGATCTCACCTTGCAACCCAAGGTCCTACAGAAAGCCCCAAAACAATGGTTAAATGAATGTAGGAGATGGACCAACTTCTAGATTGATGCCCAGACCATGCAAAACAGAGGCTGGCTGCACAACTACCCTTTATAAATCAACCAGCCCTGGGCCAAGCTGGCCACATGCCCTAGATGACGCAGCCAGCAACCTGGCTCTCCTCAAGCACTCTTGTATGCGCACCTACACTACAGCAACACGTGTGTTGTTCACACATGCTCGTTCGCTAGGAGTATTACCAAGGAGTTGGCAGTGAGGGGGTCAAGGGTATGGACTAGGGGTAGGTAACAGAAGAGTTACATGCCCAGTGCACCCTAGGCTCATGTTGCTTCTGCCTACCCATAGTACCGGCCCTAAACTCAACACAGAGCGGAGAGCGGTTCAATGAACACATTGAGCACAGGTAGTCAAACATATTGAGGGCAAGTGTGTGCCACTGGTCACAAACCAATGACACCCAGAGAACAGAGAAATTAACATGGAGTTGAAAGACGATAGTTGCAGTACGTTTGCCTTTATAGGAGCAGATGGAGGAAAACAAATTGAAACGGACCTTTCTGTCGCAGGTGGTGGTGGGTTTGGGAGGAAATGCCAAAAATAAATGCCTGTGTTCAGTAATGCTGCATTTGTAGGGGGTTTGTGGCTTGTAAACTCTTTGGGACGCCCCCTAGTTGTGCATCATTCAGACTAGGGAGCATAAGAGACAGCTGTTACTTAATTGTGATTTCTAATACTCTATCAGCAACAAAGCTTCAAACATTATTTCTTAGTATTACCAACATGCCACAGATACGGGAGTTACCTGTTCAAATTCTGCTAACATCAGCTTTTTCTATTCTGCCTGGTAACAGTGACTATGTCAGGTCTATTTTCCCATTGGCCACACCTTTTTGCCTTGTTCAAACAGTAAAAAGAGACTGAATTTACATTTATCATGTAGTTTCCTACATGTGCTGCACCAGGGATACAAGGAGAATGGGTATTGTGGGCTTTCTGCTGCTTGGTCTTGGAGCCCACATAGCTTCCTGCGGTAAGTCCTTTATCTTTCTTATTATAATTACTCTTTTTCTTGTTACTAATATTCATTGTTAATACTCATTAATCAGAATATTAAAAAAAATAGCAGGGATAGAATTGATATCAGAGCTTAAGATAAGAAGAGAAAGATTGTGTGTCGCTTTATGACAGCGGTTCTCAACCTGTGGGTCGGGACATATTTCCCATGGCCTTAGGAATAATTTTATGGTTAGGGGTCATCACAACATGAGGAACTGTATTAGGAAGGTTGAGAACCACTGTTTTATGACAAACTTTCCCTATACAATATGAGGACACTGAGGAAGTGGTTTAAAACCAATACAAGAGATGCCTAATGAGCAAGAATAGAAGATATTCCTGTTAACATGTATCAAGGGGCATAACTCTGGGGAACGGAGCCCCACCATCATGGGTTCTGGCCCCTCTAACGTTACACCACTGCATATATCTCTTAAGACATACAGGTATGGGATCCCTTATCTGGAAATCTGTTATCCAGAAAGCTCCAAATTACGGAAAGCCCGTCTCCCATAGACTCCATTTTAATAAAATAATTCAGAATTTCAAAACGGATTTCCTTTTTCGATGTAGAAATAAAACAGTACCTTGTAACTGATCCCAACTAAGATATAATTACCTCTTATTGGGGACAGAACAGCCCTATTGGGTTTATTTAATGGTTAAATTATTCCCTTTTCTCTGTAATAATAAAACAGTACCTGTACTTGATCCCAACTAAGATATAATTACCTCTTATTGGGGGCAGAACAGCCCTATTGGGTTTATTTAATGGTTAAATTATTCCCTTTTCTCTGTAATAATAAAACAGTACCTGTACTTGATCCCAACTAAGATATAATTACCCCTTATTGGGGGCAGAACAGCCCTATTGGGTTTATTTAATGGTTAAATGATTCCCTTTTCTCTGTAATAATAAAACAGTACCTGTACTTGATCCCAACTAAGATATAATTACCCCTTATTGGGGGCAGAACAGCCCTATTGGGTTTATTTAATGGTTAAATGATTCCCTTTTCTCTGTAATAATAAAACAGTACCTGTACTTGATCCCAACTAAGATATAATTACCCCTTATTGGGGCAGAACAGCCCTATTGGGTTTATTTAATGGTTAAATGATTCCCTTTTCTCTGTAATAATAAAACAGTACCTGTACTTGATCCCAACTAAGATATAATTACCCCTTATTGGGGCAGAACAGCCCTATTGGGTTTATTTCATGTTTTATTGATTTTTTAGTAGACTTAAGGTATGAAGATCCAAATTACGGAAAGACCCCTTATCCTGGGCATTCTGGATAACGGGTCCTATACCTGTACTAGATTTAAAAAAAAAAGCAACGTACCCAAACAGGAACTAGGAGGGCTACTTCAATGTTTCCCCTTAAATAATTCCATGCAGTAAATGTTATTCTGTTTCCTCGTCCTACTGGTTTTGGGAGCTGTCATTTACGTCATGCATGAAGTATGGAAAATATGCATAAAAATAAATATAAAGTTGAAAAACAGCTTCATGTTTCTGGACCCAGTTTAACTGTTCTTCTTGGTTACATTTAATATCACATCAATAGTGTTTACAGTAGCTTTTTTGCTTTTAGGCAGTCACATTCTACATTACTGCATTACTGCGGTGGTTTCAGACCCTGCCTATGGCCTGCCGCAGTATTCCATTGTAGGTTATGTGGATAACTTGCTTATTGGAAGGTACAGCAGCCAAACACGCCGTCCTGAGTTTCTCATACAATCACTGAGAGACCTATTTGAGCACACAGAGGAGCTAACCAGAATTATACATCATAAAGAGAATGCAGATACAATGATAATGAAAGTCATACTATCTTCATTAAACAAGACTGGTGAGTGTACAATGTAATATATACCTTGCAGCCCTCCCTCCCTAGGCCTAATGTTATTAAGTTAATTAAGTGAATAATCATGTTTCAATTAGTTAACTTGTGCAATTGACAACGCCAAGAGCAGCTATAATGGATTGCCATTTCCAGTATATAGAGAATAATGTACTCCCTATTGTAAATGATAAGGATATTAGTAGTCACTGAGGTGTTCTGTGCCCATATAAAGGCACAAGGCTGCAGGCTGAGTTATACAGGGAACTCTGAGTATCACTCATGTATTATAAGGGATAATGTACCCCCTACTGTAAATGATAAGGATATTAGCAGTCACTGAGGGGTTCTGTGCCCATATAAAGGCACAAGGCTGCAGGCTGAGTTATACAGGGAACTCTGAGTATCCCTCATGTATTATAAGGGATAATGTACCCCCTACTGTAAATGATAAGGATATTAGCAGTCACTGAGGGGTTCTGTGCCCATATAAAGGCACAAGGCTGCAGGCTGAGTTATACAGGGAACTCTGAGTATCCCTCATGTATTATAAGGGATAATGTACCCCCTACTGTAAATGATAAGGATATTAGCAGTCACTGAGGGGTTCTGTGCCCATATAAAGGCACAAGGCTGCAGGCTGAGTTATACAGGGAACTCTGAGTATCACTCATGTATTATAAGGGATAATGTACCCCCTACTGTAAATGATAAGGATATTAGCAGTCACTGAGGGGTTCTGTGCCCATATAAAGGCACAAGGCTGCAGGCTGAGTTATACAGGGAACTCTGAGTATCACTCATGTATTATAAGGGATAATGTACCCCCTACTGTAAATGATAAGGATATTAGCAGTCACTGAGGGGTTCTGTGCCCATATAAAGGCACAAGGCTGCAGGCTGAGTTATACAGGGAACTCTGAGTATCACTCATTATTATAAGGGATAATGTACCCCCTACTGTAAATGATAAGGATATTAGCAGTCACTGAGGGGCTCTGTGCCCATATAAAGGCACAAGGCTGCAGGCTGAGTTATACAGGGAACTCTGAGTATCACTCATGTATTATAAGGGATAATGTACCCCCTACTGTAAATGAAAAGGATATTAGCAGTCACTGAGGGGTTCTGTGTCCCCCATATAAAGGCACAAGGCTGCAGGCTGAGTTATACAGGGAACTCTGAGTATCACTCATGTATTATAAGGGATAATGTACCCCCTACTGTAAATGATAAGGATATTAGCAGTCACTGAGGGATTCTGTGACCACTGATTATAACTAATGATATCACTAAGCAGCATTTATACAGATATAATGTACAGGATATTTATGGCTTTTATATTATAAAGATATATTTAAAGCATTTTTACAATTGAATAACTCCCAGTGTGTAACTCCATTACTGTCTTGACTTGGGTCTTATTTATTTGTGACTTTTGTATTGCAGGTGATGGAGATTTTCACATTTTTCAAATAAAGTATGCCTGTGAGCTGCTCGAGGACAGCAGCATTAGTGGTAAGGAAGAATTAGCACTGAATGCCAAAACGTTTATAACATACAATACAGAAAACCCAGAGTATATCCCAGTAGTGCCGGCGGCTCTGACTGCCGCTCAGAAATGGACTGAACTTTATGCCAAACTAGAAAAGGACTATATGGAACATGAGTGCGTCAGTCACCTGAAACTGTACCTTCCTTATCTAAAGAAAGACTTGGAAAAGAAAGGTGAGAGCAATATATTTCTATTTCTACAATTAAAATGGCAATGCCAGCAATAGAAAGGATACGGGGTAACCCCTCTTCTCTCTGGGGCTCATTAAACATTTTCAGCTACAGTTGTGGCCGTGCTAAAATTGCCGCAGTCATTCACACAAATTTACGCCGTGGTA
Organism: Xenopus tropicalis; assembly: GCF_000004195.4. NCBI lineage: Eukaryota > Metazoa > Chordata > Amphibia > Anura > Pipidae > Xenopus > Xenopus tropicalis. The sequence goes on along the minus strand of NC_030684.2, from coordinate 133,832,539 downwards.
CGGGTAAGGGATCTCTTATCCAGACACCCAATATCCAGAAAGATCCTAATTTCAGGAAGACCTTCTCCCTTCTAACCATGAAATAAACCCAATAAGACTGTTCTGCCCCCAATAAGGGGTAATTATATCTTAGTTGGGATCAAGTACAGGTACTGTTTTATTATTACAGAGAAAAGGGAATCATTTAACCATTAAATAAACCCAATAGGGCTGTTCTGCCCCCAATAAGGGGTAATTATATCTTAGTTGGGATCAAGTACAGGTACTGTTTTATTATTACAGGGAAAAGGGAATCATTTAACCATTAAATAAACCCAATAGGGCTGTTCTGCCCCCAATAAGGGGTAATTATATCTTAGTTGGGATCAAGTAAAAGTACTGTTTTATTATTACAGAGAAAAGGGAATCATTTAACCATGAAATAAACCCAATAGGGCTGTTCTGCCCCCAATAAGGGGTAATTATATCTTAGTTGGGATCAAGTACAGGTACTATTTTATTATTACAGAGAAAAGGGAATCATTTAACCATGAAATAAACCCAATAGGGCTGTTCTGCCCCAATAAGGGGTAATTATATCTTAGTTGGGATCAAGTACAGGTACTGTTTTATTATTACAGAGAAAAGGGAATCATTTAACCATGAAATAAACCCAATAGGGCTGTTCTGCCCCCAATAAGGGGTAATTATATCTTAGTTGGGATCAAGTACAGGTACTGTTTTATTATTACAGAGAAAAGGGAATCATTTAACCATTAAATAAACCCAATAGGGCTGTTCTGCCCCCAATAAGAGTTGATTATATCTTAGTTGGGTTCAAGTAGAAGTTAATGTTTTATAATCACAGAGAAAAAGGAAATCATTTTCAAAAATTAGAATTATTTGCTTATAATGGAGTCTATGGGAGAAGTCCTTTCCGTAATTCGGAACTTTCTGGATATGGTTTCCGGATAACGGGTCCCATACCTGTAGTAATACAGGTAATAACTAATAATCACTGACATAAACACCATATTAGTCAAATATATTGCTTTAAAAAAATGATCTACTCCAGCACTGGGTTCTGAAACGTGAATCTTGCAAGCAGTCCTAGCACAGATCATTACATTAGTACAGGTATGGGATCCCTTATCCAGAAACCCAATATCCAGAAAGCTCCGAATTACAGAAAGCCTGTCTCCCATAGACCCTATTTTAATCAAATAATTCTGATTTTTAAAATGGATTTTCTTTTTTCTCTGTAAAAATAAAACAGTACCTATACTTGATCCCAACTAAGATATAATTACCCCTTATTGGGGGCAGAACAGCCCTATTGGGTTTATTTCATGGTTAAATGATTCCCTTTTCTCTGTAATAATAAAACAGTACCTGTACTTGATCCCAACTAAGATATAATTACCCCTTATTGGGGGCAGAACAGCCCTATTGGGTTTATTTAATGGTTAAATGATTCCCTTTTCTCTGTAATAATAAAACAGTACCTGTACTTGATCCCAACTAAGATATAATTACCCCTTATTGGGGGCAGAACAGCCCTATTGGGTTTATTTCATGGTTAAATGATTCCCTTTTCTCTGTAATAATAAAACAGTACCTGTACTTGATCACAACTAAGATATAAATAATCCTTACTGGATGTAAAACAATCCTATTGGGTTTAATTAATGTTTTATTGATTTTTTAGTAGACTTAAGGTATGGAGATCCAAATTATGGAAAGACCCCTTTTCCGGAATACCCTTGGTCCCAAGCATTCTGGATAATGGGTCCTATACTTGTATAGGAAAGGGAAGCAGGCAGGCAAGGGCCATGCATAAATAATCAAGTAAGAGAGAATGAGTTAAAAAAACCATTAAAAACAAGCGGTTTAGGAAAGAAGTTTTGTAGTGCGGTGGAGATCATTAGTGTATAGTCATATACCTCAGCTTAAAGCACTAAGGTAAGAAAGCTGTGAACTCTGACCCTGCAAGGTCACATGGTATAAGCAGACAAACCAATTCAACTGCGCTGCCAGATTCTTCTTCTCAGTCAAGCATTTAAGCCCTGATAGACAAGCCCCAAGGGACCTACGGGTGGGCGATATCGGGCAAATCCAAGCTAATTCGATCGTTTCTCCCCAGGGTGGATGGGTACGACAGGTATAGGCAAAGTCGGTTCAGGGACTGCATCAATGAACCATTGCGGTCCCCAATCCGACTAAATTTTTTAACCTGCCCGATCGATATCTGCCCGATTTCAGGCCAGATGTTGGTCGGGCAGGCCCGTCGGTAGTGCCCCTACACGGGCTGCCGAATACAATTCTGGTAAAACCTGAAAAGTGTCACTATCCCTTTAATTAGCAGGGAAGCATGTTATACTCTATCCTCCATGTCCAAGTGCCCGACTTCACTATCATCTCATTTAGATGAACATTTTATGAGCTCCCTTTGTATTTATTGCTAAATGTTTTCAATTTTCCTGCCAGTTCCCCCCAAAGTGAAGGTTTCCAGCTCAGAGTCAGAGAGCGGTACCAAACTGCACTGCCGGGTGTATGGGTTCTACCCCCGAGATGTGGAAGTGAAGTGGATAAAGAATGGGAGAGATGAGATTCACTCAGAGGAGGCAGCACAGATCCTGCCAAACCCTGATGGCACCTATCAGATCAGAGTCAGTGTGGGGGTAACACCAGAGGGGGGCGCCACTTACTCCTGCCATACAGATCACAGCAGTTTGGAGAAGACACTGGTTGTTCCCTTTGGTGAGTAACTTTATGGTTATTGGGCACATACCAGAGCCCATTGGGCTATAAATGTTGCTTTACTATGTCTAAAATAAAGGCATATTAACATGTATTGATTGTATATCTGCATTGTCATGGGGTAATACCTGGGGTCACTGTTTGGAATGATTATTCTGCATTTATGCTTATTTATATTAGAGATTTGTTTCTCAATTTTCTTAAACAGAAGCCAACAACGGAATGCTCCTCTACATTTTAATCGCTCTCGCTGTGACTGTTATTTTATTGGCTGTTCTCCTGGGAGTATTTATACACAGAAAGAGATCGGGTAATTTCTCAGTAAATGTATATCTTGGTAATAGCTGTAGGGAAATGACTTGGCCATGAACCAGTAGAGACTCAGAGCTAAAGGAAGGTAATAGAACATAGATAAAGATAGAAGTAGTAGAGTTCAGGTTAGTGGGACCTCTTATCCAAAATGCTCGGGACCTAGGGTTTTCTGGATAAGGGATCTTTCTGTAATTTGGATCTCCGTAAACTAAGTCTGCTAAAAATCATTTAAATATTGAATAAACCCAATAGGGCTGTTCTGCCCCCAATAAGGGGTAATTATATCTTAGTTGGGATCAAGTACAGGTACTGTTTTATTATTACAGAGAAAAGGGAATCATTTAACCATGAAATAAACCCAATAGGACTGTTCTGCCCCCAATAAGGGGTAATTATATGTTAGTTGGGATCAAGTACAGGTACTGTTTTATTATTACAGAGAAAAGGGAATCATTTAACCATGAAATAAACCCAATAGGGCTGTTCTGCCCCCAATAAGGGGTAATTATATCTTAGTTGGGATCAAGTACAGGTACTGTTTTATTATTACAGAGAAAAGGGAATCATTTAACCATTAAATAAACCCAATAGGGCTGTTCTGCCCCCAATAAGGGGTAATTATATCTTAGTTGGGATCAAGTACAGGTACTGTTTTATTATTACAGAGAAAAGGGAATCATTTAACCATTAAATAAACCCAATAGGGCTGTTCTGCCCCCAATAAGGGGTAATTATATCTTAGTTGGGATCAAGTACAGGTACTGTTTTATTATTACAGAGAAAAGGGAATCATTTAACCATGAAATAAACCCAATAGGGCTGTTCTGCCCCCAATAAGGGGTAATTATATCTTAGTTGGGATCAAGTACAGGTACTGTTTTATTATTACAGAGAAAAGGGAATCATTTTTAAAAATTAGAATTATTTGCTTATAATGGAGTCTATGGCAGATGGTCTTTCTGTAATTCGGAACTTTCTGGATAACGGGTTTCTGGATAAGGGATCCCATACATGTACAAAAGAAAGGATTTGAAGGAAATACAGTTGTATTTGGATATCGTAGCCAGTGAGGGATAGCCATAGGATAACTAGTGAACGAGAAGAGAAGGGGAGGGAAAATAAAATAAAAAATAGTCTGGTAAGGATATAGTTAACATTTAAAGAGGCATAATAGGGTTGCAAGGTGTGATAGTTTTATCAGCCACTGAATAAAGATAACCAGAAGCAAACAGATTCCTCTGCTTCTCACTTTCTCCCCGTACAAACCTTCTGGGTCCCTCAGGGTTGGGTGTCTCCTTTAGGGGCACCTATATAGCAAGGAAGATACTATAAAGTGAAGTAAAGCAGTAGAATACTGACCACATATTTCAAAAAACTTTTCTTTCTTTTAGACCGACAACCTGTGAACACAGAAGAGACAGATTGAATTGAGCCATTAAATGGCACTTTATCTTATGTGGAACTGCCCAGTAACATGGCTCTTACTTTCTCTTCACAAATACTTCCTTCCCATCTGTGACAACTTCCTGACTAAATAGGAAGAGGTCAAGCAAGAAATGGCATTTACTTCACATACCAAACAAAACCCTGCTCAGAATGAGAGGACAGATGGACGGACACATTTGGGTTTTTGTACCCCCAGAATAGGGTTAGACAGTAGTTGGTAGTGCCGGTACCCCCTGGGTATGGTGCCTGTAGCTTTCTGGTTAATGCCACTTGTAGTGGCAAATGGAGGAGGGGCTGGCAGTGAATGATGGCAAATGGAGGAGGGGCTGGCAGTAAATGATGACAAATGGAGGAGGGGCTGGCAGTGAATGATGACAAATGGAGGAGGGGCTGGCAGTGAATGATGACAAATGGAAGAGGGGCTGGCAGTGAATGATGACAAATGGAAGAGGGGCTGGCAGTGAATGATGACAAATGGAAGAGGGGCTGGCAGTGAATGATGACAAATGGAGGAGGGGCTGGCACTGTATGATGACAAATGGAGGAGGGGCTGGCAGTGAATGATGACAAATGGAGGAGGGGCTGGCACTGTATGATGACAAATGGAGGAGGGGCTGGCAGTGAATGATGACAAATGGAGGAGGGGCTGGCAGTGTATGATGACAAATGGAGGAGGGGCTGGCAGTGAATGATGACAAATGGAGGAGGGGCTGGCAGTGTATGATGACAAATGGAGCAGGGGCTGGCAGTGAATGATGGCAAATGAGTGGACAATGAGGGAGTGTCAGGGGTGTTGCCTCCATATGGCCCTCAGTGTCCATATCTCTTGGATTGGTAATGCCCGATCCCAGCTCTTGGGGGAGACATAGGTGCCTCAAACACTACTGCCACACTTACCCCTACATGTCTGTAAGCTTCCCACCCACTGTAAGCTCCATGGGGCACGCACCACCTTTCTCTTAATAGAGAGCCACTAATTTTGAATGTAAATGTATTTTTGTATTTAGTTCTATTCTATTTTTTGTATTGACCTCTGTGTGTGTTATTATTGTATAGTTTAAATATACAGAGCACAAGGTTCAGTGCTCAGTGGTGATGTCTGCGGTCTGGCCTGTCCTACACTCACTCACCCCCGGTCTGGCCTGTCCTACACTCACTCACCCCCGGTCTGGCCTGTCCTACACTCACTCACCCCCGGTCTGGCCTGTCCTACACTCACTCACCCCCGGTCTGGCCAGTCCTACACTCACTCACCCCCGGTCTGGCCTGTCCTACACTCACTCACCCCCGGTCTGGCCTGTCCTACACTCACTCACCCCCGGTCTGGCCTGTCCTACACTCACTCACCCCCGGTCTGGCCAGTCCTACACTCACTCACCCCCGGTCTGGCCTATCCTACACTCACCCCCGGTCTGGCCAGTCCTACACTCACTCACCCCCGATCTGTCCAGTCCTACACTCACTCACCCCCGGTCTGGCCTGTCCTACCCTCACTCACCCCCGATCTGTCCAGTCCTACACTCACTCACCCCCGGTCTGGCCAGTCCTACACTCACTCACCCCCGGTCTGGCCAGTCCTACACTCACTCACCCCCCGGTCTGGCCTGTCCTACACTCACTCACCCCCCGGTCTGGCCTGTCCTACACTCACTCACCCCCGGTCTGGCCTGTCCTACACTCACTCACCCCCGGTCTGGCCAGTCCTACACTCACTCACCCCCGGTCTGGCCTGTCCTACACTCACTCATCCCCGGTCTGGCCAGTCCTACACTCACTCACCCCCGGTCTGGCCTGTCCTACACTCACTCACCCCCGGTCTGGCCTGTCCTACACTCACTCACCCCCAGTCTGGCCTGTCCTACACTCACTCACCCCCAGTCTGGCCTGTCCTACACTCACTCACCCCCGGTCTGGCCAGTCCTACACTCACTCACCCCCGGTCTGGCCTATCCTACACTCACCCCCGGTCTGGCCAGTCCTACACTCACTCACCCCCGATCTGTCCAGTCCTACACTCACTCACCCCCGGTCTGGCCTGTCCTACCCTCACTCACCCCCGATCTGTCCAGTCCTACACTCACTCACCCCCGGTCTGGCCAGTCCTACACTCACTCACCCCCGGTCTGGCCAGTCCTACACTCACTCACCCCCCGGTCTGGCCTGTCCTACACTCACTCACCCCCCGGTCTGGCCTGTCCTACACTCACTCACCCCCGGTCTGGCCTGTCCTACACTCACTCACCCCCGGTCTGGCCAGTCCTACACTCACTCACCCCCGGTCTGGCCTGTCCTACACTCACTCATCCCCGGTCTGGCCAGTCCTACACTCACTCACCCCCGGTCTGGCCTGTCCTACACTCACTCACCCCCGGTCTGGCCTGTCCTACACTCACTCACCCCCAGTCTGGCCTGTCCTACACTCACTCACCCCCCAGTCTGGCCTGTCCTACACTCACTCACCCCCGGTCTGGCCAGTCCTACACTCACTCACCCCGGTCTGGCCTGTCCTACACTCACTCACCCCCGGTCTGGCCAGTCCTACACTCACTCACCCCCGGTCTGGCCAGTCCTACTCTCACTCACCCCCGGTCTGGCCTGTCCTACACTCACTCACCCCCGGTCTGGCCAGTCCTACACTCACTCACCCCCGGTCTGGCCAGTCCTACTCTCACTCACCCCCCGGTCTGGCCTGTCCTACACTCACTCACCCCCGGTCTGGCCTGTCCTACACTCACTCACCCCCGGTCTGGCCTGTCCTACACTCACTCATCCCCGGTCTGGCCAGTCCTACACTCACTCACCCCCGGTCTGGCCTGTCCTACACTCACTCACCCCCGGTCTGGCCTGTCCTACACTCACTCACCCCCGGTCTGGCCTGTCCTACACTCACTCACCCCCAGTCTGGCCAGTCCTACACTCACTCACCCCCGGTCTGGCCTGTCCTACACTCACTCACCCCCGGTCTGGCCAGTCCTACACTCACTCACCCCCGGTCTGGCCAGTCCTACTCTCACTCACCCCCCGGTCTGGCCTGTCCTACACTCACTCACCCCCGGTCTGGCCTGTCCTACACTCACTCACCCCCGGTCTGGCCTGTCCTACACTCACTCACCCCCGGTCTGGCCTGTCCTACACTCACTCACCCCCGGTCTGGCCTGTCCTACACTCACTCACCCCCGGTCTGGCCTGTCCTACACTCACTCACCCCCGGTCTGGCCAGTCCTACACTCATTCACAGATCATCTATGAAGCAGCCATAGGTGCGGAGTCCCCCCTAAAGTCCTCATCGGACCATAAAAACCGATTTTCCCATATTCCCATAAATAAATTTACATATGTGGGTGAGAACCCCACCCCCATGGCCGCTCCTTTTTATACAATTCAAATTAATTACCTATGTTCACATGTAAATTGGGTAGATTTCTCCAGAAAATATGAAACAGCTTGCAAGCCTAACTTATGTTCAATACTTGTATATAAAGACACTACATCAATTGTGATAAATATATACAGGTATAGGACCCGTTATCCAGAATGCTCGGGACCAAGGGTATTCCGGATAAGGGGTCTTTCCGTAATTTGGATCTCCATACCTTAAGTCTACTAAAAAATCAATAAAACATTAATTAAACCCAATAGGACTGTTCTGCCCCCAATAAGGGATAATTATATCTTAGTTGGGATCAAGTACAGGTACTGTTTTATTATTACAGAGAAAAGGGAATCATTTAACCATTAAATAAACCCAATAGGGCTGTTCTGCCCCCAATAAGGGGTAATTATATCTTAGTTGGGATCAAGTACAGGTACTGTTTTATTATTACAGAGAAAAGGGAATCATTTAACCATTAAATAAACCCAATAGGGCTGTTCTGCCCCCAATAAGGGGTAATTATATCTTAGTTGGGATCAAGTACAGGTACTGTTTTATTATTACAGAGAAAAGGGAATCATTTAACCATGAAATAAACCCAATAGGGCTGTTCTGCCCCAATAAGGGGTAATTATATCTTAGTTGGGATCAAGTACAGGTACTGTTTTATTATTACAGAGAAAAGGGAATCATTTAACCATGAAATAAACCCAATAGGGCTGTTCTGCCCCCAATAAGGGGTAATTATATCTTAGTTGGGATCAAGTACAGGTACTGTTTTATTATTACAGAGAAAAGGGAATCATTTAACCATGAAATAAACCCAATAGGGCTGTTCTGCCCCCAATAAGGGGTAATTATATCTTAGTTGGGATCAAGTACAGGTACTGTTTTATTATTACAGAGAAAAGGGAATCATTTAACCATGAAATAAACCCAATAGGGCTGTTCTGCCCCCAATAAGGGGTAATTATATCTTAGTTGGGATCAAGTACAGGTACTGTTTTATTATTACAGAGAAAAAGGGAATCATTTTTAAAAATTAGAATTATTTGCTTATAATGGATTCTATGGGAGACAGCCTTTCCGAAATTCGTAGCTTTCTAGATAACGTGGTGCACTCTTAGGGCTCTGGTACACGGGGAGATTAGTCGCCCGCGGCAAAACTCCCTGCTCGCGGGCGACTAATCTCCCCGAGTTGCCTTCCCTCTGCCATCCCACCGGCGAACATGTAAGTCGCCGGCGGGATGGCAGACGCGGCGGGGCGATTTCGGGAAATCGCCAAAAAAGCCTCGCGAGTTCGCCGGTGGGATGGCAGAGGGAAGGCAACTCGGGGAGATTAGTCGCCCGCGAGCAGGGAGTTTTGCCGCGGGCGACTAATCTCCCCGTGTACCAGAGCCCTTACCTTCCAGTTTGTGTCTGTATGTTACCCAACCACTTAGACTGTAAGCTCTACGGGGCAGGGACCTCCTTCCCACTGTGTCTCATACCACATGGCACTTACTCCCTGTGTATTTATATATATTTATTGTATTTATTATAACACTTGTCCTCCCAGTGTGTAATTGTGTATATTGTAAGATTGTACAGCGCTGCGTACCCTTTATAAATAAAGCTATACATACATACATTCAAATTCCACCCTCGATGTGTTATTTAAAAGAAGGTTTTTATCTGTGGCAGCTCAGCCTTGTACCAACTTGCCTTTAAAAGGAAGGGAACTCAGAGAGCAGCACCCGTAATGATGGGTCACATGACCTGAAACGTGTAGGGAGCTGCTACACAGGTTTTCCCAAGGAGCAGGAATAAGCCCACCCACCTTCCCTCACTGTTGGCTGAGGATATGAAAGAAAACTGAAATTCTTCAGCCAAAAAGACCAGGAGGACTGCAAAAGCTTGACAATACTGGGGCTCAGAGGAGGAGAAGGGCTCCCATATTGGCTACAGTAGCACGATGAACACTGATAAGTATGATAATTAATATCTACATGTTATGTAACCTGATTGAACAGACTGTTACCTGCACACTGGGGAAAGGCTACTTGCCTGATATGTTTTTATAGAACTACACTGGAGAACGGTGTTTTATTGAATAATAGACTTTTAAAATGTTTTTATAAACCATATTATAGGTTCTTGCCTATAGGCGGCTTGTGCCTCAGAAAGGCTGAGCTGCCTGAGATAAAATAACACATCGAGGGTGGAATTTGAAAATAGAGACAGCGCTGGAAACAATACAGACTTGCATACTTGAAAAAGAAAAAAAAACGTTTATCCCTTTCTAAAAGAGAGTTTCATGTACAGCAACTACTAAATACTTAGTGATATGTGTCCCTTTGCCCAGACAATGTATTAGAACTCTCTTTCAAAATAACTGGCTCCAACACAAAGCCTGCATGTAGAAAGACAGATTGCTGAGAAAGGGGTTTAGTGAAGGGGGGTGTGTATTGTGCAAAGTGCAATTTCAAATGCCCATGTTGATGATGATACCATATTTTTTTTACCCACATTGCATTTTTGTTGCCCAAATTCCAGCATCATTGCGGCAGAGCAATTTGTCATTGGTTCGAGTTACCGTTAAAATGTCCGTATCTGGGGCGGCATCACTTCTGGCCTGTGGTGTTAAGACGTTGGTAACCTGTGATTCTTCAGGTAGAAGTGGGATGTTTGAATGGGCACTCAGTGCAAAATCTTGTAGAGTGTAAGCTCTTTTGGGCAGGGCTCTCTTCACCTCTTGTATCGGTTATTGGTTGCTTTATATGTTACTCTGTATGTCCAATGTATGTAACCCACTTATTGTACAGCGCTGCGGGATATGTTGGCGCTTTATAAATAAATGTTAATAATAGTAATAATGTAGATTGTAAGCTCTTTTGGGCAGGGCTCTCTTCCCCTCTTGTATCGGTTACTGATTGCTTTATATGTTACTCTGTATGCCCAATGTATGTAACCCACTTATTGTACAGCGCTGCGGGATATGTTGGCGCTTTATAAATAAATGTTAATAATAGTAATAATGTAGATTGTAAGCTCTTTTGGGCAGGGCTCTCTTCCCCTCTTGTATCGGTTATTGGTTGCTTTATATGTTACTCTGTATGTCCAATGTATGTAACCCACTTATTGTACAGCGCTGCGGGATATGTTGGCGCTTTATAGATAAATGTTAATAATAGTAATAATGTAGATTGTAAGCTCTTTTGGGCAGGGCCCTCTTCCCCTCTTGTATCGGTTATTGATTGCTTTATATGTTACTCTGTATGCCCAATGTATGGAACCCACTTATTGTACAGCGCTGCGGGATATGTTGGCGCTTTATAATTAAATGTTAATAATAATAACAATATGGAAGTAAGGAGAGGGCTTGTACCTTTTAATGAATATTATTAATACATGCACAGCCTTGGGCCCATCTCAAGTGAAGCACACTTGCCCTTAGGTTCATACGAGATCCCTACTGTGTTAATGAACCAATATAAAATCAAATACCCAGAGGAGCAATGGTGACCATAACACAATTGGATAAATGTTTTGGAAAAAAAATGGAAAAATAAGCACCAGTGACTAGAAACAAGATACACCAAAGAAAGGCTAACAGTGATCAATATAGAAGGGATATTTCAGGGTTTGGGCAACTTTATGCAATGGACTTTATACAATACTTCTTTTTGGATTTCTTGTGCCAGTGTCTGTAACCTCTGTAGCTCTGCACATTGTGAGTTTTTTCCCCTTCAGCTTTCACTTTACATACAGAATGGGTGTTACCCTTTAGTACGAATACAAAGCTGAATGCGTTCTCTTTCCTGTATGGAACATGAGTCTGGCACAGATCGAATAACCTACTTCGGTTACTGTAAAGAACCTTCTTTATGTTTCTGCCTGGCAACTCTGGCTGCAACTGTGGCTAAGGCTATACTAGTTCTATTATTGGACAGAAAATTTAGCTCTGCCAACGCTGACAAGTACTTAACACTTAAGAAATTAACCTTATTTTCTCAATCAGCAGAGCTGGAGTATAGACTCAACTGACAGTTTTGTATAATGGAACAATGAATCACATTGCGGTGCTGCTGTTCAGCCTCGGCGTGTGTGCAGTACATTGTGGTGAGTAGCAATAGCCTGTGCAATGGCTTCTCTTTCTGCTTCTCCGGATGGCACCACGTTATTGTTAAGCGCGGGCACTTATTAGCCGGAAATAGTTTCTGCTTTATTGCTGCATAGTAAACACGTTATATACATAGTTAAAGCTTGGTTAAAAGAAGAAAAATGAGTTTAGTGATATATATGTGCAAGTAACACTTTCCTATGCACTAAATAAGACGCAGGCATCTTAATCTGAATTACATACACAGCCTGGAAGCTTGTTATTTCCCCTGTGGGGCTGGAGGTGCCATAGTCACCGGGCAGGGTTACTAACAAATGGAGATGTTCCCCAAAGGAACCGGTCAGATCTTTGTATGTACAGTATTTCTATGGTGCTACTTATGTACACATGGCTGTACAGCAAAACAATACATTAATAGAACAAACAGGGGTCTATATAATACCAAATACAAATAAATACAAAGTGGGGTGTTTCTGATGATGTGCATTCAGACTGTGAGGGTTGTACTACTCACAATTACACATTAGACATTCTTGCTGGAATAGATCTGTATTAGTTACTGCCTAGGATATGCCAAGATGGCCGCAGATGCTCCTACACCAACTAGTTTCACTTTACATGAATAAAGATGAATAAAACATGAAAAAGAAGCCAGGATATCAGAAAACCCTGCACTACACTGATGAGCCCCAAGAAGGGCGAAACCGGTCTGTAGTTGGAAATCTGATCAGTAGTGATGGGCGAATTGTTTCGCCAGGCATGGATTCGCTGCAAATTTCCGTGTTTCGCCATTGGTGGATTGTTTTGCGGAACAGATGAAAAAATTTGCAGCGGAAAAATTCGCCACACGTCCAAAAGTTGTCGCCGGTGTCAGAAAACAATAGGCGCGGGCGACAAAATAATAGTGCGGGTGACATGCTGCACGACATTTTCGCCGTTTCGCTGATCTTTTGAAAGGTTCGCAATTTTTTTGGCGAAATGGAACAGATTCGCTCATCACTACTGATCAGCTATTATCCCGGCTTCAGCTTTAAACCCAGTGGGTGAGCTTTAGCCTATAGAATAAACCCATGTAAATGGGATTTTCTTGGAGCATGTTTGGAATTAATTCCCAGAATTCCTTTTGTTTATTTGTATCTGTATGAGGCAGTCTCCTCAACCCTAATGATTGGTTTGTGAATCCCCACTCCTGGCTCTACCTAAGCTGATCAGAAAACCCTGCACTATACTAGCCTATAGGATAAACCCATGTAAATGGGATCTTCTTGGAGCATGTTTGGAATTAATTCCCAGAATTCCTTTTGTTTATTTGTATCTGTATGAGGCAGTCTCCTCAACCTTAATGATTGGTTTGTGAATCCCCACTCCTGGCTCGGCCTAAGCTGATCAGAAAACCCTGCACTACACTAGCCTATAGGATAAACCCATGTAAATGGGATCTTCTTGGAGCTTGTTTGAAACTCATTCCCAGAATTCCTTTTGTTTATTTGTATCTGTATGAGGCAGTCTCCTCAACCCTAATGATTTGTTTGGGACTTTACATGAATAAAATATTTTTCTGTTGTAGTGACCCCCTAAGGGCAGGTTTACTAAAACTCTAACATTTTTTTATATTTAAAAATTCGAAGAAACTCAAAGAAAGTTCTTCTAGGGAAGGAAAGGGGCCTCTGCCATCGACTTGATCTACATGATCTCGCCAAGGCCGCCACCCACCCCCCCTGCACATCCAGAGAATTCAACCAGCAGGAAGTGGAGCAGATGGGCGGGGCTAGTGGGGTTTTGGTGGAATTTCTCAATAAATCAGTCCGAAATACAACTTTTTGAAGAATAATCCTTCTATATTTAGCGGAGTATAATCCCTAATAAATAGGGATTATATGAACTTTGCATGTATTTTTCCACTTACTCAATTGTTTATTTTGGCCTCCATATATATTTCAGTAGTAACATACCATAGTGTAGAGGGCACATACACTAAAAATGTCCATGACCTGGGTGCCGTGTTGTAGTTCAATACAAATTCTGAAAAAATAAACCAGCACTCTCCGGATTCCCATACTACAATATACCTGCTCTGTTTGTTCTTGTTGCCCCGCAGGCAGCCACACTCTTGAGTACCACATAGCCCTTGTCTCCTCCCCTGGCCCCGGCGTGCCACAGAGCACAATCACTGCCTACATCGATGGCCTGAAGTATGGCAAGTACGACAGCGACACGAGCCGGGCGAGGTTTCTGACTCCATCGCTGAGTTCCCTGACTGAGCACCTGGATATGCAGACTAAATATGCTCAGAGGTTTGAGGTCATTCAGAAACACAAGATGGAATTTCTAATGGGGTATTTAAACAAGACATATGGTGAGTAGAATCAGGGGCAAATCTGCCAACGTTTACTATATGGTATAGTACATTCTGCCTGTTCATGAATAATAATTTAGGTTAAAAAAATACACAGGTCAAAATAAAACTTGTCTAACTGCTACTTGATCCAGAGGAAGGCGAAAAACCCTTTTATTAAGGGTATTGTATATGTTTATAACATACAGTTTGGTCATTTACCTATGGGACCAAACTGTAAAGTATATCCTTATAAATGTTGCTTAGTGATGTCATCAGTTATGTGATGTAAATTCTGTCACATGACTCGCTAAAGCTTGTATATTATAATCAATAAAGTACCCCCTGTTGTAAAATATAGGGATATTAGAAGTCACCTCGGCGTTCCATGAACTGTATAAAAGCACTTGGCCTTCGGCCTCGTGCTTTTATATGGTCATGGAACCCCTCTGTGACTTATAATATCCCTATATGTTACAATAGGGGGTACTTTATTCACTATATAATATACAGGAGCCACAAATACCCTTTATATGGCCATGGAACCCCTCTGTGACTTATAATATCCCTATATGTTACAATAGGGGGTACTTTATTCACTATATAATATACAAGAGCCACAAATAACCTTTATATGGCCATGGAACCCCTCTGTGACTTATAATATCCCTATATGTTACAATAGGGGGTACTTTATTCACTATATAATATACAAGAGCCACAAATAACCTTTATATGGCCATGGAACCCCTCTGTGCCTTATAATATCCCTATATGTTACAATAGGGGGTACTTTATTCACTATATAATATACTGTTTGTTCATTTTCCTATGGGACCAAGCTGTAAGTGATATCCTTATAAACTGTGCCTAGTGGTGTCATCAGTTATAATCGGAGCTTAGTGATTTACACATTGTTGAATACACCAGCTAATGCTAAGAGGACCTGTTTTGAATTCAAATTCTGATGGACTGAGTTTTCTAGATGTCTTCTAGATTTCCTAGAGAGAAGACAAAAGCCACCAATATGGTATAATAAATAAATACCATTGGGTAACAAATGGGACAACAATATGAGATGCTATGTGTCCCAACCAGGTACATACACAGAAAGCCCATTTTGAAAGTCACCACAATATTTTCCTATACCAGTAGATCTTTATCAAAGTCTGGACCTCCAAGGAGACCTTGCACTAAAAAAGTCCAACAGCCACTGATGTAACAAAGAA
The DNA here is from genome assembly GCF_000004195.4 of Xenopus tropicalis. Lineage (NCBI taxonomy): Eukaryota > Metazoa > Chordata > Amphibia > Anura > Pipidae > Xenopus > Xenopus tropicalis. The sequence continues at coordinate 133,817,003 of NC_030684.2, read as the reverse complement.
GTTTGTACCTGGGTACCCTTGACTTTTTTTGAAAAGTAGTGGATTAATGAGTATGCCCAACCATGCCATACCCAACCCATTTAATACCTGCTTCCACCAAATTAAAGAAGGTGTAGCTGTTTCATGTAATGTTTTATTTGCAGTTAATGGAGGCTTCAACATCTACCAGAGGAAGTTTGCCTGTGAGCTACATGAGGATGGAACCGTTAGTGGATATGAGGAGATTGCATATAATGGCAAGGAGGTTATGATGTTTGATAAAGTGAGGGTGGTGTATGTCCCTGCATCACAGGAGGCTCTGACTATGACCCAGCAATGGAACCAGCATTATAATCATGCAAAGATAAATAAGATCTACATGGAGAATGAATGTATCCAACACATGAAGATGTATCTGCCTTATCTATCAACTGACTTGGAGAGGAAAGGTGAGATCATATATCACTGTTTGCCCTTGGATGTACGTAGTATTTACCCATTGCACAACAATACCAGTACGATTAGATGTACATTGGCCACCACAGTGGCCAAACATTTTTGAACTTGGCATTTATTTCTTCTAAAATGTTGCATTATTTTACGTCCTAATCTTCCTCTTCCAAACCTTTAGTTTAAATGGGATATCAACCTTCCCTAAATATTTCCCATGTCTGCCCTAATTACAAGGAATTCTCCAATGGGGAGCATCCTATCTGCCAGGTTGTTGCTTGCACGTTTTTGGTATATGTTATACCATTGTGTGAAGCCTACTGGAGCCATTATACCAAATCTGTTTTTTTGCTAGTTTGCCCAAAAGTGAAGGTTTCCAGCTCGGAGTCAGACGGGGAACAGAAGCTGCACTGCCGGGTGTATGGGTTCTACCCCCGAGATGTGGAAGTGAAGTGGATAAAGAATGGGAGAGATGAGATTCACTCAGAGGAGGCAGCACAGATCCTGCCAAACCCTGATGGCACCTATCAGATCAGAGTCAGTGTGGGGGTAACACCAGAGGAGGGCGCCACTTACTCCTGCCATATAGATCACAGCAGCTTGGAGAAGCCACTGGTTGTACCATTTGGTGAGTGTCTTTAAAGGGACAGTACACACCCCCTTTCAACATGGGCTCAATGATTAGGACTTCAACTGAACCTACTTTTCCCTATTGTTTTAATTAAGACATATCTATGATTTTTCTGTTATCTCTGCCAAAAATGAAACCAGTTTCACTTTAGCACTTCCTGTTCCTGCAGAGCAGAGGAGGATCTGATAAAATTATAACTAGGGGTAGGCAGAAGAGGCAGCTGCCTAGGGCACAACGATTGGGGGGTGTCAGGCAGCCTCTCCTGCCTACCCCTAGCCTGCTCACTTTAGTCATTGCCTCCTCCGCTCGTCATTACGCGGTGGGGGCAATGATCTATCGCATTGCGAACTGTCGACCGGGTTGTTTAGGGCACCCGGTCATCTTGGCCCGCCCCTGAAATTATTGACCTGTTCCATGATAACGAGCCCCTCAAAGGCTGGAGCTTAGGGAAGGGAGGGACTTGTTTGTTCAACGGTAGATTGGGAGCTCTAAACAAATGACCTTGTTTATAAATTAGTGCTTTAGTGTTGCTTTATTAGTAATACACAGGTCCGTTGTAGTGGAAAAGATTTTAGACACAAAAGGTACATTTCAATGTTTTCTCACCTTATATTACTGTATTTAAACCCAGCAGCAATGTAAAAAGCCAGAAGATAAACTTTTTTCAGGCTCCAGAAAGAGTCTACATATGTTCATTTTTATCGAGTTTATCCTTTTATGTGATTGGTATTTGTTTTATTTGCATTCATAATCGGATTTTTTTTCTCTTTCCCACCTAAATACAGAAGCCAGTGATATACGTAACTATTATATTGTGATCCCCATTGTGGCGGCTCTCGCCCTCGCTCTTGTTGCCCTGGGAATATTTGTTTGTAGAAAAAGAACAACAGAAGGTAGGACTTTCACTTTCTCCTTTTCAGTTAGCTATTGTAATGTGATAGGTACTGGGAGAAACTCTTGAAGTCCTTCATTTATATTTTGTTAGCCAAGCATAATATTTGCTAGATGAGCAATCAATGCACAAATATGTTGAAACAAAGTGACCAAGGGCTCCTAAGGCAGCTCTTAAGTCGAGTGATCGGATGCATGTGTTTGCCCATAGCTATAATGTGTATTCCCTGGAATCTGTCCGGCCTTCAACTGCTTCCTCCAAGTTAGGGTGCACAAACTGGTGTGAGATAGTCTGGGTGACCGACAGCTGGACCTGGTCAAAAAGCGATAAGGTGATCATCATACATCTATACCAGGGTTCCCCAACCTTTCTTACTCGTGAGGCACGGTCAAGTGTAAAAAGACTTGGGGAGCAACACAAGCACCATAAAAGTTCATGGAGGAGCCAAATAAGGGCTGTGATTGGCTATTAGGCAGCCTCTATGCACACTATCAGCTTACAGGGGGCTTTATTTGGTAGGAAATCTTGTTTTTATTCAACCAAAACTTGCCCCCAAGTCAGGAATTCAAAAATAACTCCCTGGTTTGGGGGCACTGAGAGCAACATCCAAGGGGTTGGGGAGCAACATGTTGCCCTGAGCCACTGGTTGGGGATCACTGATCTATACATTACATCTATCATAACACTGTCTTTGTATGGTATTTATAAATTTGCCATAAAGGTATCTGCCTGATGCTTTTACATTCCCTATCTGATCCCCCATGTTCCTCTATGAGGTGGTGGCCATATTTGTGCAGCAGGAGGCCGTTAGCATTAGAAGGTATAACTGACAGGCTGAAAAGGGACAGTCAAGTTGGCCAAACTGTCAGGTTTAGGGAGTTAATTACTTATTAAAGCAGCCCTATCAATGAAACATTACTAACATGACCTATAGGGAACTTTGTATGTAGATTCATAACTTAAAAAGTAGTTTTTTGTGACAGTATCACTTTAAGATCTCTCGAATACCATGTGTTTCTCTGGATATTGATATTATACCCGTAAGAGGGGCCGCTCACTCCAAATTCCCATGGTTACAATGCCACTATCTTCTTCTTTGGATCTGTTGTTTGATGTAACAATTCCTTGCCTTGTGCGATGGTGTGCGATGGTGAATAAACAATATTTTTGTTTTCTTTTAGGATCAAGAAGCAGCCAAGAGAGCTTACCTCTGGCAAATGAAAGCCACGGCCCTTAAACTAAATGCTAGGAATAAGTTACAATGGCATTTAAAAGGCTACTTAGTTTTTCTATTTGCTTAGAACCAGGCCGCTTCTTCCCTAGGGGCTTCACTGAGGGTAATATATGGATCTTAGGGACGTATAAGTGCCTTATAAACCTCCAACCTCTCTGTACAACAGCCAGAGTAGCAGTGAGACCCTAGTCCTGCAGAGGCAAAAAGTGGCAAAAGCTATCTCCTATAGACTCCATTATAATCAAATAATTCAAATTTTTAAAAATGATTTCCTTTTTCTCTGTAATAATAAAACAGTACCTGTACTTGATCCCAACTAAGATATAATTACCCCTTATTGGGGCAGAACAGCCCTATTGGGTTTATTTCATGGTTAAATGATTCCCTTTTCTCTGTAATAATAAAACAGTACCTGTACTTGATCCCAACTAAGATATAATTACCCCTTATTGGGGCAGAACAGCCCTATTGGGTTTATTTCATGGTTAAATGATTCCCTTTTCTCTGTAATAATAAAACAGTACCTGTACTTGATCCCAACTAAGATATAATTACCCCTTATTGGGGGCAGAACAGTCCTATTGGGTTTATTTAATGGTTAAATGATTCCCTTTTCTCTGTAATAATAAAACAGTACCTGTACTTGATCCCAACTAAGATATAATTACCCCTTATTGGGGGCAGAACAGCCCTATTGGGTTTATTTAATGGTTAAATGATTCCCTTTTCTCTGTAATAATAAAACAGTACCTGTACTTGATCCCAACTAAGATATAATTACCCCTTATTGGGGGCAGAACAGCCCTATTGGGTTTATTTAATGGTTAAATGATTCCCTTTTCTCTGTAATAATAAAACAGTACCTGTACTTGATCCCAACTAAGATATAATTACCCCTTATTGGGGGCAGAACAGCCCTATTGGGTTTATTTAATGGTTAAATGATTCCCTTTTCATTGGTTCTTCTGTATGTCAGATATTACAGTATGTACCCTTATGTATATTATTTATTTGTAAATAAATGTAATCACAGTAAAGTAGAGGCAAGGTTGGGTGTTTGATGATGAAAAAATGTAGAAGTTGGGGTCTAGTAATGTTGCCCATAGCAACCAATAAAATCTTTGCTTTAATTTTCTTACTTATCAAATTCAATTGCTTATTGGTTGCTATGGGCAACATCACCGGTGATCCTGGCTTACATAATTACGCCCCTCTGTGTGGTAACCCAACAGCCACCAATCAGCAACCCCACAGCATCCAATAGTCAACTGTCCCAAAAAAACACATCTGATTGGTCTTACCAGTACACAACAGTATTTATCCTTTTTTTGCCCTCCTTTATTCACTTACCATTTACAATATAATGTCACTATATATTTTTTATATTTATTTTCATAAAATAAGAGTATTGTGTCTTATTTAAGCTGGAAGGTGAAATGGGGGAGGGGTAAGGTTCAGTTCAATTGCTGGGTACCAGCAAATCACTGAGCGTATGGACAAAAACAACATAGTGGGAGGGGCCTCCTTTAAACCACCTCCCCAAATTTCCAGCGTTTTTTCAGTGCATAAACTCATTATGACTTCCTATAGAATATTTCTTAAAAAGGCAGGTTGTATAATAATAATAATAATTGGTAAATGAATGTTAGATTTTGCTTCTGTATTTATGAATTTCATAACCCCCCTCACCCCCAATCCCAATAATATAATTGTTTTAGGACATGTATAGATGTAATGTAGAGTTTGGCAGTTATGAGGTATGAGTTTTATGATTCAGTGCATTTATTTAATTTACATTGTGCAATAAACTAAATGACTGAACTTTGATATATGTATCTCTTTCTTCTATACACAAAATAAATGGTTATTTCTTGAGGAAAGATGATGTTTTATTATTGGAAGGGGGGGCTGTTGGGTTACCTTCTCTATCCCTAATTCTTCTTAATTCCTCTACCATAACATTGGTGTGGACGTTTGGTTGGAATAACCATTAAGCCCATGTGGTTCCAGTTTATTTCACAGCTACCTGTGTACGTACTGCACATATAAATAATGGTCATAGAGGACAACCTTGTCCAGTATGGGAATCCATATATATATATATATATATATATACTGTATCCCAAGACACCCTCTTGTGCCCCACAACAACATTAGTCCCTAAACAGACATGACATGCCAAAACCTCCATTAAGAACCCGGACAAATTTCCTCCTGGGCAGTTACCCCATAGCAACTAATCTATGCTGCAGGTAAAACAATAAAGCCAAACATTGGTTGCCATGCACAATATTGATAAATTAGATCCCCCCAATGAGCCCTATTTTCTTGAATAAAATAGCAGCCTTCCTATATGTTTATCATTCTAACCTATTAATTACATATGGGACATTTAGTAGTGAATACTATTGTAGCACTCTCATTCTAAGAGAGATAAGGGTGGGGCTGGGATCACAGAACCTTCCCTGGTTTAACCAAGAATTCAGTAAGCAAAATAGCCAGCAAACTTCTCCTTGTGTAATTAACTAAATGAGAATGCTTTGGCCAGGCATAGTGTGACAATCAAACACCTACAGGTATTAAGGAGAAAATATAGCATTTTTAAATTAAAACCAAGCTCATTGAAGGCAATAATATTATACAATGCCTGATTTAAATGTAAAAAGGTTTGTTACCTTTAAAAATTACATTGGGCTCCCCCATAGGCTCCCTGTGGTTGCTAGGAATCAGCAGTGGGCATGTCCTAACAGTTCTTCCCCAAAGGCACAGTAGGATGTGGGTGTCAAAGGATAAACTGTGGTTTCCTTTCAGGTCCACCAAGCTGCTGTCTGCCCAAAAGATGAGAATTGGCTGGCATAACGCACTGCTAGGTTCTGGGTGCCTGGGGGCACCCTGTATTCCCTCACTTGCTAAGAATCCATCCAGCCCCTTCTTGTACCTATCTAATGTATCAGCCAGTACCACTGATTCAGGGGGGGAATCCCACAACTTCACAGCTCTCACAGTAACGAATCCTTTCCGAATATTTAAATGGAACCTCCCTTCTTCTAAACGGAGTGGGTGCCCTCGTGTCCGTTGGAAGGACCTACTGGTAAATAAAACATTAGAAAGGTTATTATATGATCCCTTTATATATTTATACATAGTTATCATGTCACCTCTTAAGCGCCTCTTCTCCAGTGTAAACAGACCCAACTTGGCCAGCCTTTCCCCATAACTGAGACTTCCCATACCCTTTACCAGCTTAGTTGCCCTTCTCTGGACCCTCTCTAACTCAATAATGTCCCGTTTGAGCACTGGAGACCAGAACTGAACAGCATATTCTAGATGGGGCCTTACCAGCGCTCTGTAAAGGGGAAGAATAACCCCCTCCTCCCGTGAATCTATACCCCTTTTAATACAGCTCAAAACCTTGTTTGCCCTTGCAGCTGCTGCCTGGCATTGCTTGCTACAGCCAAGTTTATTATCTACCAGGACTCCAAGGTCCTTCTCCATTATGGATTTGCCTAGTGCAGTCCCATTAAGGGTATATATGGCTGTACATTGTTACATCCCAGGTGCATGACCTTACATTTATCCACATTAAATCTCAGCTGCCCAGATTGCCAGTTTGCCCAGATCCTGCTGCAAGGTGCCACATCCTGGGTAGAACTGACTGGGCTGCAGAGTTTTGTGCCATCTGCAAACACTGATACATTACTTATAATACCCTCCCCTAAGTCATTTATGAACAAGTTAAACAAAAGTGGCCCCAGTACAGAACCCTGAGGGACCCCACTGAGAACCTTACTCCAAGTAGAGAATGTACCATTAACATATTACCAAACTGCACTGCCGGGTGTATGGGTTCTACCCCCGAGATGTGGAAGTGAAGTGGATAAAGAATGGGAGAGATGAGATTCACTCAGAGGAGGCAGCACAGATCCTGCCAAACCCTGATGGCACCTATCAGATCAGAGTCAGTGTGGGGGTAACACCAGAGGGGGGCGCCACTTACTCCTGCCATATAGATCACAGCAGCTTGGAGAACCCACTGGTTGTTCCCTTTGGTGAATGAATTAAAAATACTGGCGTTGGGGTTTCATTTGAAAAGGGCTTTTATTATTCAGCTTTTTATGTCTGGGTGACAGGTCCACTTTAACCTCAGTAAGGAGACTGAGAGCTCATGTACTGCAGGGCTGATTAGGGGTTCGGTTCAGAGGTACAGTATTCTACACAGCTGTAAAATGATAAGGATATTAGCAGTCACTGAGGGGTTCTGTGCCCATATAAAGGCACAAGGCTGCAGGCTGAGTTATACAGGGAACTCTGAGTATCACTCATGTATTATAAGGGATAATGTACTCCCTACTGTAAATGATAAGGATATTAGCAGTCACTGAGGGGTTCTGTGCCCATATAAAGGCACAAGGCTGCAGGCTGAGTTATACAGGGAACTCTGAGTATCACTCATGTATTATAAGGGATAATGTACTCCCTACTGTAAATGATAAGGATATTAGCAGTCACTGAGGGGTTCTGTGCCCATATAAAGGCACAAGGCTGCAGGCTGAGTTATACAGGGAATTCTGAGTATCACTCATGTATTATAAGCGATAATGTACCCCCTACTGTAAATGATAAGGATATTAGCAGTCACTGAGGGGTTCTGTGCCCATATAAAGGCACAAGGCTGCAGGCTGAGTTATACAGGGAACTCTGAGTATCACTCATGTATTATAAGGGGTAATGTGCCCCTACTGTAAATGATAAGGATATTAGCAGTCACTGAGGGGTTCTGTGCCCATATAAAGGCACAAGGCTGCAGGCTGAGTTATACAGGGAACTCTGAGTATCACTCATGTATTATAAGCGATAATGTACCCCCTACTGTAAATGATAAGGATATTAGCAGTCACTGAGGGGTTCTGTGCCCATATAAAGGCACAAGGCTGCAGGCTGAGTTATACAGGGAACTCTGAGTATCACTCATGTATTATAAGGGGTAATGTGCCCCTACTGTAAATGATAAGGATATTAGCAGTCACTGAGGGGTTCTGTGCCCATATAAAGGCACAAGGCTGCAGGCTGAGTTATACTTATAGTTCTTTTCTGAGCCCCAGTTCAGTTTGTCACAATGTACATAACCTCTGTTGCTCGGCACATTGTTATGTCTTTGCCCTCCAGCTTTCACTTTACAACCAGAATGAGTGTTACCCATTAGTACTAGCAGCTGGTAAAACACAAAGGGGTCTGTGAGTAGGACTATTTACCTATTATCGCTTTATGTTGCTATCTGCACCGTACAGCGCAAGTGTGGCGCAGCTAAAATAACCTTCCCCTAATTACTGCAACATTATTCCTGTTTTCTGCCTGGCAACTCTGGCTCAGGCGCTATCTATTGGACAGAACGTTTATCTCTGCCAAGTCACGGCAAAGTTCTTGATTTTTCAGGAAACTGTAGTTGTTACAGTTTCGAGACGGGTTGGGGTGAGGACTCATCTTGCTAATTTGTATAAAGGATAAAGGGAGAATGATGTACATTGTGGTGCTGCTGTTCAGCCTCGGTGTGTGTGCAGTGCATTGTGGTGAGTAGCAATATCTACTGATTATTGTATATAAAGAATAATGGGGCAATGGGGGACATTGGGGTGAGTAGCAATATCTACTGATAATTGTGTATAAAGAATAATGGGGCAACGGGGGACATTGGGGTGAGTAGCAATATCTACTGATTATTGTATATAAAGAATAATGGGGCAATGGGAGACATTGGGGTGAGTAGCAATATCTACTGATTATTGTATATAAAGAATAATGGGGCAATGGGAGACATTGGGGTGAGTAGCAATATCTACTGATTATTGTATATAAAGAATAATGGAACAATGGGTGATATTGGGGTGAGTAGCAATATGTATTGATTATTGTATATAAAGAATAATGGGGCAATGGGGGACATTGGGGTGAGTAGCAATATCTACTGATTATTGTATATAAAGAATAATGGGGCAATGGGGGACATTGGGGTGAGTAGCAATATCTACTGATTATTGTATATAAAGAATAATGGAGCATCGGGTGACATTGGGGTGAGTAGCAATATCTACTGATTATTGTATATAAAGAATAATGGGGCAATGGGGGACATTGGGGTGAGTAGCAATATGTATTGATTATTGTATATAAAGAATAATGGGGCAATGGGGGACATTGGGGTGAGTAGAAATATCTACTGATTATTGTATATAAAGAATAATGGAACAATGGGTGATATTGGGGTGAGTAGCAATATCTACTGATTATTGTATATAAAGAATAATGGGGCAATGGGGGACATTGGGGTGAGTAGCAATATCTACTGATTATTGTATATAAAGAATAATGGGGCAATGGGGGACATTGGGGTGAGTAGCAATATGTATTGATTATTGTATATAAAGAATAATGGGGCAATGGGGGACATTGGGGTGAGTAGCAATATGTATTGATTATTGTATATAAAGAATAATGGGGCAATGGGGGACATTGGGGTGAGTAGCAATATGTATTGATTATTGTATATAAAGAATAATGGAACAATGGGTGATATTGGGGTGAGTAGCAATATGTATTGATTATTGTATATAAAGAATAATGGGGCAATGGGGGACATTGGGGTGAGTAGCAATATGTATTGATTATTGTATATAAAGAATAATGGAACAATGGGTGATATTGGGGTGAGTAGCAATATGTATTGATTATTGTATATAAAGAATAATGGGGCAATGGGGGACATTGGGGTGAGTAGCAATATGTATTGATTATTGTATATAAAGAATAATGGGGCAATGGGGGACATTGGGGTGAGTAGCAATATGTATTGATTATTGTATATAAAGAATAATGGGGCAATGGGGGACATTGGGGTGAGTAGCAATATGTATTGATTATTGTATATAAAGAATAATGGAACAATGGGTGATATTGGGGTGAGTAGCAATATGTATTGATTATTGTATATAAAGAATAATGGGGCAATGGGGGACATTGGGGTGAGTAGCAATATGTATTGATTATTGTATATAAAGAATAATGGAACAATGGGTGATATTGGGGTGAGTAGCAATATGTATTGATTATTGTATATAAAGAATAATGGGGCAATGGGGGACATTGGGGTGAGTAGCAATTTTCTAAGTTTGCTTGTATTCCTCCATCTATTTAAATGTTTAGTTTAGTCTTCATATACCCTGTGTATCCCAATAGTAAAATATACCTGCTCTGTTTGTTCTTGTTGCCCCGCAGGCAGCCACACTCTCGAGTACCACATAGCCCTTGTCTCCTCCCCTGCCCCCGGCGTGCCACAGAGCACAATCACTGTCTACATCGATGGCTTGAAGTATGGCAAGTACGACAGCGAAACGCGCCGGGCGAGGTTTCTGACTCCATCGCTGAGTTCCCTGACTGAGCACCTGGATATGCAGACTAAATATGCTCAGAGGTTTGAGGTCATTCAGAAACACAAGATGGCATTTCTAACGGGGTATTTAAACAGGACATATGGTGAGTAGAATGAAAGGTAAATCTGAATATATGGTACAATACCTTCTGCCTATATATTATATATTGTTATAACCAACTAATGCCTTTAGGACCAGATTTATCCTGATGAATTGAGTACTCTAGATCCCTTCTAGATCTGCTAGAGAGAAAAGGAGCCAAGTGTCTGGAGGTAGTGTCTCCATTATTCCATTCAACACTACTTTCCCTAATTCTGCACCCCCTGCCCCAGCCCGTCTGGTAACCCATGAACCCAACCAACCCAACTATGAGTCCACCCAATATAACGTGTCTGAAATAATAAAGAAAAACTCTAGTGTTAAACCCATACTGGGGGAGGAAGCATCCTTTGGTATGAATTCTACTGTTTTATTATTACAGAGAAAAAGGAATCATTTAACCATTAAATAAACCCAATAGGGCTGTTCTGCCCCAATAAGGGGTAATTATATCTTAGTTGGGATCAAGTACAGGTACTGTTTTATTATTACAGAGAAAAGGGAATCATTTAACCATTAAATAAACCCAATAGGGCTGTTCTGCCCCCAATAAGGGGTAATTATATCTTAGTTGGGATCAAGTACAGGTACTGTTTTATTATTACAGAGAAAAGGGAATCATTTAACCATTAAATAAACCCAATAGGGCTGTTCTGCCCCCAATAAGGGGTAATTATATCTTAGTTGGGATCAAGTACAGGTACTGTTTTATTATTACAGAGAAAAGGGAATCATTTAACCATGAAATAAACCCAATAGGGCTGTTCTGCCCCAATAAGGGGTAATTATATCTTAGTTGGGATCAAGTACAGGCACTGTTTTATTATTACAGAGAAAAGGGAATCATTTAACCATTAAATAAACCCAATAGGGCTGTTCTGCCCCCAATAAGGGGTAATTATATCTTAGTTGGGATCAAGTACAGGTACTGTTTTATTATTACAGAGAAAAGGGAAATCAGTTTTAAAATTCTGAATTATTTGATTAAAATGGAGTCTATGGGAGACAGGCTTTCTGTAATTTGGAGCTTTCTGGATAACGGGTTTCCAGATAAGGGGTCCCATACCTGTATATAAATCAGTAAAGAGTATTTGTATCCATGTATGATATGTGCTTTTTGAAAAGGAGTGGATTAATGAGTATGCCCGACCATATAGTACCCGTCTAGCAAAAATAAAAAACAAGAACAACAAGGCATAAACGTCCAACACGGTATAATATATAAATATCAATCAAACATAACAAGTTGGACATCAAACCAAGAATGAAGAAACTCCAGTAGCTCACCTAAAAAATACACTTCATCACATTGCTACTGGATTTTCTTCATTAGATGGAGAGCAGGGTTCCGGTTAAGCACCCAACACTTCAACAAGTAAATTAGTGGGCGGGTTGAGTTTTCCTTTATCATCTATCAAACCAAGAATGAGTCTTGGTAAGCTCAATTTTATTTCTATTGTTGTCGTTGTTTTACTTTCTCCAGTAGAAGGTCCTACTACAACCATGCCACCAGTTCTAGGTTCCTATTGAGTACAAAAACCCAATTATATGTATTGAAAAGGAAAAGACTGCTACCCCAATAGTTTTTCCATACATGGGCTGAATCTATGTGGCTTTTCCTAAATCTGGGTCAGTTTATGAAGGAAGATGGTAGAAGATGTGTCCCAACCTGGTCAATTGTTTAATGTTTCTCATATTTGGTTTGTAGGTAATGGAGACTTCCATGTCTACCAGAGGAGGTTTGCCTGTGAGCTACATGAGGATGGAACCGTTAGTGGATATGAGGAGATTGCATATAATGGCAAGGAGGTTATGATGTTTGATAAGGAGAGAGTGGTGTATGTGCCTGTAACACAGGAGGTTCTGACTATGACCCAGCAATGGAACCAGCATTATAATGATGCAAAGATAAACAAGATCTACATGGAGAATGAATGTATCCATTACATGAAGATGTATCTGCCTTATATATCAACTGACTTGGAGAGGAAAGGTGAGATCAAGATATTGCTGGGAGGTGGGCGCCCATATGGGTTTATCCTGAACTGTCTCTTCCTATATGAAGGCATGTTTCATTGTGACAACCGATCAGCAGGTTTAAAAGCAAACATCTTATTGGTTTCTATGGGTTACTGCTATTGGGTAAACTTAGTGCCTTTTGTTATGGGGGTTAAAAGGAATTCAATACACCCGAATAGTGATGAGCGATTTTTTTTTTTTTGCCAGGCATGGATTCGCAGCGAATTTCCCATTTCGCCATTGGTGTATTGTTTCGAGAAAATTCCGTGAAAATTCGCTGCAAAAAATGTGTCGCTCTGATTTTTTTTTTTTTGTGCGTCAAATTGGGCGTGGTCGCGGCAAAAAGGATGCAGTCGCGTCAAAATTGGGCACGGTCGCGTCAAAGGAAGGGCGCAGATGCGGAAAACCGGACGCGGTCGCATAAAAATGGGCGGGGGCGACAAAAATTAGATGAGGGCAACAAAAAAATAGCCGCGGGCGACAAAAAAGATGTGACTAACAAAAAAAAAGTGCAACAAATGTGTTTTGCGAGTGTTTTGGCGTTTCACGAATTTTCTAGCCGTTTTGCGAATTTTATGGCGAAACGGGACAGATTCGCTCATCACACCCGAACAGTAGGTCTTTATAAAAATATATTGTATAAAACAGCCCATATGTGAAACCCTGCTTCATCTAAATAAACTATTTAGTAGTATGTGCTATTGGGTAACCCAAAATAGAAAACTGCCATTTTAAGAATTAAGGGCCGCCCCCTGGGATCATAGGAGTCACAGTGCACACAAACAAGCCAAGGCACACATACATGCTAGGCCCCATCAGCCAATGAATGGGCAGAGTTCTGCCTTTTGCTCCCACACTACTTCCTGTTACAGTTAGAGCTGCATCACTTCCTGTCAGCTGATCTCTGAGGGAGCACACAGCCCAAATGGCGGCTCAAGGGAAAGGATGAAAAAGGGCAATATTTACTGATATATACAGTATATTCCAGTTTGGTGACATTCTTAAAAGGCCACTTAATATGATATAAATTATCTTTTGGTTACATATTCATTCTGGGGGTATAGTTCTCCTTTAATTCGGTGGCAATGCACAAGTAATAGAATAAAAATTGGAATTACTTGTCTTTCTATTTTACTAGTCCCACCATTAGTTTATATGGGATATAAAACTTCCAAAAACCTTTCCCAAAGAAAGATCTTTTAATTGTAAAAGGCACATCTGCCATTGATTTCTACATGATCGATCTCAACAGGTTTTAGATGGTGAATTTTTTCCATTTGGATTCGTCACATAATAAATCATGAAAAAATTGTGTTTTGGTGTCAAAGAACCCCCATTAGTAAACAGCCATTACTAAATTCCCCCTCACGTGTTAGATATTTCCAAGATGCCTTTTGCTGTACACTTTCCCTTTAAACATGTGCTCCCCTCACTGTGCTGGCTGCTGAGAGATAAGGAGTTGGATTCAGGGATATCAGCTGGCAGTTGCGATAAACCTGCTTTATCTCCAACAGCCAGTCTCAGACTTTTTTTTTTAATCATTATCGGAGTTCTCTGTGTGTTCCAATTTCCCATAGAAGCCTGTGATTGTTACAGTGTTGCTTATACAGGTATAGGACCCGTTATCCAGAATGCTTGGGACCAAGGTTATTCTAGATAAGGGGTCTTTCCGTAATTTGGATCTCCATACCTTAAGTCTACTAAAAAAATCAATAAAACATTAATTAAACTAAATAGGATGGTTTTGCATCCAATAAGGGGTAATTATATCTTAGTTGGGATCAAGTACAGGTACTGTTTTATTATTACAGAGAAAAGGGAATCATTTAACCATTAAATAAACCCAATAGGGCTGTTCTGCCCCAATAAGGGGTAATTATATCTTAGTTGGGATCAAGTACAGGTACTGTTTTATTATTACAGAGAAAAGGGAATCATTTAACCATGAAATAAACCCAATAGGGCTGTTCTGCCCCCAATAAGGGGTAATTATATCTTAGTTGGGATCAAGTACAGGTACTGTTTTATTATTACAGAGAAAAGGGAATCATTTAACCATTAAATAACCCCAATAGGGCTGTTCTGCCCCCAATGAGGGGTAATTATATCTTAGTTGGGATCAAGTACAGGTACTGTTTTATTATTACAGAGAAAAGGGAATCATTTAACCATTAAATAAACCCAATAGGGCTGTTCTGCCCCCAATAAGGGGTAATTATATCTTAGTTGGGATCAAGTACAGGTACTGTTTTATTATTACAGAGAAAAGGGAATCATTTAACCATGAAATAAACCCAATAGGGCTGTTCTGCCCCAATAAGGGGTAATTATATCTTAATATTTGTTTTATTACTACAAAGAAAAAGCAAATCATTTTTAAAATTCTGAATTATTTGATTAAAATGGAGTCTATGGGAGACAGGCTTTCCGTTATTTGGAGCTTTCTTGATAACGGGTTTCCAGATAACGGATCCCATACCTGTACTGTTATCAGGTAGATCTTTATGAAATGTCCAAAGTGTGGTCCTTTAATTGCTGAAGTTAGTAGTAAGAAGTCTATGGCCCCTGGAGCTCTAACAACAACAACAGATGGAGTATACCTTGTTTTACATCACAGGGTTAACATGCAATAGACACAGAGTGGCTTATTTATAAACACTGGAAAATTTGCACCATGGTAGTAACCCATAGCAACCTATCAGCGATGAGCTTTTTCCGTAGCCATCTGCAGGTAGACCAGTGAGAGCAAATATCTGTTTGGTTGGTTAAGGTTTGTTTCTGACTGGTCCTGCTGCTTCCTTCAGTTCAAGTGAAAAGAAAGAGAAAAGCTTTCTTCCCAATAGATTAGCCACAATAGGGTAACCCAGAACGCTATATTTATTCTACAGAAAGCTTTACCATACCTAAGTAAAACAGCCCTAGAAGCTCCCTCTGTTTGTTTAAGAAAGCAGCTGCCATTTTAGCTTGGTCTGACTTTACTTCCTGCCTCCATCTCTATGCTCTGGGCTCATATTACAAGCCCATGCCCTGGAGGTTTGAGCAGAGAGAAGGAAGTCTGATACTGAAGAACATTTGTACATAATAGAAGGAAAGAAATGCCATGTTTCTTTTGACAGAGCAGCATTACTTTGAGTGTTTATGGCTGTATTTACATGCTATAATGAGTATAAGTTCACTGCACTTAGCTTTATCATTGAATTACTTTTTTTTCTGTCTTCTTGTCAGTTCATCCTGAAGTGAAGGTTTCCAGCTCAGAGTCAGTGAGCGGCACCAAACTGCACTGCCGGGTGTATGGGTTCTACCCCCGAGATGTGGATGTGAAGTGGATAAAGAATGAGAGAGATGAGATTTACTCAGAAGAGGCAGCACAGATCCTGCCAAACCCTGATGGCACCTATCAGATCAGAGTGAGCGTGGAGGTAACACCAGAGGAGGGCGCCACTTACTCCTGCCATGTGGATCACAGCAGTTTGGCTAAACCCCTGGCTGTATGTTTTGGTGAGTGTAGTTACAATGACAACAATATAAAGGGAAGATGGTGTTTGGTAATAATCTGCCATGTTTTTGCACTTTGCACCCTGCATTCCATGTCATTTCGGAGCACAGAGACCTGCCATGAATACTGTGCTACCCGCGATTGGCAGCAATGTATTCATGAGAATTGAGTGGAGGTGGCAAGGAAATAGGCATATCTCCCCCTCCATTTCCTAACTTAGAGAGCACCAACAGATGCAAGCCACATCAGGGCCCCGTACCCACCACATGCCCTTTGGCAGTTGGAAAAGCCAGGACTGCCTTGTACCCTGCAATGCGGGGCTCTCCCCCTTGATATGGATTTTTTTATTTAACTGTGTGAGACGCAGAGTGCAGCCAGATCCCTGCCAGAAGTGCTGCTGTACTTCAGTCGAGGTTCTTTGTAAATTACCCCTTTTGTACTTACATAATACATTTTGAGCCAATTTGTGTTTATATTAATTATACACATATTTTCTCCCATCTTGTTCATCTACATTTTTTTCAGTGCAACCAACTGATGGTACTGCTCTAAACTCTCTTTAAAATCTATACTGCCTGCATAGTATTTAGGATCAGAATGAGGAGCTGTTTCCTATGTAATTGGAGGAGTCATGGCCAGACTTGGGTGTTTTACTATTGAGTGCTATACTTATATCTATCACTGGGGGCAAACGGGCGTTTTTTTAGCAATACAGCTGTCAGGGAACTGCTACCTTCCCATTGTTTTGCTGATCAGCTGCTGCGGGGGAATGGGAGGGGGTGATATCACATGGCTGTGGCACCCTGGGAAGTGGCTAGCCCCATGTGATATTTCACTTGACTAACCCCATGTGATATTTCGAAACAAAATCTTAAAAAAATCTGTTTGATGTTTTGAAAAATGGATTTCAGTGCAGATCTCTGCTGAAGCAGTGCATTTCCCATGACATTATATCTTCAAATACAGAACAAATTTAGGATTTCACATTTTTATAGAGATTATTCTTGAACCAGCTTATGTTTAATTATTTATTTAATCGTGTCTTTCATTTTGTCACCTTAAAAACAGAACCCAGTGACAGACTGATTGTATACATCATGGTCGCTGTGGCGGCTGTTCTCTCCTTCACTCTTGTTGCCCTGGGAATATTTGCATATAAAGCCAGAAAGAAGAAAGGTATTTATTTCTATTTCACTTTACTTTCCAGTTGGATGTTATGTTGTGAATGGTGCCGAGGTGGTCTATCGTAGTCCTCTATCTGAAGTTATTATTGTTGTTTTTGGTAACCATAGACTGCCAAAGGCCACCAACTCCAGCTATTTGTTTAATGGATTGAGCTGCAGCATGAGGGGGTGAACTTCTCCTTGAAACTGGGTAAAACAGAAAACAATAAGGGGATTCATTTCTCCTTGAAACTGGGTGAAACGGAAAACAATAAGGGGATTCATTTCTCCTTGAAACTGGGTGAAACAGAAAACAATAAGGGGATTCATTTCTCCTTGAAACTGGGTGAAACAGAAAACAATAAGGGGATTCATTTCTCCTTGAAACTGGGTGAAACTGAAAACAATAAGGGGATTAATTTCTCCTTGAAACTGGGTGAAACTGAAAACAATAAGGGGATTAATTTCTCCTTGAAACTGGGTGAAACTGAAAACAATGAGGGGATTCATTTCTCCTTGAAACTGGGTGAAACAGAAAACAATAAGGGGATTCATTTCTCCTTGAAACTGGGTGAAACGGAAAACAATAAGGGGATTCATTTCTCCTTGAACTGGGTGAAACGGAAAACAATAAGGGGATTCATTTCTCCTTGAACTGGGTGAAACGGAAAACAATAAGGGGATTCATTTCTCCTTGAACTGGGTGAAACGGAAAACAATAAGGGGATTCATTTCTCCTTGAAACTGGGTAAATCAGAAAACAATAAGGGGATTCATTTCTCCTTGAACTGGGTGAAACGGAAAACAATAAGGGGATTCATTTCTCCTTGAACTGGGTGAAACAGAAAACAATGAGGGGTGAACTTCTCCTTGAAACTGGGTGAAAAAGAAGATGATAAGGGGATTCATTTTTCCTTGAAACTGGGTGAAACAGAAAACAATGTGGATGAACTTCTCCTTGAAACTGGGTGAAACAGAAAACAATGAGGAGGTGAACTTCTCCTTTAAACTGGGTGAAACAGAAGATGATAATGGGATTCATTTTTTTCTTGAACTGGGTGAAACAGAAAACAATGAGGGGGTGAACTTCTCCTTGAAACTGGGTGAAACAGAAGACAATAAGGGGATTCATTTCTCCTTGAACTGGGTGAAACAGAAAACAATGAGGGGGTGAACTTCTCCTTGAAACTGGGTGAAACAGAAGACAATAAGGAGATTAATTTCTCCTTGAACTGGGTGAAACGGAAAACAATAAGGGGATTCATTTCTCCTTGAAACTAGGTAAAACGGAAAACAATAAGGGGATTCATTTCTCCTTGAACTGGGTGAAACAGAAAACAATGAGGGGGTGAACTTCTCCTTGAAACTGGGTGAAACAGAAAACAATGAGGGGGTGAACTTCTCCTTGAAACTGGGTGAAAAAGAAAACAATAAGGGGATTCATTTCTCCTTGAAACTAGGTGAAACGGAAAACAATAAGGTGATTCATTTCTCCTTGAACTGGGTGAAACAGAAAACAATGAGGGGGTGAACTTCTCCTTGAAACTGGGTGAAAAAGAAGATGATAAGGGGATTCATTTTTCCTTGAAACTGGGTGAAACAGAAAACAATGAGGAGGTGGACTTCTCCTTGAAACTGGGTGAAAAAGAAGATGATAAGGGGATTCATTTTTCCTTGAAACTGGGTGAAACAGAAAACAATGAGGAGGTGGACTTCTCCTTGAAACTGGGTGAAAAAGAAGATGATAAGGGGATTCATTTTTCCTTGAAACTGGGTGAAACAGAAAACAATGTGGGGTTAACTTATCCTTGAAACTGGGTGAAACAGAAAACAATGAGGAGGTGAACTTCTCCTTGAAACTGGGTGAAACAGAAGATGATAAGGGGATTCATTTTTTCTTGAAACTGGGTGAAACAGAAAACAATGTGGGGTGAACTTCTCCTTGAAACTGGGTGAAACAGAAAACAATGAGGAGGTGAACTTCTCCTTGAAACTGGGTGAAACACAAGATGATAAGGGGATTCATTTTTTCTTGAAACTGGGTGAAACAGAAAACAATGTGGGGTGAACTTCTCCTTGAAACTGGGTGAAACAGAAAACAATGAGGAGGTGAACTTCTCCTTGAAACTGGGTGAAACACAAGATGATAAGGGGATTCATTTTTTCTTGAAACTGGGTGAAACAGAAGACAATAAGGGGATTCATTTCTCCTTGAACTGGGTGAAACGGAAAGCAATAAGAGGGTGAACTTCTCCTTGAAACTGGGTAAAACAGAACACAATTAGGGGATTAACTTCTCCTTGAAAAATGTGTCAAGGACAGAATAGTCACTGCCTATTCTATTCATCTGCTATTCTAAATCTCCATAGGACTCACTGGTAGTCGACAGACTAAACCTGCCAAATTTTTTTTTTGACAAAACAAAGTTAACTAAACATTAAGAAATCATGAATTTTTGGTGGGGGGGGAAATTTCCGAAAAACTCAAATTTTTCGGGAAACAATATTAGAAAAGTCGAGAACTGCCGAAAACCCCTTCGTAAATCTCGAAAAATCTAGAAGTTAAAAAAACTACTTTTTCTCAAAATTGCTTAGTAAATGTGCCCCTTAGTGCTGAACTTGATGGCTGTTGTATCTAAGTTTTTTTAAAGTCAAAGAGTACCTTGCAAAGAATGGAAGGGGACCTGATGGAAAAATGTTTGGAGAAAGGTAGAGGCAAAGGAATATTCTAACAGCACAAGGAGATCCATAAATATACCCCTCACAAGGGCGCTATATGGGGGTATGTCTGGTGGAGGAACATTTTAGGGAGGGAGGGAAGGATAAGTAATTACAAATTTAGTGTGCTATTAGCAGTCCAAAACTACTACTAGGGCTACTCCGAGTAAGTTCAGACCAGCTGATGTTTTTGAGTTAATATACCCTTTAAAACCCTTGTGAATGGCTTTTGTCTGTCAACAGCGTAAAACATGGCCGCCTTTCATGGGCCTAGCGATTGGTGTGATATTTTTTTGTTGTTGTTGCCTGTTCAGAAGAATTATGTTCATTTTAATCAAACATTTTTTGTTTTCTTTTAGGGTTGAACAAGATGACAGAGATTGCATTTGGGAAAGCCACGACTCTTCCAGTTACTCACTAGATATAGGTTACTGAGTATTAGTGTGTGCGTTTGAATGCGTTTTTTTAATGCGTTTTAATGGCCCTTTATCAATAAGATGGAAATATAGTGTTATACTAAGCCGGATTAATTAATCAGCAATGTTGAGTCACTGGGA
This sequence comes from Xenopus tropicalis, assembly GCF_000004195.4. NCBI lineage: Eukaryota > Metazoa > Chordata > Amphibia > Anura > Pipidae > Xenopus > Xenopus tropicalis. The sequence continues at coordinate 133,796,342 of NC_030684.2, read as the reverse complement.
ATGGGTGGGCATGAAACCTCCTACTGTGGGTTTCCCTGTGGGTCAGGCCACACTAACATTCTCCCTTTAGAATAGGGTCCCAGGCCTAACTACTCACTTGGCCCTTCCCTCTCATGGTCTCCACTACCTGCACAGCCACTTTATCTATAACTGCCATGGCGAGGAGAAGGTGTGGGAAGGTGTAAGACCCTTCCCAACCTTGAGAAATGGCACATTTGGGTGGGAAAGATTCCCATCCTATGCATTACTGTCAGATGGAAGTTGCTTACTATCCTGTGTAAGTTCCTTTTGCTATTACTTGTGACTAATCAGAATGATTCAGCAGAGCTAACTGTCATATTCATGTTTGAAATGTCTTCCTATATCTCCACTAGGGATATACTATATTCACCCACAGTGAGTAAGTCACTCTTGGATTTGAAGAAATACTTACTCATATTGAGCCTGGCCCCGAAGTTCCCACTGGGCCTGACTTGAACCATTCAGATTCACTCAGGATATGAAGCAGCTTTATATATATATATATTAATACAGAGTATTACTATACAATGAACAGTATTAACTAATAGCTTATATGTCCTAAGAGCTTGTAAGGACATGGAGGAACAAATTCTAATACAAAATGTTGCAGTTTAACCATTTCTTCCTACATGGGACTGATCCCATAGCATCCAATCATCATCCTTGTTTTAGCATAACTGTGTCTCTCTGTCCATCTTTAGGCTTAGGCTTTAGGCTTAACTGTCTCATTCACCCCAAGCAGATAGAATGACCTCTGGTCTTGATGTCTATAATCACCCTACAATTGCAGTTGGTCTGTGCCTGTGTCCTGTTCTAAATCTTTATTCTTTGATAACAACTAATATATGTGTTTATAGGATACATCTAAAACACCAATATCTGCACTTGCACCTACAGACCCTACTGTGCGCACTAAGGTCAATATCTCCATAAACCAATTAACCTGCCAGTTTTTAGTCTGTGGGCAACAACTGGATTAGAAGAACTGCATCCAAACACAGGGAGAAAATATATAAATATTGGAATCCATCACAGAGCCAGGGCTGTATTCAGGTCTAGTGATGCCCTGGGCACTGGTCCTTGGCCCATTAGGGTTAGGCCTTATTGATCCAGTGTGGCATTTCTGTGCAATAGATCCCAGCACTACAAGCAGTTCCAACCATGGCGCCACCTTATGTATAGGGTTGCCACATCTGCCAGCTTCTTTCTTCAGGCAGGGGGTGGGCAGTGACATCACAAGGGGCAGGGAGGAGTGGCCAGTGATGTCATGGGGAAGGGGTGGGTTGGTGGTATCATTGGGGGGCAGGGCTTTGATGTGATGATCCTCAACTTGGCAATTGCCACATCAATCTGAGCTAGTCCTCCCCGGTTTTCAGGGCAGGCAGTTTTGAACTGGGATGTCCGGGTCAAATCCAGGCAGGTGGCAACTCTACCTATGTATTAGGCATGACTAGTTGGGAAGGTGATGCTAAAAAGCTTTAATGGGTAAATGAAAGTATTCTCTGCATTTTTTACTTAGTTATTGGGATGGCATTCTACTAAGGCAGTACTATCATCAACATGAATAGTTTGTATTTGGGTTTGCATTTTGGGGTGTTAACCAAAGGGACCCGTCTCTAAAACTTTGGGTTTGTTTGGCTTGACACAGTAAACACAGTGGGCCTCATTTATCAACACTGGGCAGTAACCCATAGCAACCAGTCAATGATTGGCATTCTTTAGCCAGCTGCAGGTAGAACAATCAATGCAGCAATTTGATTAGTTGCCATGGGTTACTGCCCATGGGTAAATATGGTCAGTGTTGATAAATGACCCCCAGTGCGTTCTCTGCCATTTTGTGCAGTTGCCAAATCACTATATAGTTTTTCCAAGCCTCCTACTACAACAGGGCCACTGACAACACCCCCATCTGCCCCCCCCCCCCCCCACCGTGATAGTTGCCCCGTATTAATGTGTGGTGTGTAGTGAATAGAAAAAAAGACCATTTTCTGCTTTCTTGCAGGCAAAGATTCCTCCTAATTATCTGCCTTCCTACTCCCCCTCCATAACTGCTGGTACCCGGCTGCTTCCCTCTGGGCTGGTGATGGTACAAGGATCTGATAGGTTGAAAAGACAATCCAATAGCACCTCCAGCCTATCAGATCCCTTCACCAACAAAAGTCCAGTGAGAAGCATATTTATTACAGTGTGTAAGCCAGTGATGTTGCCCATTGGCCACCAGTAGTTAGATTTAAACAGTCAGCTACAAGTTAGAAAGCAAAAGCAAAGATCTGATTGGCTGATATGATTGATGACATCACCGGCAATATTGGATTGATATAATAAATATGCCCCTTGGTACAGGAGTCGGAGTAGAAGGAAGACCTTAGTTCTGCAGCAGCTGAGTACAATGTGAAAAGGATTTACTTTCTAATGACGTTGATGTTTATATGGGTGTTTTTAAGAGTGTGACGTGATCTATAAAATGTTTTATTTATTTGAAGCTTTTGTAAGAATTATAAAAATAAAACACTTTGTGATATTATAAATCCTGACTGTCATTTATACATAGGATAGAAATCGCTATTCCTTGAGGAGTAGTGATGGGCGAAATGTTGCGCCAGGCATGGATTTGCAGCGAATTTCCGCGTTTCGCCATTGGCGGATTGTTTCGCAAAACGGATGAAAAACTTTGTCCAAAAATTATCGCTAGAATAGTCGCGTGTAAAACGAATAGTCGCGCGTCTGAAAATTGCCGCAAGAATAGTCGCTGGCATCAAAAGAATAGTCGCGTGTCAAAAGAATAGTCGCGCATCTGAAAATTGCCGCAAGAATAGTCGCTGGCATCAAAAGAATAGTCGCGTGTCAAAAGAATAGTCGCGCATCTGAAAATTGCCGCAAGAATAGTCACTGGCACCAAAAGAATAGTCGCGTGTCAAAAGAATAGTCGCGCGTCTGAAAATTGCCGCAAGAATAGTCGCTGGCATCAAAAGAATAGTCGCGTGTCAAAAGAATAGTCGCGCATCTGAAAATTGCCGCAAGAATAGTCACTGGCATCAAAAGAATAGTCGCGCGTCTGAAAATTGCCGCAAGAATAGTCACTGGCACCAAAAGAATAGTCGCGCGTCTGAAAATTGCCGCAAGAATAGTTGCTGGCATCAAAAGAATAGTCGCGTGTCAAATGAACAGTTGTGTGCGACAAATATTTTTTGCAACATTTTCCCCGTTTCGCAAATTTTCCGCCATTTCGCGAATCTATTGAGGAGTAGTGATGGGCGAATCTGTACCGTTTTGCTTCGCCATAAAATTCGTGAAACGGCGATAAATTCACGAAACACATTTGTCTCGTGGTTTTTTTTTGTCACCCATGTCTTTTTTTCACCCACGTCTATTTTTGGTCGCCCGCCTTTTTTTTTACACGACCGCGCCCAATTTGACGCGCAACAAAAAACATTTTTGCGCGACTTTTCTTTTCTACTCTTACCTGAATCTGAGAAATGAACAAACCTAAGCTACCATAGGAGGCAATGTCCTACATCTAAGGTCCTCCATAGACCTTGGCCATGACCGGCATCGATAGGCAAAAGCCACCCCGTCTCAGACTCTAATCCTCCTGTAGTGTCATAATGCCCATAAGTGGGCAAGGTATATAAGCCAAGGTGGCAACTGAAAACAGGACTTTGCTCAGTATTTCCAGTCTTATGATGTCCTCTGAGCTTCCTAAGTACCTACAACAGACTACCCCCCGGCAAAAGTCTTCGGAAGGTCCTGGCACTAAATTCACTGAGCTGCTGTCTGTCTGTCTGCCCACAAGATGGGGATTGGCTGGAAACATACAGTTCTTGGTGCCTCCAGCAATACTCAATGGCTTGGAAACCAAAAGGCAGTGGAATGGTTGCCTTTAAAGGCACACTCCTTATTTTCTGAGCTCATTTCATGAGATGTTTCAGATGCGCTTTCATAGGTTCCATCATGAACCCACACACTGCATTCTTTTATAATTATCCCATAAAAAAAGGACATTTATATTAATCTCAGTAAGGAGACTGCTTATGTGGCTGCAGGGCTGATTACAGGGATGATCAGTTCAGACATACAGTATTCTATACAGCTGCACAGAAACAAAGGGTGGTTATTGTATGCGCTGGGGATTAAAGAATGTGGTTTAAAAGGAACATTAACGCCAAAAAAATGAATAATTACAATATAATGTACTGTTGCCCTGCACTGGTACAACTGGTGTGTTTGTATTCAGTAAACAAAGCTGCTGTGTAGCTATAGGGACAGCCATTCCAAAAAGAAAAGGCACAGGTTGGATAGTAGATAAAAAGATAAAAATCCATTGTATTGTACAATATTAACCAGTGCATGGTAACAGTGCATTTAAGTGAAATGATAGCGTGCAATGTCTCATACAGACAGCGGGGGTCAGTGTTTAGATAACAGTTACATGGGCAACAATGACATCTATGCAAACCAGGGCTGGGCAATACCTCGATTGCGGTCTACCAGTTAATCCCCGTGAATTTCTGGTACACTGCGTCTAAACCGGGGAATGCTGAAGTGTGACGTGTCTAATGGGCTGAGTTATACAGGGAACTCTGAGTATCACTCATGTATTATAAGGGATAATGTACCCCCTACTGTAAATGATAAGGATATTAGCAGTCACTGAGGGGTTCTGTGCCCATATAAAGGCACAAGGCTGCAGGCTGAGTTATACAGGGAACTCTGAGTATCACTCATGTATTATAAGGGATAATGTACCCCCTACTGTAAATGATAAGGATATTAGCAGTCACTGAGGGGTTCTGTGCCCATATAAAGGCACAAGGCTGCAGGCTGAGTTATACAGGGAACTCTGAGTATCACTCATGTATTATAAGGGATAATGTACCCCCTACTGTAAATGATAAGGATATTAGCAGTCACTGAGGGATTCTGTGCCCATATAAAGGCACAAGGCTGCAGGCTGAGTTATACAGGGAACTCTGAGTATCACTCATGTATTATAAGGGATAATGTACCCCCTACTGTAAATGATAAGGATATTAGCAGTCACTGAGGGGTTCTGTGCCCATATAAAGGCACAAGGCTGCAGGCTGAGTTATACAGGGAACTCTGATTATCACTCATGTATTATAAGGGATAATGTACCCCCTACTGTAAATGATAAGGATATTAGCAGTCACTGAGGGGTTCTGTGCCCATATAAAGGCACAAGGCTGCAGGCTGAGTTATACAGGGAACTTTGAGTATCACTCATGTATTATAAGGGATAATGTACCCCCTACTGTAAATGATAAGGATATTAGCAGTCACTGAGGGATTCTGTGCCCATATAAAGGCACAAGGCTGCAGGCTGAGTTATACAGGGAACTTTGAGTATCACTCATGTATTATAAGGGATAATGTACCCCCTACTGTAAATGATAAGGATATTAGTAGTCACTGAGGGGGTTCTGTGCCCATATAAAGGCACAAGGCTGCAGGCTGAGTTCTACAGGGAACTCTAAGTATCACTCATGTATTATAAGGGATAGTGTACCCCCTACTGTGAATGGTAAGGATATTAAAAATCAGTGAGAATCTCTGTGACCATATAAAGGCAAAAGCTCCCTGTTTGGGAGATGAGAGCCCAGCTTCCCAATTCACTTATTTCAAATCAGCAGTGAAAACAATTGGCCTGAGACTAGTAAGGGGTACCATGTCTCTGTTTTACACCAAAAATTAAGCACCGACACTCAAAAGCAGATACAAGCAGGACAAGCCCTTGCAGGGTTATTGTGAATGTGCCAAGCTTGACAAAGGGGCCTTTGTATCTGCTATTGAGTGCCAGTGCTTAATTTTAGTTCAGACTTCTTGGGAGGGTGCCCTCCGGCATTTGTGCACCAAGCGTCGCTATATTGGGTGCCAAGCCTGTTCTCTTCCTGTTGAGCTGTTCTGCATTTCAGTTTCACCAATAATGTTATTAAGAATACAAAACTCACACCAGTGGGGCACATCCGGGCCGGGCACTGTAGCTAAGGGTAAAGTTATTGTTGTCGGAAGGGAGTGCTGAATGCAGCCGGAGCAAAGCTGGAACAGATGTAGGGCCCTGTTACACAAATATCACACACTGCATTAGTAAGAGTCTTTAGGGTACACCTACATGTTAAAGACACAGGCATGGGATCTATTATTCAGAGTGTTTGGGACCTGGGGGATAAGGGATCTTTCATGATTTGGATCACCAAATCTTGTCTATTAAAGTAATAAACCCAATAGGATTGTTCTGCCTCCAATAAGGGGTAATTATATCTTAGTTGGGATCAAGTACAGGTACTGTTTTATTATTACAGAGAAAAGGGAATCATTTAACCATGAAATAAACCCAATAGGGCTGTTCTGCCCCCAATAAGGGGTAATTATATCTTAGTTGGGATCAAGTACAGGTACTGTTTTATTATTACAGAGAAAAGGGAATCATTTAACCATTAAATAAACCCAATAGGGCTGTTCTGCCCCCAATAAGGGGTAATTATATCTTAGTTGGGATCAAGTACAGGTACTGTTTTATTATTACAGAGAAAAGGGAATCATTTAACCATTAAATAAACCCAATAGGACTGTTCTGCCCCCAATAAGGGGTAATTATATCTTAGTTGGGATCAAGTACAGGTACTGTTTTATTATTACAGAGAAAAGGGAATCATTTAACCATGAAATAAACCCAATAGGGCTGTTCTGCCCCCAAAAAGGATTAATTATATCTTAGTTGGGATACCTGTAATAGAGCTAAATTGTACCATTTTAACACAAAAGCACCAATTACGCTCAACATTTTCTAAGTTTGGTTGATGTCATTTCTGGGTTTCAGCATGAAAGTGATGTGAGCTCCCTATTGTTTCAGTGCATCGGTACTGACACAGGGGCTTAAGGAACGCTGCTGCTGGATTAGAGGTAGCGGCCCCCCTGCATCAATTGGTGCAACGGCACAATATTCAGAACAGAAGGCAAGAAGAACCGAGCTGCGCCAGGGTTGGCCTTGGGGTGTGCAAGGACACCGGGCTGCCACTGCAGGGGCCCTGACCCCCCCAAGGGACCTCCACCGTGGTCCCCACACACTTCCCTGGCGCCTTCCGCCCATGCAACCCCCTCCCCCAAGTGCACGCCGGGAGAGGGAGACCAGCGGGCTCTGGAGCACCCAGCAGGGGTCAGTTCTGGGCCAACGGGGCCCACCAGGTTTTTTTCCTGGTGTCTCACCGGCCTGGTTTGGAAAAAATGTGGTGGGTCCCGGTGGCCCAGACCCAACCCCTGTCGGCGCTCCCCCGGCAACCAGTTGCGTTTTTACTTACACACGCTCAGGGGAGGATGTCGAGTGGGTGGCGGGGTGTTGGCGGGGCACGGCAGGGCCCCTGTGTGGGGTATGGCTGGCAGGGGCACCTTGGGGGGGGTGTGGGGCACCTGAGGCAGCATTCAAGTACTTTCTACTTGGGTAAATAAATAAGCCCTTTGGTGGGTTCCCTGGGTGAGGGGCCACAGATAGCTATGCATTACTGAATCAGGCTGTTGCACAGAGACCCTGCAATGTTATCAGGAGGGAGGTAGGGCATTAGCAATGGCCGCCATCCTCCACTCATTTAACCCTCTTATTTGCCTGACAATGTAAAATGTATGGTACCAACATAAAAGTACCAGGGTGTCAGTGGCACAGGTACCAAACGCCTTAATCTACATTCACCAGTACTGACTGGCTTAAATAGCCATTACAATGGCCTTTAGGCACAAATACAAGAATCACCGATACTGTCCCTTTAATGTTTTAGCCCCCAGCCTGTAGTGGAAATTAAGCAACAGGGGGTGGGACAGACTCTATTAAACAAGTTCTCGTTCGAAAGTTTCACAGTTTCAACAGGAACTTTGTAGCGACTGTGAGAATCATGAACTGCCTCCTCTACTGGAACGTGATCATGTTTGCTCTGTACAAAGGTAAGGCTGATTTCTTTATACTAGGGTAAGTGCAAATGGGGTTCTGCTGCTCTCCTGTAATGGGGTACTCTGAGCATGCTGGGTAATCCTGCACTTTGTATGGGGGAAAGAGTTCAGCTGAAGTCCAATAATACAAACAAATATAATGTAATAACACTACAAGAAGTTCCAAGCTGGGCAGGGATCATTACTGTTCTAGGGTTCTTGATCCTCTGGGCTGGTACAGTAGGTTCAGGATATAAAATATATATATGGCAGATGGTCTGAAAATAAACTGATAATAATAAAGTCAATAAAAATCAAGGCTTATACTAAACCTATGTATATTTGAATGTTATGAAGAAAAAAACCATATTTTACAGTAAAAGGGGTCGGTTCTAACCTAGCTTTCTGTATTAAATTGTGTAATTGATAATAATGTTTGGAATATCCCCTGCCAGGCATTGGGAGTCAGGTCAACTGCGATGACACTATAGAGGTTGACGTTGCAGCAGGAGAAAAGCTCACTCTGACGTTGGAGAGATCTGGAATCAAAGCGACGTCTTGGACCTATAAAGGGAAGCATCTCGCCACAACCAAACCAGATGAACCCATTGACGTGAAGAATCGGAAGCTTGGACCAAGACTGTCCAGTAAACCCGATGGATCATTAATCATTAGTCACATAATCAGCGACGATCAGGGAGTCTATACAGCGGATGTGCTCGGCAAGGAGGAAAAGTATGATTTCACACAATGTTATGATGTCAGAGTGCACAGTAAGTTATCCCTTAGTTCTCTTATCTTTAATGTATCCATCCATAATCCATCAACATCTTTAGTAATGGCAATAGCACACAATTGTAATCTGTAATCCAATCTGTAATCCAAGTCCGGCTTGGGACTCCTCCAGTTACATGGGAGTAGGAGAAACAATAGGTTAGCTGAAAGCAGTTCTAATGTGTAGCGCTGGCTCCTTCTGAAAGCTCAGACTCAGTCACACTTTACTGCTTCACTGCAAGTTGGAGCGATATCCCCCCCCCCCTCACCCCCAGCAGCCGATCAGCAGAACAATGGGAAGGGAGCAAGATAGCAGCTCCCAGTAGGTATCAGAATAGCACTCAATAGTAAGAAATCCAAGTCCGGATTGGGACTCCTCCAGTTACATGGGAGTAGGAGAAACAATAGGTTAGCTGAAAGCAGTTCTAATGAGTAGCGCTGGCTGAAAGCTCAGACTCAGTCACACTTTACTGCTGCGCTGCAAGTTGGAGTGATATCCCCCCCCCCTCACCCCCAGCAGCCGATCAGCAGAACAATGGGAAGGGAGCAAGATAGCAGCTCCCAGTAGGTATCAGAATAGCACTCAATAGTAAGAAATCCAAGTCCGGCTTGGGACTCCTCCAGTTACATGGGAGTAGGAGAAACAATAGGTTAGCTGAAAGCAGTTCTAATGAGTAGCGCTGGCTGAAAGCTCAGACTCAGTCACACTTTACTGCTGCGCTGCAAGTTGGAGTGATATCCCCCCCCTCACCCCCAGCAGCCAATCAGCAGAACAATGGGAAGGGAGCAAGACAGCAGCTCCCAGTAGGTATCAGAATAGCACTCAATAGTAAGAAATGTAAACAATACAAACCTATAATTATTATAAAGATCCTCTGTTTTCTTTATTAGCCTTATTGCCATTCATCTCTGGGCTTTGTCTAATGTATATTAGCTATGTCCTTTCTGTGTAGTTCACCACTGCATAGTCTAAAAGTTAGACAAGTGCCTTATAAAAAACAAAATGAATATATCTAAAGTACTTGACATTTAACTCACTTTTTCCAAACAGAAAAATTGTCATTGGCCAATATTGAGATCAATCACAGAGTCACAAGGAATGAAACCTGCACCGTTACTCTAACCTGCACGGTAAATGGATCAGATGTGACCCCTTTCTGGATTAACTCAAGCGCCGAAGACTTCAATGCGAACGGCAATATTCTTATTGTCTATAAGAGCGACCCAAACGCAACCTTCAGCTGTATGGCAGCTAATACAGTTAGCAACGTATCCAGAACTGCCGCTCCATGGAGATACTGCCAAGAAGGTAATGGCACATAATATAACAGTCACGAAGTTCCAAAATGCAGGGGAATGTTGGGTTCATAGGACTTGACCTACTGCAACAGAGGTTTTTCACCTTGAAATGATGTAGACATTGCTATTCTGAGACAATTTGCAATTGGTCTTCATGTGTTATTCTTTGTAGTTTTTCAGTTATTTCACTTTTGGTTCAGCGGCCTCTCCGGTTTGGAATTTTAGCATTTTTATGGTTGCTAAGGTGTTGTTTAATGAGAGACTGGAATATGAATAGAAGAGGGGCTAAATAGAAAGATTAGGGAATATAAAGTCACAATAAATATACAATTGTAGCCTCAAAGAGCAAAATGTGAAGGATGGAAAGATGAAGACAACAAAGGAAAATAATTCAATAAATGATGAAGACCAATTGCAAAGTTGGTAAGAATGGGACATTCTACCATTCTATAACATAATAAATGTGAACCACCCCAGTGTTCTTGAAAATAAATAGTGGGCATTTGTTCACACTACAGTCTCCTGTCAATGTATAATAATAATATTCTGTTTACAGGCGAAAGTGAGATCCAGAGCAGAGCAGCTGAAAAGTCATCCTCCTTTGCTTTTATTTTCATTTTTGCTGTTGTTATTATACTGATTTGTTTTGTACTCTACTGGAGGAAAAAACCCATGAAAAGCCCCGAGGGTGAGTATTATGTGAGTAGCAGGAGCATCTTTGGATCTTGTTGTGACAGTAGCGGTGTTAGAATTGGCAAAATTGGACAGATCAGGGCCTTGTTTGTGTGTATTGAGGCAGGCAGGGATAGTCAACTGGCTAAAGGGACATGTACTGAGCATGGCTGTCTGTTCTACAGTTTCTAGTTGGAGATGGTGTCAGTGTCGGACTGGCCCACCAGGATACCAGGAAAACTCCCGGTGGGCCCAGGTGTCAGTGGGCCCTCCTGCTCCTGACCATTTGGCCTGCTTCAAGGTTATTTGCTATTTCTGAATGGGAACAAAGAGGAGAAAGAGATGGAAGGATAGATGCTAGCATGTAAATAAAAGACTAGGAGAATAAAGAGGTTGGGTGAGGAAAGGAGGAAAAATAGTTTAGAGAGTGGGACTAGGGTCTAAGGTTTTCTGGTGGCCCCTGGGGTCCCAGTCCGACACTGGATGGTGTACCATCCTGCCTGGATTTGAACCAGGAACCCATTGCTGACTATGCAGGTTTCTAATCCACCACCCAGAAAGAGCCCAATCTCATCTGATCTTGGAAGCCAAGTGGGGCTGGTTAGTACCTGGATGGGAGACTGCCTGGGAATGTGAGGAGTCATAGGCTTCAGCATTCCTTTTCTAGGTTATATTATTTCTCATCATGGCCTGGAGATGGACCCTATCAAGGTGGAAACCCCTTTAATAACTTGTCTGTAATAGTTAGCAAAGCCAAGAAAACACTAAATAGCATCAAGGCCAAGACAATACCTCCACCGGTAAGGCCAGCATGAGCGCTTCAGGAACAGAATTATATATTTCAAAGGCCCTCTTGAAAGTATCTGACAGTTTATAGTATTGTCCCCTATTTGTACATAGTTATTATATATCCCCTTGAGCTCCTTGGCCAGCCTTTCCTCATAACATTCCATAACCCTTATTGGCTTAGTTGCTCTGTGATAGATTCTCTATCCCCATAATGTCCCATTGAGGACTGCATATCATAGACCGGTGCTTTGTAAAAGGGAATGACTCCCATACTGACTTTCCAATCATTGTTAGAAAGGCCACAGGATTAGATGGATTCTAGGCCTTGGAATAAGCCGAAGCTGATAATATATATATAATATTAGGTCTCTTTTGGAGATCTTTGCCCTAAGCACCCACCTTCTCCTCTAGCCAAATGAATGTATTAATAAAACACTTTAATGCTGTGTTTGTAACCTTTCTTTGATTGGTCGTATTTTATATATGCCTTTCTTTACTTCATTATACTTTCTAAATGTAATGTTTTGGGTTTATACTTTTTTCCCCTTAACTTAGGTACAAAAGATGCAGAAAAGGCAGTGCAAGTAAATACAGTTTATGATGTGGTATGTATCCGTTTCATTGGTTTGATTTTATTTAAATCTAGTAGAAATAAGTCTGAAGCAACTAACCTTTGTTCTTGAAAACTTTTCACCACTCATCCGTGTGGCTTCTTCTGTTCAGCTGACTGGTAGGGAATTCCCCGGCATTTAAACCCTTAAGGTCAGCACCGTCATTCTGTCACAATGGTTCCATTGCACTTATTCAGTTAGGGGTGAAACTCACAGGTGTAAGAAGGAATGATCCGGTTACAATGGTACCATGATTCTCAGTGAGGCGTGGTTGTTCCAGTTTGGCATAAAGAGCCTCCTTCACACCTTTTTAAACCTCTTATTGGTCCAAAATATGAGTGCCCCATTATTTTAGATGTTTATAGACGGCTAAGTGTTGTCTTGATGAGTTAGCCCTCCTATGTTGGGCCATTCTCTTACTAAGTAGTTGTTTTGTCTCCCCAATGTATAGACCTGGGTTTCTTCAATACACTGGACACCATAGACTACAATACTATTCATGTGCATTAGTGTTGGGTGTTTTGGGATTATTGGTTCCTGTCTCGGGGTGTTGCTTAGTTTGAAAAACACATAAATATGGTGTTTGCTGAGTCTCCTATGGGATAACTATGTTGCCGCCCCTGCTATGCTCCTCACCTGGTGGTTTTGCTTGACCTTGATATAGTTCTGACAATGGCCCTGTCTGGGTATCCACAACTTTTGTATCCAAAACGTATTTGAGATGCTTGTATTCCTTGTCTTTAGCCCTTGTCATTGGTTGGCACAGTTTCAGGTGGATGTTCTAATAACCCCTGGTTTATGTTCCAGTATAAGTATAAGTATTGGTTTCTGTCTCAGGGTATTGCTTAGTTTAAAAAAACACAGAAATATGGTGTTTGCTGAAAATGCTCCCATGTCTCCTATGGCATAACTATGTTGCCTTCCCTGCTATGCTCCTCACCTCTATTTGTTGGTCTGGTGTTTTTGGTTGACCTTGATATAGTTTTGACAATGGCCCTATCTGGGTATCCACAAGTTTTGAATCCAAAGCGAATTTGAGATGCTTGTATTCCTTGTCTGTAGCCTCGTCATTGGTTGCCACAGTTTCAGGTGGATGTTCTTATAACCCCTGGTTTATGTTCCAGTATAAGTAAGATTTCCTAGTTCAATATCCAAGTTCCCCCCTCTTTGCAGAACCTAAATAAACCAGTTTGCTGTCTTTCACATCTTCTGTTGTGAACTTAATGTTTGTGTCCACCGACTGCATGTGTTCAGTGAAGGCTGGAACCTTATATATCTCTGAACCAATGACTTGGTGCTGTTACCTTGAAGGTCTTCAGGGCTTTCACTTCTTCCATGTAAAGTTTAGCTATGAGAGGAGCTTGAAGTAAGTGGTATAAAGACCATAGATCCACCAAAGAACAAACTTGGTCTGGGGTCAGCTTTGCTCTATTTCTGAGGGCGGTGTCTGTTTTTAGCTCTTTTCTCACTGATTCAATTGCCTCAGTTGTGGATATGCATGTAAATAGTGATGTCCCATCATAGGACACCATCGTCCCAACAGTTTCAAGCAGTGATCCCCAACCAGTAGCTTGTGAGCAACATGGTATTCCTCAACCTCTTTGATGTTGCTCCAAGTGAATTTCTAACTTGGAGGCAAGTTTTGGAGGCATAAAGACCATGTGTACTGCCAAACAGAGCCCCCTGTAGCGTGCTAGTCTACATTGGGCTACCAAATAACCAATTACAGCCCTTATTGGGCAACCCCTAGGCACTATTTCATGCTTGCGTTGCTTCCCAACGTTTTTATATTTAAATGGTGCTCACGGGTAAAGAAAGAAAGAAGAAGAAAGTCCATTTGACTAATTTCTACCACATACTGTATATCATGACCTAAATGAATGAAAATCTTCATTGGACGATTTGAATCAGAGTAACCTTATTATTGGCACCAATTCTTATTAAAGTAAAAGAGAGAAATGGAAGTTTCAACTTCACTTTACCTGCATCCCCCAGTGGTTGGGTGGATTTTGCTCTGCAAAAATGAGAGTTGGTGGGGAACTTACTATTTTTTCAGGTTAATCAAAGTCCAGCTGCCAAATTAAAAATAGAAACGTCTGTACCTTGTTCCGGATCTTTTATCCAGAGCAAGCTGCAGAAGGTAGCCAGACCTCGGACTCAAGGGCTTTATAAGGAACACAGTTGTGACCCCCTTAGTGACCTTGCACTTGTGGCAGTAAATCACCCCTTAGATGTGCTGGCAACCCAGACAGGTAATTTGATTTCTTTTTTCTGCTTGCAGGAGACTATTTAAAACTAATTATGATTGGTTGCTATTGGTAACTTCATTTACCATAAATCAACCCCCTTGTTGTCCTCCATAGCTGATTATATTTAACTACTAAATACATAATTATAAAATATGTTTTTTTATTTCAGCAGCAGGTATTCTGTAAACATACAAATATTATTTTGTCAAGGAATTATTTCTGTCTGCACAAAATTAAAAAAAACATTTTTGTGCCCAATTGTTTTATTGGACCAAATTTAATTTGCTCGGAATTTATTTTGTGGCCATGGAATGCATGTTGTGGTCAAAAAGTGAACATTTTCAGTACAGGTATGGGACCTGTTATCCAGAATGCTCAGGACCTGGGGTTTTCCGGATAAGGGTTTTTTCCGTAATCTGGATCTCCGTGACTTAAGTCTGCTAAAAACCATTTATATATTGAATAAACCCAACAGGACTGTTTTGCCTCCAATAAGAATTAAGTACAGGTACTATTTTATTATTACAGAGAAAAGGGACTCATTTAACCATTAAATAAACCCAATAGGGCTGTTCTGCCCCAATAAGGGGTAATTATATCTTAGTTGGGATCAAGTACAGGTACTGTTTTATTATTACAGAGACAAGGGAATCATTTAACCATTAAATAAACCCAATAGGGCTGTTCTGCCCCCAATAAGGGGTAATTATATCTTAGTTGGGATCAAGTACAGGTACTGTTTTATTATTACAGAGAAAAGGGAATCATTTAACCATTAAATAAACCCAATAGGGCTGTTCTGCCCCAATAAGGGGTAATTATATCTTAGTTGGGATCAAGTACAGGTACTGTTTTATTATTACAGAGAAAAGGGAATCATTTAACCATTAAATAAACCCAATAGGACTGTTCTGCCCCCAATAAGGGGTAATTATATCTTAGTTGGGATCAAGTACAGGTACTGTTTTATTATTATTACAGAGAAAAAGGAAATCATTTTTAAAAATGAGAATTATTTGCTTATAATGGAGTCCATGGGAGAGTGCCTTTCCGTAATTCGGAACTTTCTGGATAACGGCTTTCCAGATAAGGAATCCCCTACCTGTACAATGCACACATTTTGGCATTGTGTTGTCCAGCAAGTGTTATTGTAAAGTACTGATGGGTAATATAGGCTATAGCAACAGCGTAGGGTGACTAACAGTGAATGCTGGGATATATAGCCGTGGGACTGATGGGAAGCCGCTGTTTATTTAGCTTTATTTATAAGGCTATGTTCTTTCTTCCAGGTTAGAAAAGAGGGAAATGAAGAGATGCCAGAAGATGGACATCATACTAAGGATGCTCAGAAATTTCATTTTACATTTTTACCTAAAGCATGACAATGTCAGCCTCCCATCATTAACTGTCAGCATCCCAAACAGTATTTGTCTACTATCAACTGTCAGCGCACCAAAGATCTGCCCTCAATCCTCAGTACACTTACTTCCAATAACTGCAAATCCAAGACTTCTGAGCTAAAAGACCTCCAACATGAGGCATCACAAACCAGAAGAGGGATTTTCTACATTCATCAACCCAGATAATACAGGACTAACCAGTGCCATCACATGGGAGGTAGGGAAGGGGCTATTAAATCAAAAACTCACAGTACGGAGGAGTTGGAGTTCCAAGACTCATTAGTGGCACATATGGCTCAGCTCAATCAAGTCAGGCATAGGGAATGGTACTTACTGGATATACTCGAGTATAAGCCTAGTTTTTCAGCATCCAAAATGCACTGAACTGTGCTTATACTCGAGTTGGGTGCCATGGGTCCCTCCAGACTAGCACCCTCTGTCCTTTGTGTGCAAATTAGGCCACTCCAGTGCCCTGGCCTTCTCCCAAATTCATCTCCATCCACCATCCTCACCTGTCCCATTCTGCACTAGACATTGCACTTTATATTCTATAGAAACTATATATAGTTTTGAAGGATTTTAACTCTTTGTGTTTTAGCTTGGTTGCTGATTGAGCTAAGGGGGGGAGTTACTGGTATCATTGTTGATACCATATTGTTTTTGTTGAGCCTCTTCTCCACTTACAGAGCTAGGCTTATACTCGAGTCAATAGGTTTTTCCAGTTAGGTACCTCGGCTTATATTTGGATCAGCTTATACTCAGGTATATACGTTAAATGTTTAAAAGTTAATGTGAATAAGGCACCAATTCCAGATGGAACACACCCTCAAGTGCTTAAAGAGCTTAGTTCAGTTTTATCCAGGCCTCTATTTCTGATATTCTCTAGACTCACTCAGGAAAGCTGATGTCATTCCTATAATTAAAAAGAGATCACAGTCTCAGCCTGGCAATTACAGGTCCGTAAGTCTGACACCTGCAGTGGGCAGGTTATTTTTCAATAAACAGGTTGGAGGTATTTTTTTTACACCAGCAAATCGTTTTGTGTGCATTTCCTTTTCTCTTTTTGTGCTCATTGATATAGGCACCTAGCCAGGTGCATTTGGAGGATCTGCACCAACGGATAATGGACTCTATAAAGAAGAACTGTGAGTGTATAGACTTGTGTTTGCAGTCTTTTTTAAAGACATGTAAACTTAATAAAATATATTTTTTTACTTCATTTGTATATTGGGATATTTGGACTGCCTGCTCATTTTTTCCTTATTGGTTTAATCCACCACCACTGGCTGTGCTTGGCACCCTAACCCAAGGTTTCCACTGGTGAGTTTATTCACATTCTGCATCTATAGGGATTGTTGTTCCTTTTCTACTGTTGTTATGGGAATTATGTTCCGGAGAATGGCGTTGTGAGTAGAAATCAGTATGGCTTCATGAAGTGTTTGCAGATGACACAAAACTCTGCAGCCCAATTAATTCCATCTTTGCAGCAGGATCTTGGGATGAAATAGGGGGTTACTGATATTAACCCTGGGACTGGTCCCAGTGCCATCTTGGAGTCAATGACATTTTTGACATTGGAAAGGGTTGAGACAAAGGTTTTCGCCTTCTTCATGGATTTATTTAGACAAAAAGGTCGGGCTTGGTGGATCTGTGTGGTTCTTCTACCCCAATGACCATGTATATGGCCCTGGGTATCAACTCAACTCATTGTATTCTACAAAACTTATCCATTATCTGCTATATAACCTGTGCCTTCTCTCCTTTTTTAATTTGAATGGCTGCCCTCATAGCAGCGTATTTATATAAAAAATAAAAAATAAAAAAACATACAGTTTGTACCAGTTCATGGCTACATTAGGTTTAATATCTCTTGCAGTGCTTCACATTGTACGTTGCATTTGTGGTAAACAGGTGCCTCCGTACGTTGGCTTGCCTATGTGGGTTAGTGGAGGTGTCAGCGCTTCTTGATTCTTAGTTTTTTACCGCTTCCTGGAACAAAATATGTAGCCCCCTTAACATTTTCCTTGCAGTTACTTGCATGCAACTTTAACCCTGAGATTCAGCCTACATACAACTGTGATATACTCCTACTGTATATGATACACATATTACCAATCACTGAGGGGTTCTGTGCCCATATAAAGGCACAAGGCTGCAGGCTGAGTTATACAGGGAACTCTGAGTATCACTCATGTATTATAAGGGATAATGTACCCCCTACTGTAAATGATAAGGATATTAGCAGTCACTGAGGGGTTCTGTGCCCATATAAAGGCACAAGGCTGCAGGCTGAGTTATACAGGGAACTCTGAGTATCACTCATGTATTATAAGGGATAATGTACCCCCTACTGTAAATGATAAGGATATTAGCAGTCACTGAGGGGTTCTGTGCCCATATAAAGGCACAAGGCTGCAGGCTGAGTTATACAGGGAACTCTGAGTATCACTCATGTATTATAAGGGATAATGTACCCCCTACTGTAAATGATAAGGATATTAGCAGTCACTGAGGGGTTCTGTGCCCATATAAAGGCACAAGGCTGCAGGCTGAGTTATACAGGGAACTCTGAGTATCACTCATGTATTATAAGGGATAATGTACCCCCTACTGTAAATGATAAGGATATTAGCAGTCACTGAGGGGTTCTGTGCCCATATAAAGGCACAAGGCTGCAGGCTGAGTTATACAGGGAACTCTGAGTATCACTCATGTATTATAAGGGATAATGTACCCCCTACTGTAAATGATAAGGATATTAGCAGTCACTGAGGGGTTCTGTGCCCATATAAAGGCACAAGGCTGCAGGCTGAGTTATACAGGGAACTCTGAGTATCACTCATGTATTATAAGGGATAATGTACCCCCTACTGTAAATGATAAGGATATTAGCAGTCACTGAGGGGTTCTGAGCCCATATAAAGGCACAAGGCTGCAGGCTGAGTTATACAGGGAACTCTGAGTATCACTCATGTATTATAAGGGATAATGTACCCCCTACTGTAAATGATAAGGATATTAGCAGTCACTGAGGGGTTCTGAGCCCATATAAAGGCACAAGGCTGCAGGCTGAGTTATACAGGGAACTCTGAGTATCACTCATGTATTATAAGGGATAATGTACCCCCTACTGTAAATGATAAGGATATTAGCAGTCACTGAGGGGTTCTGTGCCCATATAAAGGCACAAGGCTGCAGGCTGAGTTATACAGGGAACTCTGAGTATCACTCATGTATTATAAGGGATAATGTACCCCCTACTGTAAATGATAAGGATATTAGCAGTCACTGAGGGGTTCTGTGCCCCCCATATAAAGGCACAAGGCTGCAGGCTGAGTTATACAGGGAACTCTGAGTATCACTCATGTATTATAAGGGATAATGTACCCCCTACTGTAAATGATAAGGATATTAGCAGTCACTGAGGGGTTCTGTGCCCATATAAAGGCACAAGGCTGCAGGCTGAGTTATACAGGGAACTCTGAGTATCACTCATGTATTATAAGGGATAATGTACCCCCTACTGTAAATGATAAGGATATTAGCAGTCACTGAGGGGTTCTGTGCCCATATAAAGGCACAAGGCTGCAGGCTGAGTTATACAGGGAACTCTGAGTATCACTCATGTATTATAAGGGGTAATGTACCCCCTACTGTAAATGATAAGGATATTAGCAGTCACTGAGGGGTTCTGTGCCCATATAAAGGCACAAGGCTGCAGGCTGAGTTATACAGGGAACTCTGAGTATCACTCATGTATTATAAGGGATAATGTACCCCCTACTGTAAATGATAAGGATATTAGCAGTCACTGAGGGGTTCTGTGCCCATATAAAGGCACAAGGCTGCAGGCTGAGTTATACAGGGAACTCTGAGTATCACTCATGTATTATAAGGGATAATGTACCCCCTACTGTAAATGATAAGGATATTAGCAGTCACTGAGGGGTTCTGTGACTAAATAAAGCTGCAGGCTGAGTTCTTATATAAATGTTTTGTTTCACAGCAGGGAGTATCTTGTTACACAAGTTTTCAATGGGAATTTAGTGGTATGGCCTGATCAAATAAACTTTGAACTGGGGATTACAGGCTTTGAGGGGTCTGAATGATCCACACATATAGATACAACAACGTTATATTATGTGGGAACTTCTCTAGTTTGGCAAACCCTAAGTATTACACTTTTTAAAATAGGATGTGGTACAGTGGTTCATATAGCAGCCTGCACTGCAGTGTTTGTGTCTAATCTGAGCACTATCTGCATGAAGTTGTATAGTCTCCCCGTGTCTCATTGGGTTTCCTCCCACCATCATAAAGCATTCAGGCAGGTAAAGCGCCTCTAGATGAAACGGACTGGGGCTTGTTGCTCTGCACCTCAAGTGCTGCTAATATTAACTAAGACTATAACAGTGCTATACTTAATACAAGTGATGAGCAATTCTCTCCCGTTTCGGAACAGAATTTTGGGGTTAATGTCACCTAATTTGGGGCACCACCATTGATTCATTTTTTTTTCTTGTTTCATGGATTTTTGGTTCCCTATATCAGCAATATAAGTGAAAAGCAAGAATAAGTGACTAAAGTGACTCATAATACGGCTAGGGCTGGCTATCTTTCTACTTACTTGTTAGTTACGTTTCAGGTCATAGATAAACCTAAGTGGAGTATTAGGGAGGGTTACATAGTTGCATAGTTACATAGGGTTGAAAAAAGACCAGAGCCCATCAAGTTCAACCCTTCCAAGTAAACCCAGCACCCACACCCTATACTTACCAATCTATACACTCACATACATAAACTATATATACAACCACTAGTTCTAACTGTAGGTATTAGTATCACAATAGCCTTGGATACTCTGCTTGTTCAAGAACTCATCCAGGGGTGATTCAGACACTACATTATCTGAAAGGCAAGTATACTGGATCTACCATCTAAAGTCTGTGGAACAGTATGGTGGTCTTAATACGGAGTGGGGGGGTCTCCTACTACTGTTAAAGGGGAAGGAAAGGCTAATAAAGAGTTAATCCCAAGCTGCAGGCATACCTTCAGTTCTCTCAATAGTGCCCTTAAGTCTCCCCATATTTCTCCCGTTCAGATGATCAGAAGCCTCATAGGGAAAAAATGCTGAGCTGTGTCAAGAAAGTTCCCATAATGCCTCACTCCTGCACCAAGACCAAGACCCCTGAACATGCTCAGTGTGTAAGCTTCCTGCTGATTGGCTCAGATCCACATTCCTAAGGGGGGGGGGAGTGAGTTCTTAGCATTCTTGAGGGAGGGGGGAGCAGGAGAGGGTAGAGAGCTGCGTGTCTCTGGCACAGGAAAACAAAGAGACAAGAAATCCTGTTTCTTTTGATAGAGGACTCTCTAGCGTTTCTGTGCTTATGGCTGTTTATGCCTTTACATAGACCTTTCTGATAAAGCTTACTTCTCCTTTAAATGGATGATTGTTGGGAGCTTCTGATGAAGTAGCGAGAAGCCATGAAACGCGTTTCGCTTTAGGTGTAAGACCCTGTGATGTTTTTAATGGACAAAATAAAAGTGACTTTTTAATGAGAAGGTAATTCCGGGGCTCCGACCACATTTTACTATGTTTTTACTTGAATACGTTGTTTGTAGCTTTAATGCTGAAGGCGGTGCTAGGTAGGTAAGGATTATACTTAGGTGAATGGAACACTGGGTATTACGCACAGACACTCCGCTACCTCGTTTGACTCACTCCTGTGGACAGAAATATAACAGCGGCAGAGTATATTCCGAGCGGGTGGGTCTGTAGGTGTTAATGTCACGTTGCTGGAGACCACATGAAAGGAGAATAAAGGAAAAGGGGGGAGAGCTACAAGTAACACCTATTCACTGAGCTACAGGCAGGGCGGCTCCCTTACAAGGTCCCCTCTGTATTGCTACGGGCCATTCTGAAGCAAGTGATTTACCCCAGCACATAGCCACCAAATCTGGGTGATTTATATGTCGAAAATCTAATTTAATTAGTAATGAAAAAGCAAAAATCCCTTTTCTCTGCTCAAATGGATCTTTTTTTTTGCAACAAAATCACATTTCTCTTGTTGAGTTACAAAAAAAATCACATGAATTCTGACTCTTTAAGACTTTGTGTATAAATGTTCCTTATATATGTTTAGTAAGCCGTGTTAGTTTTACAAAAGATAATGAGCTCTGTATAAACCACCCCCTCCTTTCAAACTTTACTTATGACTGTATTGGTTTACTGATACGCAGGAGTCCATTACGAAGGGGGATTATCGGTGCACTTGGATTCTAAATATCTACCTAGCTTTTGTCTTTATGCTTACTAGTAATAAGCCATGTTAGTTATACAAAAGATAACGAGCTCTGTATAAACCAAACCCTCCTTTTGGTTACCTATTTACTGTTTTATCTTCATGCTTACTGGTGCCCTTCTAATAAGCCATGTTAGTTTTTGTCTTTATGCTTACTAGGAATAAGCCATGTTAGTTTTACAAAAGATAATGAGCTCTGTATAAACCACCCCCTCCTTTCAACCTTTCGTTATGACTGCATTGGTTTACTGATACACAGGAGTCCATTACAATGGGGGATTATCAGTGCACTTGGATTCTAAATATCTACCTAGCTTTTGTCTTTATGCTTACTAGTAATAAGCCATGTTAGTTATACAAAAGATAACGAGCTCTGTATAAACCAAACCCTCCTTTTGGTTACGTATTTACTGTTTTATCTTCATGCTTACTGGTGCCCTTCTAATAAGCCATGTTAGTTTCTGTCTTTATGCTTACTAGTAATAAGCCATGTTAGTTTTACAAAAGATAATGAGCTCTGTATAAACCACCCCCTCCTTTCAACCTTTAGTTATGACTGTATTGGTTTACTGATACGCAGGAGTCCATTACAAAGGGGGATTATCAGTGCACTTGGATTCTAAATATCTACCTAGCTTTTGTCTTTATGCTTACTAGTAATAAGCCATGTTAGTTATACAAAAGATAACGAGCTCTGTATAAACCAAACCCTCCTTTTGGTTACGTATTTACTGTTTTATCTTCATGCTTACTGGTGCCCTTCTAATAAGCCATGTTAGTTTTTGTCTTTATGCTTACTAGTAATAAGCCATGTTAGTTTTACAAAAGATAATGAGCTCTGTATAAACCACCCCCTCCTTTCAACCTTTCGTTATGACTCCATTGGTTTACTGATACACAGGAGTCCATTACAAAGGGGGATTATCAGTGCACTTGGATTCTAAATATCTACCTAGCTTTTGTCTTTATGCTTACTAGTAATAAGCCATGTTAGTTATACAAAAGATAACGAGCTCTGTATAAACCAATCCCTCCTTTTGGTTATATATTTACTGTTTTATCTTCATGCTTACTGGTGCCCTTCTAATAAGCCATGTTAGTTTCTGTCTTTATGCTTACTAGTAATAAGCCATGTTAGTTTTACAAAAGATAATGAGCTCTGTATAAACCACCCCCCCCCCCTTTCAACCTTTAGTTATGACTGTATTGGTTTACTGATACGCAGGAGTTTATAACGAAGGGGGATTATCGTTGCATTTGGAATCTAAATATTTACCTAGCTTTTGTCTTATGTTTACTTGTAATAAGCCATGTTAGTTTTATAAAAGATATTGAGCTCTGCATAAACCACCCCCTCCTTCCAACCTTTGGTTATGGCTGGAATTTTTCCCCTCTGCGGCAAATTAGAGAGGCTTCAGATGGGTTTTCTGCTTCCCAAGGGTATTTATTTTTTTATTCAGGCTATATAAAAACCAAAAGGTTAAACTTGACGAATGTCTTTTTTAAACCTTAACTACTATGTTATTATATATGGTTCAAGAGTTTTGTCACAAAATTGGATCAGCAGAATTGAATTCAATGAAACCTTTGTGTTTTATAAACTGATCTATAGCCTTGAAATGGAAGTACTAATGTGTTACCCTATGAGCTGTGACCCCATGGGAAACTGCCAGGGTGCCAAACCCAGTGTCACACGTCCCTTCATGTGTCACAAACCATTAGTCACAAAGTTTTTGCACCTTTGGGTTCCTGTTTTCATATGACTTAGTCTTAATGTCTAAAGTGAAACTAAATACAATAAACTGGAATGAGTTTTAAGAAATCACAAATAGTCCTATATGTTGCCTATACTTTACTTATTGCATTATCCCTTTGTGAGACCAAATAATAATAAACCCTTTTCCCGAACACCTACAGGTGTAGGTGGGTGGGTAGCTATTGGTAGGTAGCTATAGGTGGGTAGCTATAGGTGGGTAGCTGTAGGTGGGTAGCTATAGGTGGGTAGCTATAGGTGGGTAGCTGTAGGTGGGTAGCTATAGGTGGGTAGCTGTAGGTGGGTAGCCATAGGTGGGTAGCCGTAGGTGGGTAGCTGTAGGTGGGTAGCTGTAGGTGGGTAGCTGTAGGTGGGTAGCTGTAGGTGGGTAGCTATTGGTAGGTAGCTATAGGTGGGTAGCTGTAGGTGGGTAGCTGTAGGTGGGTAGCTGTAGGTGGGTAGCTGTAGGTGGGTATCTATTGGTAGGTAGCTGTAGGTGGGTAGCTGTAGGTGGGTAGCTGTAGGTGGGTAGCTATAGGTGGGTAGCCATAGGTGGGTAGCCATAGGTGGGTAGCTATAGGAGGGTAGCTATAGGTGGGTAGCTGTAGGTGGGTATCTATAGGTGGGTAGCCATAGGTGGGTAGCTATAGGTGGGTAGCTATAACCACAGTAGGTTTAAGTGTTTCTAGCTATGACAATTGCCCTTTAAATGGATGAACCAATGTAGTTTCCTGTAACTAGTATTAGTCTTTCCGCATCCCACTAACTGGATCAGTAACCACTTACAATTGCCAATTAAGAATACAATGCCTTGAAACAATGCCTATCGCTGGTACACTTGCTACCTGGCTGGTATGTCACTGACCCGGCCAATACAACAGCAGCCAGGCCAATGCCAGTTTTACTAATTTACCGGCAATTCTGGAAAATTTGTAATCCCCATAGGTTCCACTCCCAGCCCACCCCAAATCTCTCCCAATGTAACTTAAACCCCCAACAGCTCTCTAACCCAGCCTACTCACCCAATCCCCACCCGGTCCACCATGTTTACATCTAAGCTCCATGCTCTGCCATTTCTATGCCAGAGCTCCTCCCCTCCTAGCCACGCCCCCACACCTTTCATTATTACCAGCCCTTCTCTGCCCAGGCCAGTACTGTTACCAGCAACCCTAGTGCCTGAGAAATGGGGTCTGATGGGAACCCTAGCCATAAAGTTTTTTTTTCTATGATCTCTATCTATGTACATCAATTTAGCCACCACACATATATATATATATATATATATATATTCACAACAAAGTCATTTAGTATCAAAATAAATGTGAGGCTTTATTCAATCCGACGTTTCAGTTCCTAAATGGAACTTTCATCAGGGACCGCACGATAGTGTAACCTCTGTTACACTATGGTGCAAGCTGTGAGATGCTCTACAAACATGTTGAACCGGAGGGACCACTCCTTTATTACCCTAAAAATCTCCATGCCGCCACCTACCTGGGGGTTGCACAGTTAGATGAATAGTGCGCTCCTAAAAAATTCCAAAAGCATCACTTGTGATATTGGAAAAGTGTTCTTTGTGCCAAATTTTTTTTTTCCAGAACTTGCCACCAGGTGGCACATGGTCTATAGCATTTTTTATTGTGTTCTGCTGGCAAGTCTCTGCACTCTAGCACCATCTAGAGGCAGGATTTAGCACTCAAACATCTTACATGCCGCTACCTTCTTCCTTTTTGTGCGACCTCCATAGTTAGGGTGGGCACATGTAGAGTAAATAGGGTTGCCACCAGCCTTTGGGTTTGGGGGGGGGGCAGTGATGTTACTTAGGGGGCGAACGTATGGGATAGGGAAATGGGTGTGTGGGGTGGGGTAATGGGCTAGTAGGGTGGGAAATGGGCTAGTAGGGTGGGAAATGGGCGGGGCAGACACTATTTAAAAGGGGCTGATCGGGCATGGAGAGAGTCAGGGAGGGATTTATAGGTAGGGTTGCCAGACTTACCGCCACTAAATTTGTAATACAGGTATGGGATCCCTTATCCGGAAACCCGTTATCCAGAAAGATCAGAATTACAGAAAGGCCATCTCCCATAGACTCCATTATAAGCAAATAATTCTCTGTAATAATAACACAGTACCTGTACTTGATCCCAACTAAGATATAATTACCCCTTATTGGGGCAGAACAGCCCTATTGGGTTTATTTCATGGTTAAATGATTCCCTTTTCTCTGTAATAATAAAACAGTACCTGTACTTGATCCCAACTAAGATATAATTACCCCTTATTGGGGGCAGAACAGCCCTATTGGGTTTATTTCATGGTTAAATGATTCCCTTTTCTCTGTAATAATAAAACAGTACCTGTACTTGATCCCAACTAAGATATAATTACCCCTTATTGGGGACAGAACAGCCCTATTGGGTTTATTTCATGGTTAAATGATTCCCTTTTCTCTGTAATAATAAAACAGTACCTGTACTGGATCCCAACTAAGATATAATTACCCCTTATTGGGGGCAGAACAGCCCTATTGGGTTTATTTCATGGTTAAATGATTCCCTTTTCTCTGTAATAATAAAACAGTACCTGTACTTGATCCCAACTAAGATATAATTACCCCTTATTGGGGGCAGAACAGCCCTATTGGGTCCCGAGCATTCTGGATAACAGGTCCCATACCTGTACCAGCACCAGCCCTAGGGAGGAGGTGCCTAACAACTTGGAACCCCTTCCCCCAGTGATTATACCTCATCTTCCCCTTTATTATATATATTTTTAAAAAACATTAATGCCTAAGGGAATATACTTCTGCACTGGCACAACATTACCATGCCCTATATATAGGAGAGATGTACACGGCCTATCTCATTTGTTTTCCTGCAGACAGGAAATATATATTTGTGTAACGCAGATCAGGCAATGAGATAGTGACCTGTGAGATCTCTATATGAGAATCAGTAAGCGTTAGGCACAGACTGCACTGGGCACTTCTCTGGGTATTTGGTAAGGAACGACTTTTTTTGTTTATTGGTCTTTTATTCTTACTCCCAAACTGCTACCTGGTTTAATTGTGGGGTTTACATCCCTTTTAATTCTATAGACATTGTTACCCACAGTGCATTGTGGGACCTATTTCAGGTTGAGGTGTCGCGGCCCTTTATATGATAAATGCATGGGCAGAGATTCCAGAGTTTATATGGTAAAGGACAGGACTATGTCCCAGCATTGCAATGGGAACCATAACTGCTGATCCAATAACAGGTCATCTGTATGGGCATTACCCAAAGTGCTCAGCTGAAGTATATGCATTAAAAGGCTTTGGGTGAGTCAAGATATATAGAAATATTGGGGCACAAAGCACCCTGCTATAGATCCAGGGTACCCAGGGCAAAAATAAGCACTCACCCCAAATCCCCCCCTAACTGGCCTTCAGGCTGGGCCCCCTTAGCCCATAACAAGGTTACAGATATATAGAAACATTGGGGTAACAGTCACCCTGCTATAGTTCCAGGGGTACCCAGGGCACAAATAAGCACTCACCCCAAATCCCCCCTAACTGGCCTTCAGGCTGGGCCCCCTTAGCCCATAACAAGGTTACAGATATATAGAAACATTGGGGTAACAGTCACCCTGCTATAGTTCCAGGGGTACCCAGGGCACAAATAAGCACTCACCCCAAATCCCCCCCTAACTGGCCTTCAGGCTGGGCCCCCTTAGCCCATAACAAGGTTACAGATATATAGAAACATTGGGGTAACAGTCACCCCGCTATAGTACCAGGGGTACCCAGGGCACAAATAAGCACTCACCCCAAATCCCCCCTAACTGGCCTTCAGGCTGGGCCCCCTTAGCCCATAACAAGGTTACAGATATATAGAAACATTGGGGTAACAGTCACCCTGCTATAGTTCCAGGGGTACCCAGGACACAAATAAGCACTCACCCCAAATCCCCCCCTAACTGGCCTTCAGGCTGGGCCCCCTTAGCCCATAACAAGGTTACAGATATATAGAAACATTGGGGCACAAAGCACCCTGCTATAGTTCCAGGGGTACCCAGGGCACAAATAAGCACTCACCCCAAATCCCCCCCTAACTGGCCTTCAGGCTGGGCCCCCTTAGCCCATAACAAGGTTACAGATATATAGAAACACTGGGGTAACAGTCACCCTGCTATAGTTCCAGGGGTACCCAGGGCACAAATAAGCACTCACCCCAAATCCCCCCTAACTGGCCTTCAGGCTGGGCCCCCTTAGCCCATAACAAGGTTACAGATATATAGAAATATTGGGGCACAAAGCACCCTGCTTTAGTTCCAGGGGTACCCAGGGCACAAATAAGCACTCACCCCAAATCCCCCCTAACTGGCCTTCAGGCTGGGCCCCCTTAGCCCATAACAAGGTTACAGATATATAGAAACATTGGGGTAACAGTCACCCTGCTATAGTTCCAGGGGTACCTAGGGCACAAATAAGCACTCACCCCAAATCCCCCCCTAACTGGCCTTCAGGCTGGGCCCCTTAGCCCATAACAAGGTTACAGATATATAGAAACATTGGGGTAACAGTCACCCTGCTATAGTACCAGGGGTACCCAGGGCACAAATAAGCACTCACCCCAAATCCCCCCTAACTGGCCTTCAGGCTGGGCCCCCTTAGCCCATAACAAGGTTACAGATATATAGAAACATTGGGGTAACAGTCACCCTGCTATAGTTCCAGGGGTACCCAGGGCACAAATAAGCACTCACCCCAAATCCCCCCCCTAACTGGCCTTCAGGCTGGGCCCCCTTAGCCCATAACAAGGTTACAGATATATAGAAACATTGGGGTAACAGTCACCCTGCTATAGTTCCAGGGGTACCGAGGGCACAAATACCCACTCACCCCAAATCCCCCCCTAACTGGCCTTCAGGCTGGGCCCCCTTAGCCCATAACAAGGTTACAGATATATAGAAACATTGGGGTAACAGTCACCCTGCTATAGTTCCAGGGGTACCCAGGGCACAAATAAGCACTCACCCCAAATCCCCCCCTAACTGGCCTTCAGGCTGGGCCCCCTTAGCCCATAACAAGGTTACAGATATATAGAAACATTGGGGTAACAGTCACCCTGCTATAGTTCCAGGGGTACCCAGGGCACAAATAAGCACTCACCCCAAATCCCCCCCTAACTGGCCTTCAGGCTGGGCCCCCTTAGCCCATAACAAGGTTACAGATATATAGAAACATTGGGGTAACAGTCACCCTGCTATAGTTCCAGGGGTACCCAGGGCACAAATAAGCACTCACCCCAAATCCCCCCCTAACTGGCCTTCAGGCTGGGCCCCCTTAGCCCATAACAAGGTTACAGATATATAGAAACATTGGGGTAACAGTCACCCCGCTATAGTACCAGGGGTACCCAGGGCACAAATAAGCACTCACCCCAAATCCCCCCTAACTGGCCTTCAGGCTGGGCCCCCTTAGCCCATAACAAGGTTACAGATATATAGAAACATTGGGGTAACAGTCACCCTGCTATAGTTCCAGGGGTACCCAGGGCACAAATAAGCACACACCCCAAATCCCCCCTAACTGGCCTTCAGGTTGGGCCCCCTTAGCCCATAACAAGGTTACAGATATATAGAAACATTGGGGTAACAGTCACCCTGCTATAGTTCCAGGGGTACCCAGGGCACAAATAAGCACTCACCCCAAATCCCCCCCTAACTGGCCTTCAGGCTGGGCCCCTTTAGCCCATAACAAGGTTACAGATATATAGAAACATTGGGGCACAAAGCACCCTGCTATAGTTCCAGGGGTACCCAGGGCACAAATAAGCACTCACCCCAAATCCCCCCCTAACTGGCCTTCAGGCTGGGCCCCCTTAGCCCATAACAAGGTTACAGATATATAGAAACACTGGGGTAACAGTCACCCTGCTATAGTTCCAGGGGTACCCAGGGCACAAATTAGCACTCACCCCAAATCCCCCCTAACTGGCCTTCAGGCTGGGCCCCCTTAGCCCATAACAAGGTTACAGATATATAGAAATATTGGGGCACAAAGCACCCTGCTTTAGTTCCAGGGGTACCTAGGGCACAAATAAGCACTCACCACAAATCCCCCCCTAACTGGCCTTCAGGCTGGGCCCCCTTAGCCCATAACAAGGTTACAGATATATAGAAACATTGGGGTAACAGTCACCCTGCTATAGTACCAGGGGTACCCAGGGCACAAATAAGCACTCACCCCAAATCCCCCCCTAACTGGCCTTCAGGCTGGGCCCCCTTAGCCCATAACAAGGTTACAGATATATAGAAACATTGGGGTAACAGTCACCCTGCTATAGTTCCAGGGGTACCCAGGGCACAAATAAGCACTCACCCCAAATCCCCCCCCTAACTGGCCTTCAGGCTGGGCCCCCTTAGCCCATAACAAGGTTACAGATATATAGAAACATTGGGGTAACAGTCACCCTGCTATAATTCCAGGGGTACCCAGGGCACAAAAAAGCACTC
Source organism: Xenopus tropicalis (assembly GCF_000004195.4). Lineage (NCBI taxonomy): Eukaryota > Metazoa > Chordata > Amphibia > Anura > Pipidae > Xenopus > Xenopus tropicalis. Next base: position 133,766,042 of record NC_030684.2, on the reverse strand, counting down.
ACCCCAAATCCCCCCTAACTGGCCTTCAGGCTGGGCCCCCTTAGCCCATAACAAGGTTACAGATATATAGAAACATTGGGGTAACAGTCACCCTGCTATAGTTCCAGGGGTACCCAGGGCACAAATAAGCACTCACCCCAAATCCCCCCCCTAACTGGCCTTCAGGCTGGGCCCCCTTAGCCCATAACAAGGTTACAGATATATAGAAACATTGGGGTAACAGTCACCCTGCTATAGTTCCAGGGGTACCGAGGGCACAAATACCCACTCACCCCAAATCCCCCCCTAACTGGCCTTCAGGCTGGGCCCCCTTAGCCCATAACAAGGTTACAGATATATAGAAACATTGGGGTAACAGTCACCCTGCTATAGTTCCAGGGTACCCAGGGCACAAATAAGCACTCACCCCAAATCCCCCCCTAACTGGCCTTCAGGCTGGGCCCCCTTAGCCCATAACAAGGTTACAGATATATAGAAACATTGGGGTAACAGTCACCCTGCTATAGTTCCAGGGGTACCCAGGGCATAAATAAGCACTCACCCCAAATCCCCCCCTAACTGGCCTTCAGGCTGGGCCCCCTTAGCCCATAACAAGGTTACAGATATATAGAAACATTGGGGTAACAGTCACCCTGCTATAGTTCCAGGGGTACCCAGGGCACAAATAAGCACTCACCCCAAATCCCCCCCTAACTGGCCTTCAGGCTGGGCCCCCTTAGCCCATAACAAGGTTACAGATATATAGAAACATTGGGGTAACAGTCACCCTGCTATAGTACCAGGGGTACCCAGGGCACAAATAAGCACTCACCTCAAATCCCCCCTAACTGGCCTTCAGGCTGGGCCCCCTTAGCCCATAACAAGGTTACAGATATATAGAAACATTGGGGTAACAGTCACCCTGCTATAGTTCCAGGGGTACCCAGGGCACAAATAAGCACTCACCCCAAATCCCCCCCTAACTGGCCTTCAGGCTGGGCCCCCTTAGCCCATAACAAGGTTACAGATATATAGAAACATTGGGGTAACAGTCACCCTGCTATAGTTCCAGGGGTACCCAGGGCACAAATAAGCACTCACCCCAAATCCCCCCCTAACTGGCCTTCAGGCTGGGCCCCCTTAGCCCATAACAAGGTTACAGATATATAGAAACATTGGGGTAACAGTCACCCTGCTATAGTTCCAGGGGTACCCAGGGCACAAATAAGCACTCACCCCAAATCCCCCCCTAACTGGCCTTCAGGCTGGGCCCCCTTAGCCCATAAAAAGGTTACAGATATATAGAAACATTGGGTAACAGTCACCCTGCTATAGTTCCAGGGGTACCCAGGGCACAAATAAGCACTCACCCCAAATCCCCCCCCTAACTGGCCTTCAGGCTGGGCCCCCTTAGCCCATAACAAGGTTACAGATATATAGAAACATTGGGGTAACAGTCACCCTGCTATAATTCCAGGGGTACCCAGGGCACAAAAAAGCACTCACCCCAAATCCCCCCTAACTGGCCTTCAGGCTGGGCCCCCTTAGCCCATAACAAGGTTACAGATATATAGAAACATTGGGGTAACAGTCACCCTGCTATAGTTCCAGGGGTACCCAGGGCACAAATAAGCACTCACCCCAAATCCCCCCCTAACTGGCCTTCAGGCTGGGCCCCCTTAGCCCATAACAAGGTTACAGATATATAGAAACATTGGGGTAACAGTCACCCCGCTATAGTACCAGGGGTACCCAGGGCACAAATAAGCACTCACCCCAAATCCCCCCTAACTGGCCTTCAGGCTGGGCCCCCTTAGCCCATAACAAGGTTACAGATATATAGAAACATTGGGGTAACAGTCACCCTGCTATAGTTCCAGGGGTACCCAGGGCACAAATAAGCACACACCCCAAATCCCCCCCTAACTGGCCTTCAGGTTGGGCCCCCTTAGCCCATAACAAGGTTACAGATATATAGAAACATTGGGGTAACAGTCACCCTGCTATAGTTCCAGGGGTACCCAGGGCACAAATAAGCACTCACCCCAAATCCCCCCCTAACTGGCCTTCAGGCTGGGCCCCTTTAGCCCATAACAAGGTTACAGATATATAGAAACATTGGGGCACAAAGCACCCTGCTATAGTTCCAGGGGTACCCAGGGCACAAATAAGCACTCACCCCAAATCCCCCCCTAACTGGCCTTCAGGCTGGGCCCCCTTAGCCCATAACAAGGTTACAGATATATAGAAACACTGGGGTAACAGTCACCCTGCTATAGTTCCAGGGGTACCCAGGGCACAAATAAGCACTCACCCCAAATCCCCCCTAACTGGCCTTCAGGCTGGGCCCCCTTAGCCCATAACAAGGTTACAGATATATAGAAATATTGGGGCACAAAGCACCCTGCTTTAGTTCCAGGGGTACCCAGGGCACAAATAAGCACTCACCCCAAATCCCCCCTAACTGGCCTTCAGGCTGGGCCCCCTTAGCCCATAACAAGGTTACAGATATATAGAAACATTGGGGTAACAGTCACCCTGCTATAGTTCCAGGGGTACCTAGGGCACAAATAAGCACTCACCACAAATCCCCCCCTAACTGGCCTTCAGGCTGGGCCCCCTTAGCCCATAACAAGGTTACAGATATATAGAAACATTGGGGTAACAGTCACCCTGCTATAGTACCAGGGGTACCCAGGGCACAAATAAGCACTCACCCCAAATCCCCCCCTAACTGGCCTTCAGGCTGGGCCCCCTTTGCCCATAACAAGGTTACAGATATATAGAAACATTGGGGTAACAGTCACCCTGCTATAGTTCCAGGGGTACCCAGGGCACAAATAAGCACTCACCCCAAATCCCCCCCCTAACTTGCCTTCAGGCTGGGCCCCCTTAGCCCATAACAAGGTTACAGATATATAGAAACATTGGGGTAACAGTCACCCTGCTATAATTCCAGGGGTACCCAGGGCACAAAAAAGCACTCACCCCAAATCCCCCCTAACTGGCCTTCAGGCTGGGCCCCCTTAGCCCATAACAAGGTTACAGATATATAGAAACATTGGGGTAACAGTCACCCTGCTATAGTTCCAGGGGTACCCAGGGCACAAATAAGCACTCACCCCAAATCCCCCCCCTAACTGGCCTTCAGGCTGGGCCCCCTTAGCCCATAACAAGGTTACAGATATATAGAAACATTGGGGTAACAGTCACCCTGCTATAGTTCCAGGGGTACCGAGGGCACAAATACCCACTCACCCCAAATCCCCCCCTAACTGGCCTTCAGGCTGGGCCCCCTTAGCCCATAACAAGGTTACAGATATATAGAAACATTGGGGTAACAGTCACCCTGCTATAGTTCCAGGGGTACCCAGGGCACAAATAAGCACTCACCCCAAATCCCCCCCTAACTGGCCTTCAGGCTGGGCCCCCTTAGCCCATAACAAGGTTACAGATATATAGAAACATTGGGGTAACAGTCACCCTGCTATAGTTCCAGGGGTACCCAGGGCATAAATAAGCACTCACCCCAATCCCCCCCTAACTGGCCTTCAGGCTGGGCCCCCTTAGCCCATAACAAGGTTACAGATATATAGAAACATTGGGGTAACAGTCACCCTGCTATAGTTCCAGGGGTACCGAGGGCACAAATACCCACTCACCCCAAATCCCCCCCTAACTGGCCTTCAGGCTGGGCCCCCTTAGCCCATAACAAGGTTACAGATATATAGAAACATTGGGGTAACAGTCACCCTGCTATAGTTCCAGGGGTACCCAGGGCACAAATAAGCACTCACCCCAAATCCCCCCCTAACTGGCCTTCAGGCTGGGCCCCCTTAGCCCATAACAAGGTTACAGATATATAGAAACATTGGGGTAACAGTCACCCTGCTATAGTACCAGGGGTACCCAGGGCACAAATAAGCACTCACCTCAAATCCCCCCTAACTGGCCTTCAGGCTGGGCCCCCTTAGCCCATAACAAGGTTACAGATATATAGAAACATTGGGGTAACAGTCACCCTGCTATAGTTCCAGGGGTACCCAGGGCACAAATAAGCACTCACCCCAAATCCCCCCCTAACTGGCCTTCAGGCTGGGCCCCCTTAGCCCATAACAAGGTTACAGATATATAGAAACATTGGGGTAACAGTCACCCTGCTATAGTTCCAGGGGTACCCAGGGCACAAATAAGCACTCACCCCAAATCCCCCCCTAACTGGCCTTCAGGCTGGGCCCCCTTAGCCCATAACAAGGTTACAGATATATAGAAACATTGGGGTAACAGTCACCCTGCTATAGTTCCAGGGGTACCCAGGGCACAAATAAGCACTCACCCCAAATCCCCCCCTAACTGGCCTTCAGGCTGGGCCCCCTTAGCCCATAAAAAGGTTACAGATATATAGAAACATTGGGTAACAGTCACCCTGCTATAGTTCCAGGGGTACCCAGGGCACAAATAAGCACTCACCCCAAATCTCCTCCTAACTGTCATGGTGAACTTCCCCTTTAATGTAAAAAAAAAAAAAAAGATTTTTTTAATCTATAAGAAAAAAAGACTACATATATATATATATATATATATATATTTGTGTAAATTGTGTATGTTTCTTTCTCTCTTTTAAGGCCCAATTAATGAGTAGCATATACTAAACAGCTATTTAAAATCAAATATCTCATTGGTTGCTATGGGTTACTAGACCCTCTGGAAACAGTTTACTTTAGCTACATTACCAGCAGGCAAATTCTGATGCTAACAGGGTTCTCTCCTGGTTCAGTCACAGCTGTTGTTTTTTTGTGGGGGGGGGGGGGGGGGGGGGGAGGAAGGGCAACAGGAAACACCCCCTGCTCCTGCCTGCTTCCTGTGCTTCTTTCATTCTGCTTCTAGTGAATTTATAGATGTGCAGTAGATATACTAGGGTGTATGCATTGTTTATATCAGACCACATGGTCTTCTCATTTAAGGGCAACTTAACCTTTACATTAAAGTGGAAGTTCATTTCAAATCTGTCTGGTTGCTAGGGTCAACCCTGCCTGTCTACGAGAAAGCAGCTTCACTTTACTTACTATTTTTAATCTTTTATCTCCCAACCTGCTTCTATTCATCTATCTCAGTCTGTCACTCACACCACTGCCTGGTTGCTACAGTCAATTGGTACCCTAGCGACCAGCTACACAGTAATAAAAAAATAATTGGAACATTCCCATGTGATTTTTAGCCTGAGTCTGTGTTATTCTGTACTTTTAAGGGTAATCATTTCATATTTATATACAACAGAAATTCCAGTCTGGGCAAGTGATTCTGCCTTGGGACCAGAAGCCCCTCATTAGAACTAAGTAGGAATAACCACGTTATTATTTTATTAATTATAGAGGTGCTGTTGCCATGGTTCCTTTGCCAGTTATTCTACGTAGGGTGATGCCTCCACCTAATGGGGGTCTGACGGAAGTACAGAATGCGCTTAACAGGGAAATAACCCAATACGCACTCTATAACTTTTATAGAATTTTTTTAGAATTATTCTCCTCCTCTCTTTGCTCACCTTTTTTATTCCCCGAGCCTCTACTCTTTCCATACTCTCATACTCTACATCAGGGATCCCCAACCTTTCTTACCCATAAGCCACAGTCAAATGTAAAAAGACTTGGGGAGCAACACAAGCACCATAAAAGTTCATGGAGGAGCCAAATAAGGACTGTGATTGGCTATTAGGCAGCCTCTATGCACCCAATCAGCTTACAGGGGCTTTATTTTGTAGGAAATCTTGTTTTTATTCAACCAAAACTTGCCCCCAAGTCAGGAATTCAAAAATAACTCCCTGGTTTGGGGGCACTGAGAGCAACATCCAAGGGGTTGGGGAGCAACATGTTGCCCCCGAGCCACTGGTTTGGGATCCCTGCTATACTTCTCTGTTATAGAAGAGATAACGGAATTGTGCCTGCCCCCCCCCCCCTCCCATTGACAACATGTGACTTCCCCATCTACACAGAGAGAAACCGTGGATTCTGGAACAAGAACAAGGCACCATGTTATTTCTGTGCAGCTGGAGCCTATTGATCCTTTCTCTTCATAAAAGTGAGTATTTTTATAACTTTATCTCTATTTGCCCATTGCACTAATAGGTGCCCTAATAAAGAATATGTTACAGGGAGGCAGCAGCATAGCAACAGGGGCAACTGGCAGTGTAATGTTATATGCCTGAGGGTAATAATATAATGGTACAACCTGCCCCCAGTATGTAATAAAAGGCACAACGTTTGCCCCAGGTGCACTAACCCACAGCAACCAATAAGATCTTGTAATTGAAACAGGCAACCAGTAACTGCTAAATGCTGATTGGCTGCTGTAGCTGCTTAGAGCTGTAGCTCCTTTTATTACATAACCCAATAATCAATTAATATAATGGGAGGATTTGTACCTTGGACAATATCATTTGTAGCCCCACTTGGCTCGTGATTTGATTGTTTGCACCATCAATATGCATCAATATGGCTCAGTCGGACCCTCTGCTCTATACAGGGGGAAAGGCGAGGGCTATTTCTGCCTGTGCTTGCATGGGAGTCATACCGAATGTATGAGCAATAGCCTTGTGGTGTTTGCAAAACAAAGAGTTTAGGGAACTGTGTGCTGCAGGCTGTGTAACCGATTTTTGTATTGGGAGGCAAGGGCCCCAACTTATTTGCACAATGGAAGAATCCCATAGGCTGAGTAGAACATTCTTAAAGGGATACTGTCATGATTTTTATGGGTTACTTTTAGTGATGAGCGAATCTGTTCCGTTTCGCTTCGCCGGAAAATTTCGTGAATCTTTCAAAAGATCCGCGAAACGGCGAAAATGTTGTGCGACAAAAAAAAATTGTCACCCGCGGCTATTATTTTGTCGCGCGGCTATTGTTTCGTCGCCCGCGGCTATTATTTTGTCGCACGGCTATTATTTTGTCGCCCGCGGCTATTGTTTTGTCGCCTCCGGCTATTGTTTTGTCGCACGCGGCTATTGTTTCTTCGCACGCGGCTATTGTTTCGTCGCCCGCGGCTATTATTTTGTCGCGCGGCTATTGTTTTGTCGCCCCCGGCTATTGTTTTGTCGCCCCCGGCTATTGTTTCGTCGCACGCGGCTATTGTTTCGTCGCACGCGGCTATTATTTCGTCGCCCACGGCTATTATTTTGTCGCGCGGCTATTGTTTTTTTGCCCGCGGCTATTATTTTGTCGCGCGGCTATTATTTTGGACGTGCGGCGAATCCATGCCTGCCGAAACTTTTCGCCCATCACTAGTTACTTTGTATTGCTAAATTACACTGTTACACAGCAAATAATTCAGTAGGTGAGTTATACAGTAGTTCAACAAGAACCTTTCTCCACCCCAGATAAGGGATTTGGTTTAAGTGTTTAATGTTGGGTTTAGAATTTATTGGCTGGGGGTCTCTGGTCTATTGGTCACCTGTAAACTTTGGATCACAAAGGGTGCAAATACTACACTATATATAGTTTTATTGTTTTTTTTATCCCCTAGCCAATGGCGCTGGAGTTTCCTTTGTTTGTTTTGAACTAGATGGATTTTTTGGGGGAAGACCATCATCTTGGGCAGGGATCAGCTTGGAACTTTTACACATAGACTTGTTAATGTACTGAGTAAATGTGAATAGTATAGCAATTTTAATGGATTTTCCATCCAACTAACACCTACCCACTACTTAAAGCTCTCAGCAGTTCTTTGTAGGCAACTTACAGTTCCAGGTAAGGATTTTAGTGGGTTAGGGCATTATATGACTCTAGAACAGGACAACCCTGATCTGATGTAAAGGTTCTGAGAGCTCATTTGTTATATGAGATAATGATAGAAAGTAACTGACTGTGATGTGTCAGATGGGGCATTGTAGGGCCTATCCTTGTAGGGCCTATCCTTGTAGGGCCTATTCTTGTAGGGCTTATCCTTGTAGGGCCTATCCTTGTAGGGCTTATCCTTGTAGGGCTTAACCTTGTAGGGCCTATCCTTGTAGTGCCTATCCTTGTAGGGCTTAACCTTGTAGGGCCTATTCTTGTAGGGCCTATTCTTGTAGGGCTTATCCTTGTAGGGCCTATTCTTGTAGGGCTTATCCTTGTAGGGCCTATTCTTGTAGGGCTTATCCTTGTAGGGCCTATCCTTGTAGGGCCTATCCTTGTAGGGCCTATTCTTGTAGGGCTTATCCTTGTAGGGCCTATCCTTGTAGGGCTTATCCTTGTAGGGCTTAACCTTGTAGGGCCTATCCTTGTAGTGCCTATCCTTGTAGGGCTTAACCTTGTAGGGCCTATTCTTGTAGGGCCTATTCTTGTAGGGCCTATCCTTGTAGGGCTTAACCTTGTAGGGCCTATTCTTGTAGGGCCTATCCTTGTAGGGCTTAACCTTGTAGGTCCTATTCTTGTAGGGCTTATCCTTGTAGGGCTTATCCTTGTAGGGCTTAACCTTGTAGGGCCTATCCTTGTAGGGCTTATCCTTGTAGGGCTTATCCTTGTAGGGCCTATCCTTGTAGGGCCTATCCTTGTAGGGCTTATCCTTGTAGGGCTTATCCTTGTAGGGCCTATTCTTGTAGGGCCTATCCTTGTAGGGCTTATCCTTGTAGGGCTTAACCTTGTATGGCCTATTCTTGTAGGGCCTATCCTTGTAGGGCTTAACCTTGTAGGGCCTATTCTTGTAGGGCTTATCCTTGTAGGGCTTAACCTTGTAGGGCCTATTCTTGTAGGGCTTATCCTTGTAGGGCTTAACCTTGTAGGGCCTATCCTTGTAGGGCTTAACCTTGTAGGGCCTATTCTTGTAGGGCCTATCCTTGTAGGGCTTATCCTTGTAGGGCTTAACCTTGTAGGGCCTATTCTTGTAGGGCCTATCCTTGTAGGGCTTATCCTTGTAGGGCTTAACCTTGTAGGGCCTATTCTTGTAGGGCTTATCCTTGTAGGGCTTAACCTTGTAGGGCCTATTCTTGTAGGGCCTATCCTTGTAGGGCTTATCCTTGTAGGGCTTAACCTTGTAGGGCCTATTCTTGTAGGGCCTATCCTTGTAGGGCTTATCCTTGTAGGGCTTAACCTTGTAGGGCCTATTCTTGTAGGGCCTATCCTTGTAGGGCGTATCCTTGTAGGGCTTAACCTTGTAGGGCCTATTCTTGTAGGGCCTATCCTTGTAGGGCTTATCCTTGTAGGGCTTAACCTTGTAGGGCCTATTCTTGTAGGGCCTATCCTTGTAGGGCTTATCCTTGTAGGGCTTAACCTTGTAGGGCCTATTCTTGTAGGGCCTATCCTTGTAGGGCCTATTCTTGTAGGGCCTATTCTTGTAGGGCCTATCCTTGTAGGGCTTAACCTTGTAGGGCCAATCCTTGTAGGGCCTATCCTTGTAGGGCTTATCCTTGTAGGGCTTATCCTTGTAGGGCCTATCCTTGTAGGGCTTAACCTTGTAGGGCCTATCCTTGTAGGGCTTATCCTTGTAGGGCTTAACCTTGTAGGGCCTATTCTTGTAGGGCCTATCCTTGTAGGGCTTATCCTTGTAGGGCTTAACCTTGTAGGGCCTATTCTTGTAGGGCCTATCCTTGTAGGGCCTATTCTTGTAGGGCCTATTCTTGTAGGGCCTATCCTTGTAGGGCTTAACCTTGTAGGGCCTATTCTTGTAGGGCCTATCCTTGTAGGGCTTATCCTTGTAGGGCTTATCCTTGTAGGGCCTATCCTTGTAGGGCTTAACCTTGTAGGGCCTATCCTTGTAGGGCTTAACCTTGTAGGGCCTATTCTTGTAGGGCCTATCCTTGTAGGGCCTATCCTTGTAGGGCTTAACCTTGTAGGGCCTATTCTTGTAGGGCTTATCCTTGTAGGGCTTAACCTTGTAGGGCCTATTCTTGTAGGGCCTATCCTTGTAGGGCTTATCCTTGTAGGGCTTAACCTTGTAGGGCCTATTCTTGTAGGGCCTATCCTTGTAGGGCTTATCCTTGTAGGGCTTAACCTTGTAGGGCCTATTCTTGTAGGGCTTATCCTTGTAGGGCTTATCCTTGTAGGGCTTAACCTTGTAGGGCCTATTCTTGTAGGGCTTATCCTTGTAGGGCCTATCCTTGTAGAGCTTATCCTTGTAGGGCCTATCCTTGTAGGGCTTATCCTTGTAGGGCCTATCCTTGTAGGGCTTATCCTTGTAGGGCTTATCAGAGATCCTGACATTCAGGTCCTATCCTCACAAAACTTAGATGTACTGTAGATACTTCTAAATGATATAGGTTTTGCACAGGCCTATGAAGGGCATCACCCTAGGCTAAAGGGCACTAGAACCACTGGTACTCTGACAGGCCAGTCTGACCCAACATCTGCACCTTGGTTGTATGTTATGGTCCCATTCTAAGTATCTCTGCCATTGGTTTCCATTATTTATTTTGTAGGTGTTTTAGCATTCCTGTCCATCTTATTTCCAGCCAAGCAGCTGAAAATGCTGTCTGGTTATTGGGGGGGTCACTGACCCTGGCAATGTATTTATGTATTGCTTATTCTTCTTCTCTCTAATTGATCTCTCATTCTGAATTCCAAACTGCTGAATGGTTGCTAGAGTAGGTAAGCCTTAGTAACCAGATAAATTGAAAGACTGAGAGTTGTAGAACAAAGAAAAACTAGACATAGAACTAGAACTAGACTAGAACACTTAAGACTAAATACTCCACCATTGGATGCCATTCATGCCAATTATCAGCTTTTATCCACCGGAAGAGAAAATGTCATGCACGGCTCACCCCTTAGACATGAACCAGGCAGTGAGCACCTTGGGGTGAGCAGCACTACAGAATGATGGAGATACATTGCAGAAATGCCCCATTATATCAATGATTTTGTTCCTCGCTAGGTGTAACGGCGGAGCTTGCCTGTAAAGCTACAGAGACAGTTGCGGCCATTGAAGGGGAAGAGGCCATTCTGCAAGTGAATAGAACAGGAATCACAGAGATCTCTTGGATCTTTAAGGGACGGCACATTGCTACAACCAGACCCAATCAGACAATTGAATGGAAGAACCGGCAGTTTATGACAAGACTGGGCAGCAAACCTGACGCTTCATTGATCATCAATAAAACAACAGGGGGAGACCAAGGAATATATACAGCGGATATGCGTGGCCTCAGTGAGGCAGATGATCTCATTCAGTGTTATAATCTCTCAGTGTACAGTAAGTTGTGATTTTGTTAAACAATTGTCCCCATTGCTTTTGTGCGTCTTGTTTGTATGTATTCTGACCAACAAAATATTCACCGATTGGCAGGTATTGAAGTTATTATTCTCCACCCAGCTTCCTAAGCCTTCCCCAACCTCTCTTCCCGCCATACTAAGATTCTAGGGCTCAGTTACTAACACTGGACACATTTGGACAACTGGAATTATGGGAAATAACAATGCACTATTGGTAAAAAAAACATGAAGATTTCTGTCCAAAATTGCACTTTGCACAATGGGCTTGTGTTCGTAATTGACCCCTATGGACTCACCATCTTTTTACCAGATTCTTTTGCTAAAACATTCTCTCATCTCTGTCTCTTCATCTCCTTTTCTGATCTTTTCCCACAGCTTTTACCCATTTCTTTCATTTTTTCTTCAGTTTTTTTATAGGCCCAGCTTGCACAAGATCATTTATCACAACAAAGCATTGATATCACACGATAACATGGTAACACATGACTTGTTTATGAGTATAAACGCTCTGGGGTTTTTAAATCTGTTTTTCCCCCATCAGGATAAGGAAGTGATACATCTCCTATTATACAATAGTTTATTACTTTGCAGAGCTTCTCTTATTGGTAGTTTGTCATTAGATAGAAGGGAAATATCAGGGGCTCAACCTTAGCAGTTATAGGGATTCCCAAACCTCAAACGTTATTCAGCATATTCATCAAAGATGAGAAGGGTGAAATGATATTTCTCTCTGAAATAGTCTGAAAATTACTCCATTGACCAATACAAGAAAATGGGACATAGAGAATAGTTTCTGGAGTTTTGTAGAAAATTGGCTTTTTACACTTCAATTATTAAACACTACTGTATATAGCTGAAGGTATCCTTCCTTCTAATGTATGTATGTATGTATATCTTTATTTATAAAGAGCTACTTATGTACGCAGCGCTGTACAGTAGAATACATTAATACAAACAGGGGGTTATTAAGATAATAATAGATAAATACAAAGTATAACAATAAATACAGATAAATACAGTTGCAATAAGTTAAGAGTCAAAGACACAAGAGGATGGAGGTCCCTGCCCCGTAGAGCTTACAATCTATATGGGAGGGTAAGAGTCAAAGGCACAAGAGGATGGAGGTCCCTGCCCGTAGAGCTTACAATCTATATGGGAGGGTAAGAGTCAAAGGCACAAGAGGATGGAGGTCCCTGCCCGTAGAGCTTACAATCTATATGGGAGGGTAAGAGTTAAAGACACAAGAGGATGGAGGTCCCTGCCCCGTAGAGCTTACAATCTATATGGGAGGGTAAGAGTCAAAGACACAAGAGGATGGAGGTCCCTGCCCGTAGAGCTTACAATCTATATCAGAGGGTAAGAGTCAAAGACACAAGAGGATGGAGGTCCCTGCCCCGTAGAGCTTACAATCTATATGGGAGGGTAAGAGTCAAAGACACAAGAGGATGGAGGTCCCTGCCCCGTAGAGCTTACAATCTATATGGGAGGGTAAGAGTCAAAGACACAAGAGGATGGAGGTCCCTGCCCCGTAGAGCTTACAATCTATATGGGAGGGTAAGAGTCAAAGACACAAGAGGATGGAGGTCCCTGCCCCGTAGAGCTTACAATCTATATGGGAGGGTAAGAGTCAAAGACACAAGAGGATGGAGGTCCCTGCCCCGTAGAGCTTACAATCTCTAATTATTGGAGTTGGCTATTAAAGCCACAGCAACACAGGTGCCACTAAATCATACAATGACATTTCTGGCAATCCAAATTCCTACTTTCCTACAGTTTGGGGAAGGTTCTTTGCTGTTTTAACACCATTACTTTCCACATGTACAAAATGAGGACCATACAGAGTGGGTTTGCTGAGATGGGAGTGAAAGAACCTGACTACACAGAACCATGACCTCAAACCAACTGAACCCTTGTGGGATCAACTGGAACCCTGACTGTGAGCCAGGCCTGATCCCCAATATCAGTGCCCAACCACTTACAGATTGAGCAGATACCACCAACAATGCTCCAACATCTAGTGGGAAGAAGAATAGGGATTGTTATAGTAGCAAAGGGAGGAGCAAGTTTATAATAACTACCTTGGTATGGGAAAGAGATGTAGGACAGGCAAGGTTCCAGATCCTTGTGGCCATAAAGTTAGGGAATAGTAATAAAGGTCAGACCTCAGACATGTAACTAGACTTAGGGATGGGATTATGTCCTGATGGACTTGGATATTGTTTACTTTTTATTGCTGCCCCCACCCCAGCTTATTGACAAAGCTGTTGCACATTGGAGATTGACACAGTTAGGGGTGAGCTTGGGAGGACACTTGCACTAGGACAGCCTTGGATAAAGAAAGGAATGGTGACATGTTCCTGGTTGTATCAACTTTGGATATAGTAAATAAAGGTCCAGGACATTCCCTCCTTGAACCAGTTGTACTGGCTGATACATTATAAAGCTTTAAGAAGGGGCTGGATGGGTTTTTTTTGTAGCTCTTAGTACAAGTTGCCCCAGGGACTGGTCCGATTGCCATCTTGGAGTCAGGAAGATATTTATATTAAATTAGAGGCTTGAGATGGGGTTTTTGCCTTCCTCTGGATCAACTAGCAGTTAGGCAGGTTATATATAGGCATTATGGTTGAACTTGATGTCTTTTTTCAACCTAACTTACTATGTTACCATGTTACCCTAGCCTAGGGTATTAAAGGAGAACAGCTCTGCAATGCTCAGCCTACATTACTTAATCCTTCATACTGGGTCCCTATAGACCAATTCATTTGACATCTGCAGTAGGAAAACTGTTGTAGGGAATAGTATGGGATAATATATTGTACAGGTATAGGACCCATTATCCAGAATGCTCGGGACCAAGGGTATTCCGGATAAGGGGTCTTTCCATAATTTGGATGTCCATACCTTAAGTCTACTAAAAAATTAATAAAACATTAATTAAACCCAATAGGATTGTTTTGCATCCAATAAGGATTAATTATATCTTAGTTGGGATCAAGTACAAGGTACTGTTTTATTATTACAGAGAAAAGGGAATCATTTAACCATGAAATAAACCCAATAGGGCTGTTCTGCCCCCAATAAGGGGTAATTATATCTTAGTTGGGATCAAGTACAGGTACTGTTTTATTATTACAGAGAAAAGGGAATCATTTAACCATGAAATAAACCCAATAGGGCTGTTCTGCCCCAATAAGGGGTAATTATATCTTAGTTGGGATCAAGTACAGGTACTGTTTTATTATTACAGAGAAAAGGGAATCATTTAACCATGAAATAAACCCAATTGGGCTGTTCTGCCCCCAATAAGGGGTAATTATATCTTAGTTGGGATCAAGTACAGGTACTGTTTTATTATTACAGAGAAAAGGGAATCATTTAACCATGAAATAAACCCAATAGGGCTGTTCTGCCCCAATAAGGGGTAATTATATCTTAGTTGGGATCAAGTACAGGTACTGTTTTATTATTACAGAGAAAAGGGAATCATTTAACCATTAAATAAACCCAATAGGGCTGTTCTGCCCCCAATAAGGGGTAATTATATCTTAGTTGGGACCAAGTACAGGTACTGTTTTATTATTACAGAGAAAAGGAAATCATTTAACCATTAAATAAACCCAATAGGGCTGTTCTGCCCCAATTAGGGGTAATTATATCTTAGTTGGGATCAATTACAAGGTTCTGTTTTATTTCTACATAAAAAAAGGAAATCAGTTTTAAAATTCTGAATTATTTGCTTATAATGGAGTCTATGGGAGACGGGCTTTCCGTAATTCGGAGCTTTCTGGATAACGGGTTTCCGGATAAGGGGTCCGATACCTGTAGTACATTTCTAATCAGAATAAATTTGTTCCCACATGTATTTTTCTAGAATAGAGTTGGGGAGATGGGGATGTGTGGGTGTTTTTTCATGACTAGTACTTTGGGTATGTATGTGCCTAGGGCACAATGGTGTGTGTGTGTGTGTGGGGGTGCTAGGACCCTAAGCCCATTCCTCTATTGCCTTCTCTACCTCCAGTCCCATGCATCAGGTTCGGTGAGCAGGTGACTGGCTAGCCAAGTGGGGGAGGTGGCAAATATGGGCGTGGTTACTGCTAGGGGCTGGTCCAGCTCTGGTTTAATAGGGTTTTTTCACTGATGTTATTTGTTATTGAATTTGTAGCCAATGGAAAATCCCCTGGTACTACCACTGATATATATATATATATAGAAATATAAATTTCTAGCAGCAGCCTATCAGCCCTCACTCATAAGTGCACTTCTGCATCAATTCTCAGGAATAACCCTAACGCTTCTTCTTACCATTGTAACCTTTCAACATGTTACTAGGGAAGGAAACTATTACTGATTAGGTCACGTAAAACGCTGATTATTCAGTGTATAGATATCCTGTGACTGCAGAAAGTAAATATGTTAAAACCAGTTATGTAAAAAGGAGGTTTTGCTGTATTTCTTATTGCTCAACACAATGGGGAATTTGAGTTTTTCTTGAGAATTTGAAAAAAAAAAATGCAACAAAAAATAATAAATTGAAATATTTTTCTAAATTTGAGCTTTCAAACCTGAGTTTTTGAGATTTCTCAGTCATAAAACCTTCACCCCTTGTATCGGTTACTGATTGCTTTATATGTTACTCTTTATGCCCAATGTATGGAACCCACTTATTGTACAGCGCTGCGGGATATGTTGGCGCTTTATAAATAAATGTTAATAATAATAATGTAGAGTGTAAGCTCTTTTGGGCAGGGCTCCCTTCCCCTCCTGTATCGGTTATTGATTGCTTTATATGTTACTCTGTATGTCCAATGTATGGAACGCACTTATTGTACAGCGCTGCGGGATATGTTGGCGCTTTATAAATAAATGTTAATAATAATAATAATGTAGATTGTAAGCTCTTTTGGGCAGGGCTCTCTTCCCCTCCTGTATCGGTTATTGGTTGCTTTATATGTTACTCTGTATGCCCAATGTATGGAACCCACTTATTGTACAGCGCTGCGGGGTATGTTGGCACTTTATAAATAAATGTTAATAATAATAATAATAATAATAATGTAGAGTGTAAGCTCTTTTGGGCAGGGCTCCCTTCACCTCTTGTATCGGTTACTGATTGCTTTATACGTTACTCTGTATGTCCAATGTATGTAACCCACTTATTGTACAGCGCTGCGGAATATGTTGGCGCTTTATAAATAAATGTTAGTAATAATAATAATAATAATAATAATAATGTAGATTGTAAGCTCTTTTGGGCAGGGCTCCCTTCACCTCTTGTATCGGTTACTGATTGCTTTATATGTTACTCTGTATGCCCAATGTGTGTAACCCACTTATTGTACAGCGCTGCGGGGTATGTTGGCGCTTTATAAATAATAATAATAACAGCCAAAACCGAGCGTCAATAGAAGTCAACGGGAGGTGATTTTTTTCAACATTCAACCTGATTTATAACTTGAGTTTTCTAAAATGATGTGATTTTAGAGGTGATCGAGGAGTTTTTTTTATATCAAGTGTTTTTGATTTAAGCTTTTTTTGTAAATTAGTTTGAGTTTTGAAAAACTCAGTCTGGTTCATTCAAGGTTTTTTTCAGAAACATAAACTTAAATCAATCATTTGTAAATTGGCCTCTAGATTAGTTTTATTGTTTTTTGGCCCCGAACTGTAAAAGTTTTACATAGTAACATAGTAGGTTGGGTTGAAAAAAGACACACATCCATCAAGTTCAACCATAATGCCTATATATAACCTGCCTAACTGCTAGTTGATCCAGAGGAAGGCAAAAAAACCCCATCTGAAGCCTCTAATTTGCCCCAGAGGGGAAAAATTCCTTCCTGACTCCAAGATGGCAATCGGCCCAGTCCCTGGATCAACTAGTACTGAGAGCTATCTCCCCTACCCCTGTATTCCCTCACTTGTACTGAGAGCTATCCCCCCTACCCCTGTATTCCCTCACTTGTACTGAGAGCTATCTCCCATACCCCTGTATTCCCTCACTTGTACTGAGAGCTATCCCCCCTACCCCTGTATTCCCTCACTTGTACTGAGAGCTATCTCCCCTACCCCTGTATTCCCTCACTTGTACTGAGAGCTATCCCCCATACCCCTGTATTCCCTCACTTGTACTGAGAGCTATCTCCCCTACCCCTGTATTCCCTCACTTGTACTGAGAGCTATCCCCCCTACCCCTGTATTCCCTCACTTGTACTGAGAGCTATCTCCCCTACCCCTGTATTCCCTCACTTGTACTGAGAGCTATCTCCCCTACCCCTGTATTCCCTCACTTGTACTGAGAGCTATCTCCCCTACCCCTGTATTCCCTCACTTGTACTGAGAGCTATCCCCCCTACCCCTGTATTCCCTCACTTGTACTGAGAGCTATCCCCCCTACCCCTGTATTCCCTCACTTGTACTGAGAGCTATCTCCCCTACCCCTGTATTCCCTCACTTGTACTGAGAGCTATCCCCCCTACCCCTGTATTCCCTCACTTGTACTGAGAGCTATCCCCCCTACCCCTGTATTCCCTCACTTGTACTGAGAGCTATCCCCCCCTACCCTGTATTCCCTCACTTGTACTGAGAGCTATCCCCCCTACCCCTGTATTCCCTCACTTGTACTAAGAGCTATCTCCCCTACCCCTGTATTCCCTCACTTGTACTGAGAGCTATCCCCCCTACCCCTGTATTCCCTCACTTGTACTGAGAGCTATCTCCCCTACCCCTGTATTCCCTCACTTGTACTGAGAGCTATCCCCCCTACCCCTGTATTCCCTCACTTGTACTGAGAGCTATCCCCCCTACCCCTGTATTCCCTCACTTGTACTGAGAGCTATCCCCCCTACCCCTGTATTCCCTCACTTGTACTGAGAGCTATCTCCCCTACCCCTGTATTCCCTCACTTGTACTGAGAGCTATCTCCCCTACCCCTGTATTCCCTCACTTGTACTGAGAGCTATCCCCCCTACCCCTGTATTCCCTCACTTGTACTGAGAGCTATCTCCCCTACCCCTGTATTCCCTCCACTTGTACTGAGAGCTATCTCCCCTACCCCCTGTATTCCCTCACTTGTACTGAGAGCTATCTCCCCTACCCCTGTATTCCCTCACTTGTACTGAGAGCTATCTCCCCTACCCCTGTATTCCCTCACTTGTACTGAGAGCTATCTCCCATAACCCTGTATTCCCTCACTTGTACTGAGAGCTATCCCCTACCCCTGTATTCCCTCACTTGTACTGAGAGCTATCTCCCATACCCCTGTATTCCCTCACTTGTACTGAGAGCTATCCCCCCTACCCCTGTATTCCCTCACTTGTACTGAGAGCTATCCCCCCTACCCCTGTATTCCCTCACTTGTACTGAGAGCTATCCCCCCTACCCCTGTATTCCCTCACTTGTACTGAGAGCTATCTCCCATACCCCTGTATTCCCTCACTTGTACTGAGAGCTATCTCCCATAACCCTGTATTCCCTCACTTGTACTGAGAGCTATCCCCCCTACCCCTGTATTCCCTCACTTGTACTGAGAGCTATCTCCCATACCCCTGTATTCCCTCACTTGTACTAAGAGCTATCTCCCCTACCCCTGTATTCCCTCACTTGTACTGAGAGCTATCTCCCATACCCCTGTATTCCCTCACTTGTACTGAGAGCTATCCCCCCTACCCCTGTATTCCCTCACTTGTACTGAGAGCTATCCCCCCTACCCCTGTATTCCCTCACTTGTACTGAGAGCTATCTCCCCTACCCCTGTATTCCCTCACTTGTACTGAGAGCTATCCCCCTACCCCTGTATTCCCTCACTTGTACTGAGAGCTATCTCCCATACCCCTGTATTCCCTCACTTGTACTAAGAGCTATCTCCCCTACCCCTGTATTCCCTCACTTGTACTGAGAGCTATCTCCCCTACCCCTGTATTCCCTCACTTGTACTGAGAGCTATCTCCCCTACCCCTGTATTCCCTCACTTGTACTGAGAGCTATCCCCCCTACCCCTGTATTCCCTCACTTGTACTGAGAGCTATCTCCCCTACCCCTGTATTCCCTCACTTGTACTGAGAGCTATCCCCCCTACCCCTGTATTCCCTCACTTGTACTGAGAGCTATCCCCCTACCCCTGTATTCCCTCACTTGTACTGAGAGCTATCCCCCCTACCCCTGTATTCCCTCACTTGTACTGAGAGCTATCCCCCCTACCCCTGTATTCCCTCACTTGTACTGAGAGCTATCTCCCATACCCCTGTATTCCCTCACTTGTACTGAGAGCTATCCCCCCTACCCCTGTATTCCCTCACTTGTACTGAGAGCTATCTCCCTACCCCTGTATTCCCTCACTTGTACTGAGAGCTATCCCCCCTACCCCTGTATTCCCTCACTTGTACTGAGAGCTATCCCCCCTACCCCTGTATTCCCTCACTTGTACTGAGAGCTATCTCCCATACCCCTGTATTCCCTCACTTGTACTGAGAGCTATCCCCCCTACCCCTGTATTCCCTCACTTGTACTGAGAGCTATCTCCCATACCCCTGTATTCCCTCACTTGTACTGAGAGCTATCCCCCCTACCCCTGTATTCCCTCACTTGTACTGAGAGCTATCTCCCTACCCCTGTATTCCCTCACTTGTACTGAGAGCTATCCCCCCTACCCCTGTATTCCCTCACTTGTACTGAGAGCTATCTCCCCTACCCCTGTATTCCCTCACTTGTACTGAGAGCTATCTCCCTACCCCTGTATTCCCTCACTTGTACTGAGAGCTATCCCCCCTACCCCTGTATTCCCTCACTTGTACTGAGAGCTATCTCCCCTACCCCTGTATTCCCTCACTTGTAACTGAGAGCTATCCCCCCTACCCCTGTATTCCCTCACTTGTACTGAGAGCTATCTCCCCTACCCCTGTATTCCCTCACTTGTACTGAGAGCTATCTCCCCTACCCCTGTATTCCCTCACTTGTACTGAGAGCTATCTCCCCTACCCCTGTATTCCCTCACTTGTACTGAGAGCTATCTCCCTACCCCTGTATTCCCTCACTTGTACTGAGAGCTATCCCCCCTACCCCTGTATTCCCTCACTTGTACTGAGAGCTATCTCCCCTACCCCTGTATTCCCTCACTTGTACTGAGAGCTATCTCCCCTACCCCTGTATTCCCTCACTTGTACTGAGAGCTATCTCCCCTACCCCTGTATTCCCCTCACTTGTACTGAGAGCTATCTCCCATAACCCTGTATTCCCTCACTTGTACTGAGAGCTATCTCCCATAACCCTGTATTCCCTCACTTGTACTGAGAGCTATCCCCCCTACCCCTGTATTCCCTCACTTGTACTGAGAGCTATCCCCGCTACCCCTGTATTCCCTCACTTGTACTGAGAGCTATCCCCCTACCCCTGTATTCCCTCACTTGTACTGAGAGCCTATCCCCCCTACCCCTGTATTCCCTCACTTGTACTGAGAGCTATCCCTCCTACCCCTGTATTCCCTCACTTGTACTGAGAGCTATCTCCCTACCCCTGTATTCCCTCACTTGTACTGAGAGCTATCTCCCTACCCCTGTATTCCCTCACTTGTACTGAGAGCTATCTCCCCTACCCCTGTATTCCCTCACTTGTACTGAGAGCTATCCCCGCTACCCCTGTATTCCCTCACTTGTACTGAGAGCTTATCCCCCCTACCCCTGTATTCCCTCACTTGTACTGAGAGCTATCCCCCCTACCCCTGTATTCCCTCACTTGTACTGAGAGCTATCCCCCCTACCCCTGTATTCCCTCACTTGTACTGAGAGCTATCCCCCTACCCCTGTATTCCCTCACTTGTACTGAGAGCTATCCCTCCTACCCCTGTATTCCCTCACTTGTACTGAGAGCTATCCCCCCTACCCCTGTATTCCCTCACTTGTACTGAGAGCTATCTCCCCTACCCCTGTATTCCCTCACTTGTACTGAGAGCTATCTCCCCTACCCCTGTATTCCCTCACTTGTACTGAGAGCTATCTCCCCTACCCCTGTATTCACTCACTTGTACTGAGAGCTATCTCCCCTACCCCTGTATTCCCTCACTTGTACTGAGAGCTATCTCCCCTACCCCTGTATTCCCTCACTTGTACTGAGAGCTATCCCCCCTACCCCTGTATTCCCTCACTTGTACTGAGAGCTATCCCCCCTACCCCTGTATTCCCTCACTTGTACTGAGAGCTATCTCCCCTACCCCTGTATTCCCTCACTTGTACTGAGAGCTATCTCCCCTACCCCTGTATTCCCTCACTTGTACTGAGAGCTATCTCCCCTACCCCTGTATTCCCTCACTTGTACTGAGAGCTATCCCCCCTACCCCTGTATTCCCTCACTTGTACTGAGAGCTATCTCCCCTACCCCTGTATTCCCTCACTTGTACTGAGAGCTATCCCCCCTACCCCTGTATTCCCTCACTTGTACTGAGAGCTATCTCCCCTACCCCTGTATTCCCTCACTTGTACTGAGAGCTATCCCCCCTACCCCTGTATTCCCTCACTTGTACTGAGAGCTATCTCCCCTACCCCTGTATTCCCTCACTTGTACTGAGAGCTATCTCCCCTACCCCTGTATTCACTCACTTGTACTGAGAGCTATCTCCCCTACCCCTGTATTCCCTCACTTGTACTGAGAGCTATCCCCCCTACCCCTGTATTCACTCACTTGTACTGAGAGCTATCTCCCCTACCCCTGTATTCCCTCACTTGTACTGAGAGCTATCCCCCCTACCCCTGTATTCCCTCACTTGTACTGAGAGCTATCTCCCATACCCCTGTATTCCCTCACTTGTACTGAGAGCTATCCCCCCTACCCCTGTATTCCCTCACTTGTACTGAGAGCTATCCCCCCTACCCCTGTATTCCCTCACTTGTACTGAGAGCTATCCCCCCTACCCCTGTATTCCCTCACTTGCTAAATACCCACCCAGCCCCTTCTTAAAGCTATATAATGTATCAGCCAGCACGACTGATTCGGGGAGGGAATTCCACAACTTCACAGCTCTCACTGTAACAAATCCTTTCCCAATATTTAAACGGAACCTCCCTTCTTCTAAACGGAGTGGGTGCCCTCGTGTCCGTTGGAAGGACCTACTGGTAAATAAAACATTAGAAAGGTTATTATATGATCCCCTTATATATTTATACATAGTTATCATGTCACCCCTTAAGCGCCTCTTCTCCAGTGTAAACAGACCCAACTGGGCCAGTCTTTCCCCATAACTGAGACTTCCCATACCCTTTACCAGCTTAGTTTCCCTTCTCTGGACCCTCTCTAACTCAGTAATGTCCCGTTTGAGAACTGGAGGTCATATGTTTTATCATTATCTTTCACCAGGGAGATTAAAAGATGAAGATATAAGCATACGGCATACAGTGCATGTCAGCGCGGCCGGAGATACACCATGTCATATTACTGTGACCTGTACTGAAGAAGGGGAATCCACTGCTAAATGGACAGACAGTTATAACAAACTCATAGAAGGGTCAAACCACACTATCCACATATATAATGTCACTCTGGATCTCAGCTACAATTGTTCCCTGGCAAACCCAGTCAGCAAAGTCTCCAAAACAGTAAATGTGTGGGCCCTGTGTAATGAAGGTAAGTGGGTCTACAACATTCTAGAACCTCAAAAAAGACTGAAGGTTGGGTCAAAATGTTGTCCTATTTCTACATTCAGTAAAAAGTTTTAAATTCTCCATTTAGGAAAGCGGAACATGGTGGCGCTGATAACAGGACTGTTGGTGGGGCTGTTGGTTGTTATTGGCTGCCTCTGTTCTGTTTACTATTTGACAAAGAAGACCAGGACTTTAAGGTGAGTTCTCCTGATGGTACCTCAGATTTTATTAGATCTTATGATTTAATAAACATACATTACGTCTAAAGTGAGAAGGTCTGAACATACACAGACATTACACAAAGGATACTCACTATACCTATCTTAGATCAGCACAGACCAGCACAAGGTGTCTCCCACCCATGAAATCAAAACGATGCAAGAACTGTATTTTGTGCGTTCTCTATTACAATTAAAACATAACTTTTATTTTACATATAAAATCATTAGTGAAAACGTGTATCGGGTCAACTAGTGCAATGTTGATTAAAAACAATCATTAGTATAAGCACACCTGTTCTGAGTCCGTAGTTTATGCAGTATATACGCAATTAAGTTCAAAACTAGGGGCCGGTAGCTAGAGGTCAGTTATATTCATTCAAATAGTCAATAACGAGATGGGAGGGGATGGATTACCCAAATAAAAATCAAACTATAGTTTGTCCATTGACGCTTAAGTAGAACTATAACTATATAAACACACAAACACATAGGGGGGGATGAGGGACAGCGGACAAAGGGAGCCTCATGGGCACATACAGGGGAATAAACGCGATAGTCAATCAGTAATTAAGTTTCAATCACATATATATGAGTAGAGACTTAGGGAGGGTATCAGCCAAGCATTCAAACTGTTCTACTCACTTCAGATTATTGTTCAGATCTGAGGCTAAGAAGGCTCATTGAGCAGACCCAAACTCCTAACAACATCCACCACCCCTATGCTGAAAACGGCCTAAACTCGCCGCTCAATCAAAATCACAACCATTCCCATATAGAAATCATCGCTATCCCCTAAGGCTAGCAGCCGCCCCCCCCAAAACCTCCCCTCCCAGTTCTGCCGCCGGCTATCAAGAGCCGCTTCCAGTTCCAGACATGTGCATAAAATCAACCTCCCCTCTCTTCTGCCTGCGGCTATCAAGAGCCACCTATACTCAGCACAAGCGTGCCGGTCAGTTAGCTAACTGACTGTCTAGCAGAGTCTCGCCCATCCCTCGCCCATTACAAGCTGCTTATTGGCCAACAGACAATGAAACAGTCATATCCAATTATCAGCAGAGCATGGGGATTTATGGCTAAGTACATGGTGTTTTTGCCCTGTAGGTAATATGGCACAACATTTCACATTATTGCACGGGGCAAATATAAGTGAATAATGAGGGCCATCTTTATGCACATAAATGACCCTGCCAATTAGTCATTAGATCATTAGGTACTGTACTAAGTCTAATAAAATAAGCCAATAACTTGCTGTTGTATAGACAAAATGGCTTTATGCACAGGATTACCGAGACTTTCTGTCATTCTATGTACCGTTTTAGAAGCCATTTGGGAAAGATTATATTGATTAAATTGGTGTGGCCGTTTGCTAGTTAGTGGCACTTTAATTGTATGGTAACTAGTGATGAGCGAATCTGTCCTGTTTCGCTTCGCCATAAAATTTGCGAAACGGCGAAGAAATGAAAATGGCGAAGAATTCGCGAAACGCATTTGACACCCGCGTCTGTTTTGTCGCTCGCGTCTATTTTTTTTGTCACCCATGTTTTTTTTACGTGACCCAATTTTGATGCGACCGTGCCCAATTTGCCGCGACCGTGCCCTTTTTGCTGCAACCGTGCCCAATTCGCCGTGACCGTGCCCTTGTTGCCGCGACCGCGCCCAATTTGACGCGCGGCAAAAAAAAAAATCCACATGACGAATTTTTCCGCAGCGAATTTTCACGGAAGTTTAGCGAAACTTTTCACCAATGGCGAAATGCGGAAATTCGCTGCAAATCCATGCCTGGCGAAAAAATTCACTCATCACTAATGGTAACTTTGGATAGAATGGCAGAACACACAATAATCACAGCCAGCTTGAGAATATGACTTCTATTAACCCATTCTGTTACCCTGAATAATATATCTGACTGGGGATCATTCAAGGCAACGATTCTGTAGCATCAGGCTCTGAGCGAGAGGCCTTCTGTCCTGAAATCATGAGTCAATGAGACGACCATGTTCTTTCATGTTCCTCCCCCCATGGCACAGGCACCTGTGTCTTATGCTGAACTGAAATTACTGAAGTTTTCCCAAAGGGTAAGTTAACCCTAAGCAGTTGGGCAAACGCACTGATTTTCTGTTGCAGATTCAGGGACAAGGCAAATGGATTTCCAGTCAACGACACCACAGAACTTACTAATGTGCCAGCGGAGAATCCATATTCTGAAATCCAGGACCCGCCGGTAGGAACAGAATGACTGTTCTTGGAAGGAAATGTAGTAAATGGTGTGGAAACAATGAACAAACTGAACAGTTAATTAGTTAAGGTTAATTATTGTCATTGATAAAAAGGTCAACTGCTAAAACTCACAAGAATATGAATCAGCACACATGCCAAGTAGGAAAATGACATAGTTGTACCACCCTAGGCTTTAGCTTGGGGAACAAATAACTGTATCAGGATTCCTTAAAAGGGAAGGAAAGGTAAAAGCTTTATCAGAAAGGTCTATGTAAATACAGCCATAAGCACTAGAGTCCCCTATCAAAAGAAACACAGGATTTATTCACTATATAATATACAAGAGCCACAAATAACCTTTATATGGCCATGGAACTCCTCTGTGACTTATAATATCCCTATATGTTACAATAGGGGGTACTTTATTCACTATATAATA
This sequence comes from Xenopus tropicalis, assembly GCF_000004195.4. Classification (NCBI taxonomy): domain Eukaryota; kingdom Metazoa; phylum Chordata; class Amphibia; order Anura; family Pipidae; genus Xenopus; species Xenopus tropicalis. Next base: position 133,740,394 of record NC_030684.2, on the reverse strand, counting down.
TACAAAAGCCACAAATAACCTTTATATGGCCATGGGACCCCTCTGTGACTTATAATATCCCTATATGTTACAATAGGGGGTACTTTATTCACTATATAATATACAAAAGCCACAAATAACCTTTATATGGCCATGGGACCCCTCTGTGACTTATAATATCCCTATATGTTACAATAGGGGGTACTTTATTCACTATATAATATACAGGAGCCACAAATAACCTTTATATGGCCATGGGACCCCTCTGTGACTTATAATATCCCTATATGTTACAATAGGGGGTACTTTATTCACTATATAATATACAAAAGCCACAAATAACCTTTATATGGCCATGGGACCCCTCTGTGACTTATAATATCCCTATATGTTACAATAGGGGGTACTTTATTCACTATATAATATACAGGAGCCACAAATAACCTTTATATGGCCATGGGATCCCTCTGTGACTTATAATATCCCTATATGTTACAATAGGGGGTACTTTATTCACTATATAATATACAAAAGCCACAAATAACCTTTATATGGCCATGGGACCCCTCTGTGACTTATAATATCCCTATATGTTACAATAGGGGGTACTTTATTCACTATATAATATACAGGAGCCACAAATACCCTTTATATGGCCATGGAACCCCTCTGTGACTTATAATATCCCTATATTTTACAATAGGGGGTACTTTATTCACTATATAATATACAAGAGCCACAAATACCCTTTATATGGCCATGGAACTCCTCTGTGACTTATAATATCCCTATATGTTACAATAGGGGGTACTTTATCCACTATATAATTTACAGGCTATTCATGGATCTGTGTATTATAGTTATAAAAAACTAATAATATTAAGAGCTCGAATTACCCAGACCATAAAAAGTTCTTTAATACCCCCCATCTCCCTTTAGTTTTATATCTTTATTTGGTAGGGCTCACACATTGCAATTTGTGTATTAGGGTCTGAACGTACAGTAGATTGCTATCTGTGTAGCACTTACTGCATTTACTATAAGTTGTGTGTGTTAAAGAAAAACTATACCCCCAACAATGTAGGTCTCTATAAAAAGATATCACATAAAACAGCTCATAATGTGCCATTGGGTAATCCTTAATAGGAAAGCTGCATCACTTCCTGTCATCTGATCTCTGAGGGAGCACACAGCCCATCACTAAATGGCGGCTCAAGGGAAAGGATGTAAAAGGGCAATATTTACTGATATATATATTCCAGTTGGCGAGAATCTTTAATAGGTCACTTAACATAATATAAACTATCTGTTGGTTACGTATTCATTCTGGGGGTGTAGTTTCCCTTTACGTACTAACATTACTCCAGGCTGTAATACATCTATTAAGCAATGTATTTTCTGAATACTGCAATCTCTGTGTGTGTTGAAGTCCATAGTAATGTAGTGTAGTAATATAGTATTTTCTTTGCCGGCTCATTTTATGCCGGCAGAGAAGCCTCAGTCACCTCTCATGCTGCCTGCCATAGAAATGAATGGCAACCAGTGTCGGAGTGGCCCACCAGGATACCAGGAAAACTCCCGGTGGGCCCAGGTGTCAGTGGGCCCTCCTGCTCCTGTCCATTTGGCCTGTTTCATGGTCATTCCCTATTCCTAAATGGGAAGAAAGAGATGGAAGGATAGATGCTAGCATGTAAATAAAAGAGACTAGGAGAATAAAGAGGTTGGGTGAGGAAAGGAGGAAAGATAGTTTGGAGAGTGGGCCCAGGGTCTAAGGTTTTCTGGTGGCCCCTGGGGTCCCAGTCCGACACTGATGGCAACTGATGTCACCAGTGGTGATAGGTGAATTGTGGCACTATTCAAATCAACAGCAGGCAAGCCACAGGCAGTGAGACTTGACAGTGCAGAATATATATATACGTATATATGAGCCTTAGCACTGAAATAACTGTAAGCTGCAACTGTTATATCAGATAGTGAACTTCCTGTATATTGTAACTGCCGCCCCTATTGATTGCAATCAGCGTATGAGGTGAGATTGTAGATAATTATACAAATACTGTTATTACTGTTATTGTAGATACTCTTATGGGGCATTTTCAGGGCGTATAATAAACAGCATTACTGAGTAAATAGGGGCAAAACATGTAATTTATATTAATATAACCTGAGGTATCTGCTAGTAAAAGTACAGTAGTTCTATTCAGACACTGGGTTTACAGGATAAAGTGAGTGTATATTTGGCATAGCAGAGTGCCGTTGATGTAATAAACACTGCTATATATAATGTAGGTTTGAAATCAGTGTTTTTAGGCAATGAACATAGTGTAGATGTGAACCTTTTGGGGTTATTAACACTAGAATTTATCTATATTACCATTAATAGGCGAAGAAAAAACTGCCCAACAGCAACATCGCCCCAGTGAAAAAGGACATCGAAACGGTCTATTACTTGTTGCAGATGTCCCCCAAGGTGTGTGCGTAACAATAATAGGGTTTGATGCTTCTCTACAGAGAGAAAGTGCTGGGTGTGCCAACATGGTGCAAAGTAGAGGGCAAATAAACATAAGGGAAACTTGGATTTAACATATGAAGAGCTGGAACTTCCAGGGTTCCTTTTGTACAGAGGTTGCCAATAAGGCCCCCTGAGGGGGAGTGGTTAGAGCAGTGGCGGATAGGACTCAGCCTGCACACCAGCAGGTATTGGTGTAACTATAGAGAAAGTAGACCCCATGGTCGCAGGGGGCCCGGGAGATAGGGGAGCCCAGACAACGGGGTCTGCTACCTCTATAGTTATGAAATAAATTTAAAAAATAGTTTCAAAGCCGGGGGGGGGGTAGGTGGGGGGCAGGCAGTGGGCGGGTAGGATACAGGTTGGAGCACTGAGCAGCTGTGCGTCGGGCCCCTCTTGAGATTTTTTTCATAGGGGGACCCGGCGCCAACTTGTTACGCCACTGCCAGTAGAGCGATAGCTGTAGAAAATGGCCATTAGTTCTCTTAGATATCCCTGAAAGCCCACCCTGAAGGTCAGTTACAGCGAGATTTGCGGTGAATATTCATTTACTGTCCTAAATATGCTTGGAACTATGGCTAAATAACAAATAAATCAATATTTTCCTAGAGCTGTACTCAATTCATGAGCTACGGGGGGGCACTGACCAAAGGTTAAACCTTCACTGGGGGGCACTGACCAAAGGTTAAATCTTCACTGGGGGCCTGACCAACAGTTAAACCTTTAGACATATTCAATTAACTTTCGCCTAGTGGATCACATGCTACTACCATTCAGCATGCAGCCAAAACTTGCATTGGCGCTGCATTGTGGGTAAAAACATGGCAATTTCCATCAATGTTTAGTGTTTTGCAAATGGCACCAGTCACTCAATATCCCCTTTCCAAAGTGACTTCAGAATTGTGAATGACTTTATAAAACACAAGTTAAATGTTTATCTTCCAATCCCACAGCCTGTCCCCATGGAGAAGCCACGGCAGCAGCAGAACGACCCCTTATACGACACCATAAAATAACTCTAATAAAGTAATACATCATCTTCTACCTCCAAGAACCTCTAATTCTGGAACCCAAATCTTGTGTCCATTACACTCACACTGCTTTGGGGCTGGGCTTGGAGCCAATGAGGCTGGAGAAACAGTACGGCCAAGAGGAAAGAAGCAGAAGGTTCAGCATCAGCCTCTGTGTATGGGATAAGTCAAGATGGGTGGTGGGGGGGCAAGGGATAAGGGGGACCCCATAAAAACCTCTGTTCCCCATTCCTTTCTAGCACCTCCTGATGAATACGTCTGGGGAGTTACAGGTCTTGGTCTTTGTCCTGCTACCAGAGTGATCTACAGCCATGAACCTGCCAATAGGGAGCAAACTGTCCTGTTCTTTGGTTTATCTGTTAATCTTGGGGTTCATTCCCAAACTGACTGATAATAATGTTAGACTGGTAAATATGTGCTATGCTTTTCCACTGCCTGTATTTAAGAGGAAATCTAATCAGCAAAGATGAAAGTCTATGGCAGAGGTTTCTGTTCTGTGGGGCTGGATCCTGCAGTAGAATGCTGCCCACGCAGCCAATCCTTGTTCCCCTTAATACCCAGGCTTAAAGGACCAGTAGTACCTAGAAATTAAGAAAGCCAGTTGGGGGGGATTTTGGGTGACTGTTACCCCAATGTTTCTATATATCTGTAACCTTGTTATGGGCTAAGGGGGCCCAGCCTGAAGGCCAGTTAGGGGGGGATTTGGGGTGAGTGCTTATTTGTGCCCTGGGTACCCCTGGAGCAGGGTGACTGTTACAACAATATTTATATTCTATTCTGTTGTACATGTGTATTTTTTATATGCAAAGTTTTTGAGTTCATCCAAGGTTTACAAATAAACTTCTTTTTTCATATAAACAATGAAATCCATTGTCTTTTATACAGTTTATCTGTTATGTATAAGTTCCCTATTCTAGCTTGAATGGCTGTCTGTATGGGTAAAACCATATACACTTTCCTGGAAATGTTTTGTTCTTTCTGTGGGGGAACAGAATGATTTACACTTAGACACGGTGGCACAGGGAGCCTGTAGCAAAGGCAATAGAGACTATAGAGCTAAGCCGGCCCGGCTCTGTGCCAATAGGTCACGTATGTAGGAGTCTGTTTGAAACCCCTGTAATATGCCGCATTGCAGTCTAGTACCGGGCACAGAAAATACAGAAATAGATTGTTTCACATCATTTATATTTTGGGAACTTTGTGCAGTGTCTCTTTCCAAATGAATTGCATTGTTTATAATACCCAGTTCCATATCCTCTTCTTAAGTTTTATTCCCATTCTACATTCAATACAAATGACCCCCAGCTCTCAGCCTTACGAGGATATTAAGAAGAGACATATTTGCTTCATGCTATATATTAGAATTAGTTTATAGGGAGTGGGGTGCTATAAGCTATATGTGCCAATTGGAGATTTGGGAAATTATTTCTGGTGTCGTTTTAAACCGCTATGGTTTAATGTAAGGAATATGGGTCTTTTAAAATGCCCTCACCTTTGTTAAAGTAGTGGATATATATATATATATACATATATATGTATGTCGGTATAATGTACATTTGGAGAAGGTTTTTCCAGTATAATAGTACCCTTATGCAGGGGCACTGGTCCTAAATACGCCATCTGCCCCTATGACCCCCACCCAGTTCCACCGCTGGATTTCCTATGGAAGAGGGCATATATATTTTTTCTAAATAAAAAAAGAAAATATAGGCACTCAAGGACCGCCCGCAAACGTGCCACCCTAGGCACAGGCCCTCAGGTGCCTAATTATAAACATGCCCCTGCCTCCATGCACAAAGGAAGGTTTATACAGAATGGGTTTGCTGGTAGTGATGAGTGAACCTGTCCCACTTTGCTTGAAAAGATTTGTGAAACGGTGCAAAATCTGTGAAACGCATTAAAAAAATGACAAATGGCGAAACGTGGTAATTCGGCCTGGTGAATTATTTCACCCATCGCTATTTGCTGAAATGGGAGTGGGAGAACTTGACTTCACAGAGCCCTGACCGTAACTCCATATAACCTGTATAATGAAATGCAACCCCTTCGGTGAGCCAGGTCTAATGCCCAACATCAGTGCCCAACCTCTTTTGCCAAAATGGAAGCAAATGCCAGCAATGATGTTCCAGCCTTTGATGGAAAGCTTCCCGGAAGAGCAGGGACTGCCAAGGCAACTTCATATTAATCCCATTGGGTTGGGAATGAGATGTTGGCCAGGCAGTCCCGATACTTTGGCTTTGTAGTATATTGCAGAATACTCAAGCTTGCCAATCCAAAATCATCTTCCTAGACACAAGTGATGTTCAGAGGGGCACCATGGGTGGGGCTAAAGTGCTTATAACTAACTGCACCCTTGGGGGCTTTGTGGAGGTACCACATCAGATTCCCGGCACTCACCCCGGCGCTCATATAAAATCTGGGATAGTTGGTTATAATATTGGCAGGGGGGGTAACAGCAGTGGCAGCAGATGCCAGGGGGCTGCATTTACCTCCATCCTATTTTGCTGAAGTTAAAGCTCAGCAGAAGCAGCTCAGCTGCAAGGGTCACCTGTCACTAGTTGCCGGGGAACTTTTCACCATTATTTGGCGCATGATAAGAGGGAAGTGATTTTTTTTTACTTCCTGTAATGAAGATCTAAGCACAAGGCTTGGATGTTTGGAATAAATATATCTGAGAATTCCCTAAAGCTGACATGGTCAGGGGTGTATTTATAATAAGGCACCTGAGGGTCAGTACCTAGAATGGCATGTTTTGGGAAGGGGGGGGGGTTATTTAAAAAAAATAAATAAATTCCCACAACCACCTCCATGGATTTCCATGGGAAATCCGGCAAAGGAGCTGGGGCATGAGGGGGGTACGGGGTTGCGGGCTCTGCAGAAGTGACATTACACACAGTGTATTTAAGTTCGGTGCCTAGGGAAGCACCCTTGGACACAGTGTGACTGTGTGACACAAGGGTATATATATATTGTGGAGTGCTGCGCTATTTTCTGTTTTTTCCCTTTTCTCCATTTTTGGAGTTTTTCCCAGTGACACATCTGAATTTAGGAATAGTGATGAGCGAATCTGTCCCAAAAATGTTGCAACTATTTTTTTGTCGCCCACGGCTATTCTTTTGTCACACAGCTATTCTTTTGTCGCCCGCGACTAATTTTTTGTCGCCCGCGACTAATTTTTTGTCGCCCACGACTATTTTTTGTCACCCGCGGCTATTTTTTTGTCGCCTGCGGCTATTTTTTTGTTACCCACGGCTATTCTTTTGTTGCCCACAGCTATTCTTTTGTCGCACAGCTATTCTTTTGTCGCCCGCGGCTATTTTTTTGTCGCCTGCGGCTATTTTGTTTGTTTCCTGCAGCTATTTTTTTGTCGCCTGCAGCTATTCTTTTGTTGCCTGCGGCCATTCTTTTGTCGCCCGCAGCTATTCTTTTGTCGTGGGTGACAATTTTTGGACGCTCAGCGAATTTTTCCGCGGCGATTTTTTCATCCGGTTCGCGAAACAATCTGCCTATGGTGAAACATGGAAATTCGCCGCAAATCCATGCCTGCCGAAAATGTTTTGTTTGCCCATCACTATTTAGCAACATTGGTGTGAAGGGCTGCAGCTTCTTCATCAGACGAGATCAGATCTGATGGTGTCTGACAGGCTGTTTTTTTTTTTATCGAATTACACGACTGTCAGATGTAGATGCAGGAACAACATCCACCATGTATCTGATCTGACATTACAGCTATGGGGATCAGATCGTTTTAGGATCCTACAAAACTGCGTGGTGTTGCAAGACAAGATCAGATAAAGTCTGACCCACAAAATCTAAACAAAACCCCCCATGGAGTTTAACCCTCGACCAATTGAAAATGCATAATAAATATGTTGTGTGTCCCCTTTAGGTAAAACCTTCACATAAAAACTAATTTATTAAAGTTTAGTCAATTTTTAGCACCATGAGATTCGTCTGAAGTCTGCCGGCTATTGGTCCACACTGACTATAAGTAGATGAGATACTGGGGATCACTTTTCATTGAAGTGCAACATGGGATGGGGGGGGCTATATGTGTAATATTTAGCAATGTTCAAGATGCAATAAGAAACCCAATGTAAAAATTGATCCTGCCCTTCCTCAGCAGCTTACATTAAAGGGTGAGGTAATCTGGCGACTCCTAGTGGTTAGGGTGCAAATTACAGATGTTTACTCATACATTATTTTACTGATTTTTTTTTTTGTTACTTATATACAGGGCCGGAACTAGGGGTAGGCAGAAGAGGCAGCTGCCTAGGGCGCAACGATTGGGGGGCGCCAGGAGCCTCTCCTGCCTACCCCTAGTGCTACTTTGTCATTGCCTCCGCCGCTTGTCATTAGCGGCGGAGGTAATGACCGATCTAATCGCCCCGCCCCCCCTGCACCGCCTCCTGTGCTTTGGCTCGCATGCGCCGTTCGGGGGGGTGGGGAGGTGGGCGGAGTTGGCCGATCGGGTTGCCTAGGGCGCAACGATTGAGGGGTGCCAGGCAGCCTCTCCTGCCTACCCCTAGTGCTACTTTGTCATTGCCTCCGCCACTTATCATTAGCGGTGGAGGCAATGACCGATCGAATCGGGAGGTGGGCGGAGTTGGCTGACTGGGTTGCCTAGGGCGCAAGGTCGGCTTGGCCCGCCCCTGCTTATATAGCACACATCAATCCCTGCCCCAGTACAAATATCCTAAAGTGCTCCAAGCAGGAATTTGCCCCCCCCAAAAGCTGAACATGGTGTGCTCCCACACTACTTCCTGTTACAGTTAGAGCTGCATTACTTCCTGTCAGCTGATCTCTGAGGGAACACACAGCCCATCACAAAATGGCGGCTCAAGGGAAAGGATATAAAAGGGCAATATTTACTGATATATATATTCCAGTTGGTGAGATTCTTTAATAGGTCACTTAACATAATATAAACTATCAGTTGGTTACGTTCATTCTGTTGTATAGTTTTTAAATTGGTTGTACTTTTCTATTTATTTGTAGACAAGGCAACAGAGTAGCAAGATGTGGGGGATAAAGCAAAGTACAGTGTAAAATGAGCAGCTAAAAGCAATATTACACTATAATATATACAGGAAATGTGTAACGCGTGCTGTGGTGATGACCAGCTGCTACATACTAGGTCATTCTGAAGTTGACCAGGTTCTTTAAAGAATCTAAAGCAGCTAATCAGCTCCAGAATGCACAAGGTAAGTCAGACTAAGATCTGGTATATAGCTTTAAGTATATTAGCTTTAAATATATTACTATGGGGCCACTGGGAGAGCCTGGTACTCTGGCAGAACTAACAAACTGCTTCTCAACAAAGGGGATATTCACCGTTATATTAGGCCTGTTATAAATGGGCCCATTCTATGCATCTTTTTAATTGCTTTTGTATTATTATTTATATTGTATTATTTTTAACTGCTATTGGGTTGTCGGGGTCACTGACCCTTGAACGCAACTATTATATTGTATGTATATCTTTATTTATAAAGTGCTACTTATGTACGCAGCGCTGTACAGTAGAATACAATAATACAAACAGGGGGTTATTAAGATAATAATAGATAAATACACAGTATAACAGGTAAGAGTCAAAGACACAAGAGGATGGAGGTCCCTGCCCCATAGAGCTTACAATCTATATGGGAGGGTAAGGGTCAAAGGCACAAGAGGATGGAGGTCCCTGCCCCGTAGAGCTTACAATCTATATGGGAGGGTAAGAGTCACAGACACAAGAGGATGGAGGTCCCTGCCCCGTAGAGCTTACAATCTATATGGGAGGGTAAGAGTCAAAGACACAAGAGGATGGAGGTCCCTGCCCCGTAGAGCTTACAATCTATATGGGAGGGTAAGAGTTAAAGGCACAAGACGATGGAGGTCCCTGCCCCATAGAGCTTACAATCTAGATGGGAGGGTAAGAGTCAAAGATACAAGAGGATGGGGGTCCCTGCCCCGTAGAGCTTACAATCTATATGGGAGGGTAAGAGTCAAAGACACAAGAGGATGGAGGTCCCTGCCCCGTAGAGCTTACAATCTATATGGGAGGGTAAGAGTCAAAGACACAAGAGGATGGAGGTCCCTGCCCCGTAGAGCTTACAATCTATATGGGAGGGTAAGAGCCAAAGACACAAGAGGATGGAGGTCCCTGCCCCGTAGAGCTTACAATCTATATGGGAGGGTAAGAGTCAAAGGCACAAGAGGATGGAGGTCCCTGCCCCGTAGAGCTTACAATCTATATGGGAGGGTAAGAGTCAAAGGCACAAGAGGATGGAGGTCCCTGCCCCGTAGAGCTTACAATCTATATGGGAGGGTAAGAGTCAAAGAAACAAGAGGATGGAGGCCCCTGCCCCATAGAGCTTACAATCTATATGGGAGGGTAAGAGTCAAAGGCACAAGAGGATGGAGGTCCCTGCCCCGTAGAGCTTACAATCTATATGGGAGGGTAAGAGTCAAAGACACAAGAGGATGGAGGTCCCTGCCCCGTAGAGCTTACAATCTATATGGGAGGGTAAGAGTCAAAGGCACAAGAGGATGGAGGTCCCTGCCCCGTAGAACTTACAATCTATATGGGAGGGTAAGAGTCAAAGACACAAGAGGATGGAGGTCCCTGCCCTGTAGAGCTTACAATCTATATGGGAGGGTAAGAGTCAAAGACACAAGAGGATGGAGGTCCCTGCCCCGTAGAGCTTACAATCTAGATGGGAGGGTAACTTACAGACACAAGTAGGCAAATTATATTAGCAAGAGTCCCATTTTATTTTAATTCTTATTGTATTGCTCAACTTTATTTTCAGGCTGTCCCCTATTCATATTCCATTCTGATTTAGTGCCTGGTGGCTAAGGTAAGACTGAGAGCTGTAGAACAAAAAAATATATACATATTTAGGGAAAGCCCTTGCCTGTCTCAGCACTGTAATGCCCCCAGGGTTCTACACTGAGATGGGAGTGGAAGAACCTTATTATAGTCCTGACCTTAATGTAACTGGAAAGCCAACCATAAGCCATTATGTATCAATGGAAGCAAATCCCACCAGCTTTGGGGCTGTTATAGCAGCAGGGGCAACTGCATATTCCTCCCTTTGCTTTGGGAATGAGTACATCCACTTAAGTTCTATTGCCAATAAAGTGTTTGCAGTATTACTTGGTGTATAACAGGAGGCCAGTGATTGTTGTGCTGCCTGTAATGACCAATTCGGCTGAGATTTATAACCACAGGGGGTTTTAGTTCCAGTTGCACATCCTCATCCCAAGTGGCGGCGGTGGCTGAACCCACATCAGTGAAAAGCACCTAGAATATGTTTCACAGATTAGTTGTTCCTTAATGAAATTAAAAGGGACATTCACCCTAAATAAACCAGTAGATATTCCAATGACAAGCAGCGGGGGGCAATGATAAGGGAGCGCAGACTAGGGGGGGCAGGAGAGGTACCTGCTTGATGCCCCCTCATGGTTGAACCCTCGGAGGTGCCCCTTCTACCTACCCCTAGTTCCAGCCCTGTACTGCAGATACAAATAACCAGTAGTTATTGTTATTTTTTATCTTGTGACAACATATTACTAAGCAAGAAGGCTTTTGCATTAATAGTTCCTGTACCAGCTGAGCTTACACTCCAATTTCCCTACCACAGTCATGCAAACCACTCAGCAGGTAGGTAACCCTGGACAGCAGCTTGCAATCAAACCTCTGATTGGTTGCTAAGGGTTACTAGACCTAGACAAACTTCGTCTTTTTATTACATCACCCCAGTGTAATACTGATGGCTGCATTGGGTAATGGAAGCCTACTGTTTAGAGAATAGACAACACAGTTGTACAGAGAGTCACCCGGTGGCTGTGAGACTGCCCTGGGATCTGTAGGTCACTGCCCATTGGACATCCTCGGAAGCCTATTACAGGCTGAGACTGACGAAACTGCTCTGAACAGGAAGTCTCCCAACTAGAAAAAAATTTCCATTCCAAACCAGATCTGTAATCTGTAGCGGCCAATAAGGGAGTTTGCTGGGAATAAGCTTAATGTATCTAATACCCTTCCAGCAAATCAATTCCAGTGCTGCTTCATCTTGGCTGGAAAGAACAGCAATGACCTGGTTTCTAATTAAGCAACATCTTTCATTAGTAAGTCAGCAGGGAGAGGAAGTGCTCCACCTACTGGCCAGCATGGTGCATCACATCTTATTATAACAATATGGCAAATCTTGAAATTTTGGACCATTGCTGTTGGAGAGTCTGAAATGTGTACTTAATGCTTATATATACAGTATATATGTATACAGTAATTAGTGCCCAAATCGACAGACAGGTGTATCTGCCCCACGCGGGGTTATGCCACACTGAGCCAATGAGATGCAGGGACGCCTGCTCTCTTTAGGGAGCTGGACATACCAGTAGGAGCCACCGGGGGTCATATGCGTACCATAATTGTTGTCCAACGGCCCAGTGGAGGAATCGCAACATTGTATCTAGGAAGGTTACACATAGTAACCAGAACTGAACTACAACAATGTCCAGCTCCCTAAAGAGAGCAGGCGTCCCTGCATCTCACTGGCTCGCTGTGGCATAACCCCGCGTGGGGCAGATACACCTGTCTGTCGTGTTGGGCACAAATTACTGTAGTGGGGACAGAAGGCGGTCCCCCTGCCTCCAATATGGCCGTGTCAGCTATTGCGCATGGGAGACTTTGAGTTTGGCCGTTTGAGGAACCGGTACGTGAGTGACTATTAGCAGCAATGCTGCCCCCGATATAGGGTCCCCCTGACGTTGTGTACTGTTGGGCAAATCAACCAATTGTTACGGCAGCAAGATGTCGACTTTGTGCCTCTCTGGGCACAGCCGACCAACGACAAAAGCTCCTGTGTGGAGCTGAAACGTTGGTCTCAATAAACCTCTGATTTTTTCTATTTTTTGATCCTGTGACCTTTCTGTGAAAATCCTCTGTGTGCCATCACTCTAGCCTCTATATATATCAAATATCCCCTTCTTAGGGAAATCATAGACCAGTAGTGGGTAAACTACAGCCCGTTGGTCTTTTTAATCCGGCCTGCTGACTCCGACGACGGCATAATGCTGGCCCAGCCTGTCTGTCAAATTTTAAAAGTCAATGTGGCCCCTGAGCCAAAAAGTTTGCCCACCCCTGTTCTAGGCATATCAGTCATTTTTAAGCTTCCTGGGATGAAATCGAAGTCACACAGGCGCCATCTTGTGGTGAAACAAACAATTGCAGCCCAATGAGAGCGCAGCAGCATTCAGTTAGCTCACTCTTGCACAATCTAGGTCCTGCATATGTGGGGGGTTCTTATAATGAAAACACACATTTTCACAGTTATTAATTACATTAATTAATATACAATTGTGACTTTACAGAAAGGGGAATCTGTACCAGAGGATTAAGTGAGTCACTGGGCCATTCACTTTTTAAAATGTTTTTATTGTATTATTTTATCCATAGATGTATTCTGGCTTATTTGTAACCACAATAGTGTATTAGTCATTGCATTACATTGTAGCAAGTGATTTCCATAGCTTGGCTGCCTTTACTCTATAGCAGTGCTGCCCAACTTGTTTCATGTAGTGGGCCGATTATTAAATGAAAATTATGGCACAATCAAGAAATCCAAAACAATGAAAAGGCAGGCAGTCCGGATATTAGATGAAAGTAGCAGCAGTAGCTCAGAAAGATGAAGTAAAATCAAAAAGTTTATTTATACTAACACATAATGCTTTTAGCCTTACGCATTTCATACCATGTGGTACTTAATCATAGGCTGAATGAGAAGTCACATACAGGAAATAGTTAAAGGAAAATTAGCCAATGGCTTTACAAAAAAGAGCCGCCAATCACAGCATGTCAGAGTTAATTGGGTGACTCATGAAATTGTAAAAACAAACAAAAGGCACGAGTGTTAGAATGCATACCTCCCAACATTTGAAAAATAAAAAGAGGGACAAAAAGATTTAGTGCGCGTAGCGTGGCAAATTTTTGGCCACACCCACTTTTGTAGCCACGCCCTTATTGCCACACCCCTTTTTTCCAAAAAATATTCCTTTTATATAGTTCAAATGGTGGGATCAGACGCAAAATGTGTTATACCTTCATATTGTACTAGCTAAGGAAAAACTATGTACCAGTTTTATCCCCCCACAGTGCCCCCAATTGACCCCATATCAGTGCCCCCAATTGCCCCACAGACAGTAGCCCCCATACACAGTGCCCCCATATAAAGTGCCCCCAATTGCCCCTATAGAAAGTAGCCCCCATACACAGTGCCCCCAATTGCCCCCGTTGACAGTACCCCCCATATACAGTGCCCCCATACACAGTGCCCCCATAGACAGAGCCCCCAATTGCCCCCGTTGACAGTACCCCCCATACACAGTGCCCCCATAGACAGAGCCCCCAATTGCCCCCGTTGACAGTAGCCCCCATAGACAGAGCCCCCAATTGCCCCTGTTGACAGTAGCCCCCATACACAGTGCCCCCATACACAGAGCCCCCAATTGCCCCCATTGACAGTAGCCCCCATACACAGAGCCCCCAATTGCCCCCATTGACAGTAGCCCCCATACACAGAGCCCCCAATTGCCCCCGTTGACAGTAGCCCCCATACACAGAGCCCCCAATTGCCCCCATTGACAGTAGCCCCCATACACAGAGCCCCCAATTGCCCCCGTTGACAGTAGCCCCCATACACAGTGCCCCCAATTACCCCCGTTGACAGTAGCCCCCATACACAGAGCCCCCAATTGCCCCATCTACAGTAGCCCCTATACACAGAGCCCCCAATTGCCCCCCGTTGACAGTAGCCCCCGTTGACAGTAGCCCCCTTTGACTGACCACTCCGGCTCTGCTTCTTCTGAGGCGGTGACAGGCCCTTTTATAAGGTTACGCCCGGTGCGTACGTGTGACGTCAGGCGCAACCTTATAAAAGGGCCTGTCGCAGCCAAAAACGAAGCAGAGCTGCACAAGAACGAGTCAGCGCATCCCACTGTCCCGGAAATGCGGGACATTCCTTAAACTATCCGGGACAGCGGGATGCGCTATTAAATCCGGGACAGTCCCGCAAAAAGCGGGACGGTTGGGGGGTATGAGAATGATATGTTTCAGAGATCAGTCTGAGATACCACAAGGTGGTATTTATATAATGTATATAAAATGTACCGTATTTTTCGCCATATAAGACGCTCCGGAATATAAGACCCACCCAATTTTAAAGGAGGAAAATCTAGAAAAAAAAGATTCTGAACCAAATACTGCAAAAAGCAGGTGTTTATGTAGTGTAGGCAGTGTGAAAAAGACTTGCTTGGTGCATAGGTGCTGGTAGGTAGATCAGGGGAAGGGGTTACTTGTACTAAACTAATGGCTTGTCCCGAAGAGCTTACACTCTTATTACATAGTTACAATGGCCACCACACTTCCACTCCTACTCACCAATGACTTGCCCCTTGCTGGTCCCATCCTGCTTCCCCTTGCCCCCCACTGCCTTAAGAACGGCCGGAGACTGCCACTCATGACAAGCCCATCCGTGCCCCAATCGCCTCCTTAGAACTACATATCCCAAAATGCAGCGCAACTGGGTTGTACTGAGCTGAACTTGTGATTGGCCGTGCGGTGATCGTGAGCTGAAGATGTAACGCGCTCACATGCACCCCGCCCCCCCCCCCCCCCCGTGGACAGAGGTGAGTGCGTGCGCGTTACATCTTCAGCTCAAGTGTCAGCAGGACGGACACAAGTGGAGGGTGGTACGGGGAGGTATGCGCAATTGAACGGACGTGTGTCCATGCGCGCCCATGCTCACCTCCATCCACGGGGGGGGTGTGCGAGTATATACGGTATTTGTCGTATAAGACGCACCAACTTTGGGGAAGAAAAAGTGCGTCTTATATGGCGAAAAATACGGTATATAAACGTTATTCGTATAAATCTTAAAATAAAGGGTCTAATGATTATGACGTTTCTTGCTATATATAGATTTCCTTTTCATATATATCATTTACATGGTGCACTCACCTTGATAAAGCAAAATAATAAAAAATAGGAAATAAAATAAGAAACACTATTAAACACGTAAAATTGCTTTATTTTAAGATTTATACGAATCAGGTTGTCATGTGTTAGTAGAAATAAACTTTTTGATTTGACTTCATCTTTCTGAGCTACTGCTGCCTACTTTCATCTAATATCCGGACTGCCTGTCTTTTTATTGTTTTGGATTTCCTGAGATGGCTCCCTTAAGCTGAAGGTCTGGGGCATGAGCACCCGGGCCCACCTATACTAGGGGTGAGATTCTCAACAAATATTTACTTATGAGCATGTGTGTGTTTTCTTTGTTTATAATGCTATACATGCAATCAAGCCTATGGAGTCTATGAGCAAGCTGGGGGCAATAAAATCCTTTGGCGGAACTTATCCAGACCACGAGCCTCCAGTTGGACAGAAGAAAACATCACTAGTAATGGGCGAAATGTTTCGCCAGGCATGGATTCGCGGCGAATTTCCGCTTTTCGCCATTGGCGCATTGTTTCGCGAAACGGATGAAAAAATTCGCTGCGGAAAAATTCGCCGCACGTCCAAAAATTGTCGCCGGCGTAAAAAAAGAATTGTCGCGGGCGTCAAAAGAATAGCCGCGCGTCAAAAGAATAGCCGCGGGCGACGAAACAATAGCCGCGCGACAAAACAATAGCCGCGGGCGACGAAACAATAGCCGCGCGACAAAATAATAGCCGTGGGCGACAAAATAATAGCTGCGGGCGACAAAATAATAGCCGCGGGCGACAAATTTTTTTTGTCGCACGACATTTTCGACGAATTTTTCGGCGAAGCGAAACGGAACAGATTGGCTCATCACTAAACATCACAGCTCCTTGTCTACCCTAGCTCCATAGGTAAAACCTCTATAGCTTATTCTATAGGCAGAAAACTCAATAGATTGTCTGCCCTCATTTTATAGGAAGAAATGCAGAAATTCTGCATTTTTATAATCTACTAGAACAGGTACAAAACCAGTTATAATATATCTCTGTCCAAAAATGACACCCAGTATGGGACACAGCGGGTTCCGGATACTGTTCTATTTCCATCATGGGTTCCTATTTCATGTACCGACGTCTGACTTTTTGTTTCTCTTCTTCTTCTTCAAACAATTCCTTCTCTTTTTCATTTTCTACTTTATATCCCTGCCTTTTCTCTGGTTCTCCCCTTCTTATTATAGCGTACTTTTAGCGCTAGTATTAATCTTGCTATACCGTCTAGTTAATATAAATACAAAGAATTCAGATAGCATCTAATTTTTCAACTCCAACGTTATTACTTTGTTATGGAATCTTCACCCCACTTTGAAATGAACGTATATGGGCGTGTCCTCTGGCCCTTTCCCGCTTGCGCTGTACCGCCCTCTGGTGGATAAGGAGGCAAATGGCTTGCAGAATTATCCATAGGACCAGGAAAAGCTTTATTATATTTTGTAGCCTGCAGTGATTCAGGGCTTTAGCTGCGAAAAGAGATTTGGAAATATAAATTACTAAAACATTTTAGCAAATAAAGCAGTTGGAAATTCATTTTTAGAAAGGGGTTTAAAGGGGTTAACTTTTAGTATGATGTAGAGGGTAATATTCTAAAACGATTGGCAATTGGTCTTCATTTTTTATTATTTGTAGTTTTTTAATTATTTCAGTTTTTGTTCAGCAGCTCCCCAGCTTGTAGTTTCAGCAGCTATTTGGTTGCTATGATCCAAATTACCTTAGTACCCAGGGCGTGGTTTGAATGAAAGACTGGTGTATGAATAGGGGAGGGACTGAATAGAAAGATAAGTAATAGAAAGTAACAATAAAACTGGAGCCTCACAGAGCAATAGTGTTTTGGCTGCCGGGGTCGGCGACCCCCATTTGAAAGCTGGAAAGAGGCAGAAGAAGAAGGTAAATAATTTAAAAACTATAAAAAATGAAGACCAATTGAAAAGCTGCCATTCTATGACATACTAAAAGTTAACTAAAAGGTGAACCACCCATTTAAATATATAGTTTCTCTTTATATCCTATATAACATAAAAGTAAAGCCTAGCATGGAGCCTTTATCAAATATAGAAATAATATGTCCCTATTTCGAACCAGCGTCAGGTTCATTTATTCATAATATTACAAATCTCATGAATGTAAAATATCAGGGGTTTGTGCTACTAAATATATTGGGCAGTTAATGGAATATATTACTAACAGTTTGTTACTAGAGGGGTCAGTGCTTGATGTGGTGTTAGCGGGGGGGGGGGGGGGGGGAAGGATACTGTGGTTCATTTATGAACCTGTGTTCTCAGCAGATTCTATATGAGTAAGAGAAGTGCTTTCTCAGAATTACCTCCCCACCCCTTGATGTTTTTATCATATTTCTGAGTCGTTATCTAGCATGCTTTCTAGTCAAGCCTCAGGCTTTCTGTTTCATTTCAGACACCGTCCAATAGAGTGCAAGCCTGCAGGCCACAAGAGGAACCCGCCATTTATACTCAGATTGTCTTGCTGGTGAGAAAGTGAGAAGGAGACACGTGAGAAAAATATTTCATATAGGGTCTATGCTTAACCACCGCATATATACCCTGTGAATGTATACCCTGTGAATATATACCCTGTGAATGTATACCCTGTGAATATATACCCTGTGAATATATACCCTGTGAATGTATACCCTGTGAATGTATACCCTGTGAATGTATACCCTGTGAATGTATACCCTGTGAATGTATACCCTGTGAATATATACCCTGTGAATATATACCCTGTGAATGTATACCCTGTGAATGTATACCCTGTGAATGTATACCCTGTGAATGTATACCCTGTGAATGTATACCCTGTGAATGTATACCCTGTGAATGTATACCCTGTGAATATATACCCTGTGAATATATACCCTGTGAATGTATACCCTGTGAATGTATACCCTGTGAATGTATACCCTGTGAATATATACCCTGTGAATGTATACCCTGTGAATATATACCCTGTGAATATATACCCTGTGAATGTATACCCTGTGAATGTATACCCTGTGAATGTATACCCTGTGAATATATACCCTGTGAATGTATACCCTGTGAATGTATACCCTGTGAATGTATACCCTGTGAATGTATACCCTGTGAATGTATACCCTGTGAATGTATACCCTGTGAATGTATACCCTGTGAATATATACCCTGTGAATGTATACCCTGTGAATATATACCCTGTGAATGTATACCCTGTGAATATATACCCTGTGAATATATACCCTGTGAATATATACCCTGTGAATATATACCCTGTGAATATATACCCTGTGAATATATGCCCTGTGAATATATACCCTGTGAATATATACCCTGTGAATATATACCCTGTGAATATATACCCTGTGAATGTATACTCTGTGAATGTATACCCTGTGAATGTATACCCTGTGAATGTATACCCTGTGAATGTATACCCTGTGAATGTATACCCTGAAAAAGGAAGGCCCACAAGTTTATATAGGGAAGTTAAGTACCTAACTGTTTGGCCAGAGGATTGCTATAAGACGATTTACAAAAGGTATGGGATCTGTTATCTGGAAAGCTCCAAATTATGGGAAAGCCATCTCCCATTGACTCCATTTTAGTCGAATTTATGATATTTTAAAAAATGGTTTCCTTTTTCTCTGTAATAATAAAACAGTACCTGTACTTGATCCCAACTAAGATATAATTACCCCTTATTGGGGCAGAACAGCCCTATTGGGTTTATTTCATGGTTAAATGATTCCCTTTTCTCTGTAATAATAAAACAGTACCTGTACTTGATCCCAACTAAGATATAATTACCCCTTATTGGGGCAGAACAGCCCTATTGGGTTTATTTAATGGTTAAATGATTCCCTTTTCTCTGTAATAATAAAACAGTACCTGTACTTGATCCCAACTAAGATATAATTACCCCTTATTGGGGCAGAACAGCCCTATTGGGTTTATTTTATGGTTAAATGATTCCGTTTTCTCTGTAATAATAAAACAGTACCTGTACTTGATCCCAACTAAGATATAATTACCCCTTATTGGGGGCAGAACAGCCCTATTGGGTTTATTTTATGGTTAAATGATTCCGTTTTCTCTGTAATAATAAAACATTACCTGTACTTGATCCCAACTAAGATATAATTACCCCTTATTGGGGGCAGAACAGTCCTATTGGGTTTATTTAATGGTTAAATGATTCCCTTTTCTCTGTAATAATAAAACATTACCTGTACTTGATCCCAACTAAGATATAATTACCCCTTATTGGGGGCAGAACAGCCCTATTGGGTTTATTTAATGGTTAAATGATTCCCTTTTCTCTGTAATAATAAAACAGTACCTGTACTTGATCCCAACTAAGATATAATTACCCCTTATTGGGGGCAGAACAGCCCTATTGGGTTTATTTAATGGTTAAATGATTCCCTTTTCTCTGTAATAATAAAACATTACCTGTACTTGATCCCAACTAAGATATAATTACCCCTTATTGGGGGCAGAACAGCCCTATTGGGTTTATTTAATGGTTAAATGATTCCCTTTTCTCTGTAATAATAAAACAGTACCTGTACTTGATCCCAACTAAGATATAATTACCCCTTATTGGGGCAGAACAGCCCTATTGGGTTTATTTCATGGTTAAATGATTCCCTTTTCTCTGTAATAATAAAACAGTACCTGTACTTGATCCCAACTAAGATATAATTAGAGGAGGCAGACTGAAAGTATGGAGATCCAAATTACAGAAGGAACCCTTATCCAGAAAACCCCAGGTCCCAAGCATTGTGGATAACAGATCCCATACCTGTATAAGGTCTGACACACAATAATATAATTACCATGCTGACAGAGATCCCACGGCGTTACTGCTTTGGATACGTTCCTGATAGGATTCCCTGCAGTACAGATGTAGGTTTCCCCTTCATGCGCATCATAGACATGGAGATCCCGGGTCACTGATACAGTCTGGCCCAGCTCTATGTTCTTCCAGGTAACAGTTACATCAGTTCCACCCACCGTACAAGACATGGTGACGTTACACGTTTCCTTTATGGTTATAACGTGGTTGATGTGGATATCAGCGTGAGATAAATTTCCTAGAAAACACACATGTTAAGAAAACATAATATACCCAGTCGGAATGACAATAGAAATTGTGGAAGCTATCACATGTTGTCTTCTTCCAATGGCAATGAAACATGGTGCCAGAAAGAAGTACAAAGACAATGAGGTTGTGGAATTACAGAGTTCATGGGAAAGCTCAATTTTCTCTTGGCATCCATGGGAAGCTGGGCCAATGCAACCGATGCCCAGTCATGGCCAGTAACGAGATAGGAAAGATCATGGACTCACACAATATTACATGTCTGTCTGCATGGATAGTGTATAATGCACAGGGGGTTCCAAGAGAACATAGACTTTTTTCATTATGGGGAAACAAGGTTTGGCCAGCGTTAGGGCTGGTTTGGTTGGGGATGATCTAGGAGCCTAACGTTATATAAAGAGACGTTGATCATCAGTATGGCTCCCCCGAGTGGTACCACTCTGGTGCTCCTTGGAAGCACTGGCTGAAGCATGGCCTGTACCATTTAGAGGACACAGTATTCTATATATGATGATGAAGTAAGCAAAAAAATAAAAAGCCAGTTTAAGTGTGTGGCTAGAGTGTGTTACTAAAGCTAATGTTATCTGTATTCAGATCAAGGGAAGGAAGTGATACCCTGCCTAGTAAGCAGAAAAGGTGCCAGCCGCAAAAAAGAGCAAATAGAAATAATTAGGTCAGAGGCCCACGGTGTATAGGGGTGGATAGGGGTGTATGGTGTGTATAGGGGTGTATAGGGTGGATAGGGGTGTATGGGGTGTATAGGGGTGTATAGGGTGGATAGGGGTGTATGGGGTGTATAGGGGTGTATGGGGTGGATAGGGGTGTATAGGGTTGATAGGGGTGTATGGGGTGTATAGGGGTGGATAGGGTGGATAGGGGTGTATGGGGTGTATAGGGGTGTATGGGGTGGATAGGTGTGTATAGGGGTGGATAGGGTGGATAGGGGTGTATGGGGTGGATAGGGGTGTATGGGGTGGATAGGTGTGTATAGGGGTGGATAGGGGTGGATAGGGTGGATAGGGGTGGATAGGGATATAGGGGTGGATGGGGTGGATATGGGTGTATAGGGGTGTATGGGGTGTATAGGGGTGTATAGGGGTGTATGGGGTGGATAGGGTTGTATAGGGGTGGTCTAGGGTTGTATAGGGGTGTATGAGGTGTATAGGGTGGATAGAAACAACATGTTTAAATATCATATTTAGGAGAAGGAAAGGTAAAAACTAAGTAAGCCATATGTAAATACAGCCATAAGCGCCTATAGAAGTCCTCAGTGAAAAGAAACACCACAATTATTTTTTTTTATTCTGTATATATGGTCTTCTGTGTCAGGCTTCCTGCTCTCACAGAAATCCTTCAGGGCACGAGCAAAGAAAGGTAAGGCTAGGGGAAGAGGGATTACATGGAAGGAAGGGGCATTGGATGAAGAATGGTAAGAAAGAAGAGTGAGAGAAACAGGGAAGAAAAGACAAGGAAAAGAGAGGGGTGTTGTGTAAGGAGGAGAGATACAATTTGGCCTTTTTCGTCAGGATTCGGACTCGGCCAAATCCACAATCCTGGCCGAAAAGAATCCGAACCCTAAAAATCACGTGACTTTTTTTTCACATAAACATGGAAGTTGAAACTTTTTTCCGAGACATAATTAGGGTTCGGATTTGGCCGAATCCTTTATAAAGGATTCAGGGGTTCGGCTGAATCTAAAAAAAGTGGATTCGGTGCATCCCTAATAATTATGGTCTTTTAGCCACCCAGCAACCCCCTCTCCAGCCTCTTGTTTTGCAGCACCTCATATTTGAGGCTAAATCCCTTTCAATATAATAAGAGCACCCTAGGGAGCACACTACAGAGGCACACACACTTCCACATAGAATAACCGCTCTCTCTGCATGGTAGAACAGGCCAGTGGAACTGACTCTGGAACTGTAAATTCCCATGGAACAAATTAAGTACCACTGTATTCTACATAGATTTAGATTATCTAAACACACTCCCTATAAAAGGATAAACCGTTATTACATGTAAAGGTAATTTTAACCCTTTCTGAATCTGGATGTGGAATGAATAAAACATGACTTGGCAAATACACCTGTATGGTTTGAACTGAATGTGACATCTGTCCCTTTGGTTTCCTCTCAGGAAGCTGTGGTTATTTCTATAGCTACATATTTGGCTCCCAGGCACCAGTCCAACTCTGTCTGAAAGAGAAAGCACTAGTTCCTGTGTGGCGGGAGTCCTCAGCCAGCGACGGAGGATGCTGGGAGTTGTAGTGCAAAACAGCTGAAGCTGTTCCACCTATTATTGTATGCCCAAATTGTTATTTCAGGTTCACTAAGCAGGATCCAAGCACCAACCTGTTAGGTATCCAACCCATCGGGCATGACAGTTAGGCAGTACTCTCACCGTCACTCCCTTGGGTGTCGAGGAAATTATCCAAGGGAAATATCCACTTCCATGCCCTGTGGCCCCTAGTGATCCTAAGCCTGTGCATTTGAATGACTCCATCTCTTGCCCCCACTGAATTCAGCACTGCATCCAGAGTCAGTCCCAGATCTGAGGGAAGGCCACCAGACCCGGACATAGGGGGACAATAGGGGCAGCATGCCACCTAAACCACATCTGGCTGGTACGGCTGGTTTGGTCGTAAGCTGTAGTGGGACGGGGTTGGTAAGTGCAGCAAAGTGGGGGGGGGGGGGCAGGTGTGACCTGACTGTAATGGCCTAGGGGTGCCCCACTGTGAAATCCATCCCTGGCCACTGTGAGCTTCATTTGCACTCCATTCTAGGACCCTATGCAGGGGTATTTCTGGCCAAAATCCAGCCCCACATACCCATAGCTATACCATACCTCCCAACGTTTTGAAAACGCAAAGAGGGACAAAAAACAAATGCAAATTTTTTTTGACCACGCCCATTTTTGTGACCACACCGCCTAAATACCGCTCCCATTTGACTAAATTTGGCAGGTTGTTTAAAGTTGGAACACATTTCTGGGGGTTTTGGGCTCCTGTTTTATGTGTTATTACAGTTTTGCTGAAAGAGGTGAAATTGCCCTTTAAGCTGTGAGTCTCCGTTCCCCCAAGAGACCTGTTTAGCTTATTAGTTACAATTGTATCTCAGTTCAGGTGTAGCTTGTTAACTTGCCAAAAGCTACTTATTTAATTAAGTCTGAGAAACATTGTATCTAAGAGCAGGTGAAGCTTCTTAAGATTTCTGGGCTCTCTGCCAAAAGCTACTTATTTAATTAAGTCTGAGAAGCATTGTATCTAAGAGCAGGTGAAGCTTGTTAAGATTTCTGGGCTCTCTGCCAAAAGCTACTTATTTAATTAAGTCTGAGAAACATTGTATCTAAGTGCAGGTGAAGCTTGTTAAGATTTCGGGGCTCTCTGCCAAAAGCTACTTTTTAATTAAATTTGTATCTTTTTTAGCTTCAGTGCAGGAGATCAAAGGGAAATGAGGGACTTCTCAGTAAGAATTTGGGACTGCGGGTTGAGCTGTCGAAAGAGGGACTTTCCCGTGAAAATTGAGACAGTTTGAAGGTATGGCTTTACCTCTCCTGCACTCCGACTGGAGAGTCTTATTTGTCCCTCATTATTCATATGTTTGGAGGTTTAAGCCAGTCTGGTCCCTGATACAGCACGGAGGCTGCTCCATACCCAGGACCTGTAACATGTCTGATTTCCTGTCAGTGAGAGCGCCACAAGAGGCCAGGTCAAAATAGGTGACTGTCACCCTAAGGGTGAAGACACACGGAGCTACTAGTAGCAGCTACTTGTCGTGGCTACAGCAATAGACAGTGCTGCTCATTTACTGATAACTGTCTCTACGTGTGTTTTAGCAGAGGCAATTCTCAGTATTGAGCTGTAAGACAACAGGAACATTTACTTAATCCTGCACATGGAAACTGGTGCATCAGGTAAAAGTTCCTACCTTAGCTGTGCACTTTGGTTCCCCCTGCAGTAGCAGAGCAGGAAGTGTTCCTGGAAAATTCAGTCTTATGGGAAACAAAATGTAAGTGCTGAACTTGTTTAAAAGCACAAATTTTATTAGGTGGGTGCATAATAACCTTATACCTCTTACAGTTGTCTATGGCCAGGGTTGGACTGGGCCACAGAAAAATCCCGGTGGGCCCTGGTGGCCCCGACCCTTGCCGGCGCTCCCCCTGCCCGACTGTTCCTGACAGGTTAAACTTAAGCGCACTCAGGGGAGGATGTCGGTGGGGGACCCTGCGGGGAGTTAGGGGGGCCCCTGCGGGGTGGAGAGGTTAGGGCATACCCCCCAACTGTCCTGCTTTTCGCGGGACAGTCCTGCTTTTTATGGTGCATCCCGCTGTCCCGGATAGTTCCATGAATGTCCCGCATTGCGGGACATTCATGGAACTAGCCAGCACAGCAGGATGCGCTGGCTGGAGCCGGACGTTCCGACTTCTACTGCGGCGTTGCTCGTTATGTGGCTCCTTGTACAGCGCGCAGGCCCTTTTATAAGGTTGCGCCTGTGGGTGTGACGTCATTACGCATGGGGCGCAACCTTATAAAAGGGCCTGGCACCGCCGCATAAGGAGAGAAGTCGTAGAAGAAGGCAGAGCGCCTGTGGGGTACTGTGTATGGGGGGGTACTGTGTATGGGGGGGCTACTATGTATAGGGGGCACTGTTTATGGTTGGGCTACTGTGTATGGGGGACACTGTTAATGGGGGGGTACTGTGTATGGGGGGGCTACTGTGTATAGGTGGTACTGTGTATGGGGGGCTACTTTGTATGGGGGGTACTGTGTATGGGGGGGCTACTGTGTATAGGGGTCAATGTTTATGGGGGCTACTGTGTATAGGGGTCAATGTTTATGGGGGGCTACTGTATATGGGGGTACTGTGTATGGGGGGCACCTGTGTATGGGGGGTACTGTGTATGGGGGGCTACTGTGTATGGGGGGCAAAACTGGTACATAGTATAACTCACTTATAACTGACTGCCTTCTCTCTATATTTGTATTTTAATGTAGGAGTTGCTATATTGTTTTCCTTAGGTAGTACAGTATGAGGGAATAGCACATTTGCGTCTGATCCCGCCATTTCATCTATATAAAAGGAGTATTTTTTTTTTAAATGGGGTGTGGTAATTGGGGCGTGGCCACAAAAGCGGGTGTGGTCAAAAAAATTTGCTGTGCGCCAATCTTTTTGTCCCTCTTTTCATTTTTCAAATGTTGGGAGGTATGGGTTAGGGGATGGGAGCCCTGGTGGGCCCTCCACCCCCCAGTCCGAACCTGTCTATGGCAGGGTATTTTCTGGCATTTAGTATAAAAAGTAGCTGCTACTAAGAAGCTCCGTGTCTTCACCATAAATATCACTCTGAACAGGGCTGTAACTGTAAGTGTATATTCCCATTACATACAGGCCATTAGCATTATCAGTATTTATGTATTTACTCCCCATATAGACTTACTATACACTCGCAGCTCATACTCTTTGGAACAGATCTCCTTATTCATCTGCCGTATGTAGGCCGTATAGACCCTCTGGTCTGGCTTCCTTAGGAAGTGAATGCGCAGGGATCCGTCCGTCGTGCTGCTCAGCCTGCCGGCATACGTAGCGTTATCCTCCACACGCATATTTCTGTTTAGATACGTCGATGCGATGATCTTTTCACCAACAAACCAAGAGATGTCGCGTATGGAAAGCCTGGGATCCACTTGCAGAAGGGCACTTCCCTGCTCCGCCCCAAGGATCAGCGTTCTATTAGGCTCACAGCGTATGGCGAGCACAGTACCTGCGCAATGAAGGAAACAATGCAGAGCGAGAAGAAAAAGTTGCGTCAAATAAAGTCACGGTTGCGTCAAATTGCGGTTTCACAGATTTTTTTGCCAAAGCGAAACGGACAGATTCGCTCATCACTCCTACTTGCAGATAGTGCCCTAAGTAGAGTTCTGCAGGAACAGCCCGGAATTTTTGTTTATAGCCTGCAAATGGGGGCAGAACAATCCTATTGGGTTTATTTCATGTTTAAATGATTCCCTTTTCTCTGTAATAATAAAACAGTACCTGTACTTGATCCCAACTAAGATATAATTACCCCTTATTGGGGGCAGAACAGCCCTATTGGGTTTATTTCATGGTTAAATGATTCCCTTTTCTCTGTAATAATAAAACAGTACCTGTACTTGATCCCAACTAAGATATAATTACCCCTTATTGGGGGCAAAACAGCCCTATTGGGTTTATTTAATGGTTAAATGATTCCCTTTTCTCTGTAATAATAAAACAGTACCTGTACTTGATCCCAACTAAGATATAATTACCCCTTATTGGGGCAGAACAGCCCTATTGGGTTTATTTCATGGTTAAATGATTCCCTTTTCTCTGTAATAATAAAACAGTACCTGTACTTGATCCCA
Organism: Xenopus tropicalis; assembly: GCF_000004195.4. NCBI lineage: Eukaryota > Metazoa > Chordata > Amphibia > Anura > Pipidae > Xenopus > Xenopus tropicalis. Next base: position 133,713,375 of record NC_030684.2, on the reverse strand, counting down.
ACTAAGATATAATTACCCCTTATTGGGGGCAAAACAGCCCTATTGGGTTTATTTAATGGTTAAATGATTCCCTTTTCTCTGTAATAATAAAACAGTACCTGTACTTGATCCCAACTAAGATATAATTACCCCTTATTGGGGGCAGAACAGCCCTATTGGCACCTCCCAAACAACGTTAACCATTCTGCACCACACAAATCTGTGCCACCTATCTGAAGTACAGCACTGTTGGTAGCTGCCATCTTTAGCCACATAGTTTCTGTACCCAAGATCCATGGCAGAGAGTTATAAGCAGGAGTAGGGGCAATGGACGCCACTCTTGGGGCTCGTGACTCCTGGTCACCATGGGAAGGAAGTGACGGGGCCCTGGGCGATGGCTGCAGTGAGGGTGATGCGGATGTAGAGGGGATTTTGCCCTAGAGCTAACAGTTAAAAAATGCCTAGGGGTAGTTTTGCCCCCCTTTAATTGGCAGTTGCTTTTATTCACCCCCAATACACCTAATGTCGAGTTGCAATGAGAGACTGGAATATGAATAGTAGAGGGGCTGAATAGAAAGATAAGGAATAAAAAGTAACAATAACAATAAAAGTGCAGCCTCACAGAGCAATAGGTTTTGGCTGCCGGGGTCAGTGACCCCTATTTAAAAGCTGGAAGGAGTCTAAAGAAGAAGGCAAATAATTCAAAAACTGCACAAAATAAATAATGAAGACCAATTGAAAAGTTGCTTAGAATCGGCTATTCTACAACATAGTAAAAGTCAACCTTTAAGTACTGGTATATCTATCATCTATCTATAGTCCATCTATCATCCATCATCTGTTCCATCTAATAAGCCCTATCTATCTATCTATCTATCTATCTATCTTTTTAGCTATCTATCTGTCTATCTATCTACTATCTCTATATGTCCCTATCTATATATTTATCTATCTAATAATTAATCTATCTATCTATCTATCTATCTCTGTATCTGCATCTATATAATTATCTACAGTATCTATCTATCTATCTATCTGTCTATCATCTATCACATTTATCTAAATATGTATCTATCATCTGTCTATCTATCTACTATCTCTATATGTCCTTATCTATATATGTATCTATCTAATAATGAATCTATCTATCTCTGTATCTGCATCTATATAATTATCTACAGTATCTATCTATCTATCTATCTATCATCTATCACATTTATCTAAATATGTATCTATCATCTGTCTATCTATCTACTATCTCTATATGTCCTTATCTATATATATATGTATCTATCTAATAATGAATCTATCTATCTCTGTATCTGCATCTATATAATTATCTACAGTATCTATCTATCTATCTATCTATCTATCTATCTATCTATCATCTATCACATTTATCTAAATATATATCTATCATCTGTCTGTCTATCTACTATCTCTATATGTCCTTATCTATATATGCTATAAATATAGCTATCTAATAATCTATCTATCTTTCTAGCTATCTATCTGTCTATCTATCTATCTACTATCTCTATATGTCCTTATCTATATATGTATCTATCTAATAATGAATCTATCTATCTATATATCTGCATCTATATAATAATCTATCTATCATCTATCTATCTATCTATCTATCTATCTATCTATCTATCTATCTATCAATCATCTATCACATTTATCTAAATATGTATCTATCATCTGTCTATCTATCTACTATCTCTATATGTCCTTATCTATATATGCTATATATATAGCTATCTAATAATCTATCTATCTATCTATCTATCTATCATCTGTCTATCTATCTATCTATCTATCTCTATATGTCCTTATCTATATATGTATCTATCTAATAGTAATAATCTACAACATAGTAAAAGTCAACCTTTAAGTACTGGTATATCTATCATCTATCTATAGTCCATCTATCATCCATCATCTGTTCCATCTAATAAGCCCTATCTATCTATCTATCTATCTATCTATCTTTTTAGCTATCTATCTGTCTATCTATCTACTATCTCTATATGTCCCTATCTATATATTTATCTATCTAATAATTAATCTATCTATCTATCTATCTATCTATCTCTGTATCTGCATCTATATAATTATCTACAGTATCTATCTATCTATCTATCTATCAATCATCTATCACATTTATCTAAATATGTATCTATCATCTGTCTATCTATCTACTATCTCTATATGTCCTTATCTATATATGCTATATATATAGCTATCTAATAATCTATCTATCTATCTATCTATCTATCATCTGTCTATCTATCTATCTATCTATCTATCTATCTATCTATCGTCTGTCATTTACAACATAACCAACGCTATGGCAATGCCCCAGGGTAACAGGGCAAGGAACACTTACTTTCCTGGAGAAGGAGCAGAAGGAGACTGGGGAAAGGAAGCTTCATGGCGCTGCTCAGCTGAACTGCACTCTGACCAGAAGAGACAAGTATTTCAGTAGTTAAATAGTAGCGTTACACAGGATATAACACTTGTCTCAGCTCTCACTCTAATAGGTGATTGGCTCACTCATGTCCGACAGGGTTAAGGTGAGATAGAAAGTACGTTTGCAGCAGACTAATTATCTTCAACTTGCAGAGTTTTTGACTCTTTTTCCCTCCCCCCATTTGGTTGATTCCAAACATTCTTAATAAACTTTATCCAAAAATGTTCTCTGCAACCCCAAGAAAGGGGACTGATCAGTGCAAAATGATGGTCTCCAAGTTGTACTAACAATTCCTTATCTCAAGTCTATAAATACAGTGTTCCTTAGTTACAAGATGATTAGAAAGTTGCCTCCATAACACATCAAGCTAAACCCCTTATGGCCAAAAGTATGTGGACGCCCCTTAATTTTCTAAGTGGCACCCGTTATTTCTGGCATGGGTGCCATTACATCATACAGTGATATTCTTGACAATTCCATGCTTCCTACTTTGTAGCAATAAATAGGTGAAGGCCCTTTCCTGTTTAAGCATAATAATGCCCTAATGCGCAAAGTATGGCCCATACAGAATGGGATTGCTGAAATGGAAGATGGCAGTGGAAGAGCTTGACTGGACTACAGAGCCCTGACCCCAACCCCTGTGGGGTGAATTGAAATAGGACATGAACCAGGCCCGATCCCCAACCTCAGTACCTAAGCACTTAGTTATGAACGGAAGCAAATCCCAGCAACAATGGTCCAATGTCTAGTGGGAATCTTCCCAGAAGAGTAGAGAGGACCAACTTACATGTTGTTAGAGCACCCCCTGACCCACTCACTTACTGGTGATCTTATGCCTTCTTGACTTAGTTTTGGATACTTATTCTCTATAAAAGTCTACAATGGTGAGGGTCAGGCTGAGGAACCAGTAGTTGGGTCAGAAGACGCTTGACCTGAGATATTGCAACCAAGCAGAGCTCTACATAAATATGACCAGAGGTAAATAGTTAGGAGGACCACTAAATGAGATTTATGGGTATGGTGGTACCAGTCAGGCAAGTAGCAGTTCCATTATTCTTTAACTACAGTTTATTTAGCCGTACAGCACTCCTATAAATCCATAGTTTCAGGTTATGAAGGAGTTACTTGAGATCTCGGATCGCCATACATCTGTTAAGTAATTTCCATGGAAAATAGTTCTGCGCATCCCCAGGGTCACAGTACATGCAGGCAGCAATAGGCTCCCTCAGTTGGGGAATTATGGGTAATGGGGGACTGGAGCAGGGGCATATACAGCAATAACTTCATATATCTGTAATCTTGTTTAGGGGGATTGTAACAAAATAGACATACATTCTGGCACTAAGCAGCACCAAATTGCACTTACGGTGCCATTTACTTCAACTTGCTCCCGCCATTGTTGGTGCATTATATGTGGCTTAAGGTTTTCAGGAGTGCAAGGGAGCCATGGACACCGGCACACCTACCTCAAGCATAAAGTATAGGTCCCTATGTGCCCTTTGTGCTTATAGGTGGTACTTTTTGTTCCAAATCCTCAGGAATTAGCAAATTAGCCCTAGTATCTGTATTTCTGCAAAACTTCTGGGTAAAACAATTCTACAGGTGGTGTTTAAGTAGCATACAAGTGGTACAAGTAATACCACATAATACAACAGCATAATACAACAAATATAACAAAGATGAAGTTTAGTATCTTTAGGAGGAGTAAGCAGGGGCTCTTCCAAAAGAGTATTCACTGGCTCTGAGCCCAGTAGCTTGGAAGCCCCAATGAGCACTCTGCTTCATGAGTAGGGACCTTGGGGTGTTGTGGTCACAGTAGGGGATATAAAGCAGCACTTTTTGTTTCTGCACATCGTTACTTTGCCCTGGCCTTCTTGCTGGGGAGGCTCATTGTCATAGCTCCAGCCAGAGGGACGATTTATGATGTATTAATTGTTTCACCTCTCAAGTTTTATATTGTTGTATTTTTTTTAGGATACTGACGGCTCATACAAGCTCCTAGCCATGAGGAAAAAGACAGTCTGAAGGTTCTTACCCTTTAGGCCTTCCTTTTGGGAGTTGGGGTTAGACAGAACCTTCTTTGTGTAAGGAAGGCTTAAATAAAGGAATCTTGCAACATAGTACTGCCTTCCAGGTTCCTCCATCTTAATTTTATTGGTACTGGAAGGCTTAAATCAGGCACCCTTAGATTTTGTAGGGGTCCAGACAAGAGTCCAAGAGCACTACAGTGTTCAAAAGCCTTAGTACCCATTCAGGGTTCACTGGTATCTGGCTGCTCTCTGCACCTCACATTTTATTCATGGGGCAGAGACCTGTGGCAAATCTTCTAGCATGGAAGGGAGAGTGCAATAACATGGCTGATTGTATCTGTTCTGTACTTTGCACCCAGACTTTCTCAAACTAGAGAGACTGGAGGTGTCTGGAACCCAACAAGTTCAAGTGAAGGATTACAGAGGGGTGGTATAGAGCAGGTAGAGTTGCATTTGGTACCAGATGGGATGGCAATATATCAGCCTGACTCTGTTCATAGGGCAGTGTGAGTACAGAGACTGGGTAGTCTTTGTCCATGGAATGACACCTAGAAGAAGTATCTCACCACTAAGGACCTACAGCCACCTGTGCTGACTGTGGAGTAATGGCAATATGATATTCACTTATCTCGTGAGTACATTTTTTGGGCGTCCTCTTTAAGGCCCCTGTTACAGTCATATCATAGGTCTTCATGTTTTTCATCTTCTTGGAAGAGCCAAGGTCTTTGTTGATGAGATATTTGTACCTGAATCTTAGTACGCTCCATAATTCCTAGTTTCCACTAGAGTAATGTTCCTCTGCTTCATGCTGCTCCATGTCAACTGATAATGCGCAAATAAACCTTCAGAACTTGGAAGCTGACGTAGAAAATGAAGGGAGAGCAGCAGAGATAAGGGGAGGAGCAAAGGAAGGTGAATGTATAAGGGGTAGGAGGGGCAGCAGGAGATGAATGGGAAGAGAGATGGGAGGAATGACAAAGGACAAGGTGGTGGGTGTTCCAGGATCACTTGCTCAGAGCTACCCCCGGGGTAGAAGGCAAGCAATTTGGCACCCCCCGGTGATTTTTAACTTTCCTTCTCCTTTAACGGAAACAGACCAGACACGTTTCGTATCTTTAAACTGAGGTGAAATGTACCAGGAAGAAGCGGTCATATTGATCCTTCTGTGGTTGAACCATTGGGTTCCAGTCGCCCCCAGTCTTTCTGGTTTGATAAGTTAAAGGTTAAGCTTCCCCACCAGATAATAAATATAGTACAGACAGATTAAGGGCTGAAAATGTTAAATAAGAGCTCACCACAGAAATGTCACCCACTCTCTATTCATTCCTAAGGGTAAAAGTTAGAGTTCACCATTTGATAAATACGTTTATTAATATCCCATAGGAATGAATAGAGAGCAGTGGGATTTTTCTATGGGGAGCTCTAATCCCACACTTTGATAACTCTATCCCTAAGTGAGTGGGAATAAAGGCTAAACTAATACAAAATACTACACCAATGTTCCCTCTAATTCCTCGGGCAAAGCTGTAACTAAAAACCCGTTTTTGTAAATACATGCACTAGCATAGATAATTTACTTATGAAACAGGGGGCCAGGGAATGTGCATTGATCAATCCCCCTCTCTTTTTGTATGCTTTGTATGCCAGATCAGCCGCACTTCCATTGTATTTGTAGACTCTATTTTGCCTTGGAGTGCTCCCACAACCCCTTTCTGTGTATCTATGTAGTTCATATTTTGTTAGCTGTAAGTATAGAGTCTTGGGTTGCCACCTTATATACAAAAAGATACCAGCTGAGGGAGGGGTAGGACTGTGTGGGGCAGATAGGGGGAAGGGGCAGGACAGTGAGCTAAGCAGGTGGCACGGGACAAGTTGGGCCCTACTGAATGGCAATTTGGTGAGTTTGATGGAGGCAACAAGGGCAGGAAGGTGCCAGCCGGGAAGCCGGGGTTGGGGCTGAACCACAGGTAATGACAAAAAGGTCTGCAGGCAGCATGAAAATCAAGAAAGGGAATAGCCAAAAATGTGTCAAGTGGTAGAGAGTTGGACCTGAGGAAAACATTTTTCCATTTAAATAACTTCATTTATAGCTAAAGCCAGAAACATCCCCGAGTTTTGATTCCACTTACACGTGATCATCAGTGAAGCCGATCTTACCCCACCCTTCTCCAGATCTCAAGCTATTACCTTAGATAGCAAGATTACAGCTATGTGAACATACGTCTGTGTCGGCTCTTCAGATAAAAGCATTTGCCCCAAATGTCACCTTGGATGAACGTTAGGCTGGGCTTCAAGGACTATCTAGGAGAGCAAATCGGCAATCTCCCCAAATGTCACCCTAATTGGCCTTTAGGAAGGACCCTTCTAGCTACTGACCTGGTTCTCCCTAGAGGAGAAGCCCCACATTTTAGGAGTCACTGCATTAGGCAGACATGATAATAGGTGGAGTTACATCTTGGGGGTTGGCCTGGTTCCTACTACTGCCAGCCTGTGATGTTCTGCTCACTTTTGGACCTTGTATCTTCCCACTGGTTGTAACCAAATACTCCTCCTGTCACTCCAAACCTCTTCTGAGGTTCTCACCCATCACTACTTACCCTTTCACCAGTCCTCTTATTTGCCCTAACCCCTGCTGTATCTTTCCCAATCCAAGACTTTGCCTCAGTCCAACATTACTCCTACTTCCCCAACCCTTCTCAAATGTCTCAAAAGGTCCAAAATGATAGGAAATGTCTTTGAGACAAGTTGATGCTCAGTATGAGGCGATTATGGGCACAAGGTTTACACTCCATGCTATCGTGCCTACGTTTAGCAAATATTTTTGGAATCATTTTTGGACAAGCAGAACATAGTTACTTTGCTGCAAACCTTCTCTCTTTCACACCTCAAACCCCTGTCGGACAAGAGCGAGCCAAGTGTTATATCCTGTGTAACACAACGATTTAACTGAACCACTCGCTACTTCTGGGGAGAGAGCCGTTCAGTAAGGCAACACCATGAAGGTTCCTTTCTCCAGTCTCCTTCTGCTCCTTCTCCAGGACAGTAAGTCTTCCTTGTCCTGTTACCCTGGGGCTGGGCATTGCCATAGGATTTGGTATGTTGTACCCTCTACTCTATAGAGAGAAAAACAGATAGATAAATAAATAGAGAGAAAGAAAGAAAGATAGATTCCAACCTGACCACTGTCTGTATGTCTCTCTGTGTTTCTACATGTACGCCGGTTTCCTCCCACACCCCCATAAACATTGGTTTAATTGGTTCCTCATTAAACTGACTGTAACATATGTATGTCATGTGATCAGATAAGGTGATACCCTAACAGACCCCTCCCAGCATACCCTCCTTACTTATATACTTCAGCGACCTGCCTCCTATATGCTGTCACTGTAAGCTCCATCTAGTGGCAGGATTTAACACTCAGAAAATGGTGTCTGAACATGGTGAGACAAAATGTGAAAACTTGCTGGCTGCATCTGTATAAGTAAGAAATGCTCATCAGAAGGAGTGGGGAATCAGAGGGAGCTGGTGTTGTGGGTGGGGTGGGGTCAAGGACATGTTTGGCCTTCAACCGCCTCCTGTGGGTTTTGGACCAGCCCATGCAACACTTTTGACTGTAACGCATGTATGTCATGTGATCAGATGAAGGGAAACCCTAACAGACCCCTCCCAGCATACCCTCCTTACTTATATTCTGCATCAACCTGCCCCCTATATGCTGTAAGCACTGTAAGCTCCATCTAGTGGCAGGATTTAACACTCAAAAAAATGGTGTCTGGACATGGTGAAACAAAAATGTGAAAACTTGCTGGCTGCATCTGTAAAAGTAAGCAATGCTCATCAGAAGGAGTGGGGAATTAGAGGGAGCTGAGGTTGCGGGTGAGGTGGGGTCAAGGACAAGTTTGGCCCTCCACCACCTCCTGTGGGTTTTGGACCAGTCCATGCAACACTTTTGTACAGCACTAGGGAATATGGCAGCGCTATATACACAGTATAGCCTAATGCAGTATCTTTTCCTACATTGCGCAGGTTGTGTGTGCGCCATACGCTGTGAGCACAATAAAACTCTGATCTTTGGAGCCGAGGAGGGAAGTGTCCTTCTGCAAGTGGAGCGACGGTTTCCTATTCTAGACCTTTCCTGGTTACTTGGTACAAAGATAATCGCCTTCACATATCTAAACCGTGAGATGCTCATCGCGGATAACGTTACATTTGCAGACAGGCTGAGCAGCACCATGGATGGATCTCTATGTATTCACTTCCTAAGGAAGCAAGACCAGGGGGTCTATACGGCCTACATACGGCAGATGGACATGGAGATGTGTTTCCAAGAGTTTGAGCTGCGGGTGTACAGTAAGTCCACATGGAGAAGTCACTACCTCTTACCCCTGCACCCATCACTCTTAACCCTTTCTCCAGTCCTCCTATTTCTCCTAACCCATGCCTTCTTCCCAAACAGCCCCACCATTCTCTGCTCCAGTCCCCCATTCCTTCTACTACCTCATACCCCACTGAAATGTCTCAGAATGTAAAACCAGGCCAAAATTCTTCCCCACTGTGGTTTTACTGAATTACCCAGAAGCCACCAAATATATAAAAAATATACTATGTGGATAAACGTGTCGGGACCATGTCCAACACCTCATTCCCCAAACCAAGAGGATGAGTATGAAGTTGACGATCCCTTTGATGCATAACAGTCCCTACTCTTCTGGGATTAGTGCCATGGATCTTGGGAATGGAAGTGATGTGGCCAAAGACGCCAACTGCCACACTTTGGCATTTACTGTGGAACAGATTTGATTCTGCTTCCCATGCCGCCCCACCTCACCCCCATATTACTGGGGTAGATAGCGCAATTACCTGGCCTGGCTGTTCTCCCCACACTTCCAGAGCTGTCAATCCCCCCTATTTCTTCGGTCTTCCCATCACGCCATGGCATTCTCCCAGTTTTTGCTCATTCTCCCGAAGTTTAGGTGAATATAGCAATGGCAGCCCTGTTGTGTGTGACATTTAGCCTGACACATATTGGCCTGACCCTCAACTTCCACACTGGGTGGGAAATCACACATGTAACAGGTCGAGAGCAGCCCAATTGCTGTATCTGGAACCACAATGCTTCAAACTACCCAAACTTTGAATGATCAAATAAGGGACAAATAAGGCCTTGGCTTGTTCCCCCCACTGCCCCAGTTATGATTTAAGATTCCCCCAATCTGACTAAACTTCATTCACTTTCCTATGAAGACCATTTGAGAGTCCTTATTCCCCCATATCTAAAGCTCAATTGCTGTCTCTGTTCTAACTATGCGGACCATAAACACCCTGGTCTGGGGAGTCTGGTAGAACTGGGGAGTCCAGTAGAACTGGGGAGTCCGGTAGAACTGAGGAGCCCAGTAGAACTGGGGAGTCCGGTAGAACTGGGGAGTCCGGTAGAACTGGGGAGTCTGGTAGAACTGGGGAGTCTGGTAGAACTGGGGAGTCCGGTAGAACTGAGGAGTCCGGTAGAACTGAGGAGCCCAGTAGAACTGGGGAGTCCGGTAGAACTGAGGAGCCCAGTAGACCTGGGGAATCCGGTAGAACTGGGGAGTCTGGTAGAACTGGGGAGTCCGGTAGAACTGAGGAGCCCAGTAGACCTGGGGAATTCGGTAGAACTGGGGAGTCTGGTAGAACTGGAGAGTCCGGTAGAACTGGGGAGTCCGGTAGAACTGGGGAGTCCGGTAGAACTGAGGAGCCCAGTAGAACTGGGGAGTCCGGTAGAACTGGGGAGTCTGGTAGAACTGGGTAGTCCCCAGTGCAGATGTGGCCTGGGAGATATGCCACTCCTAGAATCCTGCCACCCTAGGCCGGGGCCTTTGTGAGCATCTAACTAATCCAGGCCTGACTCTGGATTCAGCAATATCACCTTAAAGTGGCCATTTGTCCAGCTAGATATTTTCAGACCATAACAACTTACAGTCGGGGGCCGAAAACCTGACAATTTGGTTGGTACAAGGCTGACATGTAGGTAGAGAAATAACCACAACTTCCTGAGAGGAAACCATGCTAAGGGGCAGATACACAGGCAGATGCCAAGTCATATTTTATTGACTTCCCTTGTAGTTTCATCATCAGTCGGGCCGGGTCGGACTGATGATGAAACTACAAGTGAGGAAGGCAAAGGGTAATCAATTTATTAGAAATATTCAGTGGGACAGTTTTAGAGGAGAGGGTTTAGATGCCCTTGAGATATAATGTAATTTAATCATCTACTGGTCAAACCAGGTGTTTCCTTCAGAATCTACATAATCTTCCAACCTTCATAACCTCAGTCTCCTTAGTGAAGCCCTTCCTAGACCAGATCTAACAAACTAGAAGTTGGACGAATGTAAATGTTAATGGTATCTCCTCTTGGCAACAGTTCATTCATCTGAGAATGTTACATTTTGTGTAGAATCTTGTTCTCCATCAAGTTTCCTCTTGTCATGTTGACTTGAAGGCTACACATATAAATGTGAAAGGTATGAGGAGGCTGGTTAGTAGGTAGCTGAGAGACCAAGAAGGCCCATAATCATTAATATGATACAACACATATGGACTTCCCTTCTCCACTCACCTTCTCTGTCCCACTGTCTCTCCATGTTTCTGTCCCAATTTCTCTTCTGGGCCTTTCCTTCTAACAGTTTCCTTACTGTATATCTCGTCTCTCCTTTATATGCTACTTATCCCAAATTATTCTCTTCTTTCATAAGTCTCTCCTTTTAGATTTGATCTCCCCTCCTTGTATATTTGACCCTGCTTTTTCACTTTATCTTTATCTTTCACTTTATCTTTATCTTTCACTTTATCTTCTCATTATCTTTACTTTTCAACTTTATCTTCTCCCCTTCTCTCTTCTTTTCACCCATCCATCCAGCTGCCACTCTCCCTTCCCTTCCTCCATGTTTTCCCCACACTCCTCATCCACTTGAGGTCCCCATACACGGACCGATTGTAGCTGCTGATATCGGCCCCTTAGACAAATTCAGCAGCTAATCGGCCGGTGTATGGGCACTACCGACAGGCCTGCCCGACCGGCATCTGGCCTGAAATCGCCCAGATATTAATCGGGCAGGTTTAGGACAAAACAGAGGTGCCAAAAGGATAAAATTAGCTAAAAACACTTAAAAACCCAATGGGTAATTCAGAGGAGGTAGTAGTGAACTTACCTCCTCCAGGCAGATACCAACAAAAGTGGTAATTTTCAATAATAGTTTATTCACAACAATATTGCAACGCGTTTCGCAGGCTTTTCCTGCTTCATCAGGCAATGTAATAGGAGCAAAAAAAACAACAGTGTCTTTGTATAAACACACCAGGAGCCTCTAAAAGGTTTAAAAATTTAGTCGGATCAGGGACCGCATCAGCTAGTTTATGCTGTCCCCAAACCGACTACGCCTATACCCGCCTGAATTTGCTCGATATTGCCCACCCGTAGGTGGGGATATATCGGGACAAGATCCACTCGCTTGGCAACTTCACCAAGTGAGTGGATCTTAAGGTGTATGGGCAGCTTTACTCTTCTCTCCTCTTTTTGTGGAATTTTATGCTCCCCTATTGCCTTCCCTAATCCCTTCTTTTGTTTGTTTCCCTCTCTTCTTCTACATTCCCTCCTTCGCCAGTATCTTCTCTTCTTGCCCCCAATCTGTGTTATAGTTGTAGCTTCTTCCCTGTCTTTTTATCACTTCCTCCAGCTTTATTACATTTAAATCTACCCTTCCCTGTGTCTAACTAGTAATTACTGTATCCAGCATTTAAAAAACAGATATATAATGTGATGAACTCCTTGTGGTGCAGGAGGAACTGCCCTCTGTTGGGTGCATCTGTTGTACCTACTACCCCTCCAATCCGCAGATCTGCCCTGCACCAAGAGAAGTAGCCCAATAATAGGTTTATACTAAGGACAAGACACCACTACTTACATTGTTCTCTGTAACATAAAATCATTTGTTCCCTTGATCATTATAAAGGTGGCATGGCTGCAAAGAAGAATCTAACTAGATATAATTCATAGCTCCTGATGTTGCATTTGTTTTTCAAATGTTATTAATAGTGTTGAGTTTCTTCTGCCGCTTCCTGCATAACCCCCCCTGCTGCACAGTATGGTCGGTAGCCATCATGTTTGCTCTTGTCACTTCCATTCCCAGTGATCACTGACCAGGAAAATGCACCCCGGAAACTGACCTATCCTGGCCCAGTCCTCGTGTTCTACTCGCCAATCATCACCATGGAATCTGGGAATGGAAGTGATGTGACCAATAAGGCTGATGCCAACCTCACTGTGCAGCTCTGAACCATTATGCTCTGGGAGCCAACTGACTTCTAGGCAATGGGGGTGCTGTGGGGGTGCTGTGTGGGTGCTGTGGGGGTGGTGTGTGAGTGCTGTGGGAGTGCTGTGGGGGTGCTGTGGGAGTGCTGTGGGGGTGCTGTGGGGGTGCTGTGGGGGTGCTGTGGAGGTGCTGTGGGAGTGCTGTGGAGGGAGGTGCTGTGGGGGTGCTGTGGGGGGTGCTGTGTGGGTGCTGTGGGGGTGGTGTGTGAGTGCTGTGGGAGTGCTGTGGGGGTGCTGTGGGGGTGCTGTGGAGGTGCTGTGGGAGTGCTGTGGAGGTGCTGTGGGGGTGCTGTGGGGGGTGCTGTGGGGGTGCTGTGGAGGTGCTGTGGAGGTGCTGTGGAGGTGCTGTGGGGGGTGCTGTTGGGGTGCTCTCGGGGTGCTGTGGAGGTGCTGTGGAGGTGCTGTGGGGGGTGCTGTGGGGGTGCTGTCAGGGTGCTGTGTGGGTGCTGTGGGGATGCTGTCGGGGTGCTGTGTGGGTGCTGTGGGGGTGCTGTGGTTGAAGTGGGCACAATAAAAAAAACCCTTCCTTCAGTTGCAGTATTCGGCAGTTTGTTCAGTACAACACGTTACTATATTACATGTTTATTACACAAATCACAGTCAGTACATTACTATTGCCCTCCCTACTGGCCATTTAAAGAGACGGAACACTTCTTTTAATGCTGAGCAGTGCAATACGGGGTTATAAGGCAGCGTTTTTCAACCACTGTTCCGCGGCACACTAGTGTGCCGCGAGATGTTGCCTGGTGTGCCGTAGGCAGGGCACCAATGTACTAGGGGGGCACTGCTCTTGGCACCAATGTACTAGGGGGGCACTGCTCTTGGCACCAATGTACTAGGGGGGCACTGCTCTTGGCACCAATGTACTAGGGGGGCACTGCTCTTGGCACCAATGTACTAGGGGGGCACTGCTGCTGGGCACCAATGTACTAGGGGGGCACTGCTCTTGGCACCAATGTACTAGGGGGGCACTGCTCTTGGCACCAATGTACTAGGGGGGCACTGCTGCTGGGCACCAATGTACTAGGGGGCACTGCTGCTGGGCACCAATGTACTAGGGGGGCACTGCTGCTGGGCACCAATGTACTAGGGGGGCACTGCTGCTGGGCACCAATGTACTAGGGGGGCACTGCTGCTGGGCACAGAGTTAAATTTTTTAACATTTTCTAATGGTGGTGTGCCTCGTGATTTTTTTCATGAAACAAGTGTGCCTTTGCCCAAAAAAGGTTGAAAAACACTGTTATAAGGTACCCGGCAAGCCCCAAACATTCATATCAGCTTTATCTTATTTAAGGTGGAACATTAAAGGTGGAACAACGTCCAAGCCTCAAACGCTTAACATTTCCATGTCTTCTAAAGGCCCCTCCTCATCTTCCCCTATACCTTCCTCTTCACTTTTCAATTAAAGACAGGCTTAATGAGATAGTTTAACCATGTTTCTATGCACCCCTACACAGGGGGCTTCTGACCTAATTTTCTGTGTATATAAGCGCTGTTTGCGGCCGGCTCATTAGGCAGGGTATCGCTTCCTTTTCCTTTGATCTGAATACAGATAACATCAGCTAATTACATATTCTAGCCATGATTAGGGCTACAGTTTTAGCAGCTCTCTGATTGCTAGGGTCCAAATTACCTTGGCAACCAGGAAGTGGTTTAAATAAGAGTGTGGTATATGAATAGGAGAGGGACTGACCACAAAAATAAGTTATGAAAAGTAACAATAACAATAAAACTGTAGCCTCACAGAGCAATAGTTTATTGGTTGCCGGGGTCAGCGACCCCCATTTAAAAGCTGCAAGGAGTTAGTAGAAGGTCCCATAATTTGCAAGTTAAACGCATTATTGTTTTCTATTTCACACATTTTCAAGGGGAAATTAAACACATTATTGTTTTCTATTTCACACATTTTCAAGGGCAACTTTAACACATTATTGTTTTCTATTTTACACACTTTCAAGGGCAACTTAAACACATTATTGTTTTCCAAAATGCAAGTGAGGAAAATGAGCGTCGATGCCCCTAAAATGGCCGCTGGAGCACTTCCTGTTTGGAAAAATAAAGCGGATTCATGGAAACGAACATGGCAACATATTCTCACAAATATTGTAAAACTTTCACCAAAATTCTCGATTTTTTGGGGAAAACTATGTTGAACATTTCCGATGCAAATAAAACAAAATTCAAAGCGTTCGTACGATCAACTTACAAATAATGGCGACTGTTAATAAACACCTCATTGATTGAATTTTTTTTTATTGAAAAACTCTCAGGCGTTTATGTGAGTTTCTAAAAACGAAAAATAAAAAATCAAACCATTAACCCCATACAGTCTGGTTCCTGCTGAGCCACCGGACATCACTGGGTATCCGGAACCTTCTCCCTATTGTTGCCCAGAGCAACTGAACCTGCTAATGAACTCCACAACCCCATCTATACCTCATAGCTAAAGTCTATTATTTTACCATTTGGTAGAATTTCAGACGATATTCCCATGGAATATACTTTGGGGTTTGTTTGTTTTCCTAATATTTACGTTTCCTATGCAGGGAATTTATCCCACACTGATATCCAGATCAATGTTACCCGAGTAACCATAAAGGAAACGTGTAACGTCACCATGTCTTGTACGGTGGGTGGAACCGATGGAACTGTTACCTGGAAGAACATAGAGCTGGGCCAGACTGTATCAGTGACCCGGGATCTCCATGTCTATGATGCGCGTGAAGGGGAAACCTACATCTGTACTGCAGGGAATCCTATCAGGAACGTATCCAAAGCAGTAACGCCGTGGGATCTCTGTCAGCATGGTAATTATATTATTGTGTTGTAACCTCCGGCCCAACACTAAGATATATACCCCTTCTAGGGTACACAGGGCACCCTGCTCTTCAGCCCCCCAACATAGACCTGAACTCCAACTTGCAGCGCAGCAGTAAAGTGTGCCTGAGTCTGAGCTTTCAGCCAGCGCTACACATTAGAACTGCTTTCAGCTAACCTATTGTTTCTCCTACTCCCATGCAACGTTCCCTCTAATTTTTTATAGGCTGTGTGCGCAAAAAATATCATCCGTGCGCATTTTAAAGCAAGATTAAATTTTTGTGCGCTACAGAATGTTTGTTGGAGTTCAGTTATGGGCATTTTTGCGCAGGTCTTTCAGTTTGTCTAAATCAAGTTACAAAAACACGATGTTATTTCAGTTATCAATAACACTGTTTATTCAAACAAGTTTCATTGTTAAATGCTATACCTATTAATAACGTGTAATTATATTTTATAGGTAGCATTTCGAAACTAAGAGTAATTTAGTTTTCACAGTTTTTCTCTGCGATCTTTCATATTTATCCAGTCTGAATAAATTCTGTCAAGATCTATCGTGCCTCCATTTTGAAGGTTACTCTTAATACGCATCAGCATTTCCAAATGTTCTAACTGTAAACGGTTCCTTTGCTTCGTTTTCAGATTGTTCATTAAACTAAAACCACGCTCACAATCTGCACTCGAAGCTAAGAATGTGGCACCAATGTCCATCAATTTTGCTAATTCTGCAAATTGATCATTCTGAAATGAAAATTCGCTGGGGCGAAAACTGCCTATAAGGATTTACACATTTAGAAATCAGGACAGGACTTTGTCTTTCCCCCAACCTTACCCTCACCTAGCATTCCTTCAGTGAAGGACCTTCACTATACATTGTGTGCCTATGCCACATCTCCAACTACCATTGCCCCCTGGCTGGTAAAAATGAAGCCTGATGCCAAAGTTATTAATCCCCCATTGATTTGTTTGCTGCTGAGCCAGCACTACCAAAGCAGAATCTCCATGTTAGCTGGGATGGCAGTGTAACTGTGCTGTACATACTTGTATACACCTACCTGGTCCTCATGACGTGCCATCCAGCACTTCCCACAGCGCAATGCCTTTGGAAATAACTCAGACATCTCCTCGGTCTCCCACCCTCGTTACCCCGGCAACAGGTACTTCTGGCTCCTGTCCGGTGCTGAACGTGCTCCTTGCGCGCACCCCCCCCCCAGACGTCCGTCTGTGGGCAAGTACGCGCGCAGGTACGCACGGACACTCTACACATTGCACCGGACAGGAGCCAGAAGTACCTGTTGCCGGGGTAACGAGGGCGGGAGACCGAGGAGACGTCTGAGTTATTTCCAAAGGCAAAAATCATTTTAGGCAAAAATTTTATTTTTGTGCGCGCTATTTTAATTTGTGTGCGCGGGTTCGGAAAGTCGTGTGCGCGCGCACACGCGCACAGCTTAGAGGGAACAGTGCTCCCATGTAACTGGAGGAGTCCCAAGCCGGACTTGGATTTCTTACTATTGAGTGCTATTCTGATACCTACTGGGAGCTGCTATCTTGCTCCCTTCCCATTGTTCTGCTGATCGGCTGCTGGGGGTGAGGGGGGGATATCACTCCAACTTGCAGCGCAGCAGTAAAGAGTGACTGAAATTTATCAGAGGTCACATGGCTGTGGTCTGCAGGTTAGCAATTTTTTTGGATGGGGAAACTGAAAGCCTGGTGCTTGACTAGAAATATTAGTTTTTGCCAGAAATATGATAAAAACAACCGGGGTGAGGGGATAATTCTGAGAAACCACTTTCCTTACATAGATCTGATCTGCAGAGAACGCAGGTTAATAAATGAACCGCAGCATCCTTCCCCAGGGCCACCACATCAAGCACTGCCCCCCCCCCAGTAACAAACTGTTATTGTAGTAATATATATATATATATATATGTAACTGTTATAGTAATATAGTAATATATATATGTGTGTAACTGTTATAGTAATATAGTAATAGTAATATATATATATATATATATATATATAATCCCTGAACAGTCTAATGTATTTGCCTATTTTGCCCTAAATCAACCTGGTGCTGCTTTTAAATACAGATTTAATGTTTTATATAGAAAATAAAGGGTAACCGTACAAGACCTTTGAAATAAATAAATGTATATTGACGGCTGTATTTCCTAAAATGCTTCATCTCATATGATATTTCTGAATCTCTTTCCGCAGCTAAAGCCCTGAATCACTGCAGGATACAGAATATAATAAAGTTAGCTCTGGTCCTATGGATAATTTTGCAAGCCATTGGCCTCCTTATCCACCAGAGGGCAGTACAGCGCCAGCGGGAAAGGGCCAGGGGACACGCCCACATGTGCTTAAGTGGGATGAAGATTCCATAATAAACCAACTGAAAGTATTAGAGTTGCATGAACATAAGGAGTTATTTATATTGATGAAATACTGGGGGTGTCGAAATCTTGTTTACAATGGCAAACAAAGGTAAATAGAACTATAAGTATAAGTGTGAAAGGGAACCAGAGAAAAGACAGGGATTTGAATGAAGAACCCATGATGGTAATGGAACAGTAACCAGAGTCGGCAGCTTGTGCCTGAAACTGGGCGTCTTTATTTAATTTATTTTAGACAACTCTGTATCAGGTCTCATTTTTTTTCTGTTCTTTTTTTTTCCCTCATTGTGAATCGGTAAAGAAAAAAAATCTATCACCTGTCCCTGAAGGTATTTATAGATTTCATATTAGAATTTCTGAGAATTTCACATCTTCTTCAGTTGTTTTGCTGAGCAATAAAGGAAGGTTTCTATACTTTAAAGACAGATGATCTATTGAATTTCCATTCTATACAGCAGGGATCCCCAACCTTTCTTACTTGTGAGCCACAGTCAAATGTAAAAAGACTTGGGGAGCAACACAAGCACCATAAAAGTTCATGGAGGAGCCAAATAAGGGCTGTGATTGGCTATTAGGGGCCTCTATGCACCCTATCAGCTTACAGGGGCTTTATTTGGTAGGAAATCTTGTTTTTATTCAACCAAAACTTGCCCCCAAGTCAGGAATTCAAAAATAACTCCCTGGTTTGGGGGCACTGAGAGCAACACCCAAGGGGTTGGGGAGCAACATGTTGCCCCTGAGCCACTGATATACTGTAAAGGCAGACAAGCTATAGATATTTCTGGAGAAAAAGGACAAATGAGCTATGGATATGTCTTCCTATAGAGTAAGGGCAGACTTGGAGATTTGGAGAAAAGCGGTAATGACTAATACAACGAAGATACAATAAATGAATATAACATTTTGAAAACGGATTGACTCATTTCATCCTCAGAGAGAGCACAGAATTCCCTATATGTAAAGTTACATTTGCAACTGTTTCATTCATGTCAATAATTATATAAACTGTGTGATTTCATTATTGTGAATATATCAGTTATACCCCAGCCAATCCACATGCGAATGCAGGAGACAGAGACTGGTTTGTTATGCTCTGACCTTCCTACTGGCTGCAATTTATTGTTTCACCACTGGATGGCAGCTGTGAGACATGAGTGCTACATACCTGATCCAGGGACTGTAAAGAATAAAACATTGTTGCCCATTTGCCTCAGGAGAGCCTTACTGACCAAAACAGAAGGATATTAAGCACTTCAGTTTAAAATGGTTGCCACTGCATTATATATATATATATATATATATATTGTTTTTTTTACATCGAGTACAAAAACAGACTTTCCAATCACTGGCCAAACTAGTTACAGAAGCAGATAGTGTTGCTTCCTAAATGTCTGTACGTAATTCATAAAATAATAAAAAATGTAGATGTGTACCCCTATATGTAATAAAAGGCACTACGTTTGCCCAGGAGCAGTAACCCATAGCAACCAATAAGATGTTTGCTTTTATCCAGGTGACCAGTAAATTCTACCTGCTGATTGGTTGCTATGGGTAACTGCTCCTGGGCAAACTTAGTGCCTTTTATTACATTGCCCCATTAGTCTCCATAAATACTTTGGCCATGGAGTATTTAAACTTACCAGCTGTGCTCCCTGCCCTGAGAATATATGGCTGCTGGAGCTTAAAAGTTGACCAACTGCATAGACTAATGTCACTTAGTGTTATGTCCAGAAACCAGTGTAATGTAATCTTACAGAGGGTTGTTCACCTTTAGAGTAACTTTTCAGAGTACTATTCTGTGGTAATTTGCAATTGGTCTTCATTTATTATTATTTGTAGTTTTTTATAATTGTTTACATTTTTGATCAGCCGCTCTCCAGTTTGGAGTTTCAGCAGCTATCTGGTTGCTAGGGTCCAAATTACCTTAGCAACCAGGGAGTGGTATGAAGGAGAGACGGATATATGAATAGGAGAGGGGCTGGAAAAATAAGTTTAACGTTGAAAAAAGTAACAATACCAATGAAACTGTAGCCTCTCAAAGGAATAGGTTTTTTTTTTGGCTGCCGGGGTCAGTGACCCCCATTGGAAAGCTACAAAGAGTTAAAAGAAGAAAGCAAATCATAAACTATAAAAAGAAATAATGAAGACCAACTGAAAAGTTGCTTACAATGGGCCATTCTATAACATACTAAAGGTTAGCTATGGGCAAACCCGATGGGCCCCACTGACCCAGACCCGATCCCTGCCTGCCCTCCCCCGCTGCTTCCCCGCTGCCCCCCTCCCCCAATAGGATTCACAGTGCACACAAACAAGCCAAGGCACACATACATGCTAGGCCCCGTCAGCCAATGAATGGGCAGAGTTCTGCCTTTTGCTCCCACTCTACTTCTTGTTACCGTTAGAGCTGCATCACTTCCTGTCAGCTGATCTCTGAGGGAACACACAGCCCATCACTAAATGGCGGCTCAAGGGAAAGGATGTAAAAGGGCAACAGCAAGTATTGGTATAATAAGCTGTGATGTACCGTGCTGGCCACTAGGTGGACCAGTTCATTGCGGTCCTTTCCAACCAAGTAAGAGGCTCAGATCAGCGGCAGGAAAAGTGATATAAGTCTCCGTCTCTTCATCAGGCCAATCAGCAAGTTCTCTCCAAATATATCTTATCTCCACGTTTAATCAGGAGACCAGAACGCCTGCTATACGGAAGTGTTTATTTAACACTTCCTATTATATTAAAGCTCAGAAGAAGCAGCGCTGGTATTAATATGCCGGTAGAGTAGTCGATACAGAGAGCTAATTCCCAGCAGACTCCCTTATTGGTGGCTATAGATAATGATAAAATAAAAAGTATTAAATAATAATAACAACGAGACTCACAACTACTCTGATTTCTAGTTGCCAGGGCCACTGTGCCTAGCAACCAGAAGGCCTTCAAGTTATACCAAGGCAAATAATTCACAAGGCTCAGACCGGGGAGTGACTTAGTGGCAGGAGTTGAGTTGGAAGTGAGATTGTGCTGCCCTCTAGTGGCTGTTTGTAGGCAGTGCAGCTGCACTATTCATGCTGATACAGAAAGTTCTGTTGGGGGATATTGCACCTTTGTATCCTCACTCCAAAAAGCAATACTATAACACCCCCCCCCCCCCACAGTCCCTTATACTATATGGGGGTGTCACACTCTTTAACCAGAGTTGCCAAGGCAACCTGCCTCTATGATTTGGAGATGGGGGCAATAAAACTTAAAGAAACAGTAACACCAAGAAATGAAAATGTATCAATGTGATTAAATTATACTATACTGTTGCCCAGCACTGGTAAAGGCATTGTGTGTTTGCTTCATATAAACTACTATAGTTCAAATAAATCCCAGCCATTCAAGCTGGGAAAAAGGAGAAAAGGCACAGGTTACATAGCAGATAACAGATAAAACACCATTGTATTCTACAGAGCTTATTTGTTATCTGCTATGTATCCTGTGCCTTTTCTCCCGCTTGAATGGCTGCCCCCGGGGCTACGCGATGCATAAGGTTACAGGGAGTTTGCAAGATTTTTAGGGTAATAAAGTCATTAATGTCACCTTACCCAGGCGGCTGCATGTTTTGGGGTGGGGCAGAACGTTTCAGGGATGACCAATAGTTATACATATTATTATACACTATATTTATAACAGCAAATGAAGTTAATTCACCCAAATGTAATTCTAAAGTGAGACTACACTCACTACACGGGGGCAGTTTGGCAAGGGGAGGGATTGTAAAGCAAATGGGTGTGGCCATGAGGTCATGGGGCGGAGTCTAAGAGTGAAGGGGACTGGGCCACATTGTCAAGGCTGGGATTAAGAGGATTTGGTGAGTATAGAGGGAAGAAAGGGGGTGGGTTTTGGGCAGGCTGGGGCTGGCCTGACTAGCTATACCAAATTTAATTTTGTAACACCAACCCCGGCCTTGGCTGGTATTTTACTGGCTATACAGGTTAAATACTGTGTGACATCTGCCTGCCCTGTACTATTCCCTGCACTGCTGCTCCAGACTGCATGCATCACTGATACAATGCGCTAGTAGTCAGAACTCCCTTGCAGCAGATTCAGGGCATCAGAGGCCTGGAGTTGATTTTCCATAAGGTTTAAATATATATATTTATGGACCCATTAATGTGCAAACAGGCTTTACCTGCTTTAGCCCCCTATCAGGCTCCAAATCTGAAGCTGCAGCTCCATCTGCTCCATTGTTAATCCTCCCAACGTGTAAGCAGAGACCAGGGGTACAGGGTGTCATTTGGACCTTGATGATATTTGACTCCCTATATATATAAATACATTGTCATTTTTAACTTGTACTTCCACTTTAAAACCAGATATTTTGTTAATTCCCCCTTAAATCCCCCCCCCCCCCCCACACCCCTAGATATACAGGACAGAATACAAATCAAAGAGAGTGATAATATACTGTGTTATTAGCCTGCTATAAGAACCTGTACAGAAAAATATAAATACAGGCCTCTGCAGCCATCTAGTGGTAAAAACTGTAACTGCAGATCCTTTCCATTCATAGAGATAATGTAAAGAATCAATACTTTGCATTTTTATTCATAGGCCTTTCTTGCTTCCTTTATCCTCTCTTTGTGCCCCAAACTGAACCTTACAATTACCCCCAGCTTGAAGGTGGCTGTAGTTCCAGGGTTCCCCTGCATAAACAAGTGCAATTACATGTGATTTAAAAGAGGAGGCGGGACAGATGCATTGGTGCTGATTGGGAGTTTTGTGTAACTGCAGTAGGGGCTGTGGTCATGTGGTTCTACTTCATCCAAGAATGCAGTACCGGAGCCCGTTACCTGCAGTTCTGTCCATCATATAGATTGTAAGCTCTACGGGGCAGGGACCTCCATCCTCTTGTATCTTTGACTCTTACCCTCCCATATAGACTGTAAGCTCTACGGGGCAGGGACCTCCATCCTCTTGTATCTTTGACTCTTACCCTCCCATATAGATTGTAAGCTCTATGGGGCAGGGACCTCCATCCTCTTGTATCTTTGACTCTTACCCTCCCATATAGATTGTAAGCTCTACGGGGCAGGGACCTCCATCCTCTTGTGTCTTTGACTCTTACCCTCCCATATAGATTGTAAGCTCTACGGGGCAGGGACCTCCATCCTCTTGTGCCTTTGACTCTTACCCTCCCATATAGATTGTAAGCTCTACGGGGCAGGGGCCTCCATCCTCTTGTGCCTTTGACTCTTACCCTCCCATATAGATTGTAAGCTCTACGGGGCAGGGACCTCCATCCTCTTGTGTCTTTGACTCTTACCCTCCCATATAGATTGTAAGCTCTACGGGGCAGGGACCTCCATCCTCTTGTGCCTTTGACTCTTACCCTCCCATATAGACTGTAAGCTCTACGGGGCAGGGACCTCCATCCTCTTGTGCCTTTGACTCTTACCCTCCCATATAGATTGTAAGCTCTATGGGGCAGGGACCCCCATCCTCTTGTGCCTTTGACTCTTACCCTCCCATATAGACTGTAAGCTCTACGGGGCAGGGACCTCCATCCTCTTGTGCCTTTGACTCTTATCTTATTGTAACTATATCTTGTATTTATCTGTATTTATTGTTTTACTGTGTATTTATCTATTATTATCTTAATAATCCCCTGTTTGTATTAATGTATTCTACTGTACAGCGCTGGGTACATAAGTAGCACTTTATAAATAAAGATATACATACATATACATATATTATATTTCAAAAGATCTGTTTGACTTGCAGTACCATTTCCCACCACCGCTGGCAGCAGAGCCACTTACATTAACAGCAACAGAACAACAAGGCGGCCCCTATAAAGATTTTGTAGTGGGATCGATATCTACAGAAACTTGTCCTTAGTGCACCAGAAATATTCTACTACTAATTGGAATTACCGGGGGGGGTGGGGATATTTCACAACCTATTTATATTTGAGGTGATACTTTCCCTTTAAGTCGTCAGCAGTAACTGAGCTTTACTGGCGTATCTACCCCCCCCCTCCCCCGAGTTGTTCAACCAAATAAACCACAGGTGCAGATGGCAGGATGTCTGCTGGGTTATATTGGTTTCTCGCCTTTTTGGAAGCCCCCCCCCCCACCTCACATTTGAGCCCAGTAGTTTATTGGTCTCAGAGTTCATTTAAAGTTATTCTGGGGTCTGTAATATAATGACAGCAATGGATATAGGATTGTCACCTCTTCTGGGAATAAAGACCCCTTTGGAAGTACAGGTATGGGATCCCTTATCCAGAAAGCTCCGAATTACGGAAAGCCTGTCTCCCATAGACTCCATTTTAATAAAATAATTCAGAATTTGAAAACTGATTTTCTTTTTCTCTGTAATAATAAAACAGTACCTGTACTTGATCCCAACTAAGATATAATTACCCCTTATTGGGGGCAGAACAGCCCTATTGGGTTTATTTAATGGTTAAATGATTCCCTTTTCTCTGTAATAATAAAACAGTACCTGTACTTGATCCCAACTAAGATATAATTACCCCTTATTGGGGGCAGAACAGTCCTATTGGGTTTATTTAATGGTTAAATGATTCCCTTTTCTCTGTAATAATAAAACAGTACCTGTACTTGATCCCAACTAAGATATAATTACCCCTTATTGGGGGCAGAACAGTCCTATTGGGTTTATTTAATGGTTAAATGATTCCCTTTTCTCTGTAATAATAAAACAGTACCTGTACTTGATCCCAACTAAGATATAATTACCCCTTATTGGGGGCAGAACAGCCCTATTGGGTTTATTTCATGTTTAAATGATTCCCTTTTCTCTGTAATAATAAAACAGTACCTGTACTTGATCCCAACTAAGATATAATTACCCCTTATTGGGGCAGAACAATCCTATTGGGTTTATTTCATGGTTAAATGATTCCCTTTTCTCTGTAATAATAAAACAGTACCTGTACTTGATCCCAACTAAGATATAATTACCCCTTATTGGGGGCAGAACAGCCCTATTGGGTTTATTTAATGGTTAAATGATCCCCTTTTCTCTGTAATAATAAAACAGTACCTGTACTTGATCCCAACTAAGATATAATTACCCCTTATTGGGGCAGAACAATCCTATTGGGTTTATTTAATGGTTAAATGATTCCCTTTTCTCTGTAATAATAAAACAGTACCTGTACTTGATCCCAACTAAGATATAATTACCCCTTATTGGGGGCAGAACAGCCCTATTGGGTTTATTTAATGGTTAAATGATTCCCTTTTCTCTGTAATAATAAAACAGTACCTGTACTTGATCCCAACTAAGATATAATTACCCCTTATTGGGGCAGAACAGCCCTATTGGGTTTATTTCATGGTTAAATGATTCCCTTTTCTCTGTAATAATAAAACAGTACCTGTACTTGATCCCAACTAAGATATAATTACCCCTTATTGGGGGCAGAAGTCCCATAGTAGCCTTTATTCCTCATCGTTGGTCTTAGTCAACACATAAAGAGCATTAAGAAGCCTTCAGTATATGTATTCCTATGAACATTCCTTAAGTCAGTGTATAAGTCAATGGTTCCCAAACTGTGCAGCTGGGGGGTACCGTACTTGTGCGGTGGAAAGTGGGGGGCTCAGTCTTAATGGCAGAAAGGGGTAGATTTGGGGATAATGCCTATATGCAGTTAGGGTGCAGTTAGGGTGAGACTTCCCCTAGATATTCTTGGAACTATGGGTGGATGGCTGATAGACACTGATATTTTTCTTTATCTGTAATCTTGTTTTGAGTTACGGGGGTCCCTGCCCCAACGTTGGGCCTTCAAGGGGCGCTTTATCTAAAACAAATTCAACAAAATACATCTTGAGATGAAAAAATGATACTGAGAAACTGGGGTGCTGCTCTGGCTCATAGTCCCACCACCCCTGACCTACTTCAGCTAGTACTAGTAATGTATATTATATAAGGAGTAATATCAGTTGGAGGGAAAACATGGAATATTCTGGTTATGCTTAAATGTACCCCCTGCCCCCTCCTGCCTGTTGTAGCAAATGCATTGTGTAGGTTAATCTCATCTAAGTGTGTATTGTGTGTAGCCAGCCGGCTCTGTCTGGTACTTCCAATGTAATTGCCCCTACTGTGAGGGCACACAGAGCCACACCCTGTAACACAATACACATAGTTACCCCCTTGTGAGAGCAGTGTTCTGTCTGGGGAATGCAATAGACTGAACTGGGCATGCTCACTAGGTGGCTTACCATAGGCCCAGTGGTATTAGCTATGATTGGCCCCTTGGGTTGGCAGAAGGGATCAAACACTCTTTTGCATTTACGACAGGGGCTGCTCCCTTTCTGGCTACAAAGGTGGCTTCCAACAGTTCCAATGGGCCTCCCCTGCGTTCCCCTGGAACCTACCCTAGCTGGGGCAAGAAGATTCCCCCCAACTGTGTGTATTTCCCTATTCCCTACAGAGGGACTGTTCCCCTGGAACCTACCCTAGCTGGGGCAAGAAGATTCCCCCTAACTGTCTGTATTTCCCTATTCCCTACGGAAGGACTGTTCCCCTGGAACCTACCCTAGCTGGGGCAAGAAGATTCCCCCTAACTGTGTGTATTTCCCTATTCCCTACGGAAGGACTGTTCCCCTGGAACCTACCCTAGCTGGGGTAAGAAGATTCCCCCCAACTGTGTGTATTTCCCTATTCCCTACGGAAGGACTGTTCCCCTGGAACCTACCCTAGCTGGGGCAAGAAGATTCCCCCCAACTGTGTGTATTTCCCTATTCCCTACGGAAGGACTGTTCCCCTGGAACCTACCCTAGCTGGGGTAAGAAGATTCCCCCCAACTGTGTGTATTTCCCTATTCCCTACGGAAGGACTGTTCCCCTGGAACCTACCCTAGCTGGGGCAAGAAGATTCCCCCTAACTGTGTGTATTTCCCTATTCCCTACGGAGGGACTGTTCCCCTGGAACCTACCCTAGCTGGGGCAAGAAGATTCCCCCTAACTGTGTGTATTTCCCTATTCCCTACGGAAGGACTGTTCCCCTGGAACCTACCCTAGCTGGGGCAAGAAGATTCCCCCCAACTGTGTGTATTTCCCTATTCCCTACGGAAGGACTGTTTGCCCAACAAGAGCGCAGGCTGGCTACCATTTACTTGCTTATGGATGTCTACTTGCCATTCTCCAATAAATGCCTCATCCTGTGATACCAACCGTTTGCTCTTTGGGTCCTGCCCTATGTCTGGGAACTCACGGCCCTGCGGCTCTGACACTTTCTGCCTTATTCAACTCAGCGGTATAATGGAAAGTTTTAATCAGATGAAGATAAAGTAAGAGGCGGTGCCGGGGTTGGTGTGGGGAGGTACATTCCCGTCCCAGGCAAATTCTACCTACAACATGAATCAGAATGCGTTTTTAACCCACAAGGGGATTGTGTTTATATGTTTTTTTGCTCTCTCTTGAATATTTGAGTATATATTTTATATATACGTATTACCTATGGGTGCCTCCATGGCATCTGGAAGTTCCAAATATAAAAAAAAAATGGAGCTAGCTCACACCTCCAGATTGAGACTTGGCCACTCTCTCTTTACTTCTATGGGTTTTTAAGGTCATATTTACTCTGACTTTCACCCTTTGATAAATATGTTCATAATAACCCTATACATGTGAATAGAGAGCCTCGGAATGGCAATATGTTGGACTCTAGTCTTACTCTCTGATAAATATGCCCCTGTCATTAGCACAGTGAATGCCAAGCCCCACTTGAAGGTCCATCCCTTGGTCAGGTCCCATCTAAGCTCATAAAATGAGTATAGATGAATCAGACCTTTAGTGATAGTTTCAGAAATATGTAGGGGAGCATAATCACCCCAAAGGGCTTTCAGGTGTATCTATGAGAGTAAATAGATGTTGTCCACAACAATTTTGCACATGATATGGTAATTGCATGTTCTGATTGTCAGAAGAAATCCCCATACATATATTTCTCTATCAAAGAACATGCAAAGTCATCAGTTGTTCCATTGAAGGCTATCTGCATTTAGTCAGACCTGACTCATAGGAACCCATATAGAAGAACCCATATTGGAGGAACACATATTGGAGGAACCCATATGGAAGAACCCACATTTGGGGAACCCATATGGAAGAACCCATATTGGAGGAACCCATATGGAGCCCATATTGGAGAAACCCATATGGAAGAACCCACATTGGAGGAAGCCATATGGAACCCATATTGGAGGAACCCATATGGAAGAACCCACATTTGGGGAACCCATATGGAAGAACCCATATTGGAGGAACCCATATGGAACCCATATGGAACCCATATTGGAGGAACCCATATGGAAGAACCCACATTGGAGGAAGCCATATGGAAGAACCCACATTGGAGGAACCCATATGGAAGAACCCATATTGGAGGAACCCATATGGAAGAACCCACATTTGGGGAACCCATATGGAAGAACCCATATTGGAGGAAGCCATATGGAACCCATATTGGAGGCACCCATATGGAAGAACCCACATTTGGGGAACCCATATGGAAGAACCCATCTTGGAGGAAACCCATATGGAACCCATATTGGAGGAACCCATATGGAAGAACCCACATTGGAGGAAGCCATATGGAAGAACCCACATTGGAGGAACCCATATGGAAGAACCCATATTGGAGGAACCCATATGGAAGAACCCACATTTGGGGAACCCATATGGAAGAACCCATATTGGAGGAACCCATATGGAACCCATATTGGAGGCACCCATATGGAAGAACCCACATTTGGGGAACCCATATGGAAGAACCCATCTTGGAGGAAACCCATATGGAACCCATATTGGAGGAACCCACATTGGAGGAAGCCATATGGAACCCATATTGGAGGAACTCATATGGAAGAACCCACATTTGGGGAGCCCATATGGAATAACCCATATTGGAGGAACCCATATGGAAGAGCCCACATGTTCCACTATGTTGGAGCAAAGCTGGAACTATCTACACAGCAAATGATGAATTAGGACCAAACCCAAGAAGCTTAAAGATTGATGGATCTCAAAACTAAATATGGGTTCCCAATATCTTGTCTTTGTTCTTCTTTTGTAGCTGAGCTTGGTCACTATCAGTATGGTGGGTGTGTCCTATGCAGCAGTGCCCCGGCAGGGGTGGTAATGACTAGCAGCCAACTGAAGGAGAAACCAAGTATCGACTTGTACAAATGGGTCACTTAGTTGTACCGGTAACTGTATTTTAATGGCTTTTTATTAAAAAATACATTGACTTTTAAAAAATATATATAGAAAAAAACGAGGTAGTAATGATATAGCAGATTTTGGTGAAGCATCTGGATCATATTGAGTATCCAGGTACCTTCTCCAGCTGCATTTATTTCATTTATTTACTGAGTTGAATAGACCTTTCTTTAAAAAAAATATATGTATATACAGTATATATGTGCATTCCTTCCTCAAACTTTTTCTCCAGATAATTAAAATGTAGGGGGTCTGTCGTTTCTGGGGGATACTCCGCTCAGTAGTTATTAGAGCTGCAATCTAGTATTGATCCTACAACTTGCACTGTCACTTCTCACCTTTGGCAGCCATAAAGCCATAAAGTTGCAGTCGAACAGGTCCAAATTGCCACAGGGTTTGAATGAATGAATGAATGAATGAGAAACCCCATAGTTTTAATCATTTGGAAGAGCTTTTTGCCCCCCAGTTGTGTTCCTAGACCACACCTGGCCCCCCTGCAAAAAATCTGCAGAGGGTCCCAACACACAATGCAACCCCTAAGTAACCGCCCCTTCCATTCTGCACCCACCCCTTACATCCTAACTCTCCGCCCACTCCTCCCTCACACCCCCAGGTAGGAGAGTGGTAGGGAGGGGAGTTCACTAAAGCTATAGAGGCAGCAGACACCGTGGTCTAGGGCCCCCTGTCCCCTGGGCTCCCCCATGACCATTGGGTCTGTTTCCTCTATAGTTACGACACTGGTGCCTCCTCAGGCCCAAAATACAGGAGGGTCCCTCCATATTACTGCCCCCCGTGCTACCATTAACCCATTAGAGGCAGCAGGAGACCACATCACAGCAGTCACGTTACTTGCTGACAACATGGCACCACCATCAGCCTATTGGAACCTCACTGGCTATACCAGTATGTCAATCCACAGGGCCCCAGGGGTGAAGATTTCCTCAAATTGTACCCCCTTCCTTCTCCCAAAATGGTTGCACTCAGGTTCCTGGGCCTGGGGCCTAAACAGCCGCTGCTGATCTTTTGGATACCCAGTGTCCAATTAGATTAATCCAGTTCTTTCCCTTGTGCTGAATTCTTGTGGCCATCAGGTAAATCCCTGATTTGGCTTCAATGTCTCTAGGCCCCTAGCAGAGCCGGAAGGGATCAGATGCCCAAAATCGCCAGCAGAAGAGACAGGTTTGGAAGTCGGAATTCAGTAGAAAGAAAGTGCTGGTTCTGCTTCTCGGAATGTTGTTCAGAGATCCGGTCCTGTAGGGGGCGTGACTGGCGCATCCCACGATGAACAAGGTTGGATAATTGTATGTACAGAAATCTGCAGAATATAAGGATACTGGTAACATGCACATTTATTGGTTACAATATGTTTTTTTGACCACGCCTGCTTTTGTGGTCACGCCCCAATTACCGCACCCCTTTTTTTCAAAAAATACTCCTTTTATATAGTTGAAATGGTGGGATCAGATGCAAAATGTGTTATACCCTCATACTGTACTACCTAAGGAAAACAAATATAGCAACTCCTACATTAAAATATAAATATAGAGAGAAGGCAGTCAGTACCCCCCATAGACAGTGCCCCCATACACAGTGCCACCATACACAGTGACCATATAGACAGTACCCCCCATATGCAGTGCCCCCATAGACAGTACCCCCATACACAGTGTCCCCCATTGACAGGACCCCCATACACAGTGTCCCCCATACACAGTGCCCCCATACACAGTGCCTCCATAGACAGTGCCCCCCATACACAGTGCCCCCCATACACAGTGCCCCCCATACACAGTACCCCCATACACAGTGCCCCCAATGGCCCAATAGGCAGTGCCCCCATAAACAGTACCCACCATATACAGTGCCCCCATTGACAGTACCCCCCATATACAGTGCCCCCCATAGAAAGTGCCCCCAATTGCCCCCATAGACAGTACCCCATAGACCGTGCCCCCCATAGACAGTACCCCTCATAGTAAGTGCCCCATAGACAATACCCCCCATACACAGTGCCCCCATAGACAGTACCCCCATAGAAATTAACCCCATAGACAGTGCCCCCAATTGCCCCATCAACAGTGCCGCCAATTGCCCTATAGACAGTGCCCCTAATTGCCCCCATACACAGTGCCCCCATACAGAGCACCCCAATAGACAGTACCCCCCATACATAGTGCCCCCATACACCGTGCCCCCATAGCCGCTCCTTCTTCTTCGGCTCCTTCTCCTTATGCTGCTCCTTGTGCGGCGGTGACAGGCGACAGGTTGAGCCCTGTGTGTACGTGTGACGTCATTATGCACGGGCGCAACCTTATAAAAGTGCCTGTCGCCACCGCACAAGGAGCCGCATAAGGAGCAGGAGCGCCTGGCTTTAGCCAGCGCATCCCCCTGTCCTGGATAGTTCAATGAATGTCCCTTAATCTATTACGGAAATGTGGGACATTCACCGAACTATCCGGAACAGTGGGATGCGTTATTAAAACCGGGACTGCCCCGCGGAAAGCGGGGCAGTTGGGGGGTATGCAATTGGCCGATCGCAGCTTCAGTCTTCGAAAATCCTGCCTGGTTTTCCAAATTGGGAAAGCCGGGCAGGTGACTGAGACTGCACAACCGAAACCCCCCGCCTAATGGTTAAACATTTAGTGTGAGTACAACCTCCCCTTGGTTGCTATAGTTATACAATCCACACGTAACCCCTTGTTTCTGATTCATACAGGGTGTTTTCACGTTGGGCTTAAAGGACACTTTCGTTGGAGTTCCCCACAGATATCCCTCGTCTGTGTTACTAACGAGCAGTGGGGGTGTCACAATGGTACCTCCCAAAAGCATAGGAGGACGTGGGAATCACCCAGGGTCAGGTCTGAGCCAGCTGCTGATTGGCTAGAATCCTACATTAGAAAGTACTGAGAGCCCGGGGCAAGCAGCCAGCAGGAAGTGGAATGGATTCTCATTCCTCTCATTTCCACCTGTGGGGGCGACTGAATAAAATTGTTTCCGTGAAAATCGCCATTTTTTAATGACACCGGTTGCTGATCAAAGGGTTAAGAACAAATATGAGCATTTCATTCGCTCCTGTTATTGCCTGTGACCTTACGGGTACCGTGTCTATCCCTCCTCCGCTATCTCTATGGCTTTCATACGCCCCGATGTGCGGAAACCAGAAGGGGAATCTTTGAAGGCAAATCGTGAGTCATTAAAGGGCACTATCAGCAAAAATACAGTTGTTATTTTGTGGTTGGAAACAAGGAGTCACAGTGGCACAGATCCTATCTGATCCCCCCCATTGTAAGCAGCAGTCCTGCCCTGCTTTATGGCTGAGATTCTAGCTATCTGTATAACAGAGCATTCTGTCACAGTGGCACAGATCCTATCTGATCCCCCCCCCATTATAAGCAGCAGTCCTGCCCTGCTTTATGGCTGAGATTCTAGCTATCTGTATAACAGAGCATTCTGTCACAGTGGCACAGATCCTATCTGATCCCCCCCATTGTAAGCAGCAGTCCTGCCCTGCTTTATGGCTGAGATTCTAGCTATCTGTATAACAGAGCATTCTGTCACAGTGGCACAGATCCTATCTGATCCCCCCATTGTAAGCAGCAGTCCTGCCCTGCTTTATGGCTGAGATTCTAGCTATCTGTATAACAGAGCATTCTGTCACAGTGGCACAGATCCTATCTGATCCCCCCCATTGTAAGCAGCAGTCCTGCCCTGCTTTATGGCTGAGATTCTAGCTATCTGTATAACAGAGCATTCTGTCACAGTGGCACAGATCCTATCTGATCCCCCCCATTGTAAGCAGCAGTCCTGCCCTGCTTTATGGCTGAGATTCTAGCTATCTGTATAACAGAGCATTCTGTCACAGTGGCACAGATCCTATCTGATCCCCCCCCCATTGTAAGCAGCAGTCCTGCCCTGCTTTATGGCTGAGATTCTAGCTATCTGTATAACAGAGCATTCTGTCACAGTGGCACAGATCCTATCTGATCCCCCCATTGTAAGCAGCAGTCCTGCCCTGCTTTATGGCTGAGATTCTAGCTATCTGTATAACAGAGCATTCTGTCACAGTGGCACAGATCCTATCTGATCCCCCCCCCATTGTAAGCAGCAGTCCTGCCCTGCTTTATGGCTGAGATTCTAGCTATCTGTATAACAGAGCATTCTGTCACAGTGGCACAGATCCTATCTGATCCCCCCATTGTAAGCAGCAGTCCTGCCCTGCTTTATGGCTGAGATTCTAGCTATCTGTATAACAGCATTCTGTCACAGTGGCACAGATCCTATCTGATCCCCCCATTGAAAGCAGCAGTCCTGCCCTGCTTTATGGCTGGACTCTCTTTAGTCACATTACAATAGAATAGAACAAGTTTCTTACATGAGTTGAAGCCACTGGCTCTCTCAGGGTACTGTGGTCTGGTGTGACTGATTCCCCACCGGGCCTGCAAGCTCATATATAGTACAATGTTCCGTAGTTGGTAAATTCACCGGAGCCTTCAGAAAACAAAATAACAAGAACTAATTATTATTATTGAATCCATCATTAAAGGGAACCTATACCCTCACGTTCTCTGCTGGACAAACAAGGCAACATCTATAATAGCATTAGTTAAGTCTCTCTATACACATAGGAAAGAAAAGGAAGGTACAGTGGTCCTTTAAAATGAAAATCAATTAATTCTTTAGAACTTCAACGCACTTAATCATAAAAGCTTAATCAGAAACAGGAAAAGGCGGGTTTGTTTATCTCCGGCTCGATCTTAACTGAAGGCAAGTAAAATAGGAAAATGCTGCACGAGGCAGTTTCTATTTTCCGGAAACAGCACATTTTCGTACTGTTGATCATTCCTAAGATAGAAATGGGGCTCAGATTAATATTAAGTCTGAAACCCGAACATGTTTTTGGAACATGAACAAAGGTGTGATAAGTGATTTTATACAGTGGCTTTATACATTGCACCAAAGCAATGCATCTATGTACAGTTCCACTGGAGCTATATACGGATTGGTACCAATACAGTAATGAGTGGATCTAAATGGCCTCCTTACAAAGTTTCTCTGCCGGCAAAGCTCACCTGAACTTTCTGAACAGTAGCATAGACTGTATGTGTTGTTTGCACAGGTTCTGGAACAGGCCCCGGCACTGGATGTGGCCTTTGCGGATCCAATGAAAATGATCCTTTAACACAAAATAATACTTCATGTTAGCAGATATTAATGGCTGATTTTGTTACCATATCCCAGGGCCATGTCTATATTACCCCAGAACCCACAGCAGGATAAATACAGTGCCAATTCCATGTATAATACCCCAGAACCCACAGCAGGATAAATACAGTGCCAATTCCATGTATAATACCCCAGAACCCACAGCAGGATAAATACAGTGCCAATTCCATGTATAATACCCCAGAACCCACAGCGGGATAAATACAGTGCCAATTCCATGTATAATACCCCAGAACCCACAGCAGGATAAATACAGTGCCAATTCCATGTATAATACCCCAGAACACACAGCAGGATAAATACAGTGCCAATTCCATGTATAAATACCCCAGAACCCACAGCAGGATAAATACAGTGCCAATTCCATGTATAATGCCCCAGAACCCACAGCGGGATAAATACAGTGCCAATTCCATGTATAATACCCCAGAACCCACAGCTGGATAATTACAGTGCCAATTCCATGTATAATACCCCAGAACCCACAGCAGGATAAATACAGTGCCAATTCCATGTATAATACCCCAGAACCCACAGCAGGATAAATACAGTGCCAATTCCATGTATAATACCCCAGAACTCACAGCAGGATACATACAGTGCCAATTCCATGTATAATACCCCAGAACCCACAGCGGGATAAATACAGTGCCAATTCCATGTATAATACCCCAGAACCCACAGCAGGATAAATACAGTGCCAATTCCATGTATAATACCCCAGAACACACAGCAGGATAAATACAGTGCCAATTCCATGTATAAATACCCCAGAACCCACAGCAGGATAAATACAGTGCCAATTCCATGTATAATGCCCCAGAACCCACAGCGGGATAAATACAGTGCCAATTCCATGTATAATACCCCAGAACCCACAGCTGGATAATTACAGTGCCAATTCCATGTATAATACCCCAGAACCCACAGCAGGATAAATACAGTGCCAATTCCATGTATAATACCCCAGAACACACAACAGGATAAATACAGTGCCAATTCCATGTATAATACCCCAGAACACACAGCAGGATAAATACAGTGCCAATTCCATGTATAATACCCCAGAACCCACAACAGGATAAATACAGTGCCAATTCCATGTATAATACCCCAGAAGCCACAGCAGGATAAATACAGTGCCAATTCCATGTATAATACCCCAGAACCCACAGCAGGATAAATACAGTGCCAATTCCATGTATAATACCCCAGAAGCCACAGCAGGATAAATACAGTGCCAATTCCATGTATAATACCCCAGAACACACAGCAGGATAAATACAGTGCCAATTCCATGTATAATACCCCAGAACCCACAGCAGGATAAATACAGTGCCAATTCCATGTATAATACCCCAGAACCCACAGCAGGATAAATACAGTGCCAATTCCATGTATAATACCCCAGAACCCACAGCAGGATAAATACAGTGCCAATTCCATGTATAATACCCCAGAACCCACAGCAGGATAAATACAGTGCCAATTCCATGTATAATACCCCAGAACCCACAGCAGGATAAATACTGTGCCAATTCCATGTATAATACCCCAGAACCGACAGCGGGATAAATACAGTTCCAATTCCATATTTAATACCCCAGAACCCACAGCAGGATAAATACAGTGCCAATTCCATGTATAATACCCCAGAAACCACAGCAGGTTAAATACAGAGCCAATTCCATGTATAATACCCCAGAACCCACAGCAGGATAAATACAGAGCCAATTCCATGTATAATACCCCAGAACCCACAGCAGGATAAATACAGTGCCAATTCCATGTATAATACCCCAGAACCCACAGCAGGATAAATACAGTGCCAATTCCATGTATAATACCCCAGAACCCACAGCAGGATAAATACAGTGCCAATTCCATGTATAATACCCCAGAACCCACAGCAGGATAAATACAGTGCCAATTCCATGTATAATACCCCAGAACCCACAGCAGGATAAATACTGTGCCAATTCCATGTATAATACCCCAGAACCGACAGCGGGATAAATACAGTTCCAATTCCATATTTAATACCCCAGAACCCACAGCAGGATAAATACAGTGCCAATTCCATGTATAATACCCCAGAAACCACAGCAGGTTAAATACAGAGCCAATTCCATGTATAATACCCCAGAACCCACAGCAGGATAAATACAGAGCCAATTCCATGTATAATACCCCAGAAACCACAGCAGGTTAAATACAGAGCCAATTCCATGTATAATACCCCAGAAACCACAGCAGGTTAAATACAGAGCCAATTCCATGTATAATACCCCAGAACCCACAGCAGGATAAATACAGAGCCAATTCCATGTATAATACCCCAGAACCCACAGCAGGATAAATACAGAGCCAATTCCATGTATAATACCCCAGAACCCACAGCAGGATAAATACAGAGCCAATTCCATGTATAATACCCCAGAACCCACAGCAGGATAAATACAGAGCCAATTCCATGTATAATACCCCAGAACCCACAGCAGGATAAATACAGTGCCAATTCCATGTACAGTGTCAAATACTGTATGACACAAATGACAAAAAAACACACCCACATTTATTTACCTTTCTGAACAGTAGCATAGACTGTATGTGTTGTTTGCACAGGTTCTGGAACAGGCCCCGGCACTGGATGTGGCCTTTGCGGATCCAATGAAAATGATCCTTTAACAGAAAATAATACTTCATGTTAGCAGATATTAATGGCTGATTTTGTTACCATATCCCAGGGCCATGTCTATATTACCCCAGAACCCACAGCAGGATAAATACAGTGCCAATTCCATGTGTAATACCCCAGAACACACAGCAGGATAAATACAGTGCCAATTCCATGTGTAATACCCCAGAACACACAGCAGGATAAATACAGTGCCAATTCCATGTGTAATACCCCAGAACACACAGCAGGATAAATACAGTGCCAATTCCATGTATAATACCCCAGAACCCACAGCAGGATAAATACAGTGCCAATTCCATGTATAATACCCCAGAACCCACAGCGGGATAAATACAGTGCCAATTCCATGTATAATACCCCAGAACCCACAGCAGGATAAATACAGTGCCAATTCCATGTATAATACCCCAGATCCCACAGCTGGATAATTACAGTGCCAATTCCATGTATAATACCCCAGAACCCACAGCGGGATAATTACAGTGCCAATTCCATGTATAATACCCCAGAACCCACAGCGGGATAATTACAGTGCCAATTCCATGTATAATACCCCAGAACCCACAGCGGGATAATTACAGTGCCAATTCCATGTATAATACCCCAGAACCCACAGCTGGATAATTACAGTGCCAATTCCATGTATAATACCCCAGAACCCACAGCAGGATAAATACAGTGCCAATTCCATGTATAATACCCCAGAACCCACAGCGGGATAAATACAGTGCCAATTCCATGTATAATACCCCAGAACCCACAGCAGGATAAATACAGTGCCAATTCCATGTATAATACCCCAGATCCCACAGCAGGATAAATGCAGTGCCAATTTCATGTATAATACCCCAGAACCCACAGCAGGATAAATACAGTGCCAATTCCATGTATAATACCCCAGAACCCACAGCAGGATAAATACAGTGCCAATTCCATGTGTAATACCCCAGAACACACAGCAGGATAAATACAGTGCCAATTCCATGTATAATACCCCAGAACACACAGCAGGATAAATACAGTGCCAATTCCATGTATAATACCCCAGAATACACAGCAGGATAAATACAGTGCCAATTCCATGTATAATACCCCAGATCCCACAGCAGGATAAATGCAGTGCCAATTTCATGTATAATACCCCAGAACCCACAGCAGGATAAATACAGTGCCAATTCCATGTATAATACCCCAGAACACCCAGAAGGATAAATACAGGTTACTAAAAATGTATCAGTATCAAATACTGTATTAGACACAAATGACAAAACAACACACTCACATTTATTTACCTTTCTCTGTTGCACAATATACCTGTATGTATTTGCCAATAAGTACTAACAGCACAAGAGCTGGCAAAAGAATTGCAAGAACCACAATTAGGAGTGTGTCCCATCTTTCCTCTAGGGAATAAAAAGAAATAGTTTCAAAATTGGATCTTGCAACATACATAACATTACAATTCCCCTGCCTTAGGGCCGTAACCCTTAAGAAATTAGCACTCCAGGGGTTATTTATGACTAGGAAAGTAGCGTGCAAAAAAGAGTAAATCTGCCATTTTTTTTTACACTTGCTTTCCTGGTTTAAAGAATTGTCACAGGTTTTTGTCCTCCATTTTGGAGCACAAAGTCTGTGGCCACCACCATGAATACAGCTCCATCTGTGTTCCTATATTGATAAATTTTGTAATCTGACTAAAGCTGACTTTAGTTGGTTAACGGCCATTCATTCCTACCAATAGTGCTGGCATCATTCCAAAACAGGATAAGTCAGGGAATTCTAGCCCAGTAAGCCTGACATCTATAAATCTCTAATAAGAGATATAACTCATGGAGAGAAGTGTCGCTTTGCCCTGCTCTTTTCATGTAGGTAAGCAATAAAAGACTCTTATATACTGTAGTGCCTGTGCCAGGGCGGATGTTGGGGTTTTTTTTTTTTTTTAAAAAGTTCCTCTAAAGCCACTAAAAACAAATATGCAGCTGTACGAAGGGGGAAGGGAGTTACCACT
The DNA here is from genome assembly GCF_000004195.4 of Xenopus tropicalis. Classification (NCBI taxonomy): domain Eukaryota; kingdom Metazoa; phylum Chordata; class Amphibia; order Anura; family Pipidae; genus Xenopus; species Xenopus tropicalis. Next base: position 133,674,164 of record NC_030684.2, on the reverse strand, counting down.
AGATACAAGGGCCCTGATAATAATTGTTCAAAATAGGAATATGTCCCTTTTGGAGGCATTTTGTCTCATAAATAACATTGAAGGTGCAATATGGTGGAGATATAGTTATCAACACTATCCACTGGGAACAGAGGAAAGGAGATTTCGTCATCAGGGGCTGTCAGACTATGGAATTCCCTGCTATTACTGGATGGGCTCATTGTTGGAAGTTTAAAAATGCCTTGGTTTCTGTTCCATAGGATGAACCTGTCCTAATAATGATATAAAGATGGCAACAATAGAAGCCCTTATAACCAAACTGCCCCAATATGAAGCTCTTCTAACCTTCTGTCAATCAAAATGTGGGCTGGGAGCAGTCTCCTACCCCAAACTCTGATTGGAGAGTTCACCGGCCATATTATTGTCGGTCATGAGCGCATTAATATATAATCTAATATGAATAGTCCCGCTACTTTCTATATAAAGAATGAACTGCTACAATAAAATAATGACACTGTGGCTTCCAATCAGGTAGGGTTTCTACTATAATAAAGAAATTAATATCCCATTATGGTATAGAAGGTGCAAGGTGGGAGTTCCTATGAGCGCAGTATCAGGAATAGGGTGTCTTGGAAGCACCGATGGGCACAACATGGGCACCAAATTCATCAACTCAAGTCACTATTATGAATTTGATAGGGATTATATGAACCTTTGTATTTTCCGGTTGGTGGGCAGGGGTAACGAGCTTCCAAGGCAGTGGGCTTTGTTTATTAATCCTATGCAATGTGCCAAATGAGAGCAAAAAACAATCTGCCATGTTTTCTACCCACAATGCAACTTTCCCCCATAATTCCACCATAGCTGGAACCAATATGAACTGGTGCAAAATAGAAAACGTAGAGGCAAAATTCTATGTATGTGCCCATTATTTATAACTCTAATGGCAGAATAAGCAGGCAGGCTAAGCCCACAATGGGACAGTAACATGGGGTCAAGGCAGGTAGATATAGGTCAGCTTGTCCTATTGGGCAAGAACATTGACAAAGGAAACGTATGAGTATAATTGTTTATGTTTACCGTTTACCCACATAGCGCACATTTGAGAACCTAGAACTGTGTTTGAAAATGGTACAAAGTGGAAATGGAAAATGGAAACCAAATCGCCATTACCTGGGGTAGTACTGCATCTGGCCACAAGGGGGGTGATGGAACTGACGCCCTGACTGACGGGATTGCTGGCTCTGCAGGTATAGGAGACGTTGGCAGTGCTGGGCGATAGAGTGACCTGTAACACGCTGCTGTTGTGCTTTAAATATTTCTGGTTTTGGCTCCAGTTGTACATGACGTGGTCTCCTTCCTGCGTCGTACAGTTCAGCGTGATCACACAGCTCTCATTGATTGGGTTCTCAGCCAGCCCAATGGAAACTCTGCTGATCTGTTCTGTAACATGGGATATTGTCTTGTTAGATAAGCAATGGCCAGTAAGTGGCCTGCAATATTCAATTAGATAAACACTAAGGTACTGAGGGGCTCCATTGCACAGAATGGAAGTGGGACCCATTGGGGTAATTATATCTTAGTTGGGATCAAGTACAGGTACTGTTTTATTATTACAGAGAAAAGGGAATCATTTAACCATTAAATAAACCCAATAGGGCTGTTCTGCCCCCAATAAGGGGTAATTATATCTTAGTTGGGATCAAGTACAGGTACTGTTTTATTATTACAGAGAAAAGGGAATCATTTAACCATGAAATAAACCCAATAGGGCTGTTCTGCCCCCAATAAGGGGTAATTATATCTTAGTTGGGATCAAGTACAGGTACTGTTTTATTATTACAGAGAAAAGGGAATCATTTAACCATGAAATAAACCCAATAGGGCTGTTCTGCCCCCAATAAGGGGTAATTATATCTTAGTTGGGATCAAGTACAGGTACTGTTTTATTATTACAGAGAAAAGGGAATCATTTAACCATGAAATAAACCCAATAGGACTGTTCTGCCCCCAATAAGGGGTAATTATATCTTAGTTGGGATCAAGTACAGGTACTGTTTTATTATTACAGAGAAAAGGGAATCATTTAACCATTAAATAAACCCAATAGGACTGTTCTGCCCCCAATAAGGGGTAATTATATCTTAGTTGGGATCAAGTACAGGTACTGTTTTATTATTACAGAGAAAAGGGAATCATTTAACCATGAAATAAACCCAATAGGACTGTTCTGCCCCCAATAAGGGGTAATTATATCTTAGTTGGGATCAAGTACAGGTACTGTTTTATTATTACAGAGAAAAGGGAATCATTTAACCATTAAATAAACCCAATAGGGCTGTTCTGCCCCCAATAAGGGGTAATTATATCTTAGTTGGGATCAAGTACAGGTACTGTTTTATTATTACAGAGAAAAGGGAATCATTTAACCATTAAATAAACCCAATAGGGCTGTTCTGCCCCAATAAGGGGTAATTATATCTTAGTTGGGATCAAGTACAGGTACTGTTTTATTATTACAGAGAAAAGGGAATCATTTAACCATGAAATAAACCCAATAGGGCTGTTCTGCCCCCAATAAGGGGTAATTATATCTTAGTTGGGATCAAGTACAGGTACTGTTTTATTATTACAGAGAAAAGGGAATCATTTTTAAACATTAGAATTAGTATATAATATTATTACGGATCTCATACCTGTTACATAGTTTGTGAAACCCACATATAAACATGAAATAATGAGTGAATATAAGGGAAAGTACAGGTGCAAAGCGTTACACGCAAGTCTGACACGGATGAGACCCGCTGAATCGTGCGAAGAAAAATTATCTTCAGAAATGACGTTTTTTTCTAATATTAACAAAACCCTTTTATGTAGGTGCTGTACAGCGCTTCATGACATGATAAACACGACCCCCCCTTACTTGTGTCTCACACACTGGCGTGTTCCTATTTCCTGTCAACCGCACTGCTTAAAGAGACAGCACCCCTTTTTTCCCTATTGTTTTGATCAGGGAAAATCTAAGATGTTTGTTATTCCTTGAGCTAAAAGCTACTCTGTGTTTGGCCCCTGTAAGGTATATAATTAGATTCCCAGTGCACAGATAATCCCCCTGCATATTGGACACCTGCTAACAAAACAGTCACAACAAAGGGTGAAGGGAGAGGGATGTGTACTGGGAATGTACTGAAAAGCTAATTACCTACCTCACAAGGACCTGATTTGGGAGGGAGGTCTGTACATTGGCCCTTACTACATACAAGTGGAGCTAGCTTGAGTGGTACATTGGCCCTTACTACATACAAGTGGAGCTAGCTTGAGTGGTACATTGGCCCTTACTACATACAAGTGGAGCTAGCTTGAGTGGTACATTGGCCCTTACTACATACAAGTGGAGCTAACTTGAGTGGCACATTGGCCCTTACTACATACAAGTGGAGCTAGCTTGAGTGGTACATTGGCCCTTACTACATACAAGTGGAGCTAGCTTGAGTGGTACATTGGCCCTTACTACATACAAGTGGAGCTAGCTTGAGTGGTACATTGGCCCTTACTACATACAAGTGGAGCTAGCTTGAGTGGTACATTGGCCCTTACTACATACAAGTGGAGCTAGCTTGACTGGTACATTGGCCCTTACTACATACAAGTGGAGCTAGCCTGAGTGGTACATTGGCCCTTACTAAATACAAGTGGAGCTAGCTTGAGTGGTACATTGGCCTTTACTACATACAAGTGGAGCTAGCTTGAGTGGTACATTGGCCCTTACTACATGCAAGTGGAGCTAGCTTGAGTGGTACATTGGCCCTTACTAAATACAAGTGGAGCTAGCTTGACTGGTACATTGGCCCTTACTACATACAAGTGGAGCTAGCTTGACTGGTACATTGGCCCTTACTACATACAAGTGGAGCTAGCCTGAGTGGTACATTGGCCCTTACTACATACAAGTGGAGCTAGCTTGAGTGGTACATTGGCCCTTACTACATACAAGTGGAGCTAGCTTGACTGGTACATTGGCCCTTACTACATACAAGTGGAGCTAGCTTGAGTGGTACATTGGCCCTTACTACATACAAGTGTAGCTAGCTTGAGTGGTACATTGGCCCTTACTACATACAAGTGGAGCTAGCCTGAGTGGTACATTGGCCCTTACTAAATACAAGTGGAGCTAGCTTGAGTGGTACATTGGCCTTTACTACATACAAGTGGAGCTAGCTTGAGTGGTACATTGGCCCTTACTACATGCAAGTGGAGCTAGCTTGAGTGGTACATTGGCCCTTACTAAATACAAGTGGAGCTAGCTTGAGTGGTACATTGGCCCTTACTACATACAAGTGGAGCTAGCTTGAGTGGTACATTGGCCTTTACTACATACAAGTGGAGCTAGCTTGAGTGGTACATTGGCCCTTACTAAATACAAGTGGAGCTAGCTTGAGTGGTACATTGGCCCTTACTACATACAAGTGGAGCTAGCTTGAGTGGTACATTGGCCCTTACTAAATACAAGTGGAGCTAGCTTGAGTGGTACATTGGCCCTTACTACATGCAAGTGGAGCTAGCTTGACTGGTACATTGTCCCTTACTACATACAAGCGGAGCTAGCTTGAGTGGTACATTGGCCCTTACTACATGCAAGTGGAGCTAGCTTGACTGGTACATTGTCCCTTACTACATACAAGCGGAGCTAGCTTGAGTGGTACATTGGCCCTTACTACATACAAGTGGAGCTAGCTTGACTGGTACATTGTCCCTTACTACATACAAGTGGAGCTAGCTTGACTGGTACATTGTCCCTTACTACATACAAGCGGAGCTAGCTTGAGTGGTACATTGTCCCTTACTACATGCAAGTGGAGCTAGCTTGAGTGGTACATTGGCCCTTACTACATGCAAGTGGAGCTAGCTTGAGTGGTACATTGGCCCTTACTACATGCAAGTGGAGCTAGCCTGAGTGGTACATTGGCCCTTACTACATACAAGTGTAGCTAGCTTGAGTGGTACATTGGCCCTTACTACATAAAAGCGGAGCTAGCTTGACTGGTACATTGTCCCTTACTACATGCAAGTGGAGCTAGCCTGAGTGGTACATTGGCCCTTACTACATACAAGTGTAGCTAGCTTGAGTGGTACATTGGCCCTTACTACATACAAGTGGAGCTAGCTTGAGTGGTACATTGGCCCTTACTATATACAAGTGGGAGCTAGCTGAGTGGTACATTGGCCCTTACTACATACAAGTGGAGCTAGCTTGAGTGGTACATTGGCCCTTACTACATACAAGTGGAGCTAGCTTGAGTGGTACATTGGCCCTTACTACATACAAGTGGAGCTAGCTTGAGTGGTACATTGGCCCTTACTACATACAAGTGGAGCTAGCTTGAGTGGTACATTGGCCCTTACTACATACAAGCGGAGCTAGCTTGACTGGTACATTGTCCCTTACTACATGCAAGTGGAGCTAGCCTGAGTGGTACATTGGCCCTTACTACATACAAGTGTAGCTAGCTTGAGTGGTACATTGGCCCTTACTACATACAAGCGGAGCTAGCTTGACTGGTACATTGTCCCTTACTACATGCAAGTGGAGCTAGCCTGAGTGGTACATTGGCCCTTACTACATACAAGTGGAGCTAGCTTGAGTGGTACATTGGCCCTTACTACATACAAGTGGAGCTAGCTTGAGTGGTACATTGGCCCTTACTACATACAAGTGGAGCTAGCTTGAGTGGTACATTGTCCCTTACTACATGCAAGTGGAGCTAGCCTGAGTGGTACATTGGCCCTTACTACATACAAGTGGAGCTAGCTTGAGTGGTACATTGGCCCTTACTACATACAAGTGTAGCTAGCTTGAGTGGTACATTGGCCCTTACTACATACAAGTGTAGCTAGCTTGAGTGGTACATTGGCCCTTACTACATACAAGCGGAGCTAGCTTGACTGGTACATTGTCCCTTACTACATGCAAGTGGAGCTAGCCTGAGTGGTACATTGGCCCTTACTACATACAAGTGTAGCTAGCTTGAGTGGTACATTGTCCCTTACTACATACAAGTGGAGCTAGCTTGAGTGGTACATTGGCCCTTACTACATACAAGTGGAGCTAGCTTGAGTGGTACATTGGCCCTTACTACATACAAGTGGAGCTAGCTTGAGTGGTACATTGGCCCTTACTACATACAAGTGTAGCTAGCTTGAGTGGTACATTGGCCCTTACTACATACAAGTGGAGCTAGCTTGAGTGGTACATTGGCCCTTACTACATACAAGTGGAGCTAGCCTGAGTGGTACATTGGCCCTTACTACATACAAGTGTAGCTAGCTTGAGTGGTACATTGGCCCTTACTACATACAAGTGGAGCTAGCTTGAGTGGTACATTGGCCCTTACTACATACAAGTGGAGCTAGCTTGAGTGGTACATTGGCCCTTACTACATACAAGTGTAGCTAGCTTGAGTGGTACATTGGCCCTTACTACATACAAGTGGAGCTAGCTTGAGTGGTACATTGGCCCTTACTACATACAAGTGGAGCTAGCTTGAGTGGTACATTGGCCCTTACTACATACAAGTGGAGCTAGCTTGAGTGGTACATTGGCCCTTACTACATACAAGTGGAGCTAGCCTGACTGGTACATTGGCCCTTACTACATACAAGTGGAGCTAGCTTGACTGGTACATTGGCCCTTACTACATACAAGTGGAGCTAGCCTGAGTGGTACATTGGCCAATCCCAATCTCAATCCCACCTCCATCTTATCACCTTGAGAATACAACATACCGTAAACTTTGATATAGTATTTGGCAAGATCAAACTCTGTATCTCCATCCTCCGTAATGATATAGCGCCCCTCGTGCTCTCTCTGTACCTTCACAATCTCGAACTCCATCTTACTGACATTGAACCTGAACAAATCAGCGTCGAAAACTGATTTGTTCTTGTTCTGGGGATCGTACTGTAATATTTTTTTCCTGCGCCCATCGTCCATCATTTTCCTCAGCCAATGTTTCTGATTGGGCTTTGTGATGTTAGCAGGAAGGTCGAGAGGCTTGCCAATGGTTCCCTCTATTGTCTCATACTCCTTGTCATGTCCATTGTAATCAGTGGATCCTTTAATAAAGAAAGAGAGATTCCATAAAACTATGGCACATAGGGATTCCCCTGTACTAAGCACAATTCAGCAGGAACAGCCCCCTAAGTTTGCTCATAGCCTGTACAGAGAGATACCATAAAACTGGCAGCATAGGGATTCCCCTGTACTAAGCACAATTCAGCAGGAACAGCCCCCTAAGTTTGCTCATAGCCTGTACAGAGAGATACCATAAAACTATGGCAGCATAGGGATTCCCCTGTACTAAGCACAATTCAGCAGGAACAGCCCCCTAAGTTTGCTCATAGCCTGTACAGAGAGATACCATAAGACTACGGCAGCATAGGGATTCCCCTGTACTAAGCACAATTCAGCAGGAACAGCCCCCTAAGTTTGCTCATAGCCTGTACAGAGAGATACCATAAGACTACGGCAGCATAGGGATTCCCTTGTACTAAGCACAATTCAGCAGGAACAGCCCCCTAAGTTTGCTCATAGCCTGTACAGAGAGATACCATAAAACTATGGCACATAGGGATTCCCCTGTACTAAGCACAATTCAGCAGGAACAGCCCCCTAAGTTTGCTCATAGCCTGTACAGAGAGATACCATAAAACTATGGCACATAGGGATTCCCCTGTACTAAGCACAATTCAGCAGGAACAGCCCCCTAAGTTTGCTCATAGCCTGTACAGAGAGATACCATAAAACTATGGCACATAGGGATTCCCTTGTACTAAGCACAATTCAGCAGGAACAGCCCCCTAAGTTTGCTCATAGCCTGTACAGAGAGATACCATAAAAACACTGTCGGTGATCCTGCTGTTCAAAGTACAACTCTAGTGTTCAGTTTAAGGGTATAGTAGCTACTGAATGGGATTATTACCCACAGTGAGTAATAGGGAACCAATTAAATATAAACTCATATATATATATATAAAAGGAATAAATGGTATGTTCTATGCAAACAATAAGCCATATACTTTTAGAATGTAAGCTCTTGCGAGCAGGGCCCTCCCCCTAGTCTCTCCGATCCTCATCCAATGTAACTGCAATCCAATTGTTTATATGTACCTGTTAACTGTTCTGTCTTTTGTACCCCTCTATTCTGTAAAGTGCTGCGTAAATTGATGGCGCTATATAAATAATAATAATAATAATATACTCAGAGAACCTATAGCTAGCCAATAGTAATAAGTTATTTCACTGCCCGTGTCTGTCTGAGGTTCTTAAAGCAACAGGCAGGTTGGTCCCAGTGACTGGCATTAGTCTCCCAAGCTCTCCCATTGGGTATTGATACAATACAGTATCGATGTCCCAATGTGCCCCCTGTTAGGAAGCCAGAATGGTACTTACCATAGTGCAGAGAGAGGAGGAAGAGGAGGCAGATGAAGGCACACATGACTGGGGCAGGTCCCCTGTGAGACTGCGGTGACACTGAGCTCTCGGCAGATATAAAGGCTTTTCCTGTCAGCATGGGTGACATTAAAAAGTCCCATTATGTCAGATTTTGCATAATGAATGCAGGTTAGTTCCCCCCCAATATAATAACAAGAGGAAATAGCTTTTGTATCATTTATATGAAATGATTGTTTAGAGCTTTTGTCATACGGTGAGCAAACACCGGCTAATGGCCAGGAGAGAAGCCACGGGAGGGGGGGGCATAGACAACCCCTTGGGTTAATTAAGGAATGACACAGAAAAACCCCTTGTAAAAGCTAAAAACTAAATGAAATAATGATTATGGGAATCTAACAGGTGGGGGGGAGATATTTTGTGAGGGACCCAGGGGATTCCATTATGGGGCTACAGGGGGGGGTACTGGAGTCAGTGACCCAAAAGCGGTAAAAGCATGATTTCAGGTTGCTAAGGAGGCGGTTGGATTGTGGGTGGAGATTTGGTTTAATGGGTGTGGCTGGGTGGGTAAGGGGTGTGACTATGAATCCTGTAGGTGCCCCCTATGTCAGGGGTCCCCAAGCTTTCTTACTCGGGAGCCACAGTCAAATGTAAAAAGACTTGGGGAGCAACACAAGCACCATAAAAGTTCATGGAGGTGCCAAATAAGGGCTGTGATTGGCTATTAGGGGCCTCTATGCACCCTATCAGCTTACAGGGGCTTTATTTGGTAGGAAATCTTGTTTTTATTCAACCAAAACTTGCCCCCAAGTCAGGAATTCAAAAATAACTCCCTGGTTTGGGGGCACTGAGAGCAACACCCAAGGGGTTGGGGAGCAACATGTTGCCCCTGAGCCACTGGTTGGGGGTCACTGGCCTATGAGCTAAAATATAAGTACAAGAGATATGAGTTGTACCGTGGGTTCTGGGGAATTAACCCCATACTGCCCATCCCAGTGGCTCGGGGGCAACATGTTGCTCACTAACCCCTTGGATGTTGCTCCCAGTGGCCATTTCTAAATCTCTGGCTTGGAGAGCAGTTTTGGAAGCCCAGAGACACAGTTTTACTCCAAGCAGAGCCTCCTGCAATCCATATGGGGCTAGTGAATAGCCAATCACAACCCTTATTTGGCCCCCATAGAACTTATTTCATGCTTGTGTGGCTCCTCAACACTTTTAATATGTGAGTGTGACTCACGAGTTCAAAAAGGTTGGAGATCCCGACTTTATAAGAAGGGGCGGGTAATAGGAGGAAATCAGCTGATACAGGAGGGAAGGAGAGTCTAAACAGAAAGGTTATAGAATTCCCAAACAAGAAAGTGACCATGAATGAGTAATAAGTGAATTAGTAATGGGTTTCCAGCAGTCAAAGGACAATTATAATTATAATCATCAGAATTGAATCCAAAAATGATTGTAATCTAATTTGGGATCAAGCCACTGAGACACTTTCATTCTTTTTTACTTTGTGGCTGTGATCAGGAGAGAAGGGATCGGGGGAGAAGGGATCAGGAGAGAAGGGATCAGGGGAGAAGGGATCGGGGGAGAAGGGATGAGGGGAGAAGGGATCAGGGGAGAAGGGATCAGGAGAGAAGGGATCGGGGGAGAAGGGATCGGGGGAGAAGGGATCGGGGGAGAAGGGATCAGGAGAGAAGGGATCGGGAGAGAAGGGATCGGGGGAGAAGGGATCAGGAGAGAAGGGATCGGGGGAGAAAGGATCGGGGGAGAAGGAATCAGGAGAGAAGGGATCAGGAGAGAAGGGATCGGGAGAGAAGGGATCGGGGGAGAAGGGATCGGGGGAGAAGGGATCAGGGAGAAGGGATCGGGGAGAAGGGATCAGGAGAGAAGGATCAGGGGAGAAGGGATCAGGAGAGAAGGGATCAGGGGAGAAGGGATCAGGGGAGAAGGGATCAGGGGAGAAGGGATCAGGGGAGAAGGGGTCAGGAGAGAAGGGATCAGGAGAGAAGGGATCAGGGGAGAAGGGATCAGGAGAGAAGGGATCAGGGGAGAAGGGATCAGGGGAGAAGGGATCAGGAGAGAAGGGATCAGGGGAGAAGGGATCAGGAGAGAAGGGATTAGGGGAGAAGGGATAAGAGGAGAAGGGATAAGAGGATAGGGATCAGGGGAGAAGGGATCAGGGGAGAAGGGATAAGAGGATTAGGGATCAGGGGAGAAGGGATCAGGGGTGCAGAAGGGATAAGAGGAGAAGGGATCAGGCGAGAAGGGATAGAGGAGAAGGATCAGGGGAGAAAGAGATAAGAGGAGAAGGGATCAGGGGAGAAAGGGATCAGAGGAGAAGGGATCAGGGGAGAAGGGATCAGGGGAGAAGGGGATCAGGAGAGAAGGATAAGAGGAGAAGGATCAGGCGAAGAAAGGGATCAGGGGAGAAGGGATCAGGGGAGAAGGATCAGGGGAGAAGGGATGAGGGGAGAAGGGATGAGGGGAGAAGGGATGAGGGGAGAAGGGATGAGGGGAGAAGGGATGAGGGGAGAAGGGATCAGGGGAGAAGGGATCAGGGGAGAAGGGATAAGAGGAGAAGGGATCAGGGGAGAAGGGATCAGGGGAGAAGGGATAAGAGGAGAAGGGATCAGGGGAGAAGGGATAAGGGGAGAAGGGATCAGGGGAGAAGGGATCAGGGGAGAAGGGATCAGGGGAGAAGGGATCAGGAGAGAAGGGATCAGGAGAGAAGGGATCAGGGGAGAAGGGATCAGGAGAGAAGGGATAAGAGGAGAAGGGATCAGGGGAGAAGGGATCAGGGGAGAAGGGATCAGGGGAGAAGGGATCAGGAGAGAAGGGATAAGAGGAGATGGGATCAGGGGAGAAGGGATCAGGGGAGAAGGGATCAGGGGAGAAGGGATCAGGGGAGAAGGGATCAGGAGAGAAGGGATCAGGAGAGAAGGGATCAGGGGAGAAGGGATCAGGGGAGAAGGGATCAGGGATCAGGGGAGAAGGGACGGTCCAGGCAGAGGAGTGAGTCTGTGTCAGTGAGGCTCACCAGGTAAAAATAAGGCAAAAACCTGGTGCCCGGCCAGCCCAGTGCCACACTGAGTGCCAGCCTGGGATACAGAAAAGCAGAAGTAACTGGTTGTTTAATCAGTATATTCCGTGCCGGTTGCTATGCAAATACGTAGGGTAACATGAACTTCCTTCTCTCACTGATGTGATATGGGTTTGATTCTGGTTCTCACCGGTCATGTTTAAAGCAACAGTACCACCAAAAAATGTGCGTGTGTCAAAGTAATTAGTATATATATGTACTATTGCCCTGCTCTGGTCAACATTATGTTTGCTTCAGAAACCCAACCATAGTTTATATAAATAACGGTGCTGTGTGTCTATGGGGGCAGCCATCAAATGGAAAAAGGAGGGAAGGCACAGGTTACACAGCAGCCCAACTGGATCCACCCTTGAACCAACATGAGTGAAGGGAGGGAGATTCAGTTACCAACAAAACAAATGCAGAGTAAATGCTGTATAAGCAACTTTGAAGTTGGACCACAACAGTCTTTTTTGAGACTCTGCTGATATCCCCAGTGACTCCGTTCTTAAAGGCACAGCGGCCTTTTCATGTTCAGGCAAGGTGCAGAAGATGAGGTGAGATGTATGCGGTTTGTATGTTTTGCCAATGTAGGTGTTTCTGCTCAGTCAACAAAGTCAACCCGCTTCCTGTAACACCCACAGCACAAACACAGACACACGCAGAAGCTACTGGGAATGTTGCTGTCTCATCAAAAATGCCTACAGAGTATATAAACCGCTTCCCCACCTGTACCATCATGGTTTGAAAAAGATGTAGATGTTCACAATGGCCTTCCCCATGATCTGCCCATTCCCATTCTCCTGCATTAAGTGCTTTCCAAACTGGGGCCTCTACAAAGGCTCGGCCTAAAGGCCACTGAAGGACATAGTTAGGTAGAGTGACTTTTCCTATGTCTACGTATTTGATGTCCTACAGGTCTTTGACTAAATAGATCATTCAGCCATGTTGGTGGACCCGTTGGGGCTGATCAAGTGTGTCTTGGACCAAATCAGACCACTGCCCCAGATGTATGTAGGCAACACACTGAGAGACCATTAATACCATGTTGATCTTCTTGATTCATGAACCTCCTATCACTATGGTTGGACTTCCTGCTGAGCTAAAGACGTATGAGATTAAGGCGAAGAAGACACAACTTTAAATGAGCTGATAAGCAGTCCTTCCCCTCTGCCCCATCATTCCCCGTGCCATTATTTTGGTCTGGTTGGATAAAGATGCACTGCGTTGCCCCCCAAAGCTAACAGGCTGGTAAAGAATTTGCTAAACTCCTGTTGGCCCCAAAACAGAAACCTTCACAAACATTTTGGCCAAATCTCAAATCAAATCAAAACCCCAATTTGCATTGTCAAAAATGTGCATCATCTGTTAACCCTTTCTGTTGTCCAGAGCTGTAATGTCAATGAGTCAAATCCCCAACTGTATCCTGGATTTGGGGGGTTGGTTACCCTTCTTTAGTACCGGGTATTATATGACCACTGGGCACAGGTCACTTTTATAAAGGCCATTCCATTGTTACCCAGACCTCATCTTTTTATCATCCCACTACTCAATCACTCCCTTCCCATTGGCCAGTCCTAAATGACTGTATATGGTTTCCTCTCTGCCTTGAGCCCCCACACATTCTATATGTTGTGCCAATGGAGTCAACTCAATTGAAGAGCATATTGACCAACTAGGGTTGCCACCATTTTTTTTTACTATACAGGCCTTTTGGGTTGGGGGAGTGGGGGGGACCTCACATGGGGTGGGGAAGTGGATGGAGTGGGTGGGAAAATGGGGTAAGTGGGCATGGGTATGGGCAGATGTGGGTGCAAAGCAAGATCACTGCTCCCTTGTTTAGATGCATTATGGGAGTTGAAGATCAATCCCTCCCCTGCTATAAGCCAGTTTCTAGTGTAGACTTGTGGACTTATAAAAAGGAGGAAATTCCTGATGGCCTAGGGCATTATGGGTATTACATAATCATAGAGGAAACATAGAGAGATATAAATTAATCCCAAGTCATCTGGGTGATAATGATCCAGTCGAGGATTTTTTAAAACCAAATTCCTCTTTATACTAAATGATAAAAGGTCTCAAAATACCCAGAGTGTTTCTTTATCTCCCTAATGACGTGGTGTCATCAACTATGTGGATTCCATAGATTTGTCTCTTTATCTTCATTCTATGGAGGAGGGTGGGAAGTGCACCTTCTTCGTTTCCCAGGGTGCCACAGCCATGTGACCTGTGCTCTGATAAACTTCAGTCACACTTTACTGCTGCACTGCAAGTTGGAGTGATATCCCCCCCCCCCCCTCCCAGCAGCCGATCAGCAGAACAATGGGAAGGGAGCAAGATAGCAGCTCCCAGTAGGTATCAGAATACCACTCAATAGTAAGAAATCCAAGTCCGGCTTGGGACTCCTCCAGTTACATGGGAGTAGGAGAAACAATAGGTTAGCTGAAAGCAGTTCTAATGTGTAGCGCTGGCTGAAAGCTCAGACTCAGGCACAATGCACTGAGATGGCGCCTACACACCAATATTACAGCTACAAATACATTTGTTGGTTCAAATATAAAAGGTTTAATGGCAGAGGGAATTATTTGCTGTGTAACAGTGTCATTTAGAAATAAGAGGTACCTCATAAATATCAGGACGGAATCCCTTTAGTCAAGCCAAGTCAAGTAGGAATTTATTGCCATTTGTACTAACAACCCCATTGTCTGTAGATCTATTTGGGCAGTAGGCAAACTGGAGTGGGTCCAGAGAGTTTGGAATAATGGAGCTGACACTTTTGAGAACCAGTTTCTCAAGTCACTTTGTAGCAACTGATGTTAGCTCAATGGGTCTGTAGCCGTTGAGGCTCTCGTTATAGGTAGAACTATAGAGGTCTAGAAACCAGTGTCGGACTGGCCCACCAGGATACTAGGAAAATTCCCAGTGGGCCCAGGGGTCAGTGGGCCCTCCTGCTCCTGACCATTTGGCCAGTTTCATGGTCATACCCTATTTCTGAATGGGAAGAAAGAGGAGAAAGAGATGGAAGGATAAATGCTAGCATGTAAATAAAAGAGACTGGGAGAATAAAGAGGTTGGGTGAGGAAAGGAGGAAAAATAGTTTGGAGAGTGGGCCCAGGGTCTAAGGTTTTCTGGTGGCCCCTGGGGTCCCAGTCCGACACTGCTAGTAACATCAGGGTACTAGGGCTTGCTCCCGGGAAGCACATGTTCCACCTGGGAGATCTGGGCAAATCTGAAGAACTGTTGGAGAGACTCCATCTGGACCTTTGGCTTCACAGGGGTTGGTCGATTTGTGAAATTTCCAGCTGGAACCTTCTCTCTACTTCCAAAACGGCCATAGATGTTGTTGAGATGGTTGAATTTAAGAACCACTGCCACCTTAATTAATTTGATTAAGTTCTAAGTATCTGTGACTGTGAGATTTATCTTGGAGACTCATAACTGTATTCATACCAGCATGTCAGTGCTATATAGAAAGAGTATATGTTATAGGTATAAAATAGGTAAAAGCTTCAATTGGCTTTGGCTCTGCTGGCCTCATTATGATTATAATATGATGGGATACGGGGGGGGGGGGGGGGTATTCAGCCCTTTGTTGGATCCGTGTCACTTGCCTTCCTGTATGGCACTAGGGTTTCCTCTAATACAGGAGAAGTACAGCACAGTGTCCCATAGACTCTGCAGGGTGGAATCAGCCGGCCGACCATGACCGCTTTTATTTTCTTCCTTGTACCACTTTGGGGTAAGTATGGGGTGTTGGGGTATTTGAGAGGGGGGGGGGTATTTGGCAGCAACTTTGCAGAAAGTGCATGAGTGCAAGTAGTAATGCAATTAAACTGAGTGCAATCCCAGTATAGTATAATAGGGGGGGGGGGGGTAATGCAGAGACCCCAAGGAACATCCAGCAGTGGGTTAGGGTGGCAAAGAGAAGAGGAATGTCCCAGAATGAGGGGTGCATGTTTCATTTAGCATAGTTCCTTTTAAAGGTCTAATTCCCCCCTGTGCAGTCACGGAGGGGCTCTGTGCCCATATAAAGGCACAAGGCTGCAGGCTGAGTTATACAGGGAACTCTGAGTATCACTCATGTATTATAAGGGATAATGTACCCCCTACTGTAAATGATAAGGATATTAGCAGTCACTGAGGGGTTCTGTGCCCATATAAAGGCACAAGGCTGCAGGCTGAGTTATACAGGGAACTCTGAGTATCACTCATGTATTATAAGGGATAATATACCCCCTACTGTAAATGATAAGGATATTAGCAGTCACTGAGGGGTTCTGTGCCCATATAAAGGCACAAGGCTGCAGGCTGAGTTATACAGGGAACTCTGAGTATCACTCATGTATTATAAGGGATAATGTACCCCCTACTGTAAATGATAAGGATATTAGCAGTCACTGAGGGGTTCTGTGCCCATATAAAGGCACAAGGCTGCAGGCTGAGTTATACAGGGAACTCTGAGTATCACTCATGTATTATAAGGGATAATATACCCCCTACTGTAAATGATAAGGATATTAGCAGTCACTGAGGGGTTCTGTGCCCATATAAAGGCACAAGGCTGCAGGCTGAGTTATACAGGGAACTCTGAGTATCACTCATGTATTATAAGGGATAATGTACCCCCTACTGTAAATGATAAGGATATTAGCAGTCACTGAGGAGTTCTGTGCCCATATAAAGGCACAAGGCTGCAGGCTGAGTTATACAGGGAACTCTGAGTATCACTCATGTATTATAAGGGATAATGTACCCCCTACTGTAAATGATAAGGATATTAGCAGTCACTGAGGAGTTCTGTGCCCATATAAAGGCACAAGGCTGCAGGCTGAGTTATACAGGGAAGCCCTATAGCCTGATTATTATCAGAGAGCCTTACAGTAATTTGGCCATTACTCACAATAACGTGAATCCGTTCCCCATACAGGTCTGGGACTTGGTGCTGTTTATTTGTCTTTTTTTCAGGTGCCGTTGGAAAGATATTGTTCATTGGTCCCCGTATATATAATTATCACAAGGAAATGGCAGTTGGGCAATGTTATTCTGTGGAAGCGAGCCTTTGAAGTCCAGACAATTTCTGGAAATGCTAAATTGTTCCTTTGCAGGTTTCAGATGTCCTCTCTTATTACTGGATTAAACTGTAATTATATCAAACACCCCCCAACCCACGTACAGTCATCTTACAGGGCTATGTGCTTGTACCTTCCATGCTGGGGAAACTACAACTCCCTGCCCAGGGCCCATGGAAGCCAGGCAAGCAGTGGGCTACACACCCAGACCCCTAGGGGTAAGGGCCCAGGGAAGCCAGGCAAGCAGTGGGCTACACACCCAGGCCCCTAGGGGTAAGGGCCCAGGGAAGCCGGGCAAGCAGTGGGCTACACACCCAGACCCCTAGGGGTAAGGGCCCAGGGAAGCCGGGCAAGCAGTGGGCTACACACCCAGACCCCTAGGGGTAAGGGCCCAGGGAAGCCGGGCAAGCAGTGGGCTACACACCCAGACCCCTAGGGGTAAGGGCCCAGGGAAGCCAGGCAAGCAGTGGGCTACACACCCAGGCCCCTAGGGGTAAGGGCCCAGGGAAGGCAGGCAAGCAGTGGGCTACACACCCAGACCCCTAGGGGTAAGGGCCCAGGGAAGGCAGGCAAGCAGTGGGCTACACACCCAGGCCCCTAGGGGTATGGGCCCAGGGAAGCCGGGCAAGCAGTGGGCTACACACCCAGGCCCCTAGGGGTATGGGCCCAGGGAAGGCAGGCAAGCAGTGGGCTACACACCCAGGCCCCTAGGGGTAAGGGCCCAGGGAAGGCAGGCAAGCAGTGGGCTACACACCCAGGCCCCTAGGGGTAAGGGCCCAGGGAAGCCAGGCAAGCAGTGGGCTACACACCCAGACCCCTAGGGGTAAGGGCCCAGGGAAGGCAGGCAAGCAGTGGGCTACACACCCAGGCCCCTAGGGGTATGGGCCCAGGGAAGCCGGGCAAGCAGTGGGCTACACACCCAGGCCCCTAGGGGTATGGGCCCAGGGAAGGCAGGCAAGCAGTGGGCTACACACCCAGGCCCCTAGGGGTAAGGGCCCAGGGAAGGCAGGCAAGCAGTGGGCTACACACCCAGACCCCTTGGGGTAAGGGCCCAGGGAAGCCGGGCAAGCAGTGGGCTACACACCCAGGCCCCTAGGGGTAAGGGCCCTGCTAACTAAGAACAATGGGGCCCTAGGATGTTTAATGTAAGCCCCTAAGATATATAAACATTCAGCTCACACAACATTATCCTGTATGGAGCAGTGAAAGCAATTTTGTCTCCTTCCTTTCCCACAGCGGCCATCTTGTCCATGGAACTACACAGGCTTTCAGGAACCAAAGGAGACTCCATCTTGTTTCCAGTCCAGGTTCCCAACCACACGGAAGTCTTTAGTGTCTTATGGACTCATAATGACAAGATCCTGGCTGTAGCCAAGCAGCAACAACTCGAAGTAAAGAACATGCGCTTTAATGGTCGCCTACAGGCCATGGGCCCGGGATACTCCTTAATTTTGACTCATTTAGAAACAGACGACAGCGGAAAGTACACAGCGCAGATATTTACCGACTCAGAGCCTGGCGCAACGCGGATCTCCTTCATTCTGCAAGTCGATGGTGAGAAACACACTCAATGCTGCACAATTACATATTATTTAAAGGGGAAGTTAAAAGCTTGGAAGTTTCTCTCAGTCAGACTCCCCTCTCTTTACAGGGAGGCACCAGTGTTGTTTTTCTATTGTTTGATTACAGCGTAATGTCACGAAACCAAAAAAACAAAGTAATCTCCTTATGTAAGATGGTGTACTGTTGGGCTGCTTTCTGATTGGTGAATTCTCTTGCATTTATAATTAGGCATTTGGTCTCATCAGTCAATTCTGTTGTATTGCTAATAAAGATTATTGTAAGCAGCATACTCGACGATGACTTCTCTCACTTCTGTAATTTAGGATTTGCTAAGCAGCATCCTTATTGGTCAATCATTTTGCATCTTTAATTAATGTTTTGCGAAGCAGCTTTCTCATTGGACAATTTCCTTGCATCTGCATTAAAGTGTTTGCACAGCAGCATTCTCATTGGTCATTTCTCTTTGATCTATTATTATACTCACAGTGACTTGTCTTGCCTCTGTAATTTAGGATTTGCTAAGCAGCATCCTTATTGGCCAATCATTTTGCATCTTTAATTAATGTTTTCCTAAGCAGCTTTCTAATTAGACAATTTCCTTATATCGGTATTAAAGTTTGCACAGCAGCATTCTCATTGGTCAGTTCTCTTTGATCTGTTATTATACTCACGGTGACTTGTCTTTCTTCTGTAATTTAGGTTTTGCTAAGCAGCATCCTTATTGGTCAATCATTTTGCATCTTTGATTAATGTTTTTCTAATTAGACAATTTCCTTGCATCTGTATTAAAGTGTTTGCACAGGAGCAGTCTCATTGGCCAGTCCTCTTTGCTCTATTATTATACTCGACGATGACTTGTCTTGCTTCTGTAATTTAGGATTTGCTAAGCAGCATTCTCATTGGTCAATTACTTTGCATCTTTAATATTTTGCTAAGCAGCAGCATTGATTCAGCTTCTCTAGAGCACTAGGGGGCGCAGTGGGACAGTTTTATGAAAATTTTAGATCCCCAGACCAGGCCCTTGGGAGGTCCATAGAGGCAAAGGATGAGTTGCCATATAGCACCAACACTTCCACTCATGTTTTTATGTTTTCTTTCAGACAAAAGTACAGCAGGCAGATCGTCTTGCACGCTCATTTTCACACTTTTTATCACCACGGGGGGCCTGTGCTTCAACGCCTTCGCTGCTACGGGAGCATAACGGCTTTGCCAAGTCTGGACCTTTCCATACTCCCAGCTGGAACTGAATACAATCATTAATGTAAGGAAGCTATCAATCATTTTGGGGTCCTTTGGGCCCCCCACAGGTTCATCATTGCACCCTGTCTCAGTCAATGAGCAACTGTGAACTATTGTGTCCAGCTGAGTACCTACCTGCGAATAAACCTTCCTGCCCCAAGCACAAGTCTCCTGTGGTTCTGTCCAGTCAGAATCTGATCAACTGCCACCTCAGTCCATTTCTGGGCAGCCTCTGCATGACTTGACCATAACTGCAGTTCAGAATGTGGCCACTAGGTGTCTGTATTGCGCTAGTATGAAAGGCTGGCCCCAACTGGCACCAATAGGGAAGATGTTCAGCTGGCATAGCTACCAGTTCATGCCAGCCAATGGCAGAAACTTAAAGGGGAAGTATCATTTCCCATTATATGGTATTGAGTGAGTGGGTAAATGAACTGCGGCCTGGAGAATTGAATATCATGATAGGGTTTATAGGGGGGATTAAAGAGCAGGGGAAAGAGAATGGGGGAAAGTGTAGGAATGGATCACTAGACATTATTATTATTATTATTATTAACATTTATTTATAAAGCGCCAACATATCCCGCAGCGCTGTACAATAAGTGGGTTTCATACATTGGACATACAGAGTAACATATAAAGCAATCAATAACCGATACAAGAGGGGAAGAGGGCCCTGCCCAAAAGAGCTTACAATCTACAAACATCTGCTGTTTCATTTGGCTTTTGCGTTTCAGACTGGAGCCAGTCAGCGGGGAAAGTCACACAGTTACTGGAAAAAGAAGGCCAAGTGCAAGTTGTCTCCAGCTGTGCAAAATGTCTTTTAAGTAGATTTTTAGATCAACTTTCCCTTTAATATAGGGGTGTATATTAACCCTTGAGAGAATTCCGCTAAAACTGTCAGGTTAATGTCTCGCTTCTCCACTAGGTGGCGCTGTGCATTAAGGAAACATTCCGCTGCTTGGTCGGATGGTGTAGCTGGAGACAATAGAATATTTCCCTATTACAGATACTACTAATAATCATCTAAGAATTCATTCACTATCCAATACTATGCTACGGGGGATAAAAAAGGGGGAGGAGCAAACTAATAGTGGCTAAGGAATATATAGCGCCTAGTGAGGTCCTAACTGATTCACAATTTTTGGGATCATGGTTCCCAAGCTGTGTCGCATAAAAGGAATTTGCTGCCAAATTGGGCAGAATTCGGCTGATCGGACCAATTGGCCCCCAGGCTAGTGATCAGATCATGAAGCCAAGAGTGATTGGTCAGGAGATATAGGTCGGGCAGACTGATTGACAGGCACCATACAAGCCCTGATAAGCTGGCGAGTCCAATATGCTGGAATATAAATGCTTAGTTATGTGTTTATACAATATCCATCCTCCATCATGCTGAAAAAACTCCTCACTGCACCGCTCTGTGCTGCTCTACTTTTCTAATTCATTCCCCCTTACTTGATTATTTATGTGTGGCCCTTGCCTCCTTGCTTGCCTTTCCCATACCAATGTAATGATCAGTAGTAAAAAAAACATGCAGTAGTACCCGCCCCCTACAGGAAGTAGTATCCTACTCTATAAAAGGAAGTGGAATGCTTTTTTTTTACAGCAATATATATTACTAATTTGGTGGGTTTATGTCAGTGATTTTTTGATTCATAGTTATTATTGCTGCCAATGAAACGATTTAATCACAGAACAAAAGGGGCTACTATCACTTTAATGTTCAGTACCACCATAAGTATCTGCTGTACCTTCCTGTGTGATTGTTACTCTTGAATGTGTATGGGTTGTTGTAATTGTTGTACCTTCCTATACGAGTAACTTTTCTGTATGAGTGACTTTTGCACCTTAATGTGTGAGCTACTGTTGTACCTTTCTTTGTGATTGAATGATGTACCTTCCTGTGTGATTGTTACTGTTGAATGTGTGAGGGACTGTTGTACCTTCCTATATGAGTAACTATTGAGCTTTTCTGTATGAGTGACTGTTGTACCTTCCTATATGAGTAACTATTGAGCTTTTCTGTATGAGTGACTGTTGTACCTTCCTATATGAGTAACTATTGAGCTTTTCTGTATGAGGGACTGTTGTACCTTCCTATATGAGTAACTATTGAGCTTTTCTGTATGAGTGACTGTTGTGCCTTCCTATATGAGTAACTATTGAGCTTTTCTGTATGAGGGACTGTTGTACCTTCCTATATGAGTAACTATTGAGCTTTTCTGTATGAGTGACTGTTGTACCTTCCTATATGAGTAACTGTTGAGCTTTTCTGTATGAGTGACTGTTGTACCTTCCTATATGAGTAACTATTGAGCTTTTCTGTATGAGTGACTGTTGTACCTTCCTATATGAGTAACTATTGAGCTTTTCTGTATGAGGGACTGTTGTACCTTCCTATATGAGTAACTATTGAGCTTTTCTGTATGAGGGACTGTTGTACCTTCCTATATGAGTAACTATTGAGCTTTTCTGTATGAGTGACTGTTGTACCTTCCTATATGAGTAACTATTGAGCTTTTCTGTATGAGGGACTGTTGTACCTTCCTATATGAGTAACTATTGAGCTTTTCTGTATGAGTGACTGTTGTACCTTCCTATATGAGTAACTATTGAGCTTTTCTGTATGAGGGACTGTTGTACCTTCCTATATGAGTAACTATTGAGCTTTTCTGTATGAGTGACTGTTGTACCTTCCTATATGAGTAACTATTGAGCTTTTCTGTATGAGTGACTGTTGTACCTTCCTATATGAGTAACTATTGAGCTTTTCTGTATGAGTGACTGTTGTACCTTCCTATATGACTAACTATTGAGCTTTTCTGTAAGAGTGACTGTTGTACCTTCCTATATGAGTAACTGTTGAGCTTTTCTGTATGAGTGACTGTTGTGCCTTCCTATATGAGTAACTATTGAGCTTTTCTGTATGAGTGACTGTTGTACCTTCCTATATGAGTAACTATTGAGCTTTTCTGTATGAGGGACTGTTGTACCTTCCTATATGAGTAACTATTGAGCTTTTCTGTATGAGTGACTGTTGTACCTTCCTATATGAGTAACTATTGAGCTTTTCTGTATGAGTGACTGTTGTACCTTCCTATATGAGTAACTATTGAGCTTTTCTGTATGAGTGACTGTTGTACCTTCCTATATGACTAACTATTGAGCTTTTCTGTAAGAGTGACTGTTGTACCTTCCTATATGAGTAACTGTTGAGCTTTTCTGTATGAGTGACTGTTGTGCCTTCCTATATGAGTAACTATTGAGCTTTTCTGTATGAGGGACTGTTGTACCTTCCTATATGAGTAACTATTGAGCTTTTCTGTATGAGTGACTGTTGTACCTTCCTATATGAGTAACTATTGAGCTTTTCTGTATGAGTGACTGTTGTACCTTCCTATATGACTAACTATTGAGCTTTTCTGTATGAGTGACTGTTGTACCTTCCTATATGAGTAACTGTTGAGCTTTTCTGTATGAGTGACTGTTGTACCTTCCTATATGAGTAACTGTTGAGCTTTTCTGTATGAGGGACTGTTGTACCTTCCTATATGAGTAACTGTTGAGCTTTTCTGTATGAGTGACTGTTGTACCTTCCTATATGAGTAACTATTGAGCTTTTCTGTATGAGGGACTGTTGTACCTTCCTATATGAGTAACTATTGAGCTTTTCTTTATGAGGGACTGTTGTACCTTCCTATATGAGTAACTATTGAACTTTTCTGTATGAGGGACTGTTGTACCTTCCTATATGAGTAACTATTGAGCTTTTCTGTATGAGGGACTGTTGTACCTTCCTATATGAGTAACTATTGAGCTTTTCTTTATGAGGGACTGTTGTACCTTCCTATATGAGTAACTATTGAACTTTTCTGTATGAGGGACTGTTGTACCTTCCTATATGAGTAACTATTGAGCTTTTCTGTATGAGGGACTGTTGTACCTTCCTATATGAGTAACTATTGAGCTTTTCTGTATGAGGGACTGTTGTACCTTCCTATATGAGTAACTATTGAGCTTTTCTGTATGAGTGACTGTTGTACCTTCCTATATGAGTAACTATTGAACTTTTCTGTATGAGTGACTGTTGTACCTTCCTATATGAGTAACTATTGAGCTTTTCTGTATGAGGGACTGTTGTACCTTCCTATATGAGTAACTATTGAGCTTTTCTGTATGAGTGACTGTTGTACCTTCCTATATGAGTAACTATTGAGCTTTTCTGTATGAGGGACTGTTGTACCTTCCTATATGAGTAACTATTGAGCTTTTCTGTATGAGTGACTGTTGTACCTTCCTATATGAGTTACTATTGAGCTTTTCTGTATGAGTGACTGTTGTACCTTCCTGTCCTTGTAAATTCCTGTGTGATTGCTATTTCTTACTGTATGAGTGACGGCTGTACTTGTGTGGCTACAGTGGGCTAGTTACTGACAGAAAGGCATTTTGGCAATACAATGTACAAGCCATATTGAGGCCAGATTGGAAATAGAGACTTGGAGTCCTGGGGCCGTGGGTCAGTGCATGCTGGGAGCTAACAGGCTGCAGGTTGGATATCCATCTTGTACAGAAGTCGATTACAACTATTTAACAAAAAATATGTAAAAAAGATAACAAACATACACTGTAAATAGGAAGGCCTATAGGAGACCCAGGCAAGCTGCTATATCCAACAAACACCTTTAATTAATCAGGTCTTCTCATCCCTATACATTCAGATCATTCTGCCCCTGGGCTAAATGGGAGGAATTTAAAGCATCAGAGAGGGATGGGGTGGGCTATTATGGCTAGAGGGCTTGTTGCTCCATCACCGCTATTCACTGGCTATAGAGAGGCCGGATAATATCCATGGAACTGGGACTGACAGCTGTGACGGGGAGTTGCTCAGCCATGGGCCTGGCAGCCAAACACGGCCCCACGTGGAACCTGCACCATCTATAATGTATGAAAGGGTTGTGATACATGTGTGCATTGTAGGTTTTATCTCCAGGCATGTTCTGAATAGAGATTCCGATGTTCAGTGACACCCACCCTACTTGCCTGTCTGGTCTGCCCATCCCTCTGATAAAGGGCATATCCATAGAATAAACAAAAGGGTTACTGCCTGCCCTGCTCTCATTTCCCTACAGAAATAGGGGTTGGTAGCACTAGGTAGGTACCTAATATATAGGGGCAGACACAGGGGAAAGTGTTGGAAGGGTTACTGCCTGCCCTGCTCTCATTTCCCTACAGAAATAGGGGTTGGTAGCACTAGGTAGGTACCTAATATATAGGGGCAGAGACAGGGGAAAGTGTTGGAAGGGTTACTGCCTGCTCTGCTCTCATTTCCCTACAGAAATAGGGGTTGGTAGCACTAGGTAGGTACCTAATATATAGGGGCAGAGACAGGGGAAAGTGTTGGAACAGAAATAGGGGTTGGTAGCACTAGGTAGGTACCTAATATATAGGGGCAGAGACAGGGGAAAGTGTTGGAAGGGTTACTGCCTGCCCTGCTCTCATTTCCCTACAGAAATAGGGGTTGGTAGCACTAGGTAGGTACCTAATATATAGGGGCAGAGACAGGGGAAAGTGTTGGAAGGGTTACTGCCTGCTCTGCTCTCATTTCCCTACAGAAATAGGGGTTGGTAGCACTAGGTAGGTACCTAATATATAGGGGCAGAGACAGGGGAAAGTGTTGGAAGGGTTACTGCCTGCTCTGCTCTCATTTCCCTACAGAAATAGGGGTTGGTAGCACTAGGTAGGTACCTAATATATAGGGGCAGAGACAGGGGAAAGTGTTGGAAGGGTTACTGCCTGCCCTGCTCTCATTTCCCTACAGAAATAGGGGTTGGTAGCACTAGGTAGGTACCTAATATATAGGGGCAGAGACAGGGGAAAGTGTTGGAAGGGTTACTGCCTGCTCTGCTCTCATTTCCCTACAGAAATAGGGGTTGGTAGCACTAGGTAGGTACCTAATATATAGGGGCAGAAACAGGGGAAAGTGTTTGAAGGGTTACTGCCTGCCCTGCTCTCATTTCCCTACAGAAATAGGGGTTGGTAGCACTAGGTAGGTACCTAATATATAGAGGCAGAGACAGGGGAAAGTGTTGGAAGGGTTACTGCCTGCCCTGCTCTCATTTCCCTACAGAAATAGGGGTTGGTAGCACTAGGTAGGTACCTAATATATAGGGGCAGAGACAGGGGAAAGTGTTGGAAGGGTTACTGCCTGCCCTGCTCTCATTTTCCTACAGAAATAGGGGTTGGTAGCACTAGGTAGGTACCTAATATATAGGGGCAGAGACAGGGGAAAGTGTTGGAAGGGTTACTGCCTGCTCGGCTCTCATTTCCCTACAGAAATAGGGGTTGGTAGCACTAGGTAGGTACCTAATATATAGGGGCAGAGACAGGGGAAAGTGTTGGAAGGGTTACTGCCTGCTCGGCTCTCATTTCCCTACAGAAATAGGGGTTGGTAGCACTAGGTAGGTACCTAATATATAGGGGCAGAGACAGGGGAAAGTGTTGGAAGGGTTACTGCCTGCTCGGCTCTCATTTCCCTACAGAAATAGGGGTTGGTAGCACTAGGTAGGTACCTAATATATAGGGGCAGAGACAGGGGAAAGTGTTGGAAGGGTTACTGCCTGCCCTGCTCTCATTTCCCTACAGAAATAGGGGTTGGTAGCACTAGGTAGGTACCTAATATATAGGGGCAGAGATGAGTTTTTGTACCGCAAGTTCTCATTTTTATCTGTCTGTTCCCAGCTAGCCAGTACTAATGCAGGTTAATAAAGAAATTGCATGGATCTATATCACTTCGGCTCACAGTGCCAGTCACACAGATGTTTATGGGATGCATCGGCTTAATTGCGCCAACGTGAGCCAACTGCCTGATTGCACGGCATCAACACCATCCTGCCAAATTCTCCAATGTATTTGTTGTACAGTGAATCAAAATGGGGTTCTTTCTCCCAATGTGCCCCGTATGGTTATAATAAGAACCTCCACACCAATATTGAAGTTGAGTATGATGTCTGGATACTAATGGTACAAATGCACTAGCCGGCACACGTGGTGGTGCAAGTTATTAAGCAAAAATTCAGAATGCTTGTGCCATCTCTCTCTCTCTCTCTCTCTCGCTCTCTCTCGCTCTCGCTCTCGCTCTCTCTTTATTGTGAGAGTATTAATTACCAGTTCATGTCCAAAGAGCTGTTCTATGTATGTCACTGACATCTGAGCCATTAGCCAATAATACCCTACTCTAACCAATAATATCCTACTCTAACCAATAATATCCTACTCTAGCCAATAATATCCTACTCTAGCCAATAATATCCTACTCTAGCCAGTGATACCCTACTCTAGCCGGTGATACCCTACTCTAGCTGGTGATACCCTACTCTAGCCAATAATACCCTACTCTAGCCAGTGATACCCTACTCTAGCCGGTGATACCCTACTCTAGCCGGTGATACCCTACTCTAGCCGGTGATACCCTACTCTAGCCGGTGATACCCTACTCTAGCCAATAATACCCTACTCTAGCCAGTGATACCCTACTCTAGCCGGTGATACCCTACTCTAGCTGGTGATACCCTACTCTAGCCAATAATACCCTACTCTAGCCAGTGATACCCTACTCTAGCCGGTGATACCCTACTCTAGCCGGTGATACCCTACTCTAGCCGGTGATACCCTACTCTAGCCGGTGATACCCTACTCTAGCCGGTGATACCCTACTCTAGCAAGTGATACCCTACTCTAGCCGGTGATATCCTACTCTAGCCGGTGATACCCTACTCTAGCCGGTGATACCCTACTCTAGCCGATGATACCCTACTCTAGCCGGTGATACCCTACTCTAGCCGGTGATACCCTACTCTAGCCGGTGATACCCTATGCTAGCCGGTGATACCCTACTCTAGCCGGTGATACCCTACTCTAGCCGGTGATACCCTACTCTAGCCAGTGATACCCTACTCTAGCCGGTGATACCCTACTCTAGCCAGTGATACCCTACTCTAGCCAATAATATCCTATTGTTCTAATCATTAAATCCAATTCTAAATTAGCCAGTAGGAGCCCAATGTAAACAATGATACTTTGGCTGCAAACGCCATTTCATCCCATACATTCTGATATCCTGTCCCACTCACCCATCTGCCCCGTTTCCAATACCGGGAAAAGTGCTTCTCACAGACGCCGTCCCTGAGCGGCACGAAATTGCCTGCCTACTAATGGCAGAAGATTAAAGCTTTCTGGAGGCGGCATATATTTAACGAGGGCTGTTTGAAATGTGACACAAATGATGGTTATGGAGGAATTACCACGGTCTGGTGTACTGATCCTGCATGATAATGTTGCAATAAATAAGCATTAACTAATGCGTTCAATTAATTTCTGCAGAATAACGCATCAGATCGGCATTAATACCTAATGAGCCCGTTGCTTCCATTATATTGCAGGGTAATCTTTCAGAGCCGGCTGCCATAGCTCATCCTTATGCCGGCCCGATTGTCCTCATCTGCTGCCTAATATTTCCCATGTAGGTAGTGATAATAGGCAGGCATTAACTCTACTAAACCGCACATATCCTGCACTGAAAATACATGTACAGGACCTGAGCTTTTCCAGGTAAGGAATCTTTCCATAAACTGGATCACCATACCTTGAGTCCACTACATAGTTATAGTTACATAGGGTTGAAAAAAGACCTGTGTCCATCAAGTTCAACCCATCCAAGTAAACCCAGCACTAAAAATCATTAAAACATGAACTAAACCCAATAGGGCTGTTCTGCCCCCAATAAGGGGTAATTATATCTTAGTTGGGATCAAGTACAGGTACTGTTTTATTATTACAGAGAAAAGGGAATCATTTAACCATTAAATAAACCCAATAGGGCTGTTCTGCCCCCAATAAGGGGTAATTATATCTTAGTTGGGATCGAGTACAGGTACTGTTTTATTATTACAGAGAAAAGGGAATCATTTAACCATTAAATAAACCCAATAGGGCTGTTCTGCCCCAATAAGGGGTAATTATATCTTAGTTGGGATCAAGTGCAGGTACTGTTTTATTATTACAGAGAAAAGGGAATCATTTAACCATTAAATAAACCCAATAGGGCTGTTCTGCCCCCAATAAGGGGTAATTATATCTTAGTTGGGATCAAGTACAGGTACTGTTTTATTATTACAGAGAAAAGGGAATAATTTAACCATGAAATAAACCCAATAGGGCTGTTCTGCCCCAATAAGGGGTAATTATATCTTAGTTGGGATCAAGTACAGGTACTGTTTTATTATTACAGAGAAAAGGGAATCATTTAACCATGAAATAAACCCAATAGGGCTGTTCTGCCCCCAATAAGGGGTAATTATATCTTAGTTGGGATCAAGTACAGGTACTGTTTTATTATTACAGAGAAAAGGGAATCATTTAAACTCAGCATCACCCTGACCATCCACAGAGCAAAGAGGGCAGTGTGTCTTATCTTAGAAGACCTAGGTTCATTCAGATAGCTTGGCAAGAACCTTCCGGCTGCATTTCGGCAGGGAGCACAGTGCTATTCAGAAGTCCCATGAGGTCCTAAAGAACATTATATTTACATTAAAACTTCTCCTTTTAAAGCTGTGAGCCCTTTGCCCCCGTTGGAGTGAAGCCAGAAGGTTCTGAATGGATCTGGGCCTGAATGGATCTGGGTCAGAATGGATCTGGGCCTTCAGCCTAAGCCAAGTGCTCCCCTCAGTAACAATTCTCAGTAGCTTCTCGAAAGCCGACACACGGGCTGGATCAGAATTCATAAAAGTGACAGACGGCGGCCATCACGTTACAGAGTTCCGCTATAAATGGAGCATTAAATCTCCGATGTGACGGCTCCATCAGGGAGTGCCTGCCACCACTCCAAAGGAAATCGCTCAGTCACAGGGAACGCAGCAGGTTAATTGACCAGAGGAAGGAATGAATCATGAGCTGCTTTCAAGCAAACCAATGGCCGGGGACATGTAAGGCTTCAAAAATATACAGTGTCCCCTTCCAGGGAACATTTCCACTTTAATCACAAAGTTGCACTTTTGAATCGGCTGTAAATAAAGCTGAATGCGATGTTGCACGGCTGCTCCCCGGCGCCCAATCATACGGCCTCTTTCTGACCATGATCCGGCCATTCCTCCCTGATCTGATTGGATTCACGGCATCCTAGGCAACAATCCTACCCCCCAGTGATCATAATCATGGCTGCCCAAAACTGCCCAAACCACGGGGGAATTTAAGATCACATGGGTAGTGATGAGCGAATCTGTCCCATTTTGCGAATTTTATGGCGAAGCGAAATGGGACAGATTCACTCATCACTACCCATGTGATCTTAAATTCCCCCGTGGTTTGGGCAGTTTTTGGGCAGCCATGATAATGATTGATCACTGGGGGGTAGGATTGTTGCCGAATCCAATCAGATGCTGAAAACTACGGGAGGAGTGGCCGGATCATGGTCAGAAAGAGGCCGTATGATTGGGCGCTGGGGAGCAGCCGTGCATCATCGCATTCAGCTTTATTTACAGCCGATTCAAAAGTGCAACTTTGTGATAAAAGGGGAAATGTTCCCTGGAAGTCGACACTGTATATTTTTGAAGAAAGAGAGAAAATTTGCTGCCAAAAATTCACGAAATGCATTTGTCACCCGCGTCTTTTTTTGTCACCCACGCTTTTTGACGTGACCGCGCCCAATTTGACGTGCGAAAAAGAAAATCCATGTGACAAATTTTTCTGCAGCTAATCTTCACGAAGGTTTCGCAAAACAATTCGCCAATGGCGAAATGCGGAAATTCACTGCAAATCCATGCCTGGCGAAAAAATCACTTATCATTTATGGGCAGTGATGAGCGAAACTACACAAAAGTTAGCAAAACGGCGAAAAAATTAGTGAAACGCGTTTGTTGCGTGACTTATTTGTCACCCACATTGTTTCTTTATGCGACCACGGCATTTTTACACAGCCCTGCCCATTTTGGCGTGACCACACCTATTTTGACGCAAACCATGCTCAATTTTATGCGACCGCAACATTTTTTGATGCGCAATGATTTTTTTCGTGGCTGATTTTCGCTGAAGTTCGGCCAATGCCGAAATGCGGAAATTTGCTGCGAATCCATGCCCGGCGAGGTTCCGCAAAACGGCAGAAAATTAGCAAAATGCATTGACGTCAATGTGCAACTTTATGTCTCAGTCGAAATCCATTCAAGTCAATGGGCGTTTTTTTTTCACTCCTACTGTGCAACAATTTTTTCTTACACACGCGACTTTTTTTTCCCGCACTACTTTTTTCTCACTTTAAATACAGTCGGGGGTGTTTTTTTCCTGCAATTTTTTTTTTTTGTTGCTATAAATTTTTGCCGTGGTGTCACGAAAAAAATCCACCAATGGCAAAATGCAGAATTTTACCGTAAATCCATGCCTGGCAAAGAAATTCCCTCATCGCTAATTGTGGCTGATGTGCAGGGCCGTATCCATACACAGGCGCCTTGGGGGGGGGGGGGCCCATATAATCATTCATTTTATTATTTTTTTTAAAAATAAAAACCCTCCCCAGCTGCCACCAGATGCCGGAAGATGTTGCGAACTACAATTTCCATCATCCTTGTGTGGCAGCAGACTGCACATAAGAAAAAAAAAGTGTTGCAGATGGCAAGTAATGGGTTAAATACATCCCCCCCCCCCCAAGCTGTGTTTATGATGCATTGGAAATTGCCAAATTAGTGGGATCCTTCTGAATAAGCTGCACAGACATTCAGCAGCGGGGACCCTAAATGAACCCATTACAGCCGGGTTATTACCAGTGTTGCTAAATGTGCCGTTAATGAGGCTTTTGGCGCGGCGGCGGCATCCGTACAGCGAGCAGCAACTGTCTGTTAGTGGGTTCCTTGTATGTTTATGTCCCCCCTGTTGGATGGCAGCCATTGTGCCCCTGCCGCGCTAGCGCCAGCCCCCCCCCCCCTCTCTCCCCACAAAACAAATTACAGCCGAGGGAAATTCTGCTTCTGCACCGGCAACTGGTGAATTACGGCCTGAGATGGGAGGGCGATGCCAAGGGAATACAAAGGAAGGAGAGGAACAGACTTTCTGCCTCCCGCGACAGCCCCCCGTCAGGCCGAGACACCACAGATTAGGGGACTGCAGAGAGACCCAATGGGCTTCAGACAGAGGCTCTCAGTCGCATTAAATGCACATGGAAATATTCTGAGCATAATAATCTCTCAATCCAGATTTAACCTGCGCGGGTTTAACTGTGTAGGCGCCAGACCTGCTAACCAGTAACCAGCGCCCAATAGTGACGAGCGAATCTGTCCTGTTTCGCTTCGCCATAAAATTCGCAAAACGGCAAGAAAATTCAGGAAACGCATTTGTCGCACAATTTTTTTGTCGCCCGTGTCTTTTTTTGTCGCCCCGTGTCTTTTTATGTCGCCCCGTGTCTTTTTTTGTCGCCCTTTGTCTTTTTTTGTCGCCCCGTGTCTTTTTATGTTGCCCCGTGTCTTTTTTTGTCGCCCCGTGTCTTTTTATGTCGCCCCGTGTCTTTTTTTGTCGCCCTTTGTCTTTTTTTGTCGCCCCGTGTCTTTTTATGTCGCCCCGTGTCTTTTTTTGTCGCCCTTTGTCTTTTTTTGTCGCCCCGTGTCTTTTTATGTTGCCCCGTGTCTTTTTTTGTCGCCCCGTGTCTTTTTATGTCGCCCCGTGTCTTTTTTTGTCGCCCTTTGTCTTTTATGTCGCCCCGTGTCTTTTTATGTCGCCCCGTGTCTTTTTTTGTCGCCCTTTGTCTTTTTTTGTCGCCCCGTGTCTTTTTTTGTCGCCCCGTGTCTTTTTTTGTCGCCCTTTGTCTTTTTTTGTCGCCCCGTGTCTTTTTATGTTGCCCCGTGTCTTTTTTTGTCGCCCCGTGTCTTTTTATGTCGCCCCGTGTCTTTTTTTGTCGCCCTTTGTCTTTTATGTCGCCCCGTGTCTTTTTTTGTCGCCCTTTGTCTTTTTTTGTCGCCCCGTGTCTTTTTATGTCGCCCCGTGTCTTTTTTTGTCGCCCTTTGTCTTTTTTTGTCGCCCCGTGTCTTTTTTGTCGCCCCGTGTCTTTTTTTGTCGCCCCGTGTCTTTTTATGTCGCCCTTTGTCTTTTTTTGTCGCCCCGTGTCTTTTTATGTCGCCCCGTGTCTTTTTATGTCGTCCCGTGTCTTTTTATGTCGCCCCGTGTCTTTTTATGTCGCCCCGTGTCTTTTTTTGTTCCCGTGTCTTTTTTTGTCACCCCGTTTCTTTTTTTGTCGCCCCGTGTCTTTTTATGTCGCCCCGTGTCTTTTTTTGTCGCCCCGTTTCTTTTTTTGTCGCCCCGTGTCTTTTTATGTCGCCCCGTGTCTTTTTTTGTCGCCCCGTTTCTTTATTTGTCGCCCCGTGTCTTTTTATGTCGCCCCGTGTCTTTTTATGTCGGCCCGTGTCTTTTTATGTCGGCCCGTGTCTTTTTATGTCGCCCCGTGTCTTTTTATGTCGCCCCGTGTCTTTTTTTGTCGCCCCGTGTCTTTTTTTGTTGCCCCGTGTCATTTTTTTACGCACCCGATTTTGATGCGACTACACCAATTTTGATGGGACAGCGCCCTTTTTTGATGCGCGGCAAATTTTCACTGAAGTTTTGCAAAACAATGGCGAAATGCAGAAATTCGCTGCGAATCCATGCCTGCCGAAATCATTCGCTCATCATTAGCGCCCAAGCCAGCAATCTGTATTTTTACCCAATCAGACCTTCTGCCCAACCCAACATTTTTATCCCCATGAGAACAAAAGTAACATCATTAGGGTTGCCAAATCTGCCGGCTTCTTTCTGTGGGCAGGGGGCCGGCAGTGATGGCTCAAAGGGCGGGGAGGGGTGGCCAGTGACATCAAGGCAGTGGGGAAGGTCGGTGATGTCACAGGGGCGGGGCTATGAAGTGGCAATCTGCGGTTTGCAATTGCCTAATCACCAATCTCAGTGAGTCCTGCCGGGTTTTCCAAATTAGCAGTTTTGACACGGATTGCCCCGTACCTCCCAACATTTTGAAAATGGAAAGAAGGACAAAAATAAAGAACTTTTGACCACGCCCATTTTTGCAACCACACCCCCTAAATACCACTCCCATTTGACTAAATTTGTCAGGTTATTTAAAGTTTGAACACATTTCTGGGGGTTTGGGGTCCTGTTTTATGTGTTATTACAGTTTTGCTGAATAAGGAGAAATTGCCCTTTAAGCTGTGAGTCTCCGTTCCCCCAAGAGACCTGTTTAGTTTATTAGTTACAATTGTATCTCAGTGCAGGGGGGCTTTTACCTTGTTGGGCTCTCTGCCAAAAGCTACTTATTTAATTAAATCTGAGAAACATTGTATCTAAGTGCAAGTGATGCTTGTTAAGATTTCTGGACTCTCTGCCAAAAGCTACTTTATTTTTGTGTGTAAGTCAATATCAAAATTCAATCTAATTCAAATGTAATTGCTGATTGGTTGCTATGGGCAACATCACCGGTGACCATAATGCATATGCCAATAGATGTTGGATCATTGTTGGTGCAATATGCATGGCATTCTGGGTAACTAAGCTGCCTAGCAAGGTGTTGGCACTGCATTATATAGTGTGTGTTTGTTATCTCCTTGCATGGCATTCTGGGTAGTTGCAGGGACCTAACGAGGTATACATGCAAGATTCATTAGTTAACTTAATTAAAACATTTACATTAAGATAAAAATCATGGAAGCCGTTTAGCCCCCCCTCCGTCTCTGCTGTCTGTACCCCGGGCGGCGGTGCCATGTTGAGCCCCGTGTCCCTATAGCAGGAGCGACAGGAGGTGGCACGGTGCCAGGCAGGCAGATGGGCATTAATGTAGGCAGTCAGGAGGCATTATGTGAGGGGATGAGACGCACGGGGTGCGGGCAGGGTTCCCAGCCATAAATGTTACGGCAGCTGTTGGTCCTGTCATTATTACCCGCTGCAAGGTTTGCGCCACATGGCCGCTCCATCACCGGCGAGGAACAAACAGGCGCCGGATTTCTGCAGTTTGGGGGGAGAAAACTGACTTGGGCTCATCCCAGAACCTGCAGCTATTCTGTCCCTATTAAAGGGGAAGTTAACCTTTCCATTAACTCTTAGTATGCTGCAGATATTGCCATTATATGCCCCAGTCAGGTCTGTACATACAAACGCAGCCAATTAGCAGCAAGGCAGGAATGGATCCAGTAATGTAACGAGGAATGGATCCAGTAATGTAACGAGGAATGGATCCAGTAATGTAACGAGGAATGGATCCCGTTATGTAACGAGGAATGGATCCCATAATGTAACGAGGAGTGGATCCAGTAATGTAACGAGGAATGGATCCAGTAATGTAACGAGGAATGGATCCCGTTATGTAACGAGGAATGGATCCCGTAATGTAATGAGAAGTGGATCCCGTAATGTAATGAGGAGTGGATCCCATAATGTAATGAGGGATGGATCCGGTAATGTAACGAGGAATGGATCCAGTAATGTAACGAGGAATGGATCCAGTAATGTAACGAGGAATGGATCCAGTAATGTAATGAGGAATGGATCCAGTAATGTAATGAGGAATGGATCCCGTAATGTAACGAGGAATGGATCCAGTAATGTAATGAGAAGTGGATCCAGTAATGTAATGAGGAATGGATCCAGCTGCATAAGGTTAATAATTAAAGGGCAAGACAAGCTCTCTGGGGGCCATAACCAGATGGGGGCAGGGCTAACGCCTCTATGGGACTCACTAAAATTGACGGCTGCCATTGACGGGGGAAAGGGGGGATATGATATTATAATCAGGGGCCGTGTGACAGGATATGATAAGGCACAATTTGCTGGCCAATAAGGATGCAGGGTTTGTGGGAGTCCTAGTGGGTTCCGCCCCTGCCAAGCCAGGCCCATGGGTGCCTGCGCTACACCCCCCCTCCATCAGCCCAGGGTCGGACTGGGGGGTGCAGGGACCACCGGGGCTCCCGCCCCAGGGGCCCTGCAGGTGCCCCTGCCGGCCGTGTCCCCTAACCCCCCTCGCAGGTTCCCCCTAACCCCCCACAGGGTCCCCCACCCTACATCCTCCCGAGTGAATGGCTAAGTGACATTTCCATGGCGTAATCTCCGCTAGGTGCCACCTGGTACAATCGCCCCGGCCTCCTAACTGCCTGTTTTATAGGAATTTAGTGGGAAACAAAGCGCTTTTTTCCCCCCTATAAGTGAATTATTTACCGGTGACCCCGGCGCAAGGCTTCTCTCTTTTTTCGGGATAAATTATTAAACCTTTTCAATCTGTCGGAGATTTCCCATCAATAAGTAATTGGGGGGCAACGTTTCAAGCGCCGCCGTAAATTACTCGTCTAAACGCTCTCCTGGGCAAATGACCTCTCACCCCCCGAATGACTTATGAATGGAGATTGGGACCGGCCCGTCAGGCTGCGGATTTACGGGGCCCCATTGGCAGTGTCGGCGGAACGTGCCGGGGACGGAGCACTGACAGCTGCGCGTTCCAATCCGCCCTCAGCAAATGTCCCCCTGCGCTGTTTAATTGCCCCCCACCGGTGACAAAATGGCTAAAAATAAGGCTAATAATTGGCTTTTATGGTGCCAGGCGTAGAGTCACCCTCACTGTAAATCATACCCTAATTATATTGCACATTAAATCATTATTTCATTAGGGGAATTACGGCGGATATTATCTACAGGGGATTTTTCTGCCATAATAACTGGGAGATTGCGTGCGGCTCTACTGGCAGATACATTGGATAGATCCAAGGAAGGGACGGGTGCCTGTTTAGAGAGTAGATACTCTAATGCTTTTAGAGCAAGGTTGATCTTGGGACTGGTCTGATTGCTGTTTTGGAGTCAGAAAGGCAACATTATTGTCACCTACCATAACCCTCCTATTGTGTTATAATCCCTTAGCAAGAAGCCAGAAGGTGGTATGGAATAGG
Source organism: Xenopus tropicalis (assembly GCF_000004195.4). NCBI lineage: Eukaryota > Metazoa > Chordata > Amphibia > Anura > Pipidae > Xenopus > Xenopus tropicalis. Next base: position 133,637,843 of record NC_030684.2, on the reverse strand, counting down.
GACGCAGGGGGTGTGAATTTTACTGCAGACATGGCCAGCCAATCAGGGCCGTGATAGAACTTGCCAAAAGAGGAACAGCCCCCTAAGTTTGCTCATAGCCTGAGAGAGAGATACCATAAAACTATGGCAGCATAGGGATTCCCCTGTACTAAGCACAATTCAGCAGGAACAGCCCCCTAAGTTTGCTCATAGCCTGTACAGAGAGATACCATAAAACTATGGCACATAGGGATTCCCCTGTACTAAGCACAATTCAGCAGGAACAGCCCCCTAAGTTTGCTCATAGCCTGTACAGAGAGATACCATAAAACTATGGCACATAGGGATTCCCCTGTACTAAGCACAATTCAGCAGGAACAGCCCCCTAAGTTTGCTCATAGCCTGTACAGAGAGATACCATAAAACTATGGCAGCATAAGGATTCCTCTGTACTAAGCACAATTCAGCAGGAACAGCCCCATAAGTTTGCCCATAGCCTGTACAGAGAGATACCATAAAACTATGGCACATAGGGATTCCTCTGTACTAAGCACAATTCAGCAGGAACAGCCCCCTAAGTTTGCTCATAGCCTGTACAGAGAGATACCATAAAACTAGGGCAGCATAGGGATTCCCCTGTACTAAGCACAATTCAGCAGGAACAGCCCCCTAGGATTTATATTTTACTTACTAATTTAGGGTAAAAATGTATACAAGAACGTATTATTTTTATTGATAAATATACATTGTATTGACCATATATTTCCCTGTCACCTCCGACTGCATTATATTTTTAGTGCCCTCTGTGGGTTGCTGGGTATATGGGCCAACAGGTGCTGGAGCAGATGCCTCGCTGCACGGGACCAGGAAAAATCCGGCAGAATCTGCTGAGCGTTTTGGCCGGGATCTAGAACAGAAAGGTTTGTAGTTTGGCGCATAGTCATACCCACACAAAGAGGGACTTTATAAGTAGGTCACCTGTGTGTTATCATATCTCCTGTCTACTAACTAGAAGGTAAGCTCTTTAGGCAAGATGCAATTTATTATTATAATACCGTTTGTATTCATCTTGGGGTCATTTTTCATATTTCCTATGAGAAGTAGATACAGATCAGTCCTAACTTTACAATTGGTTTGCATTATTTATTTTTTATAGTTTTTGAATTATTTGCCTTCTTCTTCTGACTCCTTCCAGCTTTCAAATGGGGGTCACTGACCCCGGCAGCCAATAAACCATTGCTCTATGAGGCTCCAGTTTTATTGTTATTGTTACTTTTTATTCCTTATCTTTCTATTCAGGCCCACTTTTATAAATATATCAGTCTCTCATTCAAACTAGTCCCTGGTTGCTAAGGAAATTCGAACCCTAGCAACCACATAACATATTAAGTGACCTATTAAAGAATCTCCCCAAACTGGAATATATATATCAGTAAATATTGCCCTTTTACATCCTTTCCCTTGAGCCGCCATTTAGTGATGGGCTGTGTGCTCCCTCAGAGATCAGCTGACAGGAAGTGATGCAGCTCTAACTGTAACAGGAAGTAGTGTGGGAGCAAAAGGCAGAACTCTGCCCATTCATTGGCTGATGGGGCCTAGCATGTATGTGTGCCTTGGCTTGTTTGTGTGCACTGTGAATCCTATGATCCCAGGGGGCGGCCCTTAGTACTTAAAATGGCAGTTTTATATTTAGGATTACCCAATGGCACATACTACTAAAGTATATTGCTATGAAAATGGTTTATTTAGATAAAGCAGGGAATATATATCAGTAAATATTGCCCTTTTACACCTTTTACAAGACTTTTGTTTATCTGGCCGGTGTAATGTTACATTATATAAGTATAGGGTGATATAATAAAAAAAAAGAAAGGCAAAGTAAACATTTATGGTGACTGCATACCCCCCAACTGTCCCGCTTTTTGCGGGACTGTCCCGGATTTTATGGCGCATCCCGCTGTCCCGGATAGTTCAAGGAATGTCCCGCATTTCCGGGACAGCGGGATACGCTAACTCCTTCTAGTGCGGCTCTAACTTCTCCTGCGGCGGCGCCAGGCTTTTTTATAAGGTTGCACCCCGTGCGCACTGACGTCACACGTCGCACGGGGCGCAACCTTATAAAAGGGCCTGGCGCTGCCGCAGGAGAAGTTAGAGCCGAAGAAGAAGCGGCGTGTGTAGGTGGTTAGTGTCAACGGGGGCTAGAGTCAACAGGGGCTAGTGTCAACGGGGGCAATTGGGTGCTCTGTCTATAGGGGCACTGTGTATGGGGGCTACTGTCAACGGGGGCAATTGGGGGCTCTGTGTATGGGGGCTACTGTTAATGGGGGCAATGTGTATGGGGGCTACTGTTAACGGGGGCAATTGGGGGCACTGTGTATGGGGGGTACTGTCAATGGGGGAAATTGGGGGCTCTGTCTATAGGGGCACTGTGTATGGGGGATACTTTTACGGGGCAATTGGGGGCTCTGTCTATGGGGTGTACTGTCAACGGGGGCAATTGGGGGCTCTGTCTATAGGGGCACTGTGTATGGGGGCTACTGTCTGTAGGGGCAATTGGGGGCACTTTCTATGAGGGGTACTTTATATGGGGGCACTGTGTATGGGGGCTACTGTCTGTGGGGCAATTGGGGGCACTTTCTATGGGGGGTACTGTCTTTGTGCAATTTGGGGCACTTTCTATGGGGGGTACTGTGTATGGGGGCAATTGGGGGCACTGTGTATGGGGGTACTGTAGGGGGGTAAAACTGGTACATAGTTATAACTCACTTATAACTGACTGCCTTCTCTCTATATTTGTATTTATATGTAGGAGTTGCTATATTGTTTTCCTTAGGTAGTACAGTATGAGGGTATAGCACATTTGCATCTGATCCCACCATTTCAACTATATAAAAGGAGTATTTTGTGAAAAAAATGGGCCGTGGCAATTAGGGTGTGGCCACAAAAGTGGGCGTGGCCAAAAATTTGCCGCGCTACGCGCACTAAATCTTTTTGTCCCTCTTTTGCTTTTTCGAATGTTGGGAGGTATGTGACTGGTAATTTCTTGCTATGGCTTTAGGCCTTTATTACATTACGCATGTAGGTCTCATTGCCTGTGACTCCTGTATATTACGCCCTATCCGTGCCACTGGGTCTCTGTTGTTCCATTAGACCAGGGGTGAGCAAACTACGGCCCGCGGGCCACGTCCGGCCTGTTGGTCTTTTTAATCCGACCCTGCCGACTCCGCAAGTCTCATCACGCGAGACTTGGACCGACGAGCAGAGACGGCGTAACACTGGCCCCGCCCATCTGTAAAATTTACAAAGTCAATGTGGCCCCTTAGCCAAAAAGTTTGCCCACCCCTGCATTAGATATATATTTTTGGGGGATAGTATAGTGTTATATATATATATATAAATATAGTGTAATTCCCATGACTGTACAGAGCGATGGTAGGAGCCGAGCGCTGCTCGCCGTGATGGCGGCTGTTATTCTGACTCAGCGCAAGGTAGATGTTACGGCCCAATTCGTGTAGTACATGTCGAGCAATCGCCCAGCCCAATTGCCTGAGGTTTACACAAGCAGCTTTTTCCCGTGGAGCTGTTTGAACTCCGAGTAATCCTGAAAATTACCATTTCCATCATATCGGCGGCCTCGGGGCGCTGCGTATTCCGCCGGAATGATGAATATTTCATCTCACTGTGAGCGAATCTCCCCTTCATTGTGTCTGGGAGTCGTACGCGTCTTCCTGCGCGCAAATTGTTGCTGGGAGAGCCATTTCATCTTGTGATCGGGCAATAATCTGAATAGAGTGGGAAATCAAGAGACCGGCGGCGGCGGCTGCTGCCTCAAAGTAAACAAAGCTCGGCGTCGGCGTTTGGCGTCTTGTTCTTTCGGAGCGGAAGCACCGGCGTGAATGCAAATCCTAAAAGGGAATTTGTTTTTTAACATAGATTTCTGTCAGTACAATAAATATGTTGGAAAGTTACATTTTATCTTACTATCATTTTGATTTTTATCCATTCCCAGACCCAGCAGCTGCTATAAAAATGCATCCACCTGCCAGGTACTTTTTATTTCTAAATTACATAGCAAATAACTCCCTCTGCCATTTAACATTTTATTCCGGAACCAACAAATGTATTTGTAGCTGTGATATTGGTGTGTAGGCGCCATCTCAGTGCATTGTGCCTGAGTCTGAGCTTTCAGCCAGCGCTACTCATTAGAACTGCTTTCAGCTAACCTATTGTTTCTCCTACTCCTATGTAACTGGGGGAGTCCCAAGCCGGACTTGGATTTCTTACTATTGAGTGCTATTCTGATACCTACTGGGAGCTGCTATCTTGCTCCCTTCCCATTGTTCTGCTGATTGGCTGCTGGGGGTGAGGGGGGGGGATATCACTCCAACTTGCAGCGCAGCAGTAAAGTGTGAGTGAAGTTTATCAGAGTACAGGTCACGTTGCTGTGGCACCCTGGGAAATGAAGAATATGGCTAGCCCCATGGGAAAAACAGATTACAATGCAGGATTCTGCTGGAGAAGCTCTATTAACTGATGGGTTTTGTAACAAACATGTTTTCCCGTGTCAGAATTCCTGGTGTAACAGTATTAACTTCAGCATTACAGAGTCATTTATACCTTTTATATATGCCCCACCCCAGTATCTATTGCTCAGTATAGATACAAGTTGCACGGGGTAGAGTGCTAGCCCCTAACTCACCACTGGCCTCTCAGAATCTCTCTCAGATTTCATATTCAAATTCTTCTGCTTGTTAATGAATTCCCAACCCTTCACTCCCTGTCAGTCGGTTTCATTACAATCCTGAACTCCCACAATGCACCCACACAGACTGCCCCCCACCCTGCTTTATTGACTTCTTTACAGACACATATGCTATTCCAGTGCACAAATCCAGTACAGGTATGGGATCCCTTATCTAGAAATCCCCATGTCCCAACCATTCTGGATAACGGATCCCATACCTTTACATTTTCCCAAATTGTTTGGCCACAGTGCAGCACATTTACACAGTGTAATTGCCCTCACGCAGCACCCGGTGGCCATTATGGGCATTCTTATTGCCCCCCCCTCCCAAATCTGTGTAATCTGAGCTTCCAGCAGCCAGAGCTGCAGCAGGAAGCTACTGAGACCAAGCTAAAATGGCAGCTGCTATCTTAAACAAACAGAGGGAGATTCTAGGGCTCTTTACTCGGGTATGGTAAAGCTTTCTGCACAATAAATATAGTGTTCTAGGTGGCACTAATGTGGTGAATCTATTGGGAGTAAAATGCCAAAATGACTTTCCTTCATTTAGGGGAATGATACCCTCAAAGAAAAAGACACCAAGAAGAATCCATAAATGAGTAATGGGACATTAGAACACGTGCCTGTGATTGCTAAGCACCTTGATATCAGGGAGTCATGGTAACAGAACCTCTAACCATAACCTTGAGCATCCAATATTGATACCTTCCCTTGCCTTTATTGTACCAGCTCTTTCATATGTTCAAGCACGGTCTTCTACATAGTAAGTTGGGTTGAAAAAAGACATACGTCCATCACGTTCAACCATAATGCCTATATATAACCTGCCTAACTGCTAGTTGATCCAGAGGAAGGCAAAAACCCCATCTGAAGCCTCTAATTTGCCCCAGGGGGGAACATCCCCAAGCAATATACGATAGTGTAAACACATGCTTGTTGGCTAGTGAGGCAGCCATCTTGGCTTGGGCAAGAGCAGTAACAATACAGCTTTCAGCTAAAGAGGCAGCCATTTTAAAAAGAAATGGATAAATGGACATTAACAAGGACTTGGGTAATATCCACCTACTCACTGGCTCCAGTTTAATTGCCCCATTGCTAAGAATCCCACCGGCATTACGCAGCCCAGTAGGAGCGGGACCATACAGGCTAAATGGGTTTCTCGCCGGAGCAGAATTCCCTTTGTGTGCCTGTGTATAGGAAAAGCAAACGCTGGGTCCCGGTGACCGAAAGTGAGAAATTACCAGGCAGTTGTGCCAGCACGACTCTCTGTCCTGTTAATAGAACATTAGAAGAGCTTGTCGAGTGGCTCCAAAGCTTTTATTGCACCTCCGAACGGTGTTAAATCAGGTGTTAAATCACAGCACTGAGGCTTATTAAAGGCGCGTCATTCCTGTTTGTTCACCTCTTTAACCCCTTCATTGCCATTGGCAGCGAGTTTGCTGTATCTGTCTAGATTTATCCTGTAGATAAATCAATAAACACAAAATTCCATTTTCGTTTTAATACGAAGAACATAAACAGGCACAGAAATGTATTGCAGGTATCGGACCCCTTATCCGGAAACCCATTATCCAGAAAGTTCCAAATTACGGAAAGGCCATCTCCCATAGACTCCATTTTAATCAAATAATTCACATTTTTAAAAATGATTCCTTTTTTTCTGTAATAATAAAACAGTACCTGTACTTGATCCCAACTAAGATATAATTACCCCTTATTGGGGGCAGAACAGCCCTATTGGGTTTATTTAATGGTTAAATGATTCCCTTTTCTCTGTAATAATAAAACAGTACCTGTACTTGATCCCAACTAAGATATAATTACCCCTTATTGGGGCAGAACAGCCCTATTGGGTTTATTTCATGGTTAAATGATTCCCTTTTACATAGTAACATAGTAACATAGTAACATAGTAACATAGTAAGTTGGGTTGAAAAAAGACATACGTCCATCAAGTTCAACCATAATGCCTATACCTAACCTGCCTAACTACAAGTTGATCCAGAGGAAGGCAAAAAACCCCATCTGAAGCCTCTCTAATTTGCCTCAGAGGGGAAAAAATTCCTTCCTGACTCCAAGATGGCAATCGGACCAGTCCCTGTATCAACTTGTACTAAGAGCTATCTCCCATAACCGTGTATTCCCTCACTTGTACTGAGAGCTATCCCCCCTACCCCTGTATTCCCTCACTTGTACTGAGAGCTATCCCCCCTACCCCTGTATTCCCTCACTTGTACTGAGAGCTATCTCCCCTACCCCTGTATTCCCTCACTTGTACTGAGAGCTATCCCCCCTACCCCTGTATTCCCTCACTTGTACTGAGAGCTATCTCCCCTACCCCTGTATTCCCTCACTTGTACTGAGAGCTATCCCCCCTACCCCTGTATTCCCTCACTTGTACTGAGAGCTATCCCCCCTACCCCTGTATTCCCTCACTTGTACTGAGAGCTATCTCCCCTACCCCTGTATTCCCTCACTTGCTAAGAATCCATCCAGCCCCTTCTTAAAGCTATATAATGTATCAGCCAGTACGACTGATTCGGGGAGGGAATTCCACAACTTCACAGCTCTCACTGTAAAAAATCCTTTCCGAATATTTAAATGGAACCTCCCTTCTTCTAAACGGAGTGGGTGCCCTCGTGTCCGTTGGAAGGACCTACTGGTAAATAAAACATTAGAGAGGTTATTATATGATCCCCTTATATATTTATACATAGTTATCATGTCACCTCTTAAGCGCCTCTTCTCCAGTGTAAACAAACCCAACTTGGCCAGTCTTTCCCCATAACTGAGACTTTCCATACCCTTTACCAGCTTAGTTGCCCTTCTCTGGACCCTCTCTAGCTCAATAATGTCCCGTTTGAGCACTGGAGACCAAAACTGAACAGCATATTCTAGATGGGGCCTTACCAGCGCTCTGTAAAGGGGAAGAATAACCCCCTCCTCCCGTGAATCTATACCCCTTTTAATACAGCTCAGAACCTTGTTTGCCCTTGCAGCTGCTGCCTGGCATTGCTTGCTACAGCCAAGTTTATTATCTACAAGGACTCCAAGATCCTTCTCCATTATGGATTTGCCTAGTGCAGTCCCATTAAGGGTATACGGGGCTTGCATATTTTTACATCCCAGGTGCATGACCTTACATTTATCCACATTAAATCTCATCTGCCACTTAGCCGCCCAGATTGCCAGTTGGTCAAGATCCTGCTGCAGGGATGTCACATCCTGGATAGAATTGACTGGTCTGCAGAGTTTTGTGTCATCTGCAAACACTGATACATTACTCATAATACCCTCCCCTAAGTCATTTATGAACAAATTAAACAAAAGTGGCCCCAGTACAGAACCCTGAGGGACCCCACTGAGAACCTTACTCCAAGTAGAGAATGTGCCATTAACAACCACCCTCTGTACCCGATCCTGTAGCCAGTTTTCTATCCATGTGCAAACGACTTCACTAAGACCAATAGACCTTAGCTTAGAAAGCAGTCGTTTGTGGGGAACGGTATCAAATGCTTTGGCAAAATCCAAATAGATTATATCTACTGCATCCCCACTGTCCAGCTTCTTACTTACCTCATCATAAAAAGCAATTTTTTATTTCTCTGTAATAATAAAACAGTACCTGTACTTGATCCCAACTAAGATATAATTACCCCTTATTGGGGGCAGAACAGCCCTATTGGGTTTATTTCATGGTTAAATGATTCCCTTTTCTCTGTAATAATAAAACAGTACCTGTACTTGATCCCAACTAAGATATAATTACCCTTTATTGGGGCAGAACAGCCCTATTGGGTTTATTTAATGGTTAAATGATTCCCTTTTCTCTAATAATAAAACAGTACCTGTACTTGATCCCAACTAAGATATAATTACCCCTTATTGGGGGCAGAACAGCCCTATTGGGTTTATTTCATGGTTAAATGATTCCCTTTTCTCTGTAATAATAAAACAGTACCTGTACTAGATCCCAACTAAGATATAATTACCCCTTATTGGGGGCAGAACAGCCCTATTGGGTTTATTTAATGGTTAAATGATTCCCTTTTCTCTGTAATAATAAAACAGTACCTGTACTTGATCCCAACTAAGATATAATTACCCCTTATTGGGGGCAGAACAGCCCTATTGGGTTTATTTCATGGGGGGGGGGGGATATCACTCCAACTTGCAGCGCAGCAGTAAAGTGAGACTGAAGTTTATCAGAGCACAGGTCACATGGTTGTGGCATCCTGGGAAATGAAGAATGTGGCTAGCCCCATGGGAAATTTCAAAATTAAATATAAAATATCTGTTTTAAAAAAAAATCACCATCTCTTTAGTAAACCCATTTTATTTATTATGGGTTTTAAAGAACTAAAGCTTCTTAAAGAATATGGCTAAAAATGGTGAACTGAACAGCACCGGCCCAGAGGTTCAGCAGCCCCGTAACAGTAATGATCAGAGTTACCCCCAGAAGATCCCCATCTTGGATCTTGTTAGACCATCTATTGTGAGTCGGTGGCACTGCACGTGCTCAGTGCGCTCTGTGAGAAGCTGAGTTTAGGGGTCGTCGGACCCCTTTAGCCTTTTAGATTGAAGCTATTTTTTCTGTGTACTCAGTGAAAGTGCCCGTACTCTCCGCCCATAATCCCAGCAGCCGCGCCCCAGCCCATATAAGACATCGGTGCCGTTCCAGAGTGCCGTAGAACATTAGCCGTACCCCCAGGGAACCCGTAGCTACACATTATAGGGGCTAAATAATCCTTTTCATAAAAAATAAATGAATCCGTTTCCATGGAACTGCAGACGGTATGAAACCAGAAAATGGTACAATTTATATGCCATAACTTTTTATATTTCTTGCTTGATTTCTTTCATAAAAACGATAACATTTGGGCAATTGAAACCCGGCGTATAGTGGTTGGAAAGTATTCAGATTAAAGGGCCAGTTATCCTTTCTTATCCTGTGCTGCGAGATGTAATTCTGTGCCTGCACAATCAACAGTGGTGCATTTATGTACCCATAATACCCATAATGCCCATAATACCCATAATGCCCATAATACCCATAATGCCATGGGTGCAACATGCAAGTTTTTTACCCATAGAACCCCTCAGATAACCTTAAGTCCAGGGCCCACTTCCATAACAATTAGATGTTATGTTCAAAATATGAAAGGGATGATGTGATTTGTTCCAAACTGGGGCCCACTAGGGGCCCTCAGGTAGATTCTCTGGCACTCTCTCCACCCAGTCCGACCCTGTTATCGACGAACAAAGTAGGTAGTAATATTGCATAAACAACCCAAAAGTAAACTCCTGCTTCATCTAAATAAACCATTTTCATAAAAATATACCTTTTTAGTAGTGTGTGCCATTGGGTAATCCTAAATAGGAAACTGCCATTTTAAGTACTAAGGGCCGCCCCCTGGGATCATAGGACACAAACAAGCCAAGGCACACATACATGCTAGGCCCCATCAGCCAATGAATGGGCAGAGTTCTGCCTTTTGCTCCCACACTACTTCCTGTTACAGTTAGAGCTGCATCACTTCCTGTCAGCTGATCTCTGAGGGAGCACACAGCCCATCACTAAATGGCGGCTCAAGGGAAAGGATGTAAAAGGGCAATATTTACTGATATATATATTCCAGTTTGGCGAGATTCTTATTCTTATTATGATATAAACTATCCATTACTTGAGTATTCATTCTGGGGTATTGTTTTCCTTTAAGTGGGATGTAAACAGGAAGTACTAACCCGAGTCTGCAAAGCAATTGCAGGAAGTAGGTTTTTTTAGTAGTCAGAGCAAGATGGAGGCAGTAAGGCAAGACAGTGCCATTTCAGCTGAGGGGTGATGGGATTTGTAGCTTAAAAAAACAGCTCAGTGGCCATAGATTAGACAAATCTACTATATATAATGATGGCCTTATATTTCAGATAAAGATGGCTAAAGGTGGCCATTATTATTATTAACATTTATTTATAAAGCGCCAACATATCCCGCAGCGCTGTACAATAAGTGGGTTTCATACATTGGACATACAGAGTAACATATAAAGCAATCAATAACCGATACAAGAGGTGAATAGAGCCCTGCCCAAAAGAGCTTACACTCTACATTATTATTATTATTAACATTTATTTATAAAGCGCCAACATATCCCGCAGCGCTGTACAATAAGTGGGTTACATACATTGGGCATACAGAGTAACATATAAAGCAATCAGTAACCGATACAAGAGGGGAAGAGAGCCCTGCCCAAAAGAGCTTACAATCTACAAATACATGTTAAGATCAACTCACTTGGTGAGGTTGCCAAGCGAGTGGATCTTCTCCCGATATCCCCACCTACGGGTGGGCCATATTGGGTGAATTTAGGCTAATTTGGTCGTTTGGCCCTGGGGCTGATTTCAGGCCAGATATCGGTCGGGCAGGCTGGTTGTTTGTGCCCCTACATGGGCCGATAAGCTGCCAAATCTGTCTAAAGGACCGATATTGGCAGCTAGTTAGTGACCCTAGCAACTAAAAATTATTTTTCAGACTGTGTCCTCTTCAACTTACTGTGTATTCTTGCTGCCAAATTACCCTAGCAACCAAACTCCCCTAGCGACCAGCGAGCAGTCTAAAGACCAAGCAGCAGGGTTAAAGGAACAGTAGCACCAAAAAATGAAAGTGTATACAAAGAATTAATATATTATGTACTATTGCCCTGCACTGGTAAAAGCTGTGTGTTTGCTTCATAAACACTACTACAGTTTATATAAATACCCTGCTGTGTAGCCCCGGGGGCAGCCATTTAAATTGAAAAAAAGGAGAAAAGGCACAGGTTACTAAGCAGATAACAGATAAGTAGCATAGATTCCCATTGTATTCTACACAGTTTATCGGTTATCTTCTTATGTAACCTGTGCCTTTTCTCCTTTTTTCAATTTAAATGGCTGCCCCATGGCTACACAGCAGCTATTTCTATTAACTATAGTAGTCTTTCTGAAGCAAACACACAACTTTTACCAGTGCAGGGCAACAGTACATTATATTTTAATTATTTTAAAAAAATTTATTTTTTAGTGTTACTGTTCCTTTAATTCCACTCTCAGACACCTGCCACAGGAGGGTTTCCTTTATATTGGCAGTTACCTTATGTAACCCCGCGGGGGTATCCATCATGTTCCTATCAGGCTGAACAAGACTAGATGCACGGCAGCCGCTCCATAATCTTTTTGGACATCTCATAATAGTTAACATGACAAAAAATAAAATATCTCTGTCCCCCCCCCCCCGTCCTTAATCCAGTCCCATCCGTTCCCCTCTTGCTCTGCCGCTATCAGAAAATAGATGCCATTGGTCACGCTTAAGATGGTTCATGTAATCACAGGATGTCCAGGCTCCTAAATGAGATGCAGCTCCTTCCAGGCGGCATTAGAGAAACCCTTAACTGCCGCCCGCGGCTGAGAGAGAACTGGGAGCTTTCAGAGAGGAGAGAAGCAAATTATTATCATTGTTATTGGCTGAATTTCGATTTCCATTTGATTCCAAAGTGCTGTTGAGATTTTCTCACTCGTCTTCAGTGCCTTCTAAAATGCCTGACCGACAACATTATTTTCCCTGCTCATCTGGATGCAGTAAAAGGCAAATGCCTCTTATTTATAACCGTCTATAAAGAGCCAGTGTTCTTCATTATTTATGGGGAATTTGTAATTACCCAGACAACTGTTGTACAACAGTATTTGGTTGTGGGCAACTCAGTAGTTAGTATTGTTATGTTTAAGGGTTGGGATCCTAGGTATTATTCTGTCAGATCCACTGGCCCAAAGGTTGGAGATGTAGACTAAAGGTCCCCATACATGGGCCGATTCTAGCTACCGATATGGGTCCCTTAGACAGATTCAGCAGCTAATCGGCCCGTGTATGGGCACTACCGACGGGCCTGCCCAACCGATATCAGGCCTGAAATCGTCCAGGTATCAATCGGGCAGGTTAAAAAATCTAGTCGGATGGGGACCGCATCGGCTCATTGATGCGGTCTCCGAACCGACTTTTCCTATACCCGTTGTTCTAATTCGATAGTTTGGCCCCAGGGATCTGAAGGTGTATGGGGACCTTAAGGAGGAAGCAGGAACTCGGGCAGAGACTGGTACTGAAACCTGGGTAACACTTTATCTCAGACAAGAAAAGGACAGAAGGTATTTACTGGAATAGGCACGGGAAGCCAGGTAGACAGACAGCAAGGCAAAAAAACAGGTATGATCTCCAAGTCCAGTCAGAGGTCATGGCAGGCAGAGATCAAGTTTGGTCAGGAACAAGCCAATAGTCTAATACATTGGTTCCCAAACTGTGTGACAGGTCCCCCATAGGGAACAGTTCCATGGAGTGGCTCAGCCTGAAGTCCAGTTAGGGAATTGAAGATAATGCCCATTTGCTTCCCTAGATACTAGTCCTACTTGAAGGTTATCAGGGTGAGACGTCATGTACCAAGGAGGCCTTGACCAAATGTTGAACTGTCAAGGGGGACCTGGAACCTGGGTAACAGTTTATCTAAGACAAGACAAGGACAGAAGGTATTTACTGGAATAGGCACTTGGAGCAAAGAAGACAGCAAGGAAAGGGTTACTAGGCTTGATCCATATGCAGGCAGGCAGAGATCAAGCATGGTCAGGAACAAGCCGATAGTCTAATATGTTGGTTCTCAAATTGTGTGACAGGTCCCCCAGAGGGAACAGTTTCACAAGGGGGTCAGCCTAAAGTCCAGTTAGGGAATTGGGAATAATGCCCATTTTCTTCCCTAGATACTATATCAGGGTGAGACATCATGTACCAAGAAGGCCTTGACCAAATGTTGAACTGTCAAGGGGGACCTGGAACCTGGGTAACACTAGATACACCTGAAAGTCCTACTTGTAGACGTCCTGTACCAAGGAGGCCTTGACCAAAACTGTCAAGGGAGATCTGGAACTTGGGTAAGACTTTATCTAAGACAAGACAAGGACAGAAGGTATTTATTGGAATAGACACTTGAAGCAAAGAAGACAGACAGCAAGGCAAAAAATGGTTACTAGGCTTGAAGTCCATGTCCAGGCAAGAGGTCATAGCAGGCAGAGATCAAGCATGGTCAGGAACAAGCCGATAGTCTAATATGTTGGTTCTCAAACTGTGTGACAGGTCCCCCAGAGGGAACAGTTCCACGAGGGGCTCAGTTAGGGTGAGAATTGGAGATAATGCCCATTTGCACCTGAAAGTCCTACTTGAAGGTTATCAGAGTGAAACATCATGTATCAAGGAGACCTTGACCAAATGTTGGACTTTAATGGGGAAACCTGGCCAAAGATTGCACCTTCATGTGGGACTTGACCGGAAAAGTCTTACAACCATTGGTCTAATACCAGGAACCCCACCCAGGAACAACAGGTTTGTAGTAGTAAGTCCAGTGAAAGGCAACCTGTCATTGACATTATTTTGGCTTTTTAAACTTTGAATCTTGCACCCCCCATGGAGCGCTGGTGTCACTGCAATGGGACAGGATCTGACTTCCCAGGACAACTGGACATTCCTTTATACCCGCTTCTCACACCATTGCTGAGGGATTCGCTTAGTAGGGATGCTCTCACTTTCATATGCAGTCCACCCTGGAGAGAGAGTGCTCCTCACTGGATGTAATATTTCCTGCCGGTGACAATAGCCAGGAATTCTGGGAGGTCACCTATATAAAGAACCTGCCCGAGGACAGACATCCATCTCCTAGTTAAAGCTCTTCCCGTGTCATTTACCAGCTCTTTGCTTCTCGATTTGCATTTTTATTAGAGATTGGTGTTTTAGTATTGTTTTCCATTATTTTATTTATTCTGTCTATAAAGAATAAAGGCTGTCTATAAGAATAAAGGACTACTTCCAGTTCATCGGCTTTTACAGCTGTAACCTTGCTCTTCACGCAGCCCTCCGCTCCTCTTCCTCCTAGTGGTTCCTATAGTTCCTGCGGTGGCCAATTTGGCAGCTCTTTATTTCCCTTTCACGCGGTTCCGCTCTAATAGAGCCTATATGGATCTCTGGCTCTTTCTGTCTCATTCAATCTTTTATTTATTTTTATTACTCAGTTGTATCACTGGCTCATCATCTCGCTCTGCTCTTGTGCATCTTCCAGACAGGCTCTTCTCTGAGAGCACAGAAGCTGCAAGAGCAGCTCCCGGCAGGCAATTAATTAGCTCGGAATGGAGGTCAGGCCTGTGATCGCTTGGGAGCCCATTCAGGAGGGGGCTGGTGTGTGCGGTGGGATAGAGACCTGCTTGGGAGAGGGATAAAAAGAAAGAGAGAGAGAGGCAGAAGGAAATGAACATATAATAAATGGGTTGCTCTGGAACAAACCACTGCAACACTCCAATACTAGTTTTACTCTAATGTCTATGAGAGGAAGGGAACAGTTCTTTGTCTTTGAATCTGTAGCAAGACTTCAGTTCCCAGTGGACCCTTTAGCCATGGGTTTGTGGAAGCTTTCATAGACTGTAGGGCGAGCACATTGTGCCATACTGAAACTTCGACATAATCCTGTAGTGTTAAATAATCAGAACTGGGGGTAAAAGATTTTGGGGGCCCCTAGTTCTGATGCCTATGTTTTTGTGGCTTGTCCATCCAGTAAAGTGTCAGTGCCAAAACTGCCTTTTCTGAGTGCAAAAACAAAGCTTCAGTTGGGTCCTTGTGTCATTTTCGAGAGACAGGGGTGGTCAATAGTGATGGGCGAAATGTTTCACCAGGCATGGATTTGCGGCGAATTTCCACGTTGTTTGGCGCATTGTTTCGCGAAACGGATGAAAAAATTTGCTGCGGAAAAATTCGCCACGCGTCCAAAAATTGTCGCACGTGACAAAAGAATAGCCGCGCAACAAAAGAATAGCCGCTGGCGACAAAAGAATAGCTGATGGGCGACAAAAGAATAGCCGCGGGCAACAAAAGAATAGCTGATGGGCGACAAAAGAATAGCCGCGGGCAACAAAAGAATAGCTGCGCAACAAAAGAATAGCCGCGGGCGACAAAAGAATAGCCGCGGGCAACAAAAGAATAGCCGCGGGCGACAAAAGAATAGCCGTTGGTGACAAAAGAATAGCCGCGGGCGACAAAAGAATAGCCGCGGGCGACAAAAGAATAGCCGCGGATGACAAAAGAATAGCTGTTGGCGACAAAAGAATAGCCGCAGGCGACAATTTTTTTTGCCGCTCGACATTTTCGCTGCTTCCCGAATTTTTCGCCATCTCGCGAATCTTTTGAAAGATTTGCGAATTTTTCGGCGAAGCGAAACGGGCCAGATTCGCTCATCACTAGTGGTCAACCTTTTGCGTTACAGAAGAGGGCACATCATGGTCTCCTGCAGTTGTAGGACATGAACATCCTGTTTTGGCCCCCCCCTTTTCCAGAAGTCCTGGGATAATTTGCTCCCCATGATTGAGAACAGAAACCTCAATGCCTGAAGGCAACCCTTGGGCAAAACACCCTGTGCCAATGACTCGTACTGACTTCACCGAGCCAAGGACCAATCCGTTCTTCACTATACAGATATAAATAAGAACAATATGGTGGATGGGAGCCTTAAAAAAAGGTTTTCCCAGGGGACCCAATAGTTGTACGGTATGAGTGCAATCGCGGTTCCATACTACCAGGGTGCATAAATTTGACTCCCAAAAAAACGATACATATAAATAAGTATTAACGTCAACAAGACATCATTGAATTTCAAGAGGGGGAAATGGAGCTGAAAATGATGCTCTGACTCACCAAACGCTTTACTCTCGACAAAGTCTCCTATTTTTGCATTTAAAGAGCTGGACGGCGGTGTGACAGCGCAGAAGACGGATTTTTCCCATTGGTGCTGTGCTCGGGGTATATTTGGGCCTTCTCCTCGGCGTGACACACACTGACAGCCTAATGGAGTGGAGATGGAAAGGTGCTCAAATTCAGATCTTCCTCTAGCCGTGACGGACGGATGAGCATTGGGCCTGTCAGTCAGACCATGATACAGAATACTGATAGGTTTCCAAATATCTACTTTCTCTATTCAGCCATCTTTGCCTCAGGTAGAGGGCACATCTCAGGGACACTCATACTTGGAGACTTTGGGCCCCCTACTCTTATACCCCTACTGTATATCTCCCCAGGTCTGGAATGTACCATTGATACTGGCGGTTGTGACAATAAGGCCCAAAATCTCTCCCATTTGCTTTTCTCTAACTCGATCTTCATCTCAATCACCTGGTGGGCAAATATCTTTGTGCAGTAGTGAGCTGCTATCTGATTGGAGGCATTGGTGGGGGCATTAGAGTTGGAACTATTTTCTCCCTACCCAATTGGATGGCAGTTTAATCCCCATTTCCATCGGCTCAACAAATTTTGTCTGTTGTTCACCTAAAACTTACATTTGGGAGTAGCTTTATAACAAGTGCAAAGTTTACTTGAATTACCAGCAGCAACCAATCAGCACACAGTATTTACTGGTCTGCACTTTTATTGGTTGCTATATCATTGCCCCATTCATAACATTACCCCCACGGTCGGACTGGGGGGTGCACGGCCCACCAAGGCCCCCACCACTTCCCCCCTCATCCCCCACAGGGGCCCCTGGTGTGCGACCCTAACCCCCCGCAGGGGCTCCAACTGCACCCCCCTAACCCCCCACAGGGGATTCCATTGCGCCACCCTAACCCCCTACAGGAGCTCCCACTGCGCCTCCTAACCCCCTACAGGGACCCCTGGCCAAAGTTCACCGGGGGAGCAGCGACAGGGATTGGGTCTGGGCCCACCCGGGCCACGGCCCAGTCCGACCCTGATTACCCCGAATGTACCTCCTACTTTATATGAAATGATTTTTGGAAGCCACCCCTACAGTATAAAACCCTGGACCTTGTGACTTTATATGGCAATATAAGTAATCTCTAGGGTCCATTTATGAATGCAGCTGCAAATGTGTTCTCACAAAAATGTTTTGAATAATTGCACGTATTGACGCCATTCATAGTAACATAGTAAGTTAGGTTGCAAATCTTTCAAAAGATTCACGAAACGGCGGAAAATTAGCAAAACGGCGAAAATGTCAAAAAAAATGACGCCTGCGACTATTCTTTGTCGCCCGCAGCTATTCTTTTGTTGCCCGCGGTTATTCTTTTGTCGCCCGAGGTTATTCTTTTGTCGCCCATGGCTATTTTTTTGTCACCCATGGCTATTCTTTTGTCGCCCATGGCTATTCCTTTGTCGCCCGTGGCTATTCTTTTGTCGCCCGTGGCTATTCTTTTGTTGCCCGAGGTTATTCTTTTGTCGCCCGCGGCTATTCTTTTGTCGCCCATGGCTATTCTTTTGTCACCCATGGCTATTCTTTTGTTGCCCGCGGCTATTCTTTTGTCGCCCATGGCTATTCTTTTGTCGCCCATAGCTATTCTTTTGTTGCCCGCGGTTATTCTTTTGTCACTCAACAATTTTTGGATGCGCGGCGAATTTTTTCTGCGGCAAATTGCAGCCAGAACTAGTGATGATCGAATCTGTCCCGTTGCACTTCACCAAAAAATTTGCAAATCTTTCAAAAGATTTGCGAAACAGCGAAAATGTCACACGTCAAAAAAAATTAGTGCCCGCGACTATTCTTTTGTCACCTGTGGCTATTCTTTTGTCACCCACAGCTATTCTTTTTTCATCCATTTCGCGAAACAATCTGCCAATGGCGAAATGCGGAAATTCGCCGCGAATCCATGCCTGGCAAAACATTTAGCCCATCACTAGCCAGAACTGCTCTAGGTTGCAAATGAGCTCTCATGACTTGGGAGTAATAAAAGGTGCAATGTTTAATTCAGGTCTAGTAACCCATAACAACCAATCAGCAGGTAGCCTGCACTTAAAAAGCAAACATCTGATTGGTTGCTATGGGTTACTAGACCTGGTGCAAACGCAAGCAGGCAGAAGGCTCTGAATTTGAGTAACCTGGGGATTGATGTGCTTGTGGACAGTAAATGAGAGAGTATCGACACGTCTGGGGCAGGAGAATCTGCTCGGTGTGGAACCTTCCTTGACATGACACCAATTTAATTACATTGCTTCCCACATGCTCCCGCCCCAAGCGCTCGTCACTGCGGCTCGACGGCCTCGGCTGATAGTAATGATGCGAGACCCCAAACATTCCTGGCCCGGCGTTTTTCTAATTAATACAAATTCATTCTCCCATCACAAGGAATTATCCTGTTCAATCTCTCGTGTCTGTGAGCGAGAGGGTATTTATCTCAGGGAGGGAAGGGAGCGAGAGAGCGACGCGCACAGCAACGGAGCCGGCGAGTGATAAGCCCTTTGTCACAAATAGAAATGTACCAAGTGACAGCCAATCACAAACTCATCTTGATACCGAAGCCGCTTTGTGAGCTTTGATCTTTTGATACTGAAGTGACTGTCACCGCTATTTACTTCCTGCCGGGGGAACCGCATCCCCCGTCCCATAGAAAACTATACCCCCAGAATGAGTACTTAACCACCTAATATTAAGTGACCATTAAAGAATCTCACCAAACTAGTATATATATATATCAGTAAATATTGCCCTTTTGCATCTTTTCCCTTGAGCCGCCATTTTGTGATGGGCTCAGAGATCAGCTGACAGGAAATAATGCAGCTCTAACTGTAACAGGAAGTAGTGTGGGAGCAAAAGGCAGAACTCTGCCCATTCATTGGCTGATGGGGCCTAGCATGTATGTGTGCCTTGGCTTGTTTGTGTGCACTGTGACTCCTATGATCTCAGGGGGTGGCCCTTAGTACTTAAAATGGCAGTTTTATATTTAGGATTACCCAATGGCACATACTACTAAAAAAGTATATGTAATAAAAAGTCCAAAGTTTGCTACATATCTAGTAACCCATAGTAACCAGCAGGGGTGCTGCTACCATGGGGCAAGTTGAGAAATTTGCCTCAGGCAGAAGTACCCCCAAAGTTACCAGGGGCAGCAAAAAGCTGGGGGGGAGCTTTGGGGGGGGTGGCATCGTAGGAGCCACCTCGCGTGGCTCAGGGGCCAAAATAGCCAATGGTAACCAGTCAGCATGGTTGCTATGGGTTACTTGATGTGGGCAATCTTAAACTTTTTGTTACATTAACCCAAGAGTACTGTGCGGGCTGGGCATCACTGGAGGTGGGTGTTACAGTCTACATCTTGACTTGCTATCATCCTTCTGCCCTAATGCCTCCATCACGCCTATAGGGGCAATCCTGTGCAGGCTCCACCCTGTACAAAGCCCAAGAAGGTCACCCCTAATTGGACTTTCTTAAGCTAATTTTGTATAACTTGTTTAATTTCCAACTGAAATGATTTCAGCCAATTAAATGCTGGTGGGGTTGCGCCACAGCTGACTGGCCAGAATAGGCTGACGATGACTCGACTGGGACCCAAATTGGACCCACATTGCACCAAATCATTCTTTTCCTGTGCCGACCGCCTTGGTACCCCTTGGATTCTCCAATCGGAGCAGAAATAGAAGTGATCAGTACTGGAGATTGCTGCTATGTGCTGCCACCATCTTGTTTTCTCTTGAGCAATAGGATTTCCTGGCGAGAGCCAATCAGTTCAGGTTCATTGTTGCTTATTAGGGAAAGGGCAGGTTTCCATATCAATCTCTAGTTATTTGTGTCCCTTTCCTTTGGCAAAACTAATGATTCCTGTGCAGAAGGGAGGAAATTGCCTCTCTCCCTGTGAAATGGCTGCATCAGCCGGGTGAAAAATATCCTTTTTTCTTTCCATTAAAATATTACGGAGCGACTTATTGCTTCCCGAGACATCTGCCATAACTCATAGCTCACACAATGGGAAAGGCATGCCTTCCTAAGGGCCCGCAGGGGTGCCAGTCATTAGGGAACACAATCTCATTTCCTTAACACTCTGTTCCCCGACTCGTGTCGGCAGCCTGTTAAATAAACGCCAGGCGTGCAGTGGGGCAGGACATTTATATAAAGTAGCGTGCCTACAGTTCTTGTTTAGCTACAACTCCCAGAACCCCCTCCCTGCACAACTGTTTATAGTACAGGTATGGGACCCGTTACCCAGAATGCTTGGGACCTGGGGTTTTCTGGATAAGTGGTCTTTCTGTAATTCAGATCTCCTACCTTAAGTCTGCAAAAAAAAATTGTTTAAACAGTAATTAAACCCAAAAGGGTTGTTTGGGCTCCAATAGGGATTAATTATATCTTAGTTGGGATCAAGTACAGGTACTGTTTTATTATTACAGAGAAAAAGGAATCATTTAACCATTAAATAAACCCAATAGGGCTGTTCTGCCCCAATAAGGGGTAATTATATCTTAGTTGGGATCAAGTACAGGTACTGTTTTATTATTACAGAGAAAAAGGAAAGCATTTTTAAAAATGTGAAATATTTGATTAAAATGGAATCTATGGGAGATGGCCTTTCCGTAATTCGGAACTTTCTGGATAATGGGTTTTCACATAAGGGGTCCAATACCTGTACTGTCCAAACACAACACTGTGTGGATATTATACAGTGGAGGACATCAGTGTAGCTGAGGCTGGACTTAGGGCCACCAGAAGACATACGTCAAGGTCCAACCCCTTCCCCCTGTCCTACTACCTCTCCCTCTTGCTACCACTGGCTATTTCTGACCTACCTCATCACCTGCTGACATGCCTGGAGGTATAGGGCCCAACAACACTGGGGTCCATGGAGTTTTCTCTGGGTGGTCTGGTGGGATAGTCCAACCCAGGCTGTAGCTAAGGGTAGGCAGAAGAGGCACTCAATAGTTTCTTTCATTCTAGCCACAAACCTGTGAAACTAGTGGGTCAGGTGGGTTTCGGCCACATAAAACGTTTCTAGGGGGTCGAGTGGCAGGGTTGATTCTGCCCACAGCCCACCCTGCCCATGCCCTTCATTTACCCTCCCATAACCTGATGGCTTTCTTAAGTCTCAAGTCTGCCCCACCCCAATGGGCAACATCAGTGATGGGTGGATCAGATGTATATAAAGAAGGACAACATGGCGGGTTAGACTGGGTCCAGGCATCTACACAATGATGATATATATATATATATATGACACATGCAAGATCCCCATTAAATGGCAAAGCCACAGTCTAGAACAGTGCTGTCCAACTTCTACGGTGCCGAGGGCTGGAATTTCTCTAGCATACATGGTGGAGGGCCGCTAATGGAAGCAAGTTTTGACCAATCCCCTTTTTGAAACCACACCCACTTCAAACCACGCCCATTTTATCACAATGGTGGTAGCACAGCAAAATCCCAAATGCTTGGTCCTTACTGTGGGGATATCAACCATCATTCATATGTGAAAGAATTATATTATGTCATATTAAGATATACCCTTAAATCCATATGCCTCCTCCTCCCCTGTGGATAGCAGAGCAACCCCCAGTACATAATTACACACCTTAGGGACCATTTAATGGCTATTTCCAACTGCTAACAAACTCCCACAACAAACCCCTGCCAGGTTCACTTCCCACAAGCAGCATAGGGCAAGCAGAGTATGGCACACACAGGCAGCACTCTGCCTGTCCTATGCTGTCTGTGTGTGCCATACTCTGCCTGCCCTTAGCTGCCTGTGTGTGCCATGCTCTGCCTGCCCTACCCTTCCTGTGTGTACCATACCCTCCCTGCCCTATGCTGCCTGTGTGTGCCATACTCTGCCTACCCTATGCTCCCTGTGTGTGCCATACACACAGGCAGTATAGTCCAGGCAGTACCTACATAGGTACCTACAGTACCTATGTCTGAGGTGTGAACGGGTGAACAATAGGGGTGATTACAGCCTGAGCCTGAGGTGTGAACACTGCAGGGGGTGAACAATGCAGGTATTAAAAGGTGTGAACAACACAGGGGATTACATTTTTAAACAATACAGGGGGATAACAGCCTGAATCTGAGGTGAGAACCATGCAGGGGGCCAGTTAATCACAGTACTGATACCATTTAAAGCTTACACAAGGGTAAGACATCAAAGCAGCCAGACAGGTGGGGGGCCACACAGAGGGGGGTCGCGGGCCGCCAGTTGGACAGCACTGGTCTAGAATATAAATTCTCCGTGAATGAGAATATTTCTCAGAATATGAGCTAATCCTTTCATAATTAGATTGGGGGCATATAATTATATCTGAGATGGCGTAGAACCCATCAGCAACTTTTCCTCGATTGCTCTTTTCTCTTAATGCCTGCCGGGGCATTGCTGGAGAAGAGGCTTTGATTCTCCCATAATATTATCATTTTATCGCTAATGCACTCGGCTTTATGGTAGCCACAAACAATTACCGCCGCCGCGCAATGAGGGAGTGACACCAATATGCTGAGCAATTATACAATAATGAAATTGCTTCTGCTGGAGATGTTTGTTTTTAATTTTGTACAGGAACCTCGAGACATACAAATGTGCCTTCCCCTTTAGCTGTCTGGAGCAATCAGTAAGACGGATCAGCAGTCCGTGCGAGATTAGCCTTTCTCTCCCCCCCCCCCCCTAAGATCAGGGTAGATGTATTGCAAATTAACCTTTCTTGAAAGAATTCCCAGCATTGATTTTTTTCTCTCTTCCCGACATAATGGGATTGAGCCCTAACCGTTAGAATTTCTACCTGACGTTAGGCATCCTTGATCTATAGCCACGGCGTCGGCCCTTGATGTCATTAGTCTCCGAGGGTGCAATGTGCATGCCAAACTGCAGAGCAATATTGTGCCAAAAAACCCATAATTTGTTTATGTGGACAGATATTTATATACACTCTCTGGCCAAAAAAGATGTGGACACGGCTTCTAATTATTGGAATTGGCTATTAAAGCAACTGCCATCATTGCCGGCACATGTGCCACTACACAAAACAAAGATATTCTTGGGAATTCTGTGCTTTATACTTTGCGGAGCAGTTAAGGGAGGGCTCTTTAGCCTTTTTATCACATGTACGTCATGGGACCCATACAGAATAGGTTTAGGTGGAAGTGGAAGAAGTTGATTGGCCTGCACAGAACCCTGACCTCAATCCAGCTGAACCCCTGTGGGATGAATTGGAACACCGATGAGTGCCAGGCCTGATCCCCAACGTCAGTGATCAACTTCTTATGCAAGAATGGAAGCAAATCCCACCAACAATGTTCCAAAATCTAGTGGAAGAAGACACGAGGCAGCAAATACAGAAGCAACTTAATTATCACCTTGTTTTGGAATGAGATATTGGACAGAAAGTTGTCCCTATACATTCAGCCATATAGTGTATTTAGGAAACCTCAGGCGTCGGACTGGCCCTCCTGGTTACCAGAAAATCTCCCAGTGGGACCTTCTGCTCCTGACCATTTGGCCTATTTTATAGTCCAAAACAAAGAATTTCTCTTGATGTTTGTCACGAGAAAGTTGGAAAAAAGTTTTCTTATCATGATATCACAGATGATCCATCACATAGGCTGACATGAAAGATCAGCAACATTAATATGACATTTATATAACATCTATATGTGTTGTTTTGATTGGAACATCAATTGTCTTCCATTTTGAATTTATTATATGCCAACCTTCACCATATCAACCTTATCCATGATATCTGATATACATACAGTATATTTTAACATTTGATGAGGTCATCAAACAAATAGATCAGATTTAGCCATCCAAATGACGGGCCAGTTCTGGCTAATCAAAACATTTGGCCCACGAGCCAAAGACTGGACCTAATAAAGGTCCATGTAGACCTGTTGGGAGAGGGCTACATCCACATTCCAATGTGGTCCTCCCCCAACATGATTTTCCAGCCCTTCTACTAATATCTCATTTGGCAAGGTCAGCAAACAAACAAATTTAGCAACCCAATTAATGGGTCTAAATGAATTACTATTAAATTCTGGACTCCAAGCCAATGACTGGATCTCGTGGAAGTCCATGTAGACCTTTTTGGAAATAACTGTGTCCTAATACAGTTATATACAGTAATAACTGTCCTCATTTTTCAGCTTTCCCTATTGATATTTATCATACATAGGGCAATAAGAACACCAATTCCTTAGCCAATATCTGTGTATGCCCAGTATGGCCAATTATATTCTTATGAAGACCTGTAGAGAGAAGATTATATGAGAGCTATATGGAATCATCATAACATGAAAAGAGTAATTTAGACAGATTTAAGCTACCCAAGTTGTAAGTCAAACCAATTATGATCCAAAAGACAATGAAGGGAACTCAAAGGGGTCCATGTAGACCTGTTATGAAAGGACTACCAGTGGGGTCCTACCCAGTTTGATTTTCCAGACCTCCCTACTGATATCTAATATGCATAGGGAGATCTACTCATTTCACAAACAAATTGTTTATTAAGCCACCTTGGTGATAGGCCAAACAGGATTAATCTGAATATCTGAGCCTATGTAGGCGTAGAAAGGCTTGCATCTACAGCCCAATGTGATTTTTCAGCCCTTTTGATATCTGACATTCATAGGCCAATAAGTACAACAACTCTCCAGCCAGTATCAACCAGTGTATGGCCAGTTTATTCTTGAAATCACTTGATATTTGGCTATCATAACATGAGAAGACCACCTATGACAAAATTTAGCTACCCAAGTGATGGGCCAGACAAGTCAAATCTCAGTGTTTGACCCACAAGCCAATGCCAGGATCTCAAAGGTGCCCATGTAGATCTGTTGGGAGAGGACTACAATGGGGTCCTCACGCAATGTGATTTTCCAGCCCACCCTACTGATATCTAATATACATGTACAGATCATCTCATCCAGCAAGGTCAATATACAATACAATATACAAATAAATCTTTGGCAGATATTGCCACCCAACTGATGGGCCAACCTGGGTTACTCTAAAAATCTGGACTCCAAGCCCATGTTGACCTGTCGGGGGAGGACTGAATCCACAACCCAATGTGGTCTTCATACCTAAGGGAAAGGCCAATAAGCACATCAACTCTCCAATCAGGGTCCAGCCAACTTTATTCTTCTGAAGGCCTGCAGAGGGAGAGATCGCTTTACACTATAACATGAGAAGGGCATCTTGGTAAAGGACAAGTAATAACACCCACTTGGAAATAACTTACCCCGCTCCACACTGCTTCTCTGCCCATGGAAAGAGAAATCTATGATTGTTTTGTTCCAGAAACAAATGCCCATTAGCAGTTACGTCTCCCTGTTTGCCTTCCCGTTGGATTGAAGAGATGCCACCGGCCTATGAATGACTCTCCCTAATGAGCTGAGAAATGCTCGGTGCATATTATCTGTAGCACGAGACAAGCCATTAAACCCCCTGAATAAATATCATTACGATTGCTTTTATAATAGGGATCGCTAGAGATGGATCTGCCTAGCAGAGAGCACTGCAGGAATGCTTGTGATGCCTCCAGCAATCTCTTTGTAAAAAAGGGAATTCTAAAGATAATAAAAACACATCTAAACAATCCGTCACAATGTGTCCCAGCAGATCATTTCTCTGAATCAGAGAGAGCAGATCTTGGAAGGTGAAGTTAACCTGACAATAAACTGTTTGTATGATATATACAGTGGGATATTCAACTGGTCATGTGTTTTTATGGTTTTTGAATTAGGGACACTGATACAATTTGTAACCAGCAGTCCTGCCCTGCTTTATGGCTGAGATTCTAGCTATCTGTATAACAGAGCATTCTGTCACAGTGGCACAGATCCTATCTGATCCCCCCATTGTAAGCAGCAGTCCTGCCCTGCTTTATGGCTGAGATTCTAGCTATCTGTATAACAGAGCATTCTGTCACAGTGGCACAGATCCTATCTGATCCCCCCATTGTAAGCAGCAGTCCTGCCCTGCTTTATGGCTGAGATTCTAGCTATCTGTATAACAGAGCATTCTGTCACAGTGGCACAGATCCTATCTGATCCCCCCATTGTAAGCAGCAGTCCTGCCCTGCTTTATGGCTGAGATTCTAGCTATTTGTATAACAGAGCATTCTGTCACAGTGGCACAGATCCTATCTGATCCCCCCCATTGTAAGCAGCAGTCCTGCCCTGCTTTATGGCTGAGATTCTAGCTATCTGTATAACAGAGCATTCTGTCACAGTGGCACAGATCCTATCTGATCCCCCCCATTGTAAGCAGCAGTCCTGCCCTGCTTTATGGCTGAGATTCTAGCTATCTGTATAACAGAGCATTCTGTCACAGTGGCACAGATCCTATCTGATCCCCCCATTGTAAGCAGCAGTCCTGCCCTGCTTTATGGCTGAGATTCTAGCTATCTGTATAACAGAGCATTCTGTCACAGTGGCACAGATCCTATCTGATCCCCCCCATTGTAAGCAGCAGTCCTGCCCTGCTTTATGGCTGAGATTCTAGCTATCTGTATAACAGAGCATTTTGTCACAGTGGCACAGACCAACTTACCTAGCAATAAGCCTGCTTTTTTGGGAGAGAGTGATATAGATTTTAAAAAATATAGTTGAGGCCACACTTTACCTTTCATATCATCCCCTCTCCCATAGCCGGGGGAAGTACCACAGCGTGAGAAGCTCTATGTGTTTACTTGCATTTGCCCGGGATTCAGCAGGAACGCGCCGTCGTATCTTATCTTGTATTCTGCGCTACATATGCAATAAAAGAAAGGGGATTGTGATAGTGTCTTCTGTCAAGCTGGCAGCTCACTCAGTAGGATGTATGGCTGTGTAGCCGGCGCACTGCATCAGTACAGTGTAATCCATCTATAATTCAGCATTCTGTCTCTCAGCATTCCCACTCGCACTGCTGCCAGCGACTCACATTTATCCCGGCCTGTTAGATATTTCATAGACAAGCAGCCTCTCTCTAATACGGGATTCCATAAAGGCGATAGACCTGGTAATAGATGTGACCGAGCAAATCTTACAGGGCCCCTTTATTTCTGGGTCTGTCCTATGGTCCTAACTACAACTCCCAGCACTCCCTGACAGCTTCCCTCTGGCCCAGGTTTATCTTATATCCCTAATATATATGCTGAGCCCCCTAAAAGCAGGTCTATGTGAGAGATAGCTAGAATCTCAGCCATAAAGCAGGGCAGGACTGCTGCTTACAATGGGGGGATCAGATAGGATCTGTGCCACTGTGACAGAATGCTCTGTTATACAGATAGCTAGAATCTCAGCCATAAAGCAGGGCAGGACTGCTGCTTACAATGGGGGGATCAGATAGGATCTGTGCCACTGTGACAGAATGCTCTGTTATACAGATAGCTAGAATCTCAGCCATAAAGCAGGGCAGGACTGCTGCTTACAATGGGGGGGATCAGATAGGATCTGTGCCACTGTGACAGAATGCTCTGTTATACAGATAGCTAGAATCTCAGCCATAAAGCAGGGCAGGACTGCTGCTTACAATGGGGGGGGGGGGGGGATCAGATAGGATCTGTGCCACTGTGACAGAATGCTCTGTTATACAGATAGCTAGAATCTCAGCCATAAAGCAGGGCAGGACTGCTGCTTACAATGGGGGGGATCAGATAGGATCTGTGCCACTGTGACAGAATGCTCTGTTATACAGATAGCTAGAATCTCAGCCATAAAGCAGGGCAGGACTGCTGCTTACAATGGGGGGATCAGATAGGATCTGTGCCACTGTGACAGAATGCTCTGTTATACAGATAGCTAGAATCTCAGCCATAAAGCAGGGCAGGACTGCTGCTTACAATGGGGGGGATCAGATAGGATCTGTGCCACTGTGACAGAATGCTCTGTTATACAGATAGCTAGAATCTCAGCCATAAAGCAGGGCAGGACTGCTGCTTACAAAGGGGGGATCAGATAGGATCTGTGCCACTGTGACAGAATGCTCTGTTATACAGATAGCTAGAATCTCAGCCATAAAGCAGGGCAGGACTGCTGCTTACAATGGGGGGGATCAGATAGGATCTGTGCCACTGTGACAGAATGCTCTGTTATACAGATAGCTAGAATCTCAGCCATAAAGCAGGGCAGGACTGCTGCTTACAATGGGGGGATCAGATAGGATCTGTGTCACTGTGACAGAATGCTCTGTTATACAGATAGCTAGAATCTCAGCCATAAAGCAGGGCAGGACTGCTGCTTACAATGGGGGGATCAGATAGGATCTGTGCCACTGTGACAGAATGCTCTGTTATACAGATAGCTAGAATCTCAGCCATAAAGCAGGGCAGGACTGCTGCTTACAATGGGGGGATCAGATAGGATCTGTGCCACTGTGACAGAATGCTCTGTTATACAGATAGCTAGAATCTCAGCCATAAAGCAGGGCAGGACTGCTGCTTACAATGGGGGGGATCAGATAGGATCTGTGCCACTGTGATAGAATGCTCTGTTATACAGATAGCTAGAATCTCAGCCATAAAAGTTAAACGGTATCTTCCTTTGATATATAGAACGTGCCAAAAATGTCATATTTCATTCCCAGCGCTGATCACTGTGCAGCCTCTTCCTTTTCTTTATGTAACGCATTGGATTTGAGGGGTAGAAAGACTTGCAATGTGCTCTGGCTCCCCGCGGCAGGACAAGGGTTAATGGCAGGGTGCCCGGGGGTGTTCATTGCTGCAGGTTGGCGCTGGCACCCCGTGGTTCCTTTCAGTTTGATTGCAGTTCCTCTGGCCCGAGCGCCATTCTCATCCTTTCTGATTTAAGCAGAGCAGCAGCTCCCGGGGCTACGGCTTCTCCTGCTTCACTAGAGCAGAAAGGGCTTTGCTTTTACAACAGACATTATTTTACTTAGGAATTACATCTTGCCCAGATTTATAAAGGAGTAAGAACAAACCCTCGGGGGCCGCTTGGTCTTTTTATAGAATCCGGTTAAGGGCCATCCATTGGGCAAGCAGACGCTGAGTTACTGAGCCAGCTATTTCCAGCTGTTGGTGGACGCGAGCTCCCAGAATCCTCTGCGGACTGCTGTTAACTGTGGCCTGACTGGAAGCGTAGCTGTTCCCCCTTCATTCTTTATTTGTAGTTCCAGTCTGCCATCCCAGTTTGTTTAACTTGCCCCCCAGCCTGACCATTCTGATGGCATCATCATTGCCATGGTAACAGTAGCACCCAGCATGAACACCCAGTTGACGTCACAATAGCATAGCCATAGTAACATTATCAAGGAGGCCGGGGGCAAAAATGTAGGGGGGACTGGAACTGGCGACTGTGACTGAACCAACTGGTATGGTAATTTCAACCTGCCCCCCCAATGTAATCACAATTGTCATGATGGCCGTACCACCCAGCCTGGCCCCCCCCCAATGTAATCACAATTGTCATGATGGCCGTACCACCCAGCCTGGCCTCCCCAATGTAATCACAATTGGTATGATGGCCTTACCACCCAGCCTGGCCCCCCCAATGTAATCACAATTGGCATGATGGCCGTACCACCCAGCCTGGCCCCCCCAATGTAATCACAATTGGCATAATGGCCTTACCACCCAGCCTGGCCCCCCCAATGTAATCACAATTGGTATGATGGCCTTACCACCCAGCCTGGCCCCCCCCAATGTAATCACAATTGGCATGATGGCCTTACCACCCAGCCTGGCCTCCCCAATGTAATCACAATTGGCATGATGGCCTTACCACCCAGCCTGGCACCCCCCAATGTAATCACAATTGGTATGATGGCCTTACCACCCAGCCTGGCCCCCCCCCAATGTAATCACAATTGGCATGATGGCCTTACCACCCAGCCTGGCCTCCCCAATGTAATCACAATTGGCATGATGGCCTTACCACCAGCCTGGCACCCCCCAATGTAATCACAATTAGTATGATGGCCTTACCACCCAGCCTGGCCCCCCCAATGTAATCACAATTGGCATAATGGCCTTACCACCCAGCCTGGCCCCCCCAATGTAATCACAATTGGCATAATGGCCTTACCACCCAGCCTGGCCCCCCAATGTAATCACAATTGGTATAATGGCCTTACCATCCAGCCTGGCCCCCCCAATGTAATCACAATTGGCATAATGGCCTTACCACCCAGCCTGGCCCCCCCAATGTAATCACAATTGGTATAATGGCCTTACCACCCAGCCTGGCCCCCCCCAATGTAATCACAATTGGCATAATGGCCTTACCACCCAGCCTGGCCCCCCCAATGTAATCACAATTGGTATAATGGCCTTACCATCCAGCCTGGCCCCCCCAATGTAATCACAATTGGCATAATGGCCTTACCACCCAGCCTGGCCCCCCCCCCAATGTAATCACAATTGGCATAATGGCCTTACCACCCAGCCTGCCCCCCCCAATGTAATCACAATTGGCATAATGGCCTTACCACCCAGCCTGGCCCCCCCCAATGTAATCACAATTGGCATAATGGCCTTACCACCCAGCCTGGCCCCCCCCCAATGTAATCACAATTGGCATAATGGCCTTACCACCCAGCCTGGCCCCCCCCAATGTAATCACAATTGGCATAATGGCCTTACCACCCAGCCTGGCCCCCCCCAATGTAATCACAATTGGCATAATGGCCTTACCACCCAGCCTGGCCCCCCCAATATAATCACAATTGTTATAATGGCTTTACCACCCAGCCTGGCCCCCCCAATGTAATCACAATTGGCATGATGGCCTTACCACCCAGCCTGGTAGCCCCAGTGACATCTCAACTCTATGCCAACTAGAGGGGCTATGACTTCAACTCTATTCTCTGCCAACTACAATGAAAAGAATGACAAAGCAACAAAGATGGGGGTTGGTGCATTATCAGTGGGGACCTGCCACCCCCCCAAAGCTGCACCTGGTTAAATTGGGGGGTCTTCCATATAGTGGGATATCCCTGTTCAACTGGCAGAGCACTACTTTCCATCACAATAAACGTCTGTGGGTGCTCACTATAGTGGCAGTAGCACTGACCCCACAGCACCCTCAGTTGAATGCAAAAAGCTTGTGTATTAGCCGCACTGTGCCTTTAAGAGATAACGGTATATTGTATTTAGCGTTACACATCGTTACACTTTGTTTCCTCCTTTTTCCCCTTTAAAAGCCGCACTTCATACTTTGGGGAGGCCTGGGATTTCTCTGCCAGGATCTGAGTGAATTCAATAATAGATTAGGGCCGTTTCACCCCTCGGAGGGTCCGAATAAAAGGCCAGAGAGAAAGCAGAGGAGGCTATAGCGAGGCACAGAGCACTTTTATAGACTCCTCCCCCCCCAACAAAAAGCCCACACCATTCGCCGGCTCCTGGGATGCCCAGTAACTGCCCAAGCCCATTCATGTTTGCTGGAGCAGAAAGACTTCTCTCTGGCCAATAGCAGGGCGGGCAATTCCCTCGGCATGAATTTCATGCTCTTTAAGGTAATGGGCCTCATTCTCTGTGGGATCAGACACGTACTCGGCAAATCCGGGGTAGGAATACAAACAGATTTATTAATAAGGAATAAAGGGGTGCGGGCAATCTGAATTTGTGAAACTACAACTCCCAACAAATGTATGAGGTGCTTGCTGAAACTACAGAAGCATAACTGGAGATTTCTCATAGATATTTGGCTTGCTGTTCTCACTGGCACAGATCCTGTCTGGTCCCTATTGTAACAGCAGTCCTGCCCTGCTTTATGGCTGAGATTCTAGCTATCTGTATAACAGAGCATTCTGTCACAGTGGCACAGATCCTATCTGATCCCCCCATTGTAAGCAGCAGTCCTGCCCTGCTTTATGGCTGAGATTCTAGCTATCTGTATAACAGAGCATTCTGTCACAGTGGCACAGATCCTATCTGATCCCCCCATTGTAAGCAGCAGTCCTGCCCTGCTTTACGGCTGAGATTCTAGCTATCTGTATAACAGAGTATTCTGTCACAGTGGCACAGATCCTATCTGATCCCCCCCATTGTAAGCAGCACTCCTGCCCTGCTTTATGGCTGAGATTCTAGCTATCTGTATAACAGAGCATTCTGTCACAGTGGCACAGATCCTATCTGATCCCCCCCATTGTAAGCAGCAGTCCTGCCCTGCTTTATGGCTGAGATTCTAGCTATCTGTATAACAGAGCATTCTGTCACAGTGGCACAGATCCTATCTGATCCCCCCCATTGTAAGCAGCACTCCTGCCCTGCTTTATGGCTGAGATTCTAGCTATCTGTATAACAGAACATTCTGTCACAGTGGCACAGATCCTATTTGATAGCCATTGTAAGCAGCAGTCCTGCCCTGCTTTATGGCTGAGATTCTAGCTATCTGTATAACAGAGCATTCTGTCACAGTGGCACAGATCCTATCTGATCCCCCCATTGTAAGCAGCAGTCCTGCCCTGCTTTATGGCTGAGATTCTAGCTATCTGTATAACAGAGCATTCTGTCACAGTGGCACAGATCCTATTTGATAGCCATTGTAACGGTGGCCATACAGGGCCAGATATAAGCTGCCGATTCTTTAATTCCTTCAGACTGATTTGGCAGTTTATCTGCCCATGTATGGCCTCTCCCAATGGGCCTAACCTACCAACATCTGGACTAAAATTGGGCAGATCTTAATTAGGCAGGTTTGATTACCGGATCACTTCGTTGATGCAGTCTTTGGTCTAACTGTGCCTATGCCCACCTATTCAACTCAATCATTTTGCCCTAGGGCCAAATGATTAAGTTAGCCTGGTATTGACCACCTTAGCTGGGCATATGGGGAGAAGATCCGCTCGTTTGGAAACCTTTTAAAACAAGTAGATCGCAATGTATATGGTCTTTGATCTAAGAATATATTTAGCAACACAAAACTACTCATTAATAATGTAAATGACATATGAAAAATAAAAACAAAATTATATATTAAAGCTGAATTTTAGGATTTGTATGGAAGATGCTGAGGGGAAGCCCAGTGTGTATCCCTGATGTCTTTCCCTGGGTGCTGACCCAACAGTATTACCCTGCTCCTAGCAGTCTGAGAGAGACTCAGTTATTCCAAGCATCCAGCACCCATTCTATTCCTCCCCATCTCCCAGCTCTGTCTCCCACACTGTAATATTGGTGTGTGCCCTCCTTACACTGTTTTTTCTTCCTCCCCATTCTCACTCTCATTTGTCCTACTCACAGCTTCCTCCCATTCATATATACACGGAGTGTTCTTTCTTTCTCTCCTTAAAGGGGCAGAACACCCCCTTGTACAACCCGAGTGCAGAGAATAGGGCTTTGGCTGAACATATTTTTGCCCTTTAGTTTCAATCATGAATAAACTCTGTGTTTTACTATTTCTTGAGCAAAACAGGGCAATTAGGGAAAGTGAAGCCCCTCCATATTTGGTCCTTGTGAGGAAGCTAATTAGATTTCCAGTGCACAAACCCCCTCACCCCTTACATAATGGAATCCTGCTTGTCACATTTCTATGCACTGCCAGATACAAACTGCCAATTTGCCCCTTACAGAAAGGACTGCCACCTTTCGGTGACTGTAGATCCAGGTGGGGGTGCGACACCAGTGGGCAGGGGGTAACATCATTGGGGTGCAACATCACAGGGGGGGGCTCGTAAATGTGGGAGATTCCTGCCTGGTTTTCCAAATTGGGAAATTGGGCTGCACGGGTCAAAAACGGACAGGTGGCAACCCTCCTTCCAGACCATATTGGTTTGTGTATGGGGTGTTCCTGGAAGTCCTGACCAAGTGATATTTGGCCCAAATGTACCAGATACATTTGATACATCCTATCCCCAGTGGCGTAGCGTGGGCTTTCGTCGCCTGGGGCCGACCGGAAATTTGCCGCCCCTCTATTTAGTTATTCTTAAAAAGTTCCCCCAATAGAAAGTGCCCCCATACACAGTGCCCCCATAAACAGTGCCCCCAATTGCCCCATACAAAGTGCCCCCAATAGGAAGTGCCCCCATACACAGTGCCCCAATTGCCCCATACACAGTGTCCCCATAGACAATACCCCCCAAAGACCTTGCCCCCCAATAGAAAGTGCCCTCATACACAGAGCCCCAATTGCCCCATACACAGTGCCCCCAATAGGAAGTGCCCCCATACACAATACCCCACAAAGACCTGCCCCCCCATGGAAAGTGCCCCAATTTCCCCATAGACAGTAGCCCCCACACAGTGCCCCCAATTTCCCCCATAGTACATACCCCCAACAGACCATCGGCGGCGGCTCCTTCTCTCTTACAGGCAACAGGCGCTTCTATAAGGTTGCGCCTCGTCGCTGACGTGTGACGTCATACGCACGGGCGCAACCTTATAAAAGCGCCTGTTGCCGCGCCATAAGAGAGAAGGAACCGCCGCCGATGGTCTGTTGGGGGTACGTTAAATATCATGGTGATTGCCGCCGCCCCTTCTGATACGCCGCCCGGGGCCATGGCCCCCTCGGCACCCCCCTCGCTACGCCACTGCCTATCCCCTATCCCAGGGGTCCCCAATCTTACTTACTTGGGAGCCACAGTCAAATGTAAAAAGACTTGGGGAGCAACACAAGCACCATAAAAGTTCATGGAGGAGCCAAATAAGGGCTGTGATTGGCTATTAGGGGCCTCTATGCACCCTATCAGCTTACAGGGGCTTTATTTGGTTATTGGTTATTTTGGTTATTTGTTTTTATTCAACCAAAAACTTGCCCCCAAGTCAGGAATTCAAAAATAACTCCCTGGTTTGGGGGCACTGAGAGCAACACCCAAGGGGTTGGGGAGCAACATGTTGCCCTGAGCCACTGGTTGGGGATCACTGCCCTATCCTCACCTGATGGACGTCAGTAGGATCCAGGCTGGCCTTGGGGCCTGATTTGCACCAGAATGTGGGTGACTGAATTGGACAACCTCCCCAAAAACGAGTAGAATGAATGAATGGGCAGCTTGAGTTTATGTCTTTATTTAATGCCCTGTAGATATAAGGGCAAATACTAGAGAGCTTAGTAGCACACAATTGTACCCCTTAGTCTCTTGCTACCCCAAGAGCTCCCATACCCCCTCAGGGGCCCCTCAGAATCAACCTATTGCCCGCCCGGGCCTGCGCCGGGGGCTGTTTTGCAGTCCAGGTGATGTTGCCCTATCCTGCCCTATTTTATTTCTTCCCACTACTAGTTCTAGGGTAGAACAATAGCCCTACTGAGAGTCTGCAACAAGGGCGAGTGGATTCTGCTGTGCTGTTCCCAGGGAGGTACCGCGCCGCTGTCGTGCCCGTGCAAGAGAGATGGGCAAGCCCCTTGTCTGTTGGTTTCACACACCCAGATGTTGTGATTTCACTCCCTGGGAAAGGTGGGTGCCGGAGATAAGAAAGAGCAAATATGAAGCAATGACATAGGCAAACAGAGTTGGGATGTTAGGCGGCCGAGTCCAAACATGCTGTTACCCTTCCCCAAGGTCAGAGGGGTTTATGGGAAACCTTATTCTTCTCATTAATTGCAGCAATGGCATTATAGTTGCTCTTTTACATGGTAAACAAACAAGAGGTAACAAAAAACAGGCACCGAAGGGCCATGCTTTTGCCCATAATGCACTTTGCTACCCCATATTTGATTTGTGTTGGAGGAACTAGCAATGCTGCAGCTGGAGTAGGTTGCTCTTGCACTTCAACAGGGGTAACCACTAGTGCAGGTCCAGTGTATTCCCCAGGGCAGGGCAAAGTGCAGAAGGGTATAACGTAATGGTGCCCCCCTGTCCCTACAGATATCTCCAAATGATTGCACAGCAGCTGGGCTCGGTGCTAACTTTTGTATTGATCTAGTAATCCAGCAGGTATCATTTACATATAGTTGCTATGGGTTACTAGACCTGGTCAGGTATTTATTCTATTACCTTATATGTCTCCTAGGGGTTCATGTATGAAGGTGGGGGGCAGACACAGTACCCTCTTTCAAAATAACTTGAGCGCCAGTGGTTTTTAAAGCAAACGCTTTACCAATGTATAGCTGGAGCTTGGCGGTACAGAGGGTCCCACAAGGTGTGCTCCAAGGGGTTCTCCTTCAGCCTGAGCCCAACAACTTGAGTTCCTTCAATGGTGGATCAGGGCAGCGATCTAACCCTCTGCCCTTTCCTATGGAGCTGCTAACTGCTTTACTAAATAATCCTAAAATGAGTTAAATGTAGAAACTAGCCTACACTAGCTGGTCCTTGTTAACAGGGTTGCTTCTGTTTAACTTGCAATGACGTGTCTATCTTACCC
This sequence comes from Xenopus tropicalis, assembly GCF_000004195.4. NCBI lineage: Eukaryota > Metazoa > Chordata > Amphibia > Anura > Pipidae > Xenopus > Xenopus tropicalis. Next base: position 133,601,082 of record NC_030684.2, on the reverse strand, counting down.
CAGGGTCTTCTCTTAACTTGAGGCTCCCATTGACTCCTAGCACCAACCACCCTTCTCCATAAGAGGAGCCCAAGAGCTACAAACCTGAGCTGAAAAGAGTGTATACAGCTAGGGCAGAGGTTTTTGGACCTTAAGATCCATCATGTGTTCAGGACCCACCTTGCCCCATGACAAGTTTATATACCCATAAAACAACTTTTCTTTTGCATTTTATCCATGGTTCCAAGATCATATAGTCAGCAAACAAGTGTTTACCCCAAATCTCACCCTAACTGACCTTCAGTGTGGTGTCCTTTGAGTACCTAGTGATACAAATAGTCTTTCTCAACGAGTAATACTCTGGTAACTGGTATTCGGTCTGTGCCCCCCCAGCCACTGCTCTGGCCACAGCACCACAGTTTGGCAACCACTGAGGTAGACAAAACCACCTGATATTCCTGTGCCACTGGGATCCCCCCTACCACCGCCATTGGGATCCCCCCACCCCTCACCATTGGGATCCCCCCACCACTTACCACTGAGATCCCCCCACCCCTCACCATTGGGATCCCCACCACAATTGGGATCCCCCCTACCAGTCGCCATTGAGATCCCCCCACCCCTCACCATTGGAATCCCCCCACCACCTACCATTGGGATCCCCCCCCCCCTCACCATTGGGATCCCCTCACCACCTACCATTGAGATCCCCCCACCCCTCACCATTGGGATCCCCCCACCACCTATCATTGAGATCCCCCCACCCCCACTATTGGGATCCTCCCACCATTGGGATCCCCCCTACCAGCCGCCACTGAGATCCCCCCCCACTATCCACCATTGGGATCCCCCCACCACCTACCATTGAGATCCCCCCACCCCTCACCATTGGGATCCTCACCACCATTGGGATGCCCCCTACCAGTCGCCATTGAGATCCCACCCACTATCCACCATTGGGATCCCGCCACCACCTACCATTGAGATCCCCCCACCCCTCACCATTGGGATCCTCACCACCATTGGGATGCCCCCTACCAGTCGCCATTGAGATCCCACCCACTATCCACCATTGGGATCCCGCCACCACCTACCATTGAGATCCCCCCACCCCTCACCATTGGGATCCCCCCTACCAGTCGCCATTGAGACCCCCACTATCCACCATTGGGATCCCCCCACCACCTACCATTGAGATCCCCCCACCTCTCACCATTGGGATCCCCACCACCACCGACAGGACATTCCTACACCTGGACAGAATATACTCCCAGCCTTGCTTAGCAAAGAACCAGTTCTAGTAAAGACCAACTCATCTGGTGATGGCACCAAGCAAATGGCTCTTTGCCCAGTCAGCCCTGGTGTGGGGCAAATTAGGCTGATTCAAATGTTTGGCCCCATAAGGACAGAAATGAATCAACAGGACCATTCAGTGAAGAGGATGCGCAAAGCTGGCCTAATATATGGACCAATAAGCTCCAGCCTCAGTAGGATCAGAATCCTCTATACGCCCGTGTATTGGCCAGCTGGAAGCTATAGTACTGGAAGGGGATGGATTAGAGAAAGCTAATAATAATTAGGCAAGCTGTAATAGTTCCATTTGCATAGAGAGAAGAGATTCTGCCACATAAAATTGTTATTTGATTAGGATCAGAAACTGCTGCAATGCCTAACATGGCCTCCTCCTAGTATATAAAGCGGCACAATTCCCGGCTCAACATTATTGGTTGTTCAGAGTTTTAGCACAATTACCCGACCCAATTCCAGTACTCACGGGCGGAAGCTTCATCCATTTGCCATCTGCTCTGAACCTGTTACCCCTTCCCTGGCACCCCCACTCTGCGCTGCCACCTGTGCCTCTTAACCCTCTCAGCTCCACAACAGGGTCTCATCCCGGCTCTACGGAGACTGGCAGCCTTTGTACAGGGCACGCAAGGGTTGGGAGCCGCGCAGAGCAGCCTGCGGCCAAATTAGCTAGTGGCCTTCCAAGACTGGCACAGAGAGGCTGGATGCTAAACCTTGTTAGGGGGTGACAAGGGCACCAATCAACAAAACACATTGCTGGCATTCTCCCACCCAGCTGGTTATGTGACACACACAGCCACACAAATAGGTCATGGTACATGAAAGAAAGAAAAGGAAAGAGAAAAAAAGAAAGGAAGGAAGAAAGAAAGAAAGAAAGAAAGAAAGAAAGAAAGAAAGAAAGAAAGAAAGAAAGAAAGAAAGAAAGAAAGAAAGAAAGAAAGAAAGAAAGAAAGAAAGAAAGAAAGAAGAAAAGGAAAGAGAAAAAAGAAAGAGAAAAAAGAAAGATAGAAAAGAGAAAGAAAGAAAGAAAGAAAGAAAGAAAGAAAGAAAGAAAGAAAGAAAGAAAGAGAAAAAAAGAAAGAAAAGGAAAGAGAAAAAAGAAAGGAAAGAAAGAAAAGGAAAGAGAAAAAAGAAAGGAAAGAAGAAAGAAAGAAAGAAAGATGAATTAAAGGGGAAGTTTACCTGTACCCGTGGACCTGTGCAGCCTCATCCCAAGCTTTTATTTGGGCCAACATCTCCCATTATCCTTATGGAAAGACACATTTACCCTGAAGCCTAGAGGAGAGGCCAGCTATAGATCCAGGCTCTCTGGGTAACAGGGAGGCCTTAGTTACCCTACATATTATTTTCGTTTTGTATATAGAATCTATACTAGTCTCTAGCTGGTTGCTAGGATAAGTGGGGCCACAGCAACCTATTAGTTAACATTCCACATCTGGGAGTCAGTAAGTAGAAGTTACAGGCCACCTGTTAGAGTGAAGACACATGGAGCTACTTTGTAGCAGCTACTTGTCACGGCTACTAAACGCCAGAAAATCCCCTGCCATAGACAATACAGAGAATTGCCTCTGCTAAACACACATAGAGACAATTATCAGTAAATGATCAGCATTGTCTATTTTAGTAGCCGCTGCTAGTAGCTCCGTGTGTCTTTACCCTAAGAGGCCACACTGGATTGGCTGCTACAGGATACTAGACCTGTGCTTTTTATTACCCATCTCTGTTTGCGTACAAGGGGCCCTACACAATAAACACAAGCACAACGCTGAGAAAACACGTTTTGTATGGAATGTGCTGCTCCGTTCATTTAGTAATTATGTGGATACAATGTCCTTTATGTACAAGTGTCTGTATAAACAGATATAGAATCTATTAACACAAATACCCCGCTGGGAGCTGCAGGTTGTTTTTTTGATAGGAGACCTTGAAGCTGTGAGACGTAGTGGATCCAGGGAACCAGCAGGGGGCAGTGTGGCACAATGGTTGCCTGTTGGCTTTTGATGCAGCTTATAAATCACATTTCTGTAACAAGTCGTTTTTGTGCAGAATTGACTGACTTTAGAAATGGGGCAATAATGTGTGCAAAGGGTACTTTTACATATATCATATTTAATGAATCTCGCAAGGGCTGCCGTCATTCTCCCTTGATTTGGTTTAGATGCTGAAATGGCATAAGGATTGCACTGGGTTGGGTTAGAGAGGGGGCTCCTTTATAGCAGGCCTGGGTTACACAATAGATGTGTGGGTATTTTAAACTATACATAAGCATGGAAACTGCCATATCAGTGCCCTCAGACAGAATAGTGCTTCAGCTTATATATATATATATATATAATGTCAGTATGTTGGTATAGCCTATATATATATACAGTGTATTCCTTTGTGTGTGCTGGGAGCTGCCATACTGCTTACCATACAGATGAAGGATAAAGCTAGAGGGTATCTCCATTTTATAGAAGATATATATAGATATGGTCATACACAGGGTTGGACTGGGGGGTGCAGGGCCCACTGGGGCCCCTGCCCCCCCTAATGACCCCCGCTGCGACCTTTCAAACCCCCCATTCATTTGACTCCCTCCCCTGAGCGTGCCTAAATATCTGGGGAGGCGGGAGGGAGACCTGCGGCTCGGTATAGTGCCCTGCGGGGATCGGGTCTGGGCAGCCGGGGCCCTCCGGGGTTTTTTCCCGGTGTCCCGACGCCCCAGTCCGACCCTGGTCATACAGTATAATACGTCCTTTGCCCTTTTGGTTGCATCGCCCAGTCCCAATAGTCCACTCTTTTCCCCCAAAACAAGTGCCCTACCCTAAAAACCCCTAAATGCTTTGTATTTTCAGGGTTGGGCTTACCTGGTTATCTCCCAGTAATTTAACCAATGAGCACTGAAGGCATAGAGGCGGGGCAGGCAATATATGATTGACAGCTCAGATTTTTAAATACATTTATAACAGGTATGGGTGATTTAATTAAAATGATAATGTATGGGCAGTGTAGGTTCCCCATCCCTGGCCACCCTTGCAATTGAGAAGGTGGGGGGGGGGTATAGAACATCTACAGGCCCTACAGACCCCCTTCTCGGAGCATTAACGAATCCCTAGTTAATATGTGACTCTGCCTATATCTGTGTTTGCTCTGCTAATCCCATGTAACACACACACACCACTAATCACTCCGCATTGCTCAACAAGTAACAGATACGACAGTGCAACAGTTCCAATGTCCACTACTAATGATCTGAATGATAATGTCAGTTGCATAGCCGCTCAGACAGCAGTGTAGCCCACGGCGTGAATCTAGATTCCAAATCAACTACTAAAAAAAAGTGTATTTAGGGTTATTCTGCTTCAAAATGGCTGCAAGAAACTTGTCATTTACATTAGGCATTCCCCTACCTGTTGCTTAAGGGTGAAGACACATGGAGCTACTTTGTAGCAGCTACTAAACCCCAGAAAATCCCCTGCCATAGACAATACTGAGAATTGCCTCTGCTAAAACACACGGAGAGACAATTATCAGTAAATGATCAGCATTGTTTATTTTAGTTACCATGACAAGTAGCTGCTACTAGTAGCTCTGTGTGTCTTTACCCTAAGGGTGAAGACACACTGAGCTACTTAGTAGCAGCTACTTGTCACAGCTACTAAATGCCAGAAAACACTGTGCCATAGACAATACTGAGAATTGCCTCTCCTAAAACACAGTTAGAGACAATTAGCAGTAAATGATCAGCATTGTCTATTTTAGTAGCCACGACAAGTAGCTGCTACTAGTAGCTCTGTGTGTCTTCGCCTTAAGGGTGAAGACACACTGAGCTACTAGTAGCAGCTACTTGTCACCGCTACTAAATGCCAGAAAACAACATGCCATAGACAATACTGAGAATTGCCTCTCCAAAAACACACGTAGAGACAATTAGCAGTAAATGATCAGCATTGTCTGTTTTAGTAGCCACCCTAAGGGTGAAGACACACTGAGCTACTTAGTAGCAGCTACTTGTCACAGCTACTAAATGCCAGAAAACACTGTGCCATAGACAATACTGAGAATTGCCTCTGCTAAACACACGGAGAGACAATTATCAGTAAATGATCAGCGTTGTCTATTTTAGTAGTCACCCTTAGGGTGAAGACACACAGAGCTACTAGTAGCAGCTACTTGTCACAGCTACTAAATGCCAGAAAACACTGTTCCATAGACAATACTGAGAATTGCCTCTGTTAAAACACACGGAGAGACAGCAGTAAATGATCAGCATTGTCTATTTTAGTAGCCACGACAAGTAGCTGCTACTAGTAGCTCTGTGTGTCTTTACCCTTAAATAGCAGCCTATCTACTCAATATGAGCTTCTCTATAGTCACCTCTGCCCATTGTTATGGCTGTAACGATAAAGTGGCTGCAGGTAGAAAATAAAATCCAGCCCCCGGGGTGAATATTTGCCCTTTTTTTCCCCATAAGTGTCAATGAAAAGGCTGCGCAGACAGGGGAAGGTTAGGAGGCCGCTAATTGGCAGCACTTTAGGGAGGAGAGGCTGGAGCTTTGCTGTAGGTGCTCCTTAAAGTGGCCAATTAAGTAGCTGCCATAGAGACCTTGCTGAGCAGCGGCAGAAAGAAAAAGTCGCAGCGGCAGTGCCGGAGAAGATTACATAGAAATAGTGCGATAGAATATAATAAGCAATTGTCTGTGAGATGTAAAGGCCTTTATGACTCAGGGACAGACTGTAAGCTCTGTGACTCAGGGACAGACTGTAAGCTCTGTGGGTCAGGGACCATTTGTATATAAAGACCTTCTCAGCTCTCTGCTGCCTACATTGCGACTGCTGAACAAAAGTACAGTGTAGTACACTTGAGACAGTTGAGACAATTATCAGTAAAGATCAGCATTGTCTGTTTCAGTAGACGCGACAAGTAGCTGCTACTAGTAGCTCTGTGTGTCTTCAGCCTAAAAGGGAAAGAGCGACTTGTAGCGTATGGGGCATTGGGCCTGTACAGGGAGGAGGTTGAACTTCACTAAACATATCTGTATTGTGTAATCAGCAGTTGGTTTAGATGCAGGCTGTGGGCTACATCGCTGTCTGAGCCGCCATGCAACCCACATCCAAGTGTATAATGTCGGGGTCACAGCAGGGAGGAAAGGGGTGCTGCTAAGGGCTGCATGGGGGGGAGGGGAAGGGGGTGTTTTTTAGGAGTTTTATCATACAAGGGGGAGGGGCCAACATTTTTAATGGCAGAAGGGTGGCCCAGGAGCAGCAGGTTATGGCTTTGCTTTTAAGGTAAGGGATTAGATTGTTACACATTGAGCTGAAATGGCAGCCACTGACTGGGCAGGGATTGGCCAGGTATCCATGGGCAGGTTGGGCTATTGGTACAGTCTTCTTCCAATACGTCTCTATAGACCCTTAGGGCTACAACACACTGTGCTACTAGTAGCAGCTTCCATTCCATAGATAACACTGAGACTTGTCTCTGCTAAAACACTGTAGAGACCCTGTCCCAAAGAGCTTACAGTTTAATCTAGAAGCCCCATAAAGACCCCCATACCCCCATAAGAATACATCATCCATGATTACATACATATTAGAATATACACTTTATAGGCAGCAAGCTTGTAATGAACTACATCTCCCAGCAGCCTCAGCTTTAAACACAGGCCTGTGGATGTCTGGAACAGCTTAAAGCACAAGGGGTTAAAGGGCAACTAATACCGTGACACACGGGGAGATTATGTTTTTGCCCACAGTGTTTTTTACCACCTAAAAGCTTGGCATCGAAACTCCCCAAATCTCTTTATTCTACCCCCCCCCCTCCCCGAGCAATACAAATCATGTGACCGCAATGGAGGTAACTTTATATACACCAGAGGTGCCCTACCTGTGGGCTTCCAGTTGCATTGCATGTCCTAGCATCTCCAATTAGATGCAGCCAAATAAGTGTCGGGGGTTTAGTTGCCCTTTAAAAGTTGTACACATATCACTGTGCAGTATGAGAGTGATGGTTGAATGATTCAATGAAGGCAGCCATATTGGACAGTGGAGCTTACAATCTAAGGTCCCTATCCCATTCCCATCAGTCCCTGCCCCAGTGAGCTTACAATCTAAGGTTCCTATCACATTCCCATCAGTCCCTGCCCCAGTGAGCTTACAATCTAAGGTCCCTATCACATTCCCATCACTCCCTGCCCCAGTGAGCTTACAATCTAAGGTCCCTATCCTATTCCCATCAGCCCCTGCCCCAGTGGAGCTTACAATCTAAGGTCCCTATCACATTCCCATCAGTCCCTGCCCCAGTGAGCTTACAATCTAAGGTCCCTATCCTATTCCCATCAGCCCCTGCCCCAGTGGAGCTTACAATCTAAGGTCCCTATCACATTCCCATCAGCCCCTGCCCCAGTGAGCTTACAATCTAAGGTCCCTATCACATTCCCATCAGTCCCTGCCCCAGTGAGCTTACAATCTAAGGTCCCTATCACATTCCCATCAGTGAGGGTGCATTTGATGTATCCATACCACTCCCCTCAGTACCAGCAATTGTCTGATGTGAAGGCCTTTACTAAATCAGTGTATGGCTCAGTGACAGACTGTAAGCTCTGTGGGTCAGTGGCCATTCTTTATATAAAGACCTTCCCAGCTCTCTGCTGCGACTGCTGAACAAAAGTACAGCCATTATGAGAGGCAGCAGGGAGGGAGGATGGGACAGGTAACGCTCTAGGCAAGGAGACAGCCGGGTGATGGATGGATAGATAATCAGACTGATGGACTGATGTGAATTAAAAGATAAATCTACTGATGAATCAAGTGATGGCCGGACAGAGAGACGGAGGAAGTGGCACGGTTTCAGGCCCCCCTGGCCAAATCCAGACGCACGGCTCCGGGAGAGCCAAGGGAACGAGCGCCAAGTGGCATCCAATTATTTCACTTGTTTTATGTAATCCCTTATTCTGGCTGCACCTACAGCCTGTTAGCGAGGGGTCGTGCTGCTTACTATCCTGCCAGCTCCATAGGGCACCTAATTACATTCACCAGTATGGAAAGGGTTAATCCTACATCTGCCCCAAACCAGACTGCCCAACAAGGGCTTTAGTTATTCTTACCTGTGTGCTACGGGCATCACTATGGTCCCCAAAGGGTAGATCTTTCAAATTTGAGGTCCCTATCCCATTCTCATCAGTCCCTGCCCCAGTGAGCTTACAATCTAAGGCCCTATCACATTCCCATCAGTCCCTGCCCCAGTGAGCTTACAATCTAAGGCCCCTATCACATTCCCATCAGTCCCTGCCCCAGTGAGCTTACAATCTAAGGTCCCTATCCCATTCCCATCAGCCCCTGCCCCAGTGAGCTTACAATCTAAGGTCCCTATCACATTCCCATCAGTCCCTGCCCCAGTGGAGCTTACAATCTATGGTCCCTATCACATTCCCATCAGTCCCTGCCCCAGTGAGCTTACAATCTAAGGTCCCTATCACATTCCCATCAGTCCCTGCCCCAGTGAGCTTACAATCTAAGGTCCCTATCACATTCCCATCAGTCCCTGCCCCAGTGGAGCTTACAATCTAAGGTCCCTATCACATTCCCATCAGCCCCTGCCCCCAGTGAGCTTACAATCTAAGGTCCCTATCACATTCCCATCAGCCCCTGCCCCAGTGAGCTTACAATCTAAGGTCCCTTACACATTCCCATCAGTCCCTGCCCCAGTGAGCTTACAATCTAAGGTCCCTATCACATTCCCATCAGCCCCTGCCCCCAGTGAGCTTACAATCTAAGGTCCCTATCCCATTCCCATCAGTCCCTGCCCCAGTGGAGCTTACAATCTAAGGTCCCTATCACATTCCCATCAGCCCCTGCCCCAGTGGAGCTTACAATCTAAGGTCCCTATCCCATTCCCATCAGTCCCTGCCCCAGTGGAGCTTACAATCTAAGGTCCCTATCCCATTCCCATCAGTCCCTGCCCCAGTGAGCTTACAATCTAAGGTCCCTATCACATTCCCATCAGCCCCTGCCCCAGTGGAGTTTACAATCTAAGGTCCCTATCACATTCCCATCAGCCCCTGCCCCAGTGAGCTTACAATCTAAGGTCCCTATCCCATTCCCATCAGTCCCTGCCCCAGTGAGCTTACAATCTAAGGCCCCTATCACATTCCCATCAGTCCCTGCCCCAGTGGAGCTTACAATCTAAGGTCCCTATCACATTCCCATCAGTCCCTGCCCCAGTGAGCTTACAATCTAAGGCCCCTATCACATTCCCATCAGTCCCTGCCCCAGTGAGCTTACAATCTAAGGTCCCTATCCCATTCCCATCAGTCCCTGCCCCAGTGGAGCTTACAATCTAAGGCCCCTATCACATTCCCATCAGTCCCTGCCCCAGTGAGCTTACAATCTAAGGTCCCTATCCCATTCCCATCAGCCCCTGCCCCAGAGGAGCTTACAATCTAAGGCCCCTATCACATTCCCATCAGTCCCTGCCCCAGTGAGCTTACAATCTAAGGTCCCTATCACATTCCCATCAGCCCCTGCCCCAGTGGAGCTTACAATCTAAGGTCCCTATCACATTCCCATCAGTCCCTGCCCCAGTGAGCTTACAATCTAAGGTCCCTATCACATTCCCATCAGTCCCTGCCCCAGTGAGCTTACAATCTAAGGTCCCTATCACATTCCCATCAGTCCCTGCCACAGTGAGCTTACAATCTAAGGTCCCTATCACATTCCCATCAGTCCCTGCCCCAGAGGAGCTTACAATCTAAGTTCCCTATGACACACCCCGACAGAACAGACAAACCCCTTACAGATTAGCACTGAGCTACCATACTGCTAATAAATAAGATTTAAAAAAAAAAAAAGTCTCTGAACCAAAGAGCTTGCCATTAACTGCGCAGAAACCCCCTCGGAGCAGAGCTCTTTCAGACAAGCAGAGCAGACTTGCACAATCCCCTTTCAGACAAGATATGGAATGTTTAGAGGGGAAGGACAATTCCCTCTGTGTCACCACATGTAAGGGGGGGGGGGCAGGGAGGGGGGTTGGATTGGTTAAAAAACTCCAGTCTAAAAGGAGGCAAAAAAAAAAAAAAATCCCAAATTCCATTCCTCACATCAGCAATTCCTTCCCCAAACTCCCCCTGGAACTGGCAGCCCTTTCTCTCCTCCTAATTAAACCCTACTGTTTCTCTTTCTCTCTCCTTCCTCGTGTGTGTTGTTCTGATACAGAGAGAGAGAGAGAGAGAGAGAGAGAGAGAGAGAGAGAGAGAGAGGGAGAGAGGAAAAAATGTGTTGGTAAAAAAGAGAGTTTACAAAGTATTTTTCCCTTCCCTCCCCCTACTGTTGGAGGAATGGTTCCTTCCCCCTTTGGATTCTCAATCCACTCTCATTCCAAGACTTTTTTGTGCCTGTGTGAGTGTGTAACAGTGCAAGAGAGAGAGCTCGGCGCTCTGTGGGAAAGGCATCACCATCTCTAGCTGAACTCTGCTGCCGAGCCCTGCTTTCTGCTCTGGGATATGGTTGGAAAAGGACGGTGAGATCCAGCCGGAGAGAGGGACATCGGAGAGGAGGAAAATCCAGCTGAAGTCACCAGTTTTGCAGACCCTGGCTTTGGGGGAGACCAGGAGAGAGCATGCTTTTTCTCTTTATCTGGATATTTACGCTGCCCGAGACTCTTTCACAAGGTAAGGCACCCAAGTTATAACCCTTAATGCGTTTGGTGGAATTGAGGATGATGATGATGTAGACGGAATGCAACTTTAAACAATGAGTCGACATGTTATGGGATCCCAGAATCTTGGAAGCTGGGTTTGGGGATATGGCACAGCGCCTGGGGCGCACAGACAGGCGGATAAATGAGCGCACAATGAGTTTTGGAGAGGTTTAACCATGTCGAGCGAAGAGGAGAAGGATGGATAGTGAGGAAGGGGCGAGAGGGATGGATGGAATTTTAGACTGTTCCTTAGCCTGGATTGTTAGAAGGAAGGATGAAATGGAATTCTGTGGTTAGCTAATGAGACCAGCAGAAAGATGGAAGGATGGACATGCTTTGGAGGTGGGGGGTGGGATAAGACTTTTTGAGACTGGTGGGAAAAGAGAGCAAGAAGGAAAAAAGATTCCAAAGAGAGTTTGGCTGTCGCTTAAACACACAGACAGCTGTACAGACTGGATGGAAGGATGGATGGACTTTTTTTGGTTTATTTAAAGAGTCTGAGACTTTCGAGATGGTTTGATGATGGTGGTCATTATGTCGGGGGGCATATAGACCGATGGCCAGAGTTCGGTGTTTGGTGACCACATAGCCTTGCAGACAGTAGGGTAGCCTTCTAACCACTAGCCGTCCCTCTCGTCTACGTTGCTATCATGGCTTGCTGCATTGGCCGTGGGGCTTCTAACTTCTCTCCGGTCCCCCCACTCACACTCCGCTGGACATTGATGCGCCCACCTATTGTCCTGAGTGTTGACTTTGCACGCCTCTGTGTTTGGACGGCCCATTTAGCATTGAGCACAACGCCAGGGACACCAGGGTGACAATAGGGAGAGCTAATGTCAGCCCAAACAATAAAGAGCAGTAGCTGTAAATGTTGCACTGTTGTTTTTAACCCCTTGCCTGCCAGCTACCCTCCTGCCCTTGTTGACTGGGCAAGTGGAAACCCCATTGGGGGGGGTTATGCAATGTAAATGTCTGCTTCTCTTTACAGCAATCTGTTGCTGGCTCCATCCATTCAAGCCATCAGCAGTTAAGGCTAACACTGTACAGGCACATGAAATCCACAAGTACATAGCATAGATGCCTAACATGTGTCTGATATCCCCGAGCTATAAAAGTCTCTGCTGCTCCATAAAATCGCTCCGTATTACAGAGCTGGCTCACAGCTTTCTGACTTGGAGGGGAAATGAATCATACTGGTGCAGATACCAGACAACCAGTTGATATCACATTTCAGCCGTGCAGCGGCGGCGGACGGCAGGGAGGGCTGGAAAACACACTGCTGTCTACCGTAGCCGCTGCAGAACTTCTTGGGCAGCTTCCAGAAGTGCCCCAGATGTTCATAAGCTCACCTACGAAGGAACCGTTGGCCAATAACGCGCCGACGTAGTGCAGAGGAAATAGTTTTGGACAGGAACGGAACTGAAGCCGTTGACAATGGTCATGCAAGGGTTAACCGACAATATAGATGAAATGGAAAAAGTGGGAGCAGGCAAGCGAGGGAGGAGGTAGACAGAGAGATATTTCCTTCCTTAATTTTACAGGAAGAGGAAGGGAAGTTACCCCTGTGTTGGATGGACTCTTCCCACCCTCTGGATTCCCCTCTTATCCATGTCCACTTGTAGGCCACATTTCTCCATCTACAGGAACCATTCCCATGTCCCATTTGTTTCCCTTCCCTGCTTCCCCTGTAGATACTCCCCCCCCCCCCCCCCCCACCCCAGCAGCCTCTCTTCATAAACAGCTGGCAGCCTAGTCAGCATCTTGCAACATCACTTCTCAAACTCGTCTTGATTGAGAAGATGACAGTTCTGCGCTGTTAACTGCTGGCAGTTGCGACTGAGCTTGGTCGGTTTTGTTCCCCCACTATTTTTTTCTCTGTGAACAAAAAGATCTGGCTGTAGTCATTGCTATTCCAGGCACTCCAGGAAAAATTAAGCCTAAACAATGAATAAAGTTCTACCAGAAGTCTTTGGTTTCCAGTGGTTATCTTGTCATGTGTTCTGGGGTATTATACATGGAATTGGCACTGTATTTATCCTGCTGTGTGTTCTGGGGTATTATACATGGAATTGGCACTGTATTTATCCTGCTGTGTGTTCTGGGGTATTATACATGGAATTGGCACTGTATTTATCCTGCTGTGTGTTCTGGGGTATTATACATGGAATTGGCACTGTATTTATCCTGCTGTGTGTTCTGGGGTATTATACATGGAATTGGCACTGTATTTATCCTGCTGTGGGTTCTGGGTATTATACATGGAATTGGCACTGTATTTATCCTGCTGTGGGTTCTGGGGTATTATACATGGAATTGGCACTGTATTTATCCTGCTGTGGGTTCTGGGGTATTATACATGGTATTGGCACTGTATTTATCCTGCTGTGGGTTCTGGGGTATTATACATGGAATTGGCACTGTATTTATCCTGCTGTGGGTTCTGGGGTATTATACATGGAATTGGCACTGTATTTATCCTGCTGTGGGTTCTGGGGTATTATACATAGAATTGGCACTGTATTTATCCTGCTGTGGGTTCTGGGGTATTATACATGGAATTGGCACTGTATTTATCCTGCTGTGGGTTCTGGGGTATTATACATGGAATTGGCACTGTATTTATCCTGCTGTGGGTTCTGGGGTATTATACATGGAATTGGCACTGTATTTATCCTGCTGTGGGTTCTGGGGTATTATACATGGAATTGGCACTGTATTTATCCCGCTGTGGGTTCTGGGGTATTATACATGGAATTGGCACTGTATTTATCCTGCTGTGGGTTCTGGGGTATTATACATGGAATTGGCACTGTATTTATCCTGCTGTGGGTTCTGGGGTATTATACATGGAATTGGCACTGTATTTATCCTGCTGTGGGTTCTGGGGTATTATACATGGAATTGGCACTGTATTTATCCTGCTTTGGGTTCTGGGGTATTATACATGGAATTTGCACTGTATTTATCCTGCTGTGGGTTCTGGGGTATTATACATGGAATTGGCACTGTATTTATCCTGCTGTGTGTTCTGGGGTATTATACATGGAATTGGCACTGTATTTATCCTGCTGTGTGTTCTGGGGTATTATACATGGAATTGGCACTGTATTTATCCTGCTGTGGGTTCTGGGGTATTATACATGGAATTGGCACTGTATTTATCCTGCTGTGTGTTCTGGGGTATTATACATGGAATTGGCACTGTATTTATCCTGCTGTGGGTTCTGGGGTATTATACATGGAATTGGCACTGTATTTATCCTGCTGTGTGTTCTGGGGTATTATACATGGAATTGGCACTGTATTTATCCTGCTGTGGGTTCTGGGGTATTATACATGGAATTGGCACTGTATTTATCCTGCTGTGTGTTCTGGGGTATTATACATGGAATTGGCACTGTATTTATCCTGCTGTGGGTTCTGGGGTATTATACATGGAATTGGCACTGTATTTATCCTGTTATGTATTCTGGGGTATTATACATGGAATTGGCACTGTATTTATCCTGCTGTGGGTTCTGGGGTATTATACATGGAATTGGCACTGTATTTATCCTGCTGTGTGTTCTGGGTATTATACATAGGATTGATCCTGGCATACTATGAAGGAATTCATGTAGAAAACGCCTTTAATTAGCCTCCCCAAACACACAAATCACTGACTGCTTTTGGGCCCTTAGCAGTTGCATAGGGCCCTCTTGGGAGCCAGCAGAACCGCTTTAGAATCCCTGGGATATACTTTAAATGATGCTCACTTTTACCAGAGCAAGCAAAAAGTATTCCTAACAAGAATCAAGTAAAGAATAAGCGAAGCTAAATATACCGTATAACCTATTTCCTATGGCAGCGCTGTACATAACTTCCCATAGAACTGACTATATAACTGATATACAACCGAGGGCTGGATTACAGTACTGTCTGGAAGTGGTGGGGTATTTGGGGAAAACAGGAAACATTGTTTATATAGTAGGACCGTCCTACCGGAGACATTTAGACTAAAGGTGGCCATACACGAGCAGATCCGCTCGCTTGGCGATGTCGCCAAGCGAGCAGATCTTCCCCCGATATCCCCACCTACGGGTGGGCGATATCGGGGAGCATTTAGGTAAAAAAAAATAATCCGATCGTTTGGCCCTGGGGCCAAACGATCAGATTATGTGGGCGGCAATGGGGCAGTCGGATCGGGGACCGCATCAACGAGCCGATGCGGTCCCCGATCCGACCGGATTTTCTAACCTGGCCGATCGAGATCTGGCCAATTTCAGGCCAGATATCGGTCGGCCAGGCCGCTCTGCTCTCCCCATACACGGGCCGATTAGCTGCCGTATCGGTCCAAGGGACCGATATCGGCAGCTATAGTCGGCCCGTGTATGGGGACCTTAAGATTGCCCTACACCAAGATGCATTATTTAGACTGCAAACCCCCAACACCCTGAAGGCTACCAAAGCGTGCTGGAAGATGTCCATGATATTCTTGTCACCTTGCCCTACTATTGCTATCTTGTCCTACAATAATCAACGTCCCACCCCCACATTTCTAACATTTAGCTTCTGCATTGTGGCAACCCATGATATGGAGCCTTCAGCAATCACCCCAATGGCAGGAGCTTTGGTTTGAATGTTTAATTGCTCTCCTAGACAATGCTGGAAGCCTAAAGGAAAATTAGGGTCCTTTCTTGTCCAATATTTTTGCCTAGATGTTCATAGAATCACATGTTGGTCAACAAAGAGAACATCTGAAGACCATGCAAAGAGGTCCATAGAGGGGATCAAAGGCATAAAAATGCCCTAGAACAGTGCTAACTAGTTACATGTAGTGGGAAGATCATTTCTCATAGATTGTGTTCAGGGGCCAGGGGCCATTAAAATCTGAGGGCCTCCAGTTGGACAACCCTGCCCGAGAAGACCACAAGTTTCCCTTAGCCCATCAGTCATCCCTGTTCTATGGGATACCCCCCTTGTTGTAATGTAAGTTACATAGCACCCCTAGAGCAGAAAATCTATGATGACTAAAATAATTCTTCTTGTATCTATAGCAATAGTCTTTAAACCATTGTTTAAAGATGCTCCTCTAAAGATCCTGGCCCTCATTATTCATGGGCTGCGAGGCAAGCAGGATCTTGATGTAGGTATAATTTATGACTATAGCGTTTAGAGCGGCGCAAGCCTCTTTACTAAACGATAACTCGAGAGAGAGATATGGCAGAACAGGCGCCGGAGATAGGGCACGTGTCATTAGATATTATCACAATGAAATGAGTCAATTCTACTGAGCCTAATAGGAACGGTGAGTGTAAAGAAAGGGAATAACATGGCATGACTGCACCATAAATGCCTCCTATTGTTTAAGAACCTTCAGTATTTAGCCTGAAATGTGTCCGCAGCTCAATGCAAATGAGGTGCAATTAAGTGTAATTAGAATCAGTGCGCACATTGAAAAAAAACAACAACCAGTGTTATTATGGAGTATTTGCATAGAAGGTAGAAATATGGTGGAAAGAAAACAGAAAATGTTTCATTGGGAGATTTTTAACAGAAATGGTTAGGCACAGCTGTCTTTTGGGGGGTCCAACCAATGGCAACTGAGCATAATTGGCCCTTAATGTGCTGCTGTTGTAAGTAAGGAGATGGTTGGAATGCTTCATGAGAAACTACAAGTATAGCTTTATACTGTACAGGCAGCACAGCAGCACCTGTAGTAGTAAAGGGGATAATAGCCTCTGGGAAGGGACTGGGGCTGTGGGATAGCAGGTATAGTAGGGAGAGATGGTGCCTATAGTAGCAGTGGGGGGGATAATAGCCTCTGGGAAGGGACTGGGGCTGTGGGATAGCAGGTATAGTAGGGAGAGATGGTGCCTATAGTAGCAGTGGGGGGATAATAGCCTCTGGGAAGGGACTGGGGCTGTGGGATAGCAGGTATAGTAGGGAGAGATGGTGCCTATAGTAGCAGTGGGGGGATAATAGCCTCTGGGAAGGGACTGGGGCTGTGGGATAGCAGGTATAGTAGGGAGAGATGGTGCCTATAGTAGCAGTGGGGGGATAATAGCCTCTGGGAAGGGACTGGGGCTGTGGGATAGCAGGTATAGTAGGGAGAGATGGTGCCTATAGTAGCAGTGGGGGGATAATAGCCTCTGGGAAAGTAAGTTTGTATAGGGGATAATATCTCCCTGCCTAGTTCTTTACTGGAAGCAAATCTATGCCAGTTCCCCACATCTTTCTGAACTACAACTCCCACGGGTTTCCCAGCTGCCCCAGAACTACATCTCTCAGGGAACAGCTCAGGGGCCACAGGTCAGTGCTGATAGAGAGTCTGGCCGGCTCTGGCTCTTCCCCTCCCTCTCTCTCCCTCCCTGTCTCCTAAATAATCTTTTTCGTGGAATTTCAGTGGGCTGTAGTGATCTTAATGCCCAAGTAAAACAAGCAAATCTGGGCCTAAATGGAAGCACTCGGAGCGCTCAATCACCCAAATGAATAAAGTCGTTGCCATTAAGGCTTTTTTTGTCTGATCCATTCAGATTTGATGCATCGGACTCTAATCCGTCGGCATTGTTGCCCATTTGAGCCAAAACCCCTCTCTGAAGCATCCGAGTGGTAGGCATGATCTGCAATTATCTCATTACAATTTCTGGACGGCTGCCATTGTTTTCCCTTACTAAAAATATTCCTTATCCGGCTATTAAAAAGCCGATTTTTACAGAATCTTTAAAGGGCCAGCGCTGCATAAATCCGTAACAACGCTATGAGCCCATTAAATAGGTCACCGGATCAAAGGGCAGATTTACCAAAGGTCAAGTTTTTTTTTTCTATTCAGTTTTACGTGAAGTTTTGCAGAAAATCTGTGGTTTTTGTGGTTATAAGTTAGGGGGGGGCGGAGCTTAGAGGAGAATGGAGAGGGTGGATACAATAGAAACAATAAACTTATCATTTTAATTAATAGGTGGCAAAAATCAGGGGGGACCGACTTGGAGCTGGAAGGAGGAACACTATAAGGAAATACTTGTTTCCAGATAGGGTGATCAATACAAGGAATGGCTTTCCGGCAGACGTGGCGAGGAAGGAAATGTAAAGCTCCTTTGGGAGAACTATAAGAACTATTTTAAAAAGAGAATTTGGCCTTTAATGGCCCTATTGGTTCTTTTTTCTACTGCTTTTCTTCTACGACTTTGCTCCAGGTCTAGTATGTTAGATGCTAACTTCTGATTGGTTGCTGATATATTATTACCGGTATCGGACCTCTTATCCGGAAACCCGTTATCCAAAAAGCTCAGAATTACGGAAAGCCCGTCACCCATAGACTCCATTTTAATCAAATAATTCAGATTTTTAAAACTGATTTCCTTTTTCTATGTAGAAATAAAACAGTATCTTGTAGTTAAGATATAATTACCCCTTATTGGGGGCAGAACAGCCCTATTGGGTTTATTTAATGGTTAAATGATTCCCTTTTCTCTGTAATAATAAAACAGTACCTGTACTTGATCCCAACTAAGATATAATTACCCCTTATTGGGGCAGAACAGCCCTATTGGGTTTATTTCATGGTTAAATGATTCCCTTTTCTCTGTAATAATAAAACAGTACCTGTACTTGATCCCAACTAAGATATAATTACCCCTTATTGGGGGCAGAACAGCCCTATTGGGTTTATTTCATGGTTAAATGATTCCCTTTTCTCTGTAATAATAAAAACAGTACCTGTACTTGATCCCAACTAAGATATAATTACCCCTTATTGGGGGCAGAACAGCCCTATTGGGTTTATTTAATGGTTAAATGATTCCCTTTTCTCTGTAATAATAAAACAGTACCTGTACTTGATCCCAACTAAGATATAATTACCCCTTATTGGGGGCAGAACAGCCCTATTGGGTTTATTTCATGGTTAAATGATTCCCTTTTCTCTGTAATAATAAAAACAGTACCTGTACTTGATCCCAACTAAGATATAATTACCCCTTATTGGGGCAGAACAGCCCTATTGGGTTTATTTAATGGTTAAATGATTCCCTTTTCTCTGTAATAATAAAAACAGTACCTGTACTTGATCCCAACTAAGATATAATTAACCCTTATTGGGGGCAGAACAGCCCTATTGGGTTCATTTCATGGTTAAATGATTCCCTTTTCTCTGTAATAATAAAACAGTACCTGTACTTGATCCCAACTAAGATATAATTAACCCTTATTGGGGGCAGAACAGCCCTATTGGGTTCATTTCATGGTTAAATGATTCCCTTTTCTCTGTAATAATAAAACAGTACCTGTACTTGATCCCAACTAAGATATAATTACCCCTTATTGGGGGCAGAACAGCCCTATTGGGTTTATTTAATGGTTAAATGATTCCCTTTTCTCTGTAATAATAAAACAGTACCTGTACTTGATCCCAACTAAGATATAATTACCCCTTATTGGGGGCAGAACAGCCCTATTGGGTTTATTTAATGGTTAAATGATTCCCTTTTCTCTGTAATAATAAAACAGTACCTGTACTTGATCCCAACTAAGATATAATTACCCTTTATTGGGGGCAGAACAGCCCTATTGGGTTTATTTAATGGTTAAATGATTCCCTTTTCTCTGTAATAATAAAACAGTACCTGTAATTGATCCCAACTAAGATATAATTAACCCTTATTGGGGGCAGAACAGCCCTATTGGGTTCATTTCATGGTTAAATGATTCCCTTTTCTCTGTAATAATAAAACAGTACCTGTACTTGATCCCAACTAAGATATAATTACCCCTTATTGGGGGCAGAACAGCCCTATTGGGTTTATTTAATGGTTAAATGATTCCCTTTTCTCTGTAATAATAAAACAGTACCTGTACTTGATCCCAACTAAGATATAATTACCCTTTATTGGGGGCAGAACAGCCCTATTGGGTTTATTTAATGGTTAAATGATTCCCTTTTCTCTGTAATAATAAAACAGTACCTGTAATTGATCCCAACTAAGATATAATTACCCCTTATTGGGGCAGAACAGCCCTATTGGGTTTATTTCATGGTTAAATGATTCCCTTTTCTCTGTAATAATAAAAACAGTACCTGTACTTGATCCCAACTAAGATATAATTACCCCTTATTGGGGGCAGAACAGCCCTATTGGGTTTATTTAATGGTTAAATGATTCCCTTTTCTCTGTAATAATAAAACAGTACCTGTACTTGATCCCAACTAAGATATAATTACCCCTTATTGGGGGCAGAACAGCCCTATTGGGTTTATTTCATGGTTAAATGATTCCCTTTTCTCTGTAATAATAAAAACAGTACCTGTACTTGATCCCAACTAAGATATAATTACCCCTTATTGGGGCAGAACAGCCCTATTGGGTTTATTTAATGGTTAAATGATTCCCTTTTCTCTGTAATAATAAAAACAGTACCTGTACTTGATCCCAACTAAGATATAATTAACCCTTATTGGGGGCAGAACAGCCCTATTGGGTTCATTTCATGGTTAAATGATTCCCTTTTCTCTGTAATAATAAAACAGTACCTGTACTTGATCCCAACTAAGATATAATTACCCCTTATTGGGGGCAGAACAGCCCTATTGGGTTTATTTAATGGTTAAATGATTCCCTTTTCTCTGTAATAATAAAACAGTACCTGTACTTGATCCCAACTAAGATATAATTACCCCTTATTGGGGGCAGAACAGCCCTATTGGGTTTATTTAATGGTTAAATGATTCCCTTTTCTCTGTAATAATAAAACAGTACCTGTAATTGATCCCAACTAAGATATAAATAATCCTTATTGGACGCAAAACAATCCTATGGGGTTTAATTAATGTTTTATTAATTTTTTAGTAGACTTAAGGTATTGAGATCCAAATTATGGAAAGACCCCTTATCCGGAATACCCTTGGTCCCGAGCATTCTGGATAATGGGTCCTATACCTGTATTCCTAACATATCACTGACATATTCCCCCATAAGGTTTTCAGCCTGACCATCACAAATCCTCTTGGCCCCCTACAACCCCTTGCATCTTGGGTATTACCCAGTGGCGTAACTATACAGGGGGGGCAGGGGGGCCCGGACCACAGGCCTGCTTCCTCTATAGCTGCTTTAGTGGGGCATGTCTAATATTAAGCAGTGGGCAGGCATAATATTAGTATGCAGGTATGAGCGGGCAGTGAGGGGTGGCAGCTAGGTACCTGTAAGTGCCGGATTTTTCTTTGCAGGGGGGCCCAGCTCATTCTGGGTAAGCCGCTGGTATTACATTTTCCCTTTTCAGGCCCCCAGTGTTGTCTCACCCCCACGTTTCAGTGGGTTTGTGTGCTTTGGCTTATGGAGTGGCCCTATTAGGAGGCTGCGGAGGTCGGTACATAGTTGCAGTTCAATAACTACCCTGGGGGCGGTGGTGTGCCTATCCCTGCTCTGTATAAACAAACAAGTTGTGTCTAGAGCCAGAGAAATGTTATCTCCCAGCAGTGAGAGCTATTATAGAATCCCTTGTGTTTCCTTCCATGTGACAGGACAACCCCGCACTGAAATGTATATCCTGCAGCTCTGACAGGGGAGGCAGAAGCCTGGACTTAATGGGAAAGGTAATGTGAAGAGAGGAGAGGCCGGGAATAACACCGGCGGCGGTTACTAACCCCTTCCACGCTCCGCTGAGCGCAAGAGAATGGGCTCTGTGTGCTGCTGGAATGTGCCCTGCACTCTGTATTGCACATAAGGCAGCTGGGAGAGACAGAATGGGCAAAAAATTGGATTTTTCTGCCCCATACACCCTTCCAGTGGCTTCTTGTTATTGACATAAATTGAAATTGCCCATGTTTGCCCCCATAAACTGCCTAATGGTGTAGCTATAGGGTAGAAGACCCTGTGACTGCAACCCCCATACCTCTACAAGCCCAATGCCAGTCTGCCCAGTGGCAATCTGTGGGTTCTGGCAGATGCCAGAGGGGCTACTGTAACATGCTATAGGCCAGGGGTGGGCAAACTACGGCTCGCGGGCCACGCCTGGCCCCTTGGTCTGTTTATTCTGGCCCGCCAACTCCGCAAGTCTCATCACTCGAGTCTTGGCGTCTGGGGACTGATGAGCGGAAACGGCGTAACGCTTGCCCGGTCCGGCGGTAAATCAACGTGGCCCCTAAGCCAAAAAGCCAGGGGTGGGCAAACTACGGCCCGCGGGCCACGTCTGGCCCCTTGGTCTGTTTATTCTGGCCCGCCAACTCCGCAAGTCTCATCACGCGAGACTTGGCGTCTGGGGGCTGATGAGCGGAAACGGCTCTGGCCCGGCCCGGCCCGGCGGTAAATCAATGTGGCCCCTAAGCCAAAGAGTTTGCCCACCCCTGCTATAGGCAGTAGCTGTTTATTGGGCTGGTGGGGGGCTTTTTGGGCCTCTGTGCTCATATTGATTCCCAGTCCAGACCTGTTCAAGCCCTATGTGTTTCTCTCATGTTGTGTAGGGATGAGTTGCCCTTTAATCAAGGCTGCCAAATCACATAATAAATGACATGGGGCAGGGTGTGTTCAAAGGGGAATTGATGTTTAGATCAGTTTTTCTTTTTTTTCCCTAGCGAAACATCTTAATCTTTCATTGCTGGTTTCCCACTGGGCCGGTGAATTAATTTTCAATTTGGGCGCTCCCTTGCAGAAAAAAAGGGGGGGTTGCCGCTAACGTACACTTGGTAGTGAGTAATGGAAATAAGAGGGGGCATTGGTAAAAGGGAACATTCTGCTGTCTGAATTGCAACTGGGTGATATTTGCAGAAAAGCAGTAAATGAAATAATACAAGGGATAAAATGGTTACAAATTGTGACGTCACTCATGTACTTTATGGAAACAACATCAGTATAAAACAGTCCAGCTGTTTCTGAACTACACCTCTATACATGTTTCTGTGCTGCCTTTTGCAACTATGGACTGTTATATGTTACAGTTAGTTTCTCTTTAACCGTTTTGCATTCACTTTGAAACCATTGTGACATCACTCACGACGAAGGATTAACGTAACCCTTATTAAAGTATCTACCTACCTAAGTCAATGATATCCAATCTTCTTTGGAGGCTGTCAGATGGTCCTGGCTGCACTGTTGCTAGACTGCATATTGCAAGTCTCCTTGTCGTTACGTGACCTCTGTCTTTTTTATGGTCACTGAACCCTCCACTGTGACATCTAATATTTATCATTTATAGAAGGTATAATTTCCCATAGATTTCCAGACAGAGAGGAGAAGCGTGACCATATAAACGCAGGAGGCCATGGGTCAAATTATACAGGTCCCCCCGCTGTTGGGGGTATTTTTATTTCTTAATAAATTTAAGCTGCGATGGATATTATTATAGATACAAGAGTGATGTCACAATTGTTGATCTCACAGTAATCATCATTTATGAGAACATAATGGGGGACTCACTAGTAGTCGTGATGTATATTATTATAGATATAAGAATGGTCACAATTGCTGACCTCACAGCGACCATTGTTTATGAGAACGTAAAGGGACCCTAACATATTCTGCTGGGGGACTCACTAATAGTTGTGATGTATATTATATATAGATATAATAATGATGTCACAATTATTGACCTCACAGCAACCATTGTTTATGAGAACGTAATGGGACCCTAACATATTCTGCTGGGGGACTCACTAATAGTTGTGATGTATATTATATATAGATATAAGAATGATGTCACAATTATTGACCTCACAGCAACCATTGTTTATGAGAACGTAATGGGACCCTAACATATTCTGCTGGGGGACTCACTAATAGTTGTGATGTATATTATATATAGATATAAGAATGATGTCACAATTATTGACCTCACAGCAACCATTGTTTATGAGAACGTAAAGGGACCCTAAAATATTCTGTTGGAGGACTCACTAATAGTTGTGATGTATATTATATATAGATATAATAATGATGTCACAATTATTGACCTCACAGCGACCATTGTTTATGAGGATGTAACAGGGAGGGCCCTAATACATTTTGCTGTGGGACCTGCAAACAGTTTCAAACACAACGTTACTTTCATACGTGTAAGTTTCACTGTGGTGGTGGTACCGTATCCCCTGCAATGCCTATGTGATGCCACAATGGTGATATAATATCATAATAACAATTGGCACCCACAGTGATTTCAGGAACATACAAAAGATAAACAGTTTTGTAAAACATTTCCAAAACAGCCACAGCCAATCAGAATGCAGAGATTGGCATTGGCTTTCTCATTATCAGTTTTTTAAGAGATACCCCTATACATTTGCCATGGGAAGGTACCACTAGTACAACAAGCAGTTTGCTCATTATACGATTATACCATTATTATTTACAGGGTAATAACACTGACATATCAACACCGAGTCACAGAGACAGCTCTGTACCGTACGTAATGTATTACGTTCTCCCTCGGATCCGAGGTTACATTTATTAGATACGGGTGAGGCGGCTGTGGGGGGAGAAAAATGTAGCGTAAAGTAATATGTGAACTCAATCACACCAAATCCTGTATTTGTGTTCACCCGCAGCGCTGCCCAGGGGCTGCTCGACGCCAAGGCCCACAAGTGGCTTTAATAGGCTCTGAAGGATATGCTATTCCTCCGGCTGCCCGGCCCCATCCCATTCTGTACACTCTGTACGTTTCAATCAATTGCTACAGACGTTTCATGCTGGAATTACCAGCCGTTTCGCCAGGGTCTGAAAAGCGCATTACTGTTGCTTATTTCTGCCATGGCAACATAGAAATGGAAGGTGGGGGGGTACAAAAAATAAAAATAAAAAAAGATATACTTTCATTCAACCGCTCGCTGGGATCATTTTTATATAACCTCCAGTGGGTATAGAGGATGGATAAAAAATAGAGTCCCAATTTGCCCCAGAAAGGGTAAATAATCCTTTCCTGACTTCAATAATGCATTTAGACCCAAGTACCAAAAATACCAGAAGAGTCAATGAACAGCATTGTGCCCTGGGGCCCTAATATTTGTACCCCAGAGCCCTGGGGTTTCACCTTTGTACCCAGTCTGGGCAGAACTTAGTATGGCCACAGGACCCTGGTGGCCCTGAACCAGCGTAAACTGTGTGGGGGCAAAAACAGAGATGGGGTAGTGTGGTCAGGGGTCCTTATTGGAATTTGAATCATGGTTACAGGCTTTGCTATATTGTTATGCCACTACCTTCCTGGCACACCAATGGGGGACAGACCCCACAGCCATGGGGGGACCTGTAGACATGAGCGACCCAGTAGAGATCTTTGATCCCTTTCCCTCTTGGGCTTCAACCCCCTGTTCTGGACTCATGATTTCCTGTCCCACTCCCCCTTACAGGCCCCATGTTTTAACATATAAACGCTGGGGCCATTACCAACGTGCCACAGCGCAGCCAGCAGGCTCCACCGGGGTGGGTTCCAACGCAGTTGTACCCCCTTTGTCTGCTTCCATGGCACTTCCATCATTGTGTGGAGTTATAGCCAGTGTCTTTGTAGGGATGCTACCTTGCCCCTTTAAAACTGGGCAAATTGAATTCCCATCAGTCATTGCCAGTTTCATAGAGACATGCTGCAGACTAGCCTGCATTCAGTTTAGCCATGCAATGGGCATCTTTAGCTGTGCAAGTATGGTAAGATCTGCTTATTCAGCCACCAAATGTGTTGGAACAGATGGGGATGATACAATCTTTTGAGCCCTGGGCCAACAATCGAGCGGGACCTCCCAAAGGGCCACATGCAGTGGCCAAGAAGCTACCGACTTGGGACATATTCCCATGTGAAACCCACTCACTTGACAGTACAAGTGCCGTATATTGAATGGCGATCTCACAATGTCCTTAAAGGTACAGTACCCTGCCCTTTGCTTCCCTGTAAAACAGCCTGCCATTATTTTTACACTAAGGTGTTTCCTTTACTCAGCAGCAGCATTTACTGTGCCTGGGCTTTTCAGCAATCCAGGGGGATGCACTTTTAAGTGGCAACATCACTTCCTGCTGTGAGCGGGCCTCTTCGGCAGGAAGTAAAATTGCAGAGGAAATTGGCCCCCCTCTGCCTGAACAGTAGGCTGCCCATCATAAAGGCTTAGTGTTATTGTGCCTTTTCAGGCTAATTGTGAATATTCCCATTTTTTGGTGTGTGTGTGTGTGCGTTACTGGCCCCTTTCCAGCCTTGCTGCCTCCCCTGCTGGGTAGCCTTTCCACCGATCCACCACGTTTGCAGAGCTGGAGCGGATTTGAGCGCTCCGCTTTTGTTATGCCTCGCCGGGCTCTCGATTCGTTGCCAGACCCTGACAAGCCGCGCGGAAAATAAAACAAACACACAGCACACACCTCCGAGTCTGCATTTATCTTATTTTTCCTCGCCGCCGGTACCTTCTACAGGAGGCTGAGGATATAAATTATGTAATTGTAACAGGTGATTACTGCATTGTGCAAAGCTCTCCTTAAAGTGCCTCGTACAATAGGCGCTGCCAGCCCTCCGCTGCGCTGTTGCTCTACCGTTAGGGGCTTTTTTTTCCTTCTTTTTATCAAAATGTTTAGTACAAGAAGTAGGAATTTTAAATTCTAGCTTAAGCTAAGACCCTTTCACTGCCTGGTTGGAGTGAGACGCATTTTAAGACCTCAAGTTTGGACTTGGATTCAGAATAGGCCCTGGCATTTCAAATACACAGAGACCCAAAAAGCCCCCGACCAGCCCAATAAATAGTGAGTGTCTATGGCACCTTACAGCAGCCCCTCTGGCATTTGCCAGAACCCACAGGTTGCCAGTCTGGGCCTGCCTCCAGCAGCAGTTATATGTTTATATTCCCACTGAGCCTTTAGCTAGAGCAACAGAGGGATTCGTAATCTTGGACCCAGAAATGGGGCCCATGCTGTTCCCTTATTTCCTTCAGCAGAAATACATTGGCAAAGCCAGAGCGATGTCAGGAAGCCAGGGGCCACAATGAACCACCTGGGGCCCCTGGTTCCTATTAAGGGTTTAGTGAGTATCATTAAGGCACAGTTGCCTGATAATACAAATAGACTTTGTTGCAGAAGCACTAAACAGAAAGGCAGGCACTGGCACCGGGCAAAATATGGCACCAGTGGCGTAGGTAGTATGTGCACCCAGGGCCCCTAACCTCTGGATTGGTGGCTCCAGCAGGCCTAAAGGGGCCGTAGTTATGCCACTGTATGGCAGCTAACATGTTGCAGGGTAAAGCAAGGCAGGATGTAGGTACAGGCATATACTAGATAACAGGCAGGAAAGAGTCCACGGCACAATACAGCAAGGGTTAATAGGGTACAAAGGCCAAGTCAGGCCTAGGGTAATAACAGGATACAAGGTTAGCAGGGGTACCTACCATGAAAAGGCCTCATTTCCTTGAAATTCTCACCGATGTTGGTATCCACCCTGGAAACCTACTGGTGCACCATTGGGAGCATGCTGTGACTGATACAGGCCCGGACTGGCAATCTGTGGGTTATGGCACATGCCAGAGGGGCTACTGTAAGATGCTATAGGCAGTAGCTGTTTATTGGGCTGGTGGGGGGCTTTTTGGGCCTCTGTTCTCAGAATGCCAGGGCCCATTTTGATTCCCAGTCCAGACCCTGCTGTAAGTTGCCATAGACAGTCATTATTTAGTGGGCTGGCTGGGGGCTGTTTGTTTCTCTGTGTACTTGAAACACCAGTGTCTATTTGGGATCCCAGTCCAGACCTACCCTGGGAACCTATTGGGGCACTGGTGGACCATTGTGGGCATGATGATATCACTCAGGAGTGGCCCAATTGGAGTCGCCCCTTTACACCCAAAAGCAGGATAATATAAGACATGTCCCTAGTCCACCCTGGTGATGCTCTGTCTAAAACTGTGCCCATTTCCCAGTGAGTCCATCCCTTTCAGAGTCCACTTACCATTACTGCGTGCATCGTACAACAAAAGTTCATTTGCAGATGAACTTCCCCTTTAAAGACTATCAATAGTTCTGTTTGCAGCTGTAATGTTGATCCTACTTTAGGTTTATTTACCCCCAAGGCTCATACACACACTGGAAAAGTTCCCAAGCCCCCCTTGTCCCCTCCAGTTATAATTATCTTAATGGCAGGTGACACGCCTAAATGACTTTCTCCTGTCTTCCCTCCAGCTGGGGATTTACATGCAAACAGAATGCACCAATCAGGACAGGTATTTTCCCTTGGAGGTGGGGCAATTGCCCACGGTGTGAATCTGGGAATTTTTTGCACTTTCACATTTACAAAATGATTGAGCTCTGCGTTTCCAACTTTCCAAGTGACAATCATGGGACCCACACAGTTGGCGTAACTGGAGGTCTGTGGCCTGAGTGTATGTCCTTTCTGTCATTGCTGGGGCCTGCGGGGGTTAAACAAACCCCTGCAGCTTGGGGCAGACAAGCAATGACTTCCCCATGTTACTAGTTGCTTAGTAACTGGGAGAATCAGCCTGTTTCCAATTTGTGCACGGTTGGCAAGGTCGGGCAAGTCTTTTTCCCATACAGTGGGTCACTTTTTCCCCCCATGAATCATAGTTGTTTGATATATCATGAAACTGGTCAGAAATATACATTCCCCCCCTTTCTTATATAGTGGTACTGTCTGATATCGGCCCTTTAGCTGTTGTCAAACCACAACTCTCAGCTACTCCATCAGCTGTAGGAGGTTTGGGCAAGAATATTCTTTCCTTATAAGCCCTAAATGGGTTTCTTGTAGGTTCCCCTGTTCCTCTCAATAGCTCACTCCAGTCCCTATGGCCACTGGGCCTCCAAGCTACTCCCTTAGTTGTTCTACCTGCCCCATTGGCTGCAGGGCTCTATCATTTCTGCCTTGTTAACCTGGTATCAAAAGGGTTAAATGCAGAGAAGAATTTGTACCCCTCTGGGCAATCGTACCCCGACATGTCAGGCTTCCCTAAGTGAGAGATTAAGTCCTCTCTCATTACTTCATTCCTATAGTATAACTGCACCACCCGCGGGTGCTGAATCCTCCTAAATCCTCTGTTAATCTCTTCTCTTTTCCTGCCGGGCAGATCTAAGGGCCGGGAATCAGCCTGTTCTATCTGCTACATTCACACAGTGTGTGTATTTGTGTCTGTATGGCATCTCCCACCTGTATATAGATATATATTGGGAAGTGTAGAATAAGCTATACCCTCATACTGTACTGTCTAAGGGAAAAAATATGGCAGCCCCTTCTATAAATATATATAACCTCATATTTAACGGATAATTAATGGAGCCAGGCAGATTTCCCCTTTAATAGAACACCCATTAAATCTTCTAAGACAATTCAGCTGGAAGCAACTGCAGGGAGGATGTATAAATACCTGTAATTTTGCACTTCTTCTGCTTGACTGTGTATCGGCCTATTCTCATGTCAATCAACCTGTCTGTTTGCCTGTCTGTCACCCTGCCCACCTGTCTGTCTCCCACTAAGGGACCCCTCCCTAGTCACATTTGTGCATCCCAGGGGCCGGAACGGAGTGCTAAACTTGTTCAGGGTAAGTTTGTGATGCATTTGTAACAGTCTACAGCAGCAACAATGTTGCAACTACAGATCTGTGATGTAGCAAGGAACTGGCCTATTGAGTGCAGCAGCCATCTTTTGGTTGAATTTGGTTAAGGGCTGCCCTTTTCTAATGACACATCCCTTTGGCCTCACATTAGAAAGAGGCAGCCCTTAACCAAATTCAACCAAAAGATGGCTGCTGCACTCAATAGGCCAGTTCTTTGTAGCCATGTATATAGACGAAGGACTGCCCCTTGGCGAACAGATTATACATCAGTCCCTGCCCCAGTGGAGCTTACAGTCTAAGGTGCCTGTATGTTTTTGGAGGGTGGGAGGAAACCATAGGAAACTCACACAGAGGGGGAGAAAATATGGGTGCTTCAGTCTGTCGCCCTTCTGCCTACCTCCGTGCCCCATACCTGTCACCAGGTCCCTGGCATCTGCCTGTCACCCGCAGCGGCTGCTCCAGGCTTGACTGATGCCACCTTTATTTTCTAATCAGCCGCATTCACACTCCTGTCAATAGCTCATTACCAGCAGCTGCGGCTCAAGAGCCTCTTATGGTATCTAAGTCAGTGTGCGCACTGCAACCGCTACCATCTGAGCCGGGCCTCAAAAGCCCTTCGGGTCTGTGTGCTTATCAGCGCCAGGGGCTTAATGATGCTTCGTGGCGCTTTTCATTTATGGCGCAGTGGCGCCCGCGACTATAAAACCAGCCGGGGAGCAGTGAGCAGCGCTAACGTCAAATACTGCTCTGTTAAATGGGAATGAGACCAGAAAATGCAAACGGCGGTGAGGAACAGGCTGAACTATTCCTAGATACTACACTTGTTCCAGTCGAGCTTACAATCTAAGGTCCCTATTACATTCACTAGGGTCAGTATTATCAGGAGACAAAACCCTGCTGGGGCCCCCCTAACCCCCCTCGCAGGGCCCCCCACCCAACGTCCTCCCCCGAGAGCGTAAATTTAACGTGTCAGGGGAGGAACAGTCGGGCAGGGGGAGCGCCGTCTAGGGTCGGGTCTGGCCACTGGGGCCCACCGGGATGTCCCGGCGGCCCAGTCCGACCCTGGCTGGTACCCTGTGAGTTACGTAGGTAGGTAGGATTTTCAGATATGTGGGTCGCAGTTCTGCGGGTCGAGTTGAGGGTCTTACCAGTACTTTTTATTTTATCTTATATTACAATGCCTATATTACCTATACTAATTTTTTGAACTTTTTCCCCCCCGTCCACTCATGATGATGTCATTTCCAGTTTGCAGCAACAGCACTTCCTGTTTAATGGTGGTCAGTGTGTTGCAGGTTGCGGGTCAGGTCCAAGTCTCAAAAATTGGCTCCGTTCAGGGCTCTAGCCCCTCACTGCCTTTGAAATTACCCCTTGTGCTCTTAAAGGAACAGTAACATAAAAAAATTAAAGTGTTTTAAAGTAATTATAATGTGCTGTTGCTCTGCAAAAAACTGGTATTTTTGCTACAGAAAAGCTACTATATAAATAAGCTGCTGTGTAGCCATGGGGGCAGCCATTCAAGGTGGGGAAAAAAGGAGAAAAGGCACAGGTTACATAGCAGATAACTAGTAGATACGCCCCATATAATGGGGGTTTATCTGTTATCTGCTAAGTAACCTGTGCCTATTCTCCTTTGAATGGCTGCCCCCGGGGGTACACAGCGGGGTATTTATATAAACTATAGTAGGGTTTCTGTAGCAAACACCCCAGCTGTACCAGTGCAGGAATGGCTGCCCCCGGGGCTACACAGCGGGGTATTTATATAAACTATAGTAGGGTTTCTGTAGCAAACACCCCAGCTGTACCAGTGCAGGAATGGCTGCCCCCGGGGCTACACAGCGGGGTATTTATATAAACTATAGTAGGGTTTCTGTAGCAAACACCCCAGCTGTACCAGTGCAGGAATGACTGCCCCCGGGGCTACACAGCGGGGTATTTATATAAACTATAGTAGGGTTTCTGTAGCAAACACCCCAGCTGTACCGGTGCAGGAACGGCTGCCCCCGGGGCTACACAGCGGGGTATTTATATAAACTATAGTAGGGTTTCTGTAGCAAACACCCCAGCTGTACCAGTGCAGGAATGGCTGCCCCGGGGCTACACAGCAGGGTATTTATATAAACTATAGTAGGGTTTCTGTAGCAAACACCCCAGCTGTACCAGTGCAGGAACGGCTGCCCCTGGGGCTACACAGCGGGGTATTTATATAAACTATAGTAGGGTTTCTGTAGCAAACACCCCAGCTGTACCAGTGCAGGAATGACTGCCCCCGGGGCTACACAGCGGGGTATTTATATAAACTATAGTAGGGATTCTGTAGCAAACACCCCAGCTGTACCAGTGCAGGAACGGCTGCCCCTGGGGCTACACAGTGGGGTATTTATATAAACTATAGTAGGGATTCTGTAGCAAACACCCCAGCTGTACCGGTGCAGGAATGGCTGCCCCCGGGGCTACACAGCGGGGTATTAATATAAACTATAGTAGGGTTTCTGTAGCAAACACCCCAGCTGTACCAGTGCAGGAATGGCTGCCCCCGGGGCTACACAGCGGGGTATTTATATAAACTATAGTAGGGATTCTGTAGCAAACACCCCAGCTGTACCAGTGCAGGAACGGCTGCCCCTGGGGCTACACAGTGGGGTATTTATATAAACTATAGTAGGGTTTCTGTAGCAAACACCCCAGCTGTACCGGTGCAGGAACGGCTGCCCCCGGGGCTACACAGCAGGGTATTTATATAAACTATAGTAGGGATTCTGTAGCAAACACCCCAGCTGTACCAGTGCAGGAATGGCTGCCCCCGGGGCTACACAGCGGGGTATTTATATAAACTATAGTAGGGTTTCTGTAGCAAACACCCCAGCTGTACCAGTGCAGGAATGGCTGCCCCCGGGGCTACACAGCGGGGTATTTATATAAACTATAGTAGGGTTTCTGTAGCAAACACACCAGCTGTACCAGTGCAGGAATGGCTGCCCCCGGGGCTACACAGCGGGGTATTTATATAAACTATAGTAGGGTTTCTGTAGCAAACACCCCAGCTGTACCAGTGCAGGAATGGCTGCCCCCGGGGCTACACAGCGGGGTATTTATATAAACTATAGTAGGGTTTCTGTAGCAAACACCCCAGCTGTACCGGTGCAGGAACGGCTGCCCCCGGGGCTACACAGCGGGGTATTTATATAAACTATAGTAGGGTTTCTGTAGCAAACACCCCAGCTGTACCAGTGCAGGAATGGCTGCCCCCGGGGCTACACAGCGGGGTATTTATATAAACTATAGTAGGGTTTCTGTAGCAAACACCCCAGCTGTACCAGTGCAGGAACGGCTGCCCCCGGGGCTACACAGCGGGGTATTTATATAAACTATAGTAGGGTTTCTGTAGCAAACACCCCAGCTGTACCGGTGCAGGAATGGCTGCCCCCGGGGCTACACAGCGGGGTATTTATATAAACTATAGTAGGGTTTCTGTAGCAAACACCCCAGCTGTACCAGTGCAGGAATGGCTGCCCCCGGGGCTACACAGCGGGGTATTTATATAAACTATAGTAGGGTTTCTGTAGCAAACACCCCAGCTGTACCGGTGCAGGAATGGCTGCCCCCGAGGCTACACAGCGGGGTATTTATATAAACTATAGTAGGGTTTCTGTAGCAAACACCCCAGCTGTACCAGTGCAGGAATGGCTGCCCCCGAGGCTACACAGCGGGGTATTTATATAAACTATAGTAGGGTTTCTGTAGCAAACACCCCAGCTGTACCAGTGCAGGAATGGCTGCCCCCGGGGCTACACAGCGGGGTATTTATATAAACTATAGTAAGGTTTCTGTAGCAAACACCCCAGCTGTACCAGTGCAGGAATGGCTGCCCCCGGGGCTACACAGCGGGGTATTTATATAAACTATAGTAGGGTTTCTGTAGCAAACACCCCAGCTGTACCAGTGCAGGAACGGCTGCCCCCGGCGCTACACAGCGGGGTATTTATATAAACTATAGTAGGGATTCTGTAGCAAACACCCCAGCTGTACCAGTGCAGGAACGGCTGCCCCTGGGGCTACACAGTGGGGTATTTATATAAACTATAGTAGGGTTTCTGTAGCAAACACCCCAGCTGTACCAGTGCAGGAATGGCTGCCCCCGGGGCTACACAGTGGGGTATTTATATAAACTATAGTAGTCTTTCTGAGGCAAACACCCCAGCTGTAGCAATGCAGAGCAACAGTACATTATATTGTTATTACTTTTATACACTTTCATTTTTTGGTGTTACTGTTCCTTTAAGGGCTGTGTAATAAATTGGGGCCATTAGGAAAGCCATCCCTGGTCAAAAATTCTGGTTTAGTTATTTGGAAAGTAGGCTCTTCTAGTGTAGAGATTGCACCTTCAACTTGCCCTGGTGGGAGTATAGAAGAGGTAAGGGTAGAATTTGGGGTTGTTCCTCAGCCCAGAAATTATATATATATATATATATATATATTTAATTAACTTACTGCTGAGAATGCAGGGAAGTGGGAACTAAAGTTCCACTTTAACCAATTATAACTACAGTCCTGGGACCCCCAAGTGCATACCCCGAAGCAAACCCAGAAATATATATTGGACCGCTTGAATCGCTTTTGCTACAGTTCCCCTTTAATTATATCTACAGCCCTGGGTCTCCCAAGTGGGAGTAAACCCAGATTGAAGAACTTGGTTTAGCCGGGATTTAACAGATGATCCTTGGTTCTTATATAGATGTTTTACCTAATCCCAATAAGGAAAACAAGCCATATGCAGAACCCCCATGCTGCAGACTGCACTGGTTTCTGAGCAGCCCTGCTGAATCCATCACTGTTTTCTAATACAGAGACACTTGGACTGACTTTAAACAGGGGGAAGGGTTTTCTCTTGCACCCCTTACTCCCCCAGTAATAAGTGAGTCTAGCAGGAAGAGAGGAAATGGTTAATGCAGGGTGTATATAGGCATTCCTTCCAGCCCCCTATTCATGGCAGGCAGCGCCAGGCTTTTATAGGCTTTATTGATGCTTTAATGACAGGATGGTGTGCATCTCCGCTCCCTGCTAATCCGCCAGACTCTGGGTAACGGGCCTTGTGGGGATGTAAATGTGTCAGGATACTAATTATCAGCCTATCATTTCTCAGGATGCTTTTTAGAACCACATTCACAATGTCCGCCAACCGCCGCCGCCACGTGAATGTCAAGGGGAAGTTTCTATTTCTTTTGTTCCTTTTCCCCTTCAAAATAAAATCAACTCTAATTGTGCCTTTTGTCCCATCACAAAGGGGATGGGGGGGGGGATCAAGGATATTAATATCTCTTCCTGCACCGGAATCAATCTCCCTATTTAATCACCTCCTTTGCAGTCGGAAATATCCGCTAATTAATCAAATCCGAGTCTTTGTTTTTCGGTGCATAAGACGCTGGCATCGGGGTGGTTTATCATCGGAGATCAGTTGGGGGTTAATCCAGCCCCAGAAAGGGTTAATCAGGAGTACAAATTCTTAGAGCATCAGTTTCTGTATACTACACACATATATACAGGTATGGAAACTGTTATCCAGAATGCTCGGGACCTGGGGTTTTTCGGATAATGGGTCTTTCTGTAATTCGGATCTCCTCCCTTAAGTCTACTAAAAAAAATATTTAAACGGTAATTAAACCCAATAGGACTGTTCTGCCCCCAATAAGGGGTAATTATATCTTAGTTGGGATCAAGTACAGGTACTGTTTTATTATTACAGAGAAAAGGGAATCATTTAACCATTAAATAAACCCAATAGGGCTGTTCTGCCCCCAATAAGGGGTAATTATATCTTAGTTGGGATCAAGTACAGGTACTGTTTTATTATTACAGAGAAAAGGGAATCATTTAACCATGAAATAAACCCAATAGGGCTGTTCTGCCCCCAATAAGGGGTAATTATATCTTAGTTGGGATCAAGTACAGGTACTGTTTTATTATTACAGAGAAAAGGGAATCATTTAAACATTAAATAAACCCAATAGGGCTGTTCTGCCCCAATAAGGGGTAATTATATCTTAGTTGGGATCAAGTACAGGTACTGTTTTATTATTACAGAGAAAAGGGAATCATTTAACCATGAAATAAACCCAATAGGGCTGTTCTGCCCCAATAAGGGGTAATTATATCTTAGTTGGGATCAAGTACAGGTACTGTTTTATTATTACAGAGAAAAGGGAATCATTTAACCATTAAATAAACCCAATAGGGCTGTTCTGCCCCAATAAGGGGTAATTATATCTTAGTTGGGATCAAGTACAGGTACTGTTTTATTATTACAGAGAAAAGGGAATCATTTAACCATTAAATAAACCCAATAGGGCTGTTCTGCCCCCAATAAGGGGTAATTATATCTTAGTTGAGATCAAGTACTGATACTGTTTTATTATTACAGAGAAAAGGGAATCATTTAAACATTAAATAAACCCAATAGGGCTGTTCTGCCCCAATAAGGGGTAATTATATCTTAGTTGGGATCAAGTACAGGTACTGTTTTATTATTACAGAGAAAAGGGAATCATTTAACCATTAAATAAACCCAATAGGGCTGTTCTGCCCCCAATAAGGGGTAATTATATCTTAGTTGAGATCAAGTACTGATACTGTTTTATTATTACAGAGAAAAGGGAATCATTTAAACATTAAATAAACCCAATAGGGCTGTTCTGCCCCAATAAGGGGTAATTATATCTTAGTTGGGATCAAGTACAGGTACTGTTTTATTATTACAGAGAAAAGGGAATCATTTAACCATGAAATAAACCCAATAGGGCTGTTCTGCCCCCAATAAGGGGTAATTATATCTTAGTTGGGATCAAGTACAGGTACTGTTTTATTATTACAGAGAAAAGGGAATCATTTAACCATTAAATAAACCCAATAGGGCTGTTCTGCCCCAATAAGGGGTAATTATATCTTAGTTGGGATCAAGTACAAGTTACTTAGTTTTATTATTACAGAAAAAGGAAATCATTTTTTAAAACGTGAATTATTGGATTAAAATGGAGTCTATGGGAGATGGCCTCTGTAATTCAGAACTTTCTGGATAATGGGTTTCCGGATAATGGGTTTCCGGATAAAGGGTCCGATACCTGTATATTATATTCTGTGTATAATAGCTATAAACTCCGACGGAGTTGCCCTGTTTATTTACAGATTCGGGATGCTGTGTGTGTGACAGAAATCCTAATGTGTGCCTAATATTTGCACAAGTGTTACAGAGAAAACGTATCGGGAGCAATACATTATCCTGTACGGAGCAAAGCTAAAAAGAAAACTCTCTGTATTACACAGAGAACCCATATCCTGGGTGTAACTGGCTGTTAACAAACAGGGCTGCAGGTATGTACAATGGTCTTGGTGTTAGAGCCCATTATGTTGTATGGCTGCACAAAAATCAGTTTAGTCTGCAGCATAATGTGAAATGGGGTGGGGGGTTCTATACAAGGCTGGCTATTCCCTTTTGTGCATTACAACAGCAGTCAAGCAATATCAGTTGGGTCACTGGAAACTAAAAAAATTGCTGCATCTGGGTTTGCTTTATGGTATGCACTTGGCATGACTGGGCTGTAGATATAATTGGTTAAAGGGAAACTGTAAAAAATGAGTTCCAAGCAACTACCTAATATACAGTCATTAGGTGTTTTCAAAGGTTACAAATATTATCTGTAAATACTGAATGGTTCTGACTCTTGAAACTGAATGGTTCTGACTCTTGAAACAAAGTAGCGAAGCTCATCTCTTCTCTAGCCAAAAATCTAGCTCCGTTAATCGACTGGCATCCACTACATTGTTGCAATAGTCAGGAGCAGCTGTGGAAAGAATAGCAAGGGACAGAGATACAGCTTTCAGTAGCAATTACATTAGCAGATAAATCCTTAGTGAGCCAATGGCACGTCAGACTGCTGGAGGGTACGGCCGACAGTAGGGCAATGAGCATGTATCATACAGCGCAGGGATATCTAATCTGCACTTAACTCATAGATACATTATCCTGAGTACAGAAACATCTCTCTGACTGACAGGCAGTATATATATAATATAGAGATACAATATGCTGTGTATAAAGGAGAGTCATCTGTGTATAAAGAGATTAATGTGGGTTTTACAGAAATATCAATCTGCATTACTGGCAAATTCTGTAACCTGGGTATTAATGATATTCTATGAATGTGCCGTACCTGTAGTGTATTGTGTTTGTAAAGAGATGTATATAGATGACAGATAGATAGATGGATAGATAGTGGCCTGTATGTATATGTGAGGCGGCAGTGGCCTGTATGTATATGTGAGGGGGCAGTGGCCTGTATGTATATGTGAGGGGGCAGTGGCCTGTATGTATATGTGAGGCGGCAGTGGCCTGTATGTATATGTGAGGGGGCAGTAGCCTGTATGTATATGTGAGGGGGCAGTGGCCTGTATGTATATGTGAGGGGGCAGTGGCCTGTATGTATATATGAGGGTGCAGTGGCCTGTATGTATATGTGAGGGTGCAGTGGCCTGTATGTATATGTGAGGGGGCAGTGGCCTGTATGTATATGTGAGGGGGCAGTGGCCTGTATGTATATGTGAGGGGGCAGTGGCCTGTATGTATATGTGAGGCGGCAGTGGCCTGTATGTATATGTGAGGCGGCAGTGGCCTGTATGTATATGTGAGGCGGCAGTAGCGTGTATGTATATGTGAGGGGGCAGTGGCCTGTATGTATATGTGAGGGGGCAGTGGCCTGTATGTATATGTGAGGGGGCAGTAGCCTGTATGTATATGTGAGGGGGCAGTGGCCTGTATGTATATGTGAGGGGGCAGTGGCCTGTATGTATATATGAGGGTGCAGTGGCCTGTATGTATATGTGAGGGTGCAGTGGCCTGTATGTATATGTGAGGGGGCAGTGGCCTGTATGTATATGTGAGGGGGCAGTGGCCTGTATGTATATGTGAGGGGGCAGTGGCCTGTATGTATATGTGAGGGGGCAGTGGCCTGTATGTATATATGAGGGTGCAGTGGCCTGTATGTATATGTGAGGGTGCAGTGGCCTGTATGTATATGTGAGGGGGCAGTGGCCTGTATGTATATGTGAGGGGGCAGTGGCCTGTATGTATATGTGAGGCGGCAGTGGCCTGTATGTATATGTGAGGCGGCAGTGGCCTGTATGTATATGTGAGGCGGCACTGGCCTGTATGTATATGTGAGGGGGCAGTAGCGTGTATGTATATGTGAGGGGGCAGTGGCCTGTATGTATATGTGAGGGGGCAGTAGCGTGTATGTATATGTGAGGTGGCAGTGGCCTGTATGTATATGTGAGGGGGCAGTAGCGTGTATGTATATGTGAGGGGGCAGTGGCCTGTATGTATATGTGAGGGGGCAGTTGCCTGTATGTATATGTGAGGGGGCAATGGCGTGTATGTATATGTGAGGGGGCAGTGGCCTGTATGTATATGTGAGGGGGCAGTAGCGTGTATGTATATGTGAGGTGGCAGTGGCCTGTATGTATATGTGAGGGGGCAGTTGCCTGTATGTATATGTAAGGGGGCAATGGCGTGTATGTATATGTGAGGGGGCAGTAGCGTGTATGTATATGTGAGGTGGCAGTGGCCTGTATGTATATGTGAGGGGGCAGTAGCGTGTATGTATATGTGAGGGGGCAATGGCCTGTATGTATATGTGAGGCGGCAGTAGCCTGTATGTATATGTGAGGGGGCAATGGCCTGTATGTATATGTGAGGCGGCAGTAGCCTGTATGTATATGTGAGGGGGTAATGGCCTGTATGTATATGTGAGGCGGCAGTAGCCTGTATGTATATGTGAGGGGGCAGTGGCCTGTATGTATATGTGAGGCGGCAGTAGCCTGTATGTATATGTGAGGGGGTAATGGCCTGTATGTATATGTGAGGTGGCAGTGGCCTGTATGTATATGTGAGGGGGCAGTAGCGTGTATGTATATGTGAGGGGGTAATGGCCTGTATGTATATGTGAGGTGGCAGTGGCCTGTATGTATATGTGAGGGGGCAGTAGCCTGTATGTATATGTGAGGGGGTAATGGCCTGTATGTATATGTGAGGTGGCAGTGGCCTGTATGTATATGTGAGGGGGCAGTAGCCTGTATGTATATGTGAGGGGGTAATGGCCTGTATGTATATGTGAGGTGGCAGTGGCCTGTATGTATATGTGAGGCGGCAGTAGCCTGTATGTATATGTGAGGGGGTAATGGCGTGTATGTATATGTGAGGCGGCAGTAGCCTGTATGTATATGTGAGGTGGGGAGCGCTGGCTTTCCCTGACCCCATATAATGTGTTACTGCCCTGTATCCCACCTGCTCTGAAGCCTGAGTCTCCTCCCTTCTCAAGCTCTTATCTGAGCCGGCAGGCAGCCATTTATGAGCCCCAGCAATGTCTCCCCTGTGGCCTCACCCCAGGCTCTGTATTAAAGCTCTATGAGGAGACATACGGAGATTTGCTTTATAAGAGAGGGGAAACTAACAGCAATGGGGCACAGAGTATGCTGGGGAACTGTCTGGCCCTTCTGGAATGGAAATGTCTTGCCGGCTCCCCAAATCTCCAAATCTGAAAGGCTCCATTATATCAACAGAAACTATAATTATTTGCTAAAGTGATTATATCCCTGTGAATAACGCAGCATGGTATCTCCCGCTCATAGGCGCTACAGGTGGCTGCTTTGGTTCTGTTTGCTCTGCTTATCTTTTTCCCATACAACTAAACTGCTCTGCAAAAGATATTATCTTATAGTGATAACAGAACCAGCAGAGAGACAGGATCTTTCCCAGAATTCCCCTGCCAGTTCCCAGGATCCCCTGCGGCGGGG
Organism: Xenopus tropicalis; assembly: GCF_000004195.4. Lineage (NCBI taxonomy): Eukaryota > Metazoa > Chordata > Amphibia > Anura > Pipidae > Xenopus > Xenopus tropicalis. Next base: position 133,560,803 of record NC_030684.2, on the reverse strand, counting down.
CATGAACATGCCAGTTTGTTGCATTAGTTAATACATTTCTTAGCAGCAGCTTCAGCCCCTACTGAGCATGCTCCCTGAGCTTTACTAGTCATTGTTTACAATGGATACATTAGTTAATACATGTCAGACCCTACTGAACTTCAATTAAGTTTTAACGGGGTAAATACGTTTTAAAGCGTAAATAACCCTTTTAGCGGTGAGACTAACTTGTTTTGAGGAGAGTAGGAATCCGTTCCATTGATCTACTACTTCTATGATGTCACTAAGGTATTCGCCAAAGGCTCCCTGTGATTGGGTGAACACAGAGTGTACAGAAAAACCACGGATTCTGTTTGGGTTTGCCCTTTACTTACTACGGGCTGGTTCTCATTGGCTGGATGGCTAATGGGTGATTCTGAATGTATCTAAAAGTATATGGAAGGCAAGTTGTGGGTCCTGTCTGGACCCCCCTGTTTCTCCAGGCTGGTAGTTACTCCCCCTAATGGCAGGGGTGTTTTCTGTGCTTCTCCACTGAAAAATGCCCCATGTGCCCAGGGTCGGACTGGGCCGCCGGGACACCCAAACCTTGCGTCATTCCCCCTGCCCGACCGCTCCCCCCCCGATGTGTTAAATTTACACGCTCGGGGAAGGACGTCGGGTGGGGTGCCCTGCGAGGGGGGTAAGGGAGGCCCCTCTGGGGGGGAAGCTATGGGCGCAGGCCATATGGGCGGGCTATGGGCACGGGCCCCGGTGATCCCTTCACCCCCCAGTCCAACCCAACATGTGCCCAATAATCACTCTATGGGTTATATTGATCATGCTGTGCAAAAAGTGGAGTGAAGCATTATCGGTGATGTTGCCCAGGGCAACCAATCGGCAATTAGATTTCAACAGAAACCCTAAGCAAAGCATCTGATTGGCTGCTATCCAATCTATCCACTTTTTACACAGTATGATAAATATACCCCTTAGTGTTAGAGATAAAGTTCACCTTACCGTATTGGTGGGGGGCGGTGATTTGGCAACATTTATTGTATAGCGCTGCGAAATATGTTGATGCTTTATAAATAAATGTTAATAATAATAATAATCATAATGTAACTTTTTTTTAATTATCATTAGAGTAGGAGGATCGAAAAATCTGGACCAGCTTGACCAGTTTTTATTATTGTTATTGGTGCTAATAATGGCCATAGAGTAGTTTTGGTAGTAGGAGAAGGGTTAATCCCGCTTCCCCCCCCAGCCCACGCTGCTTAGCAGTAAGGAGATGGAGGGGCAGACCCCAGTGGCCCCGCTATTAGCCAGAGTCGGAAAGAAAATCATTTTCAGGAGATGAGTAAGTGTAAATGGCACAGTTTGCCGGCTCCTTCTGAGCTCCCGCGCCTGGCGGGGTGGCCCATTATTGCCTTTGTTAGCCAAAGCCAACAGATAAATGCATTTATTTTTATGTATTTTATATATCAATAGCAGAATCGTTGCGATGAGGCGGCTAAAAACGAAGCTCTGCGTGCTGCCGCTCAATCCATCCTGGTGGTAATGACTCACTTTTATTCGAAGGATCTCAAAGGGCAGCTCTTTATAAAGGGAAAATGCGTTTGGGCCCCCACTGGGGCCACTTTTACTTCTTAAGTTGTAGCGCGTTGGCCACACGTGGATTGCGGGCAGGGGCAGCGCACCGAGGGGCTGTGGCGCACACTGTATTTTGATCACAAGTCATCAAAATCCACTTATTTATTAGACTATTTATATAGTGCTGCCATGTTACACAGTGCAATGCAGAGATTGTACATCATTCCCACCAGTCCCTGCCCCAGTGAGCTTACAATCTAAGGCCCCTATCACATTCCCATCAGCCCCTGCCCCAGTGAGCTTACAATCTAAGGTCCCTATCACATTCCCATCAGCCCCTGCCCCAGTGAGCTTACAATCTAAGGCCCCTATCACATTCCCATCAGCCCCTGCCCCAGTGGAGCTTACAATCTAAGGTCCCTATCACATTCCCACCAGTCCCTGCCCCTGTGGAGCTTACAATCTAAGGTCCCTATCCCATTCCCATCAGTCCCTGCCCCAGTGAGCTTACAATCTAAGGTCCCTATCCCATTCCCATCAGTCCCTGCCCCAGTGAGCTTACAATCTAAGGTCCCTATCACATTCCCATCAGTCCGTGCCCCAGTGAGCTTACAATCTAAGGTCCCTATCACATTCCCATCAGTCCCTGCCCCAGTGGAGCTTACAATCTAAGGTCCCTATCACATTCCCATCAGTCCCTGCCCCAGTGAGCTTACAATCTAAGGTCCCTATCACATTCCCATCAGTCCCTGCCCCAGTGGAGCTTACAATCTAAGGTCCCTATCACATTCCCATCAGTCCCTACCCCAGTGAGCTTACAATCTAAGGTCCCTATCACATTCCCATCAGTCCCTACCCCAGTGAGCTTACAATCTAAGGTCCCTATCACATTCCCATCAGTCCCTACCCCAGTGAGCTTACAATCTAAGGTCCCTATCACATTCATGGACAAGTTTTTACAATTTGTAACATCAATGTTTTAGTCCCTCCTCCCCTGCCAGGATTTCAAATGATGCAGAGAGAGAAGCACTGTTTTGCAGCTGGATTTCGCCATATAATAACAATGCTATTTACCCATACTTTTTAAAAGAACAGATTACAGCGATATTAGGGGTTTCTTTGTTGTGTTTTTTAACAAATTTGGGTTCAGAAGCCGGAGTTCCCCTTTAAGTAAAATATATAAAAAAAATGGGGTAATTGTGTCAGGAAAGTATCCTTTTAAAATGTAATTGTAGAGAAAAAAAAATGTCTTTTTTTTCCAAGTGAATGTTTTAAATGATTAAAAAAAAACAAAGTGCCTGGGAAAGCATTTTAGCTCAGCTTAATTATTAAAAGTTTCTCTTTTTTTCCATGTATAATGGATGGGGATTTAATTTTATCTGCATACTCTATTCTCAGGGGTAATTGAAATGCTAGCCTATTGTTAGAAGCATTAGGTGGGACAGGTACTGCGAGACCAGGAGGCTTTCACATTAATCTTAAAGTACAAGTGGGGGGACCTATGATCCAGAAACCCCGTTATCCATAAAGACCGACTCATTACAAATAAGGCTGAGTTGACATGTCTGAGGGCCAGGGCTTTCTAGAAGATCTCTTGGTGGGCCCAGACCCAAGTCGACTGCAGCCAAGGATATCTCCCTTCAATTCATTCTTAGTCCCAAAGACAGAGAATAATGATGTCTTAGGGTAGCTTAGCCTCCCCAGAACATGACTGCCTTCCATGTGTAAGTACAGGTATGGGATCTCTTATCCGGAAACCCAAAGGCCATCTCCTATAAGCCAATAATTTTAATTTTTAAAAATGATTTCGTTTTTCTCTGTAATAATAAAACAGTCCTTGTACTTGATCCCAACTAAGATATAATTACCCCTTATTGGGGGCAGAACAGTCCTATTGGGTTTATTTAATGGTTAAATGATTCCCTTTTCTCTGTAATAATAAAACAGTACCTGTACTTGATCCCAACTAAGATATAATTACCCCTTATTGGGGGCAGAACAGCCCTATTGGGTTTATTTAATGGTTAAATGATTCCCTTTTCTCTGTAATAATAAAACAGTACCTGTACTTGATCCAACTAAGATATAATTACCCCTTATTGGGGGCAGAACAGCCCTATTGGGTTTATTTAATGGTTAAATGATTCCCTTTTCTCTGTAATAATAAAACAGTACCTGTACTTGATCCCAACTAAGATATAATTACCCCTTATTGGGGGCAGAACAGCCCTATTGGGTTTATTTAATGGTTAAATGATTCCCTTTTCTCTGTAATAATAAAACAGTACCTGTACTTGATCCAACTAAGATATAATTACCCCTTATTGGGGGCAGAACAGTCCTATTGGGTTTATTTAATGGTTAAATGATTTTTAGCAGACTTAAGGTATGGAGATCCAAATTACAGAAAGACTCCTTATCCGGAAAACCCCAGGTCCCAAGCATTCTGGATAACAGGTCCCATACCTGTATATAGTTAGAAACTTTTCCATCAAACAAAAATGCCACCTTCCTCCCCTGCTTACCCCAATCATAGGACTATATAGCACCTATAACATTTATCTACAGCGGGGCCCAAGATGTCAGGATCTACGCTGGGCTTTAGGAAGTCCAGTCCGACAATGCACACTAGCCCACAGCAAATACCCATCTGCCACCCTAATCACTTATTCTATAGATGATACCATACGACTACTTTTCATCAAAGATGGTGGACTTGGTTGTGTTGACATGTCACCCAGTAACCACTGTAGCGGCAGGGTAAGTGCGGAACACATACGTTTTGTATAGACAAGCACAACTCCTGTTTATATCTGAGCATCCCACAGATTCCTAAATCCCTTTTAGTTCTCTCTCCTGCCGACTGTCAGCTCATTAAAATGATATTTGGCACAGAGCAGCTCAGCAAATGCCACTCCGCTGTTGGGTAAGAGGCAGGGGGAGAAAAAGTGTTGATCTTGTGACTATGTGCAATGTGGAACTGACACGCTGGTTCTTACACACCAGGTTCAGTTGACACCACACTGTCGAGGCCCAGGGGTTGCCTTAATGCTGTAATATAAGTAGGGGCTGAAGGAAGTGCCTTTCTAGTAGAAAAATATTACATTCTCCTGTAATAAAGGTAACCCCTGCCGTTGTTAGCACTTGGAAACCCTAGTAACTGGGCTTTGGTTGCGATGTGGCCAGGGGCATAATGTGGCCTGACCAACAAAGTCCTAGAAAAGGGTTAATGTCTCTCTTGAAAACTCAACAGGCCTGTACCAGGATATGGATATATGATTAACAGGAAATGAGCTCATCTCCGATCACCTGACAGGAAATAATGCAGCTCTAACTGTAACAGGAAGTAGCGTGGGAGTAAAAGGCAGAACTCTGCCCATTCATTGGCTGATGGGGCCTAGCATGTATGTGTGCCTTGGCTTGTTTGTGTGCACTGTGAATCCTAAGATCCCAGGGGGCGGCCCTTAATTCTTAAAATGGCAGTTTTCTATTTAGGATTATCCAATGGCACATACTACTAAAAAAGTATATTGTTATGAGAAAGGTATATTTTGTTCTTTTATGCAATATATATTTTATAGATACCTACATTGTTCAGGGGTATTGTTGTCATTTAAATATGGAGCACATTTTTGTTTCTAAATAGTATTATAAGCAAAGGTCTTGGGTCCCCAGGTGTTTGTGGACTACCACTCCCAGCATGCTTTAACATACAGTGTAGGCATGCTGGGAGTTTTTTAGGGTGCCCTGAATCTATACTACCATATGTTTGTTTATCACCCCGCTGGAGTAAACTGGCGACAATTATTACCCAGAACTGTCTGCTTGTTGCTTTTTTCCCAGATTCCTGCAGTGGGGGCTTGTGGTTAAGCGGTCAGTTACGGAATTACCCAGAATCCCCCTGGCCTACAGTGGGGAAAAGGGCCGTGCAATTATGTGGTAATGGCTCGGCATGAACCAGAATCCCTTGCTCCGGTGGGAGCACTTTATGCCGTGTGATTATGTGGTTAGGAACTTTATTACCCACAATCCCTCATTGTGTTTCCAATAAGCCTCATATACATAGAAAATGATAGAAATATAGGGCATAATTAATACAAATATAGTCTCTTTTTCTTTATATGGCTGTCTTGATTCATACCATAGCTATTCTGGGGGCCCCCCTTGGCTGGAGTTTGTGCTGGGGGGTGTTAAATTAGTGTGGAGAGGAATTGTGCTTCACATCATTAAATTCCATTATCAGTCATGGAAGTGCATTTGAGAAGCTCTCCTAGAGGGCTCCGCGGCCTGTCTGTTTTGATTTACGTGCGCCACAAAATTAATTTAAAAGGTGTCACTTACACGGTAACCCTTTCGCTGCCCGGGGGTGACTAATAATGCATTGGGGCCCTGGAGGCCATACTGCAAAAAAGTACAAAGCGATTTCAAAATTGGTTTTCGACGCTGTTAGTGCCAAAGACTGCGGGCAGGAGAATCAACCCACGTAGCTTAACGGCTAAAGAAAATGAACAATCCCAGACACAGTGCAAAAGGCAGGGGGCACGTTTAAATGGAAGTATGGAAGGGCCTGGGGGGCTGCAATGTAGAAGAGAGTGGTCGGCACCTGTGTGTCCCTGGGCTAAACAGTAAATATTCCCATTCTTACCACCTAATCCATGCCAAATAATTAATGACCATTTTGTAGGGCTAATTGGCTTTTAGTCTACATGTATGCTGCAGGTTTTGGGCAGTCATGCAACATGACTGTAACAATAGCTAAATAAGCACACTGGATATGGATTTAGTGGGGGTCATTTATAGGCATCCTGGAGTCTGGGATCAGGTAAAAATAAATCTGGGTGCAAAGTAGCCCTGTCCTTAGCACCTGATGATAAATACAGGGCTCTATTATGGCCAGTGGACCTATTTTGTGTCTGAATTGCGTGCAACTGTGCCCATGTGTTTGCACTTTGCACCCTGCAAGATGGGCCCTTGGGTGTAAATAACTGTAATGACTAAGGTGCCAATTCATAGCTGTGCCTGTAGGGAACGAGGGCTATAGGTGGACAGGCAGGAAGGGTGGAATTAGAAGTAAGGGACCAGGTTTTATATGTTTTATATTACATAGACATTTGGGTTTGTGGCTCATCCTTATTGTACTATTATAGCACCCTGCCAGGTCCCAGAATCCTTTGTCTGCTATCTGCATTTTCCTCTATATATCTGAGTAATATAGAGAATTGCTGCCCAGTTTTTTTTTTTACTTCCGTGCATTTTTATGCCCCTGGAATGGAGCCCATTCTCGTCGTTTCTGCTGAGCAAGACTTCTGATCTAATATTTGGCTTGTGTCATCCCTTAAATTTTCTATTTAAAGTGACAGCACTTTGCCAGCATACTGATATATGGCCGGCACTCTCCTCGGGGGCTGATAGAACAGGAGGTTTAAATTTTTTTTAATCTACGCACATTTATTTAATTTATTTCCTTTTTAATCGACTGCAAAAAAAGTAAGAATATAAGCTCATTGTGAGCCCAGGCATTTCCTTCACCGCATAGTAATAGTAATACATATCCATTGTAAAAGCAATTGATGGTATTCCTTCACTGCAACCATTATACCGATCATTCCCTAGCCATTGCCCATGCTCAGGGGTGCTGGCAATCTATAGATTCTGGAATATACCAGAAGGACTTCTGTACAATCCCATAGGCAGTGCTTATTTATTGGCTAGTCAAGGCTATTTGGGCCTCTGTATATTTTGAATGCCAGTTTGTAGGGCTGTGACTCTTAATCCTATATGAATTAACTCCACTAACAAACCCCTCTGATGGTCTCTCCACCAAGTGCCTCCACTTGCCCAGGGCCTCCCAGTTGTCATCAGAAGTTGCCAAAGTTCCCAACTGCTATGCAGTGAGGGTGTGGTGGTGCAGATCTGGGGCATGTTAGAGGCATAAAGGGGCAAAAGCATGGGTTGGGGATGGAGAGGGAAGGGCACTAACTGCTATGCAGTGAGGGTGTGGTGGTGCAGATCTGGGGCATGTTAGAGGCATAAAGGGGGCAAAGCATGGGTTGGGGATGGAGAGGGAAGGGCACTAACTGCTATGGAGTGAGGGTGTGGTGGTGTAGATCTGGGGCATGTTAGAGGCATAAAGGGGGCAAAAGCATGGGTTGGGGATGGAGAGGGAAGGGCACTAACTGCTATGGAGTGAGGGTGTGGTGGTGCAGGTCTGGGGCATGTTAGAGGCATAAAGGGGAGAGGAAAGGGTGCAGGCCAATGCAGCAATCCATTCTTGCATTGAGCTATACCTGTAAGTATGTGGTCTGATACATTGGTTTTTTTCCTGCACTCCAATACATTCCTTTATGTTTCTAATACAGACAAGAACAAGAAGAATGTTCTAAAGATATTAGTGTCAGAACATAATATTAAAAGGCAAATATATATATATATATATATATGCAGAAGGGTGTATCATCAAACATACAAGTTCATAGGAATACTGATCACTACAGGGGGTAAAGGGGGGCCCTGCTATATTAGGATATTCCTAATATAATATTGGGCATCTTTATATAATTTGTGTCATTTTATGATTTATACGTCCTTTGCTGTCACTTTTTTGGTTGTTTTTCTATTCCGCCGGTCTCACTGTGAGCGAACTAACGGCTCCCTTGCTAAAATATTCGGGTTGCAGATAACTTGTGTATTATAGCTAACACAAGATAAAGATTCCCCTAATTGCCTGGCTTACCTACGGTTTTATCATCAAAGCAAGGCGTTATCCCCTCTCCTGCCCTCCCTCTCTCTTTATTATCTCTTAATTAATCACTCTGGCTTTCACACTTAGCAGATAATTAGTGTCTCCTGGGCACAGCGCTCATTTTCATAACCTCCCCGCTCCGAGGCAGAGAGAGGCAGGCCCGGCAAGACAGAGACGAGGCTTTAGAAGGCATCCATACTTAATAATGTTTTCACTCTTATCTTGAAAATATTGATGGAGGTGCTATCAGAATATGATAAAAAATGTGCACTACATTTCCAATTTGAAATAATGATTTAACTCCTTGCAGAAATATTCAGGACCAGAAATGATTGTCTATGTCACCTGTGTAAATACAGTACAATATGGGTGTATAAGTTATTCTGTGCACAAAACATTCCTTCTTTAGGCTAATTTAAATTAACTCTGCAGTGAAAGCTGCCATATAGTTTGCATTCTTCATGCAGCATCTACTATGGTCAGAAATGCTGTTGATTTTAATGGGAAATATTCTTGTCATGGTTGTGAAGGGGTAGTTCCCCTTTAAATTAACTCAATATGGTGCAGACAGCAAAATTCTGACACAGTTTGTAATTGGTCTCTATTTTCATTATTAGTTTTGTTGTGGTTTTTACCTATGGAGCAGCTGTCCAGTTTGTAATTTCAGCAGCTATCTGGTTACTAGAGGACACTTTATCGTAGCAACCAGGCAGTGGCTTTCAGTGTCTGACTGGAAGATTGATAGAAGAAGGCCTGAACATAAGGATAATACAGAAAGGCAACATTAACAAAAACATTTTGGGTTTAAAGTGGTGGCTCACCATTAAGATAACTTTTAGTATGTTATATAATGAAATTGGTCTTCATTATTTATTTTTTCTGGTTTGTGAATTATTTGACTATTTCGTCTGGATCGTTCCAGCTTTCAAATGGGGTCACTGACCCCAACAGCCAAAAAACTCTTGCTCTTTAAGGGCTCTGGCACACGGGGAGATTAGTCGCCCGCGACAAAACTCCCTGTTCGCGGGCGACTAATCTCCCCGAGTTTCCATCAGTTGCCATCCCACCGGGGAACATGTAAGTCGCCGGTGGAATAGCACATGCGGCGGCACGATTTTGGCAAATCGCCGAAAATGCCTTGCGAGGCAACTTAAGCGATTTGCCAAAATCGCCTGCGCAGCGTGTACCATCCCACCGGCGACTTACATGTTCGGCGGTGGGATGGTAGTTCGGGGAGATTAGTCGCCCGTGACAAGGGAGATTTGTCGCGGGGACTAATCTCCCCGTCTGCCAGAGCCCTTAGACTGCAAATTTATTTTTATTGTTACTTTTTTTTTTCCTTATCTTTCGGTTTAGTCCCTCTTCTAATGATATTCCAGTCTTTTATTCACACCACTGCCTGGTTGCTATGGTAAACAAGACCGTAGCAACCTGATAACTGGTGAAATGCCAAACTGGAGACCTGTTGAACAAAAAGCTAAATAAATGAAGAACTGCAAAGAATAAAAAATGAAATTGCAAATTGTCTCATAACATCACTGTCTACAACTGTCTAACTTTTAGTATGTTAAAAAATGGCCAATTCTAAGCAACTTTTCAACTGGTCTTTATCATTTATTTTTTATAGTTTCTGAATTTTTTGCCTTCCCGGCAGCCAAAAAAACTATTGCTCTGTGAGGCTACAATTTCATTGGTATTGTTACTTTTAATTACTTATCTTTCTATTCAGATCTTCTCCTATAAATATATCAGTTCTCGTTCAAACTACTACCTGGTTGCCCGGGTCATTTAAACCCTAGCAACCAGATAACTGCTGAAACTCCAAACTGGAGAGCTGCTGAACAAAAAAGGGAATTAAAAAAGAAGACCAATTGCAAAATGTCTCAGAATATTAATTTCTACATCATACTAAAAATGTACTCAAAGGTAAAAAAACCCTTGAAAATGCACCTCAGGAAGCGTTATAGACGGCATTCCAAGATGTTGCCAAGATGCACAGAGCTATGAGGTGATTTTATTCTTCGATTAAGAATAGAATATTTTTTTGTTTATGAAATTGTTTTGTGTCCTTCTGTGGCACATAGAGAGAGTAAACATTAGCTCTGACTGAGTTAAAGAACTAATGTGAATTTTGTGGTACTTATTCCTGCCTTGGCAGGATATTTTTTCTAGTGCAGTTGAAATACGACATTTAAACCAAAATGGCTCACTGCACAAACAGGGCTTCATGTTGTTATGATTATGATGTCACTTCCTCCCTCAGGGCTGTTTCTGGGGTATGGTTTGGCTCTTCATACTCCAGTAGAACTGAGAGCAATGTGTGTGTGTGAAATTGTTTCATTTCACCTCATTATCTCCTTATGACTGTTCACAGTTTCTTTATTATCCTTAATTTATACGGCGTTTACAAGAAATTGTTCTTTTGTGCTATGAACTGACAAAGATAAACTCATCACGATTCCATACTTTCATGTTTATGCGATTGTTTTGTTTCCTACTGTGGTCAAGCCAAAATGGCTGACCACAATTCAGGCCTGTGTCAGGATGATGATGTCACTTCCTCCCATTGAACCAGAGTTGCCAGATTTATTTTTCCAAAGTCAGTTTTAAAACCAAAAGTCATTTCGAAAGTAGCCCAAAAATAGCCCAATATGCGCAAAGAAAAAAGATAAAAGTATATAGCCCTGCACCCCCTCTCCAGTTACTGGGATGGCTGAGAATTCCCTCTGTGCCCAGTCCAGCTGGGAAGTCACTACAGAAATAGATTCCGAATGCTGCATTAACCCCAGACATGATATACATATGGGTGTGTTGAACTACAACTCTCAGAAGCCCTAAGAGATCCTGAGAGTTATACCTTAAGGATTAACTGCAGAAAGTAACAAATGGCAGCCCCCCCACATCACAGTAGAAAGTAATGGTACAATCTCACACTCTATAGAGCAGGGAGCAGGGTGTAGAACAGACAGGTTGAGCCTAAATAGAATAGAAATGGGAACCTCTGGCTATACTGTCCTATTGCATGCTGGGTATTGTAGTTTTATATTAATCCTAGCTGTAGGCTAATTGTTAGATACAAACTACATTACCCAGCATGCAGTGGGACAGGCACATCAGGTTTACTAGGGGAAAAAACTTTGGCTAGTTTCCAAACTACAAACCCGCCAAGGCTCCAAAAAATAGCCCAAATCTGTACCTCGGCAGGTTTGTACTTTGGAAACCCGCCTGGGCTTTAAATTAGTAGCACAATTTGGCGGGAAAACCTGGCAACCCTGCATTAAACTATTAACTCTTCATGAGGTGACTTGGCTCTGCGTATTAATCTAGAACTGATGTACTGTATATACTCGAGTATAAGCCATACTCGGAATATAAGCCAAGGTACCTAATTTTACCTAAGAAAACTGGAAAAACATATTAACTCGAGTATAAGCCGAGGGTGGGAAATGCAGCAGCTACTGCTAAGTCTCAATAATCAAAATAAATACCAATAAAATTACATTAAATGAGGCGTCTGTGGGGTATATGTTTTTAAATATTTATTTCAAAGAAAAACAGTAAACTAGCTCTGTAAGCGGAGAAGAGGGTCAACAAAAACAATATGGTATCAACAATGATTAGAAGGAGTACTACTCGCTTAGCTCAATCAGCAACCAAGCTAAAACACAAAGAGTTAAAGTCCTTCAAAACTATATATAGTTTCTATAGAATAAAAAGTGCAATATCTAGTGCAGAGAGGGACAGGTGGATGGTAGATGAATATGAATTTGGGAGCGGGCCAGGGCACTGGAGGGTCTGGTTGCGGGTGGCCTAATTTGCACACAAAGGACAGAGGGTGCTAGTCTAGAGGGACCCTTGGCCCCCGACTCGAGTATAAGCCAAGGGTAACTTTTTTCAGCACATTTTGGGTGCTCAAAAACTAGGCTTATACTCGAGTATATACAGTATGTGTGAGAAAAATGTTTTGTTGTTGTTTGTTTTGTTGTTGTTTGCAATTTCTTTATTATCCCTTTTTAATACAGCGTTTACCTGAAATTGTTAATTTCTTCTCTGAGGGAAAAAAAAACTCATCATTATTCCATATTCTCTGTTGTTTATGAAATTGTTTTGTTTCCTTCTGGGCTGCGGAGAGAAAAGAGATTTTTAGATATGACATGTTACTCTCTCCAGGTCATTATAAGCGCACGGCAGCGCCACGCCACCAACTCATTTACATGTTAATGGGCAGCTCGTTGCCTCCCTCTGCTCTGCAGGCCAACTTGGCGTTAGAGAGAGACCTCTCACTCCGTAATGGCCTCCAACAGAGGCTTGAAGTCTAAGATTGATTTAGAAAGCTTTTAAATGCGGATAAGTGGGTTTACCCCATTGCTCTTTAACCATTGAACCGTTGGAGTGTGTGTGTGTGTATGTTGGAGGCCAGTAGAACCGCTCACGTTTCCATGGCAACAGAACCATGATTCTAGTCTCTGGCAAAACAAAATGAATGGGAAAAAGCTGTTTTCCTACTTTTTGTAAACACCATTCTGTTTTCTCTGTTTTTCCTCTAAAACTATATCCATATCTTCTTGTATCTCCATAGCAGAGCCATCCTTAAGCAGAGGCAGATAACGGGAGCCGTGCTGCCCAATGCAGTTTAATAGGATAGTTTGGGGGCCTTTGTTAATGGCAACATTTTTCATTTATTTTTAGTGCAGGTACAGTATCCACTTGTTACCATTAGTAACACATAGTGCGTTTCTATGGCATACAGCCCTGTGCCTGACCTACGTTTATATACAGCTCTGCCAGCTGCTGTATTAACAACTCCTGAATCACCTGCTTTTTGACTTCTGTGGAGTATAGCAAGCAGAAACCACTGCAATTAGGGCCTCTCAACTACTAAGTACTGATTGCAGGTATAGTAGGGAGAGATGGTGCCTATAGTAGCAGTGGGGGGATAATAGCCTCTGGGAAGGGACTGGGGCTGTCGGATAGCAGGTATAGTAGGGAGAGATGGTGCCTATAGTAGCAGTGGGGGGATAATAGCCTCTGGGAAGGGACTGGGGCTGTTGGATAGCAGGTATAGTAGGGAGAGATGGTGCCTATAGTAGCAGTGGGGGGATAATAGCCTCTGGGAAGGGACTGGGGCTGTGGGATAGCAGGTATAGTAGGGAGAGATGGTGCCTATAGTAGCAGTGGGGGGATAATAGCCTCTGGGAAGGGATTGGGGCTGTGGGATAGCAGGTATAGTAGGGAGAGATGGTGCCTATAGTAGCAGTGGGATAATAGCCTCTGGGAAGGGACTGGGGCTGTGGGATAGCAGGTATAGTAGGGAGAGATGGTGCCTATAGTAGCAGTGGGATAATAGCCTCTGGGAAGGGACTGGGGCTGTGGGATAGCAGGTATAGTAGGGAGAGATGGTGCCTATAGTAGCAGTGGGATAATAGCCTCTGGGAAGGGACTGGGGCTGTGGGATAGCAGGTATAGTAGGGAGAGATGGTGCCTATAGTAGCAGTGGGGGGATAATAGCCTCTGGGAAGGGACTGAGGCTGTGGGATAGCAGGTATAGTAGGGAGAGATGGTGCCTATAGTAGCAGTGGGGGGATAATAGCCTCTGGGAAGGGACTGGGGCTGTGGGATAGCAGGTATAGTAGGGAGAGATGGTGCCTATAGTAGCAGTGGGGGGATAATAGCCTCTGGGAAGGGACTGGGGCTGTGGGATAGCAGGTATAGTAGGGAGAGATGGTGCCTATAGTAGCAGTGGGGGGATAATAGCCTCTGGGAAGGGACTGGGGCTGTGGGATAGCAGGTATAGTAGGGAGAGATGGTGCCTATAGTAGCAGTGGGGGGATAATAGCCTCTGGGAAGGGACTGGGGCTGTGGGATAGCAGGTATAGTAGGGAGAGATGGTGCCTATAGTAGCAGTGGGGGGATAATAGCCTCTGGGAAGGGACTGGGGCTGTGGGATAGCAGGTATAGTAGGGAGAGATGGTGCCTATAGTAGCAGTGGGGGGATAATAGCCTCTGGGAAGGGACTGGGGCTGTGGGATAGCAGGTATAGTAGGGAGAGATGGTGCCTATAGTAGCAGTGGGGGGATAATAGCCTCTGGGAAGGGACTGGGGCTGTGGGATAGCAGGTATAGTAGGGAGAGATGGTGCCTATAGTAACAGTGGGGGGATAATAGCCTCTGGGAAGGGACTGGGGCTGTGGGATAGCAGGTATTAGCAGATAATAGCTAACACAAGCCACCCACAAAAAATCTTCGGAGGCCCCTCAGCTGAAGCCAAGTGCGGTAGGGATAGATGGTGTTTGTAGCTCTGGAAACAGCAGCCTCTGACAATGGACTGTAGTGACTATGGGGTACTGGGATTTGTAGTTTATCAGCAGCCAAAAAGCTTTTAGTCCTATTTTATATAAATAATGAGCCCAAGGAAATCTGTCTTGTTCCAGGCCGAGCCACCACGGAAGACAACCCTATCTCTCTCACACCAAATGTCTTTTTTCTCTCATCCCACCCAACGTCATTAATCCTCTGTATTTTCTCTCAATGGCAGATAAGGAAAGAAAATAACAAAATAAGAGAAATATCTTTTTTTTAAGGTCTAGTTTGAAGAGTAATGTCCTGTCATTGTTGCCTTGGAAACAGGGAGATTATATAAACGAAATGGAAATCAAAACAGAAGCAGAGAAAAAAAAAAAGAGAGGGTGATAAAGATGCCAAGGTGGGGGGGGGGCAGAGAGAAGGACGCA
This sequence comes from Xenopus tropicalis, assembly GCF_000004195.4. Classification (NCBI taxonomy): domain Eukaryota; kingdom Metazoa; phylum Chordata; class Amphibia; order Anura; family Pipidae; genus Xenopus; species Xenopus tropicalis. Next base: position 133,545,783 of record NC_030684.2, on the reverse strand, counting down.
GTCAGCAAAAGAACAAGACTGATACCAGGAGGGGAAAAAAAACTTTTTTTTTATTTTGAATTCTAGAGTCCACTCTATTAGCAAAACTGTTTCCATAGCAACCAACACAAGATAAAGAGAGATAGTGCCTCTGAGCTGGTGTGTTTGTGTTTTACGAGGGCAGCCCAATAGGAGTAAATGTTTAAGAGACAGGAACCAAACCTTCCCGGGATAATTAAGTACCGAATGCTGAGGGTTTTTAGGCTGAATCGTTACCTACAGGGCATTGTCCGTGGGAACCCATTAAAATGTTCTGCACAGATCGATCAGATTCACAGGGGCACATCGTTACCCTTTCATTTCTCTTCTCCAACTTTTTAGGTTATTTGTCTAGGAAATTGTGAAAGAAATTCGATGGAAATACTCTCTCTGCTATTCTTTGTCTATGGAAACTGTAGGGCTTGGAGAAGAGGAAGCGAAGGCGCTGACATATCCGTTACATTTTTACATCATTAATGACATCATCATGAAGCAAAACCATAAACTTTACGACATATAATATATATGCTAGTAAATGACCTGCCAAAGCATTGGCATTTGATCTTTTCCCTTGAGCCACCATTTTGTGATCGGGGGTTTGTGAGATCAGTGCCCCATAGAAGTCATACTGTGTTTGGCCACTCGTACACTTAGGGGCCTATTTGTTATGTTGTGTAGAACGAACTTAGCTGAAAAACGGTGTAAAAAGCTGTATAAGATAAATGAAGAATTTACAAAAAAAGAAGTTGCTCTACGAAACAAAGTCTAACAAAATGATGCCATTTTTTAAGCGGCAGAGCCTGTCGATGTGTGGCGAATTTGGTCGCCATTTTTTTAATAAACTTGCCTCTTAGGGTTGCAACCTGGACGTTCATTTACTAGCCTTGCCAGTAAATTATCAACATAATTGCTAGTAAATGTGTAAAACCAAATGAATTCCTTTTTTACCTTGACCTATCACAGTGCTCCATTACCTCTTATAAGTACAGGTATGGGCTCCCTTATCCAGAAACCTGTTATCCAGAAAGTTCCAAGTTACGGAAAGGCCATCTCCCATAGACTCCATTATAAGCAACTAATTCTAATTTTTTTTCTCTGTAATAATAAAACAGTACCTGTACTTGATCCCAACTAAGATATAATTACCCCTTATTGGGGGCAGAACAGCCCTATTGGGTTTATTTCATGGTTAAATGATTCCCTTTTCTCTGTAATAATAAAACAGTACCTGTACTTGATCCCAACTAAGATATAATTACCCCTTATTGGGGGCAGAACAGCCCTATTGGGTTTATTTAATCGTTAAATGATTCCCTTTTCTCTGTAATAATAAAACAGTACCTGTACTTGATCCCAACTAAGATATAATTACCCCTTATTGGGGCAGAACAGCCCTATTGGGTTTATTTAATGGTTAAATGATTCCCTTTTCTCTGTAATAATAAAACAGTACCTGTACTTGATCCCAACTAAGATATAATTACCCCTTATTGGGGGCAGAACAGCCCTATTGGGTTTATTTAATGGTTAAATGATTCCCTTTTCTCTGTAATAATAAAACATTACCTGTACTTGATCCCAACTAAGATATAATTAATCCTTATTGGGGGCAGAACAATCCTACTGGGTTTATTCAATATTTAAATAATATCTAGCAGACTTAAGCTATGTGGGTCCAAATTACGGAAAGATCCCTTATCCGGAAAACCCCAGGTCCCGAGCATTCTGGATAACAGGTCCCATACCTGTACTCAGTTCCAGCACATTCATTTTCCACCCTGTCTACCCATCTTCCTGCCTCGAGATATCAACGCCAAACAGGCAGTTACGTCACTGCCCACCCCCACCAAAGGCTGGTAGTACTTGATTGGCCCATGTATGCCCGCCTTAAGTTACACCCCCACACTTTTTGTAGGGCATTATGAGATAGCAGGGGATTGGAGGAAACAAGACAGATAACTAAAGTGAACTTGTTGCCTTTCTTCTTCCTCTAGACCAGGTAGAATCTACGGACCTGAGTAAATATGCATATACATATACATGTAGGACATGCCTCAGCTGAGGTAATATTTACACACAACTGGCATTTTTTTCTCATTTAATGGCAATACTATAGAAACACGTGTCAGTATATACACTGCATATATCTAAATATCTCCTGCAATGTGCCATTAACAGCAGAATCGCATGAGAATTCAGATTTCCCCCCAGGCTAACATTACAGCGCTAAGCTCGCACTGATGCACGCTTCCCTCCAATTAACGTATATACCTGAAAGGGTTTGTGTCCTCGGTTTGTTTTGTGCTAATGGCATTTAATGGTTTCTTTGCTTCGCGTCGGTTCATGTGGCGCATCATTTGTCAGTGAGAATGCTCTCTGCTCCCTGCATGTGGAATGCCAACTTTTGTGCAATTTACAGCAGGTTCCTAATGACTGACAAGAAACATGACAAAATGGCGGCTGGATCCCGCTGGCTACAGTTCTATGAAGCTCAGTAATCGCACTGAAACAGTCCCAATTTAGCGTCAATGTTTTGGGCAAGCCCCCCCACCCCGGATGACCAACCTTGGTTCAGGGTTACAGTTATAGAAAAACAACTATTCAGCCATAAACCCAACAAATCAGTTTTCACCCCAAATCTCACCCTAACTGAGATTGGGCTCTATGGGGTACCCAAGACAAATATACATTGATCCCATATTTTACCTCCTTCTGGCTGCCCCATGGTTTGGGAACCACTGTTATAAAGTCACAATCTTCATGTTTCCACTGAATTTTATATAACAGTAATGTTCAAATACACTTTTAAGCTTGATTGTGATTATGATTGCGGCAGTCCAAAGGCCTGGATACTGATTTGGATACTTTTGAGAGACTGTGTTGAAAAAGGATTAAAAAGGTTCCTCCTAATGGGATGTTTTTTGAAGCCTCCATTATAGGCCATTGCCATTTTTAAGCATTTCCCCTCTGATTCCGATGTGCGCATGTGGAGTGGGCAATTTGCAATGTGAAAGAGGGGGGGACGATTTTAGGTGTGTGGGCGCATAGTGACCGCGTCATTGGTTGCATCCATTTTTCCGGCTTACACAAAGATCTCCCAGCCTTATTCTCATAGTTGACCCTATTGCCATAGCCATAAATTATGGGCATTTACTAAAGCTCGTTTTTTTCGATTTGAGTTTTTCGGTGCTGAAAACTCGATTTTGTCACGGAAATAAACATGATTTTTTTGAGATTTATTATGTGACAAAACCGTGACTTTTCCGAATGCTAAAAAACGCCAGCTAAAACCTATTGAGATCATGTAGAAGTCAACAGCAGATGTTCCTTTTACAACTAAAAGATCTTGGTGATTATAGAGCTTTTCAGGGGGTAGAGTAAAAGGATGTACTGTACCAGCAGTGGTGTAACTTGGTCACTCCAGGCCCCCCTGCAGAAAAATCCTCTTGGAGGGGTCCAGCACAACATGCCCCTCCTCCCCTGTCCCCCCTCCTGGCCCTCTCGCATCACACCGACCGCACAGCTATAATTAAAGGTGGGAAAAGCTGGAGAAGGGGGACCATGGTATAGCAGACCTTACGGTCCAGGCCCCCATGTTGCCCGGGGCTCCCCGTGGGGTCTGCTGTATACATAGTTACGCCACTGTCTACAAGTTAAGGTGCCCATACACATTAAGATCCGCTCACTTGGAGAGGTTGCCAACCGAGCGGATCTTCTACCGATATCCCCACCTACAGGTGGGCAATATCGGGCAAATTTAGGCCTTGGGGCCAAACAATCTAATTATAACGGCGGCAATGGGCGCAGTTGGTTCGGGGACCGCATCAACGAGCCGATGCGGTCCCCGATCCAACTAAATCTTCTAACCTACCTGATTGATATCTGCCCAATTTCACGCCAGATAATGGTCAGGCAGGCCCGTCATTGCTGCCCCTACATGGGCAGATAAGCTGCCCAATCGATCTAAGGGACCAATATCGGCAGCTACAATCTGCCCGTGTTTGCCCACCTTTATTCTTGGCTTATGTGTATTATATCTGATTAACCCATCTATGGACCCCTAAGGTGCTTTCACAGACTTCAGTCCACCTTATAGACTTGTATTTTTATGCCTTCATTGTTTCAACAGAGTTTCTTCTCCTGTGGACCTTTGGGTTTAACAGATAATCTTTGCACTGGATAGAAATAGTGAAATTGCTCTGGTTTCTCCGATTCCTTATAGTCCTGTGAAGCCAACGATTAAGCACATAGCCGTATCCAGCCGGGTCTCATTCTCTTTGATGTAATGTAGGTCCCCGGGCAAAGAGTTTAACTGGTTTTTACAAAAGCAAAGAGGAAACTTGCAGCCAGAGAAGAATTTCTCTAGGTTACAGAGGCATTTTTTTAAGCTTTAATAGGGAAGCTCTCTCACACCCATAACTGTCATGGTCCACCTACTGCTATAAATGAGGTTGGGGAATTGGAGACCACAATTCGCATTAAAATGGAGGGGGAAAAAAAAACTGGATCCCAAAAGAGCGATCATTTATTAAATATGAGCAGGCTCCATTCCGTATCCCTTTATGGAAGATATCTGCATATTTTATCTGCACAAAAAAAGCTCATCAAAGTAATAGCAAAACCTTTGTGATACGACCTAAGACTATGGTATCCAGCATTTTCATTGGTAATTCTACTCATGTTTTAGGCTTGTGGTATCTGTAGCGTTCAGGTGTATGGTACGTGTAGTATTCTGAGTGGTGATATTAGATTTTAATAGAATATTAGATTATAACCAAATCTGTACCTTCTGTACATCTTTATCTAGACCTACAACTGCCCACCATCACAATGTCCCTTCTGTTAGCCTTCTAAAACCATTCTAGATCCAATGTTTGTCCAGAAGAATGTTCTATACGACAACTGGCCCCTATCACAGTGTCCCTTCTGTTAGCCTTCTAAGCATTCTAGATCCAAAGTTTGGCCAGAAGAATGTTCTATAATACAACTGCCTGCCATCACAGTGCCCCTTCTGTTAGCCTTCTAAAACTATTCTAGATACTCTATACTACAACTGCCCACCATCACAATGTTCCTTCTGTTAACCTTCTAAAACCATTCTAGATCCAAGTTTAGCCAGAAGAATATTCTTTACTACAACTGCCCACCATCACAATGCCCCATTTGGTACTCTTCTAAAGCCAATCTATAACCAAAGTTTGGCCAGAAGAATGTTCTATAATACAACTGCCCACCATCACAATTCTCCTTCTGTTAGCCTTCTAGAAGCATTGTAAATCCAAACTTTGGCCAGAAGAATGCCCCTTTTGGTACTCTTCTAAAATCATTATAGATCCAATGTTTGTCCAGAAGAATGTTCTGTACTACAAATGCCGGCCATCACAATGCCCCTTCTTTTAGCCTTCTAAAACCATTCTAGATCCAAAGTTTGGCCAAAAGAATGTTCTATACATCAACTGCCTGCCATTACAATGCCCCTTATTTTAGCCTTCTAAAACCATTCTGGATCCAAAGTTTGGCCAGAAGAATGTTCTATACTACAACTCCAGCCATTACAATGCCCCTTCTTTTAGCCTTCTAACTGCCCACCATCACAATATCCCTTTTAGTAGTCTTTTACAAACATTCTAGATCCCAAGGTTGGGCAGAACAATATTCTATAATACAATTGCCCACCATCACAATACTCCTTCTGTTAGCCTTCTAGAAGCATTGTAAAACCAAAGTCTGGCCAGAAGAATGCCCCATTTGGTTCTCTTCTAAAACCATTCTAGATCCAAAATTTGGCAAGAAAAATGTTCCATACTACAACTGCACATCATCACAATGCTCCATTTGGTACTCTTCTAAAACCATTCTAGATCCAATGTTTGTCCAGAAGAATGTTCTATAATACAACTGCCCACCATCACAATGCTCCTTCTGTTAACCTTCTAAAACCATTCTAGATCCAATGTTTGTCCAGAAGAATGTTCTATAATACAACTGACCACCATCACAATGCTCCTTCTGTTAACCTTCTAAAACCATTCTAGATCCACTGTTTGTCAAGAAGAATGTTCTATACTACAACTGCCCGCCATCCCACTGCCCCATATGGTACTCTTCTAACACCATTCTAGATCTAATGTTAGGCCAGAAGAATGCTCTATACTATATTGGACCCTATACAAGAAGATGATGTTCCCTCAAGTGGCTTATTACTGCGGCATGGGAGGAAAGCAAGCCATCAGTCATGAAAGGCACTAACAATCATCCCATTCTGTAAACAATCGACCTATAATGATCTCTTGGTAGAACATTTCTGGATGGGGCTTGCTAATAAACACTCATTTATAAAGTAAACTCAGTGGTAGCTAGACATATAGCAATGTGTATAGGTACGTATGTAAGTGACCTAGGCATCTGAATGCTATAAAATAATAAGCCCTGTGTAAGAAAGTGAATGCCTGCTTGTTGGACTGAAAAATGAGCCTCTTATTAGGAACTGATGTTTTGCTCATTCTTCACTGGGGGGTTCCCCCCCCCCCCCCCACCCTCGGCATTCTCACAGTGATCTGAAACACATGTTGTGAATCAGTTACATTGGTGTTATACTGCTCCTCTGTGACCCCAGAGATGCCTTTAGGAGGAGGGGGGTGGGTGAATTACGAGAGACTGCCCTGGGCCATATCAAAGCAGCATTTGTAAGTAGAAGAAGAGGGGAAGATACAAAAGGGCAAGAGGAAGACAGTAGGGAAAGATGGCTGCACTTCATATTTGTATTGCCCAACTTGTGGCCCTTGGTTGAAAGGCTAAGGTAACCGCATACTTGGATTAGGGGCTTTAGAGGTGGGGATAATCCCCCCCACCCCATTCACTTCTATGGCACTCACCTGAAATCACTTATCAGTTGTCTGTTGCTTTAGAGACGCACAATTGTCAAGGGTATAGTTTCCCTTTAAATGCCCATACCAGAACTTTTGGGATTGACTGTGTGTTTTACTACTTTATTCGGCGTGCAATAAAAATAAATGCAAGAGCATCATTCCTGACTCGCGAACACGAGATCTCGTGGATGCAATGAGCTATTTCCATGAGTCGGTGCCCATTCTAGCGCTTCCAGTTTATTGGGGTTATACGCAGTATCACCCAGAATTAATGAACTGGTTGCCAGCTCTCTACAAAGCCTTCCAGTTTATTTAAGGGGAAATGCCTCCGCCTAGGAATCAAATGTGTTGTTTTCATATATCTTATATAATGTATTTGGCTTCCTTTACCCCTGTGCAATCATTCTACTTCCTGCTACTTCCTACGCAACGGTGCGGTGATGCTTTACAGCACAGCTGTTCGGCCATTTTTCTATAGATCTCTGCTGAATTCGTGACTTTCTATGCTGAGATCATCGACTTTTATCACAAAGTTTTGAAGTTTAACTGTAAACCCTAAATTTTAGGACAATAACAAGCCTGGGCTTACTCAAAAGAGGTGCCCCTATCTGCCCAAACTCCACCCGGCCTTCCAAACCCCACCTGCTTGGCAAGCCCAGTCCTTCTTTCTACAATCTGGGCCCCCCTGATTTGCCCAGGCCTGTGACACAAGTCCCCAATAGCAGCCCCGGGTGAAATGTGCAGCTCCATAAGAGTGGCCCATGTTTGTATATAGGAACTTCAAGACCCAAGCCTAGGACGGCAGCTTTATTGCGATGGCCCCAAGGTGCCTATATATATAACAATGGTAGCGCCAGACCCATATATATATAAGTTGACCCTTCTTGGATAAAAGATCTATTTTTCCCTCCTCCTTTTTGTCCCAGAAGAACCTCTACTGCAGCCATGTGGCTAGTAGCCCTAAGTCTTACAGAACCCTATTACAAAGCTGTTCTCCCCTTACAGAAGAGTCCTACTTTCTTTAATTTATACCTCTGAGCTTTTTTCCCCACGTGGATTTTCTATTTAAAGGTTCTCTCCATTATGTTTTCCTGACATCGGACCACCATCTGCATGTTCCCCTCCGCCGGGAATTCCTTTATGAAACCGACAGAACGATAGCACATTGCTTCCTTCCTCGCACATGGATGAAAGTCACTCATGAACAGCCCATTAAAATGTAACGAGGTCCTGGGACCCCCAGAAATAAGGGGGGTAAAAAAAACTCTTCTGCTTGTTTATTTATGTTTCTATTTCCCCTCTTCCTCTGCTCATTCTTCATTCCTCTGATCTTCTAGCTGGGGACGGGGAGATACTGTGCTCGGGTTAGCTGCAGATGTGCTGCCTGTAGTAGATCAGAAAGAAGGAGCCCTGCTGAGTGCTGGACCTAGAGGGGAAGTCTCTTGCCTTGTTCTCAATGAGCTCTTTGACCTCCAGAGGCCTATAGAAGCAACAAAGTCACCCATTGTGGCTGTTTTTAATATATACCAGGCTTCTGCAGGGAGCTGATGTGGCTGCGGGTTCATTAAGGAAGCCCTTCCTATGCTGATGGTATAATCTCCTTTCCTCCATTATTTATAGCAGTTTCTACCTACCTACCTACCTTCTTGTTATTGTGCAGCTTTATGCAACTGGAGGGGGGCATAGACAGTACTGTTTCTATTTTTGCTGATGACACAAAATTGTGCAAAACTATAAGTTCCATGCAGGATGTGCCGCTTTGCAGAGCGATTTGACAAAATTAGATAACTGGGCAGCAAACTGGAAAATGAGGCTCAATGTTGATAAGTGCAAAGTTATGCCCTTTGGTAGAAATAATATAAACGCAAACTATCTACTGAATGGTAGTGTGTTGGGGGCATCCTTAATGGAGAAGGATCTAGGGGTTTTTGTAGATAACAAGTTGTCTAATTCCAGGCAGTGTCATTCTGTGGCTACTAAAGCAAATAAAGTGCTGTCTTGTATAAAAAGGGCATTGACTCAAGGGATGAAACATAATTTTGCCCCTTTATAGGTCCCTGGTAAGGCCTCACCTTGAGTATGGGGGCAGTTTTGGGCTCCAGTCCTTAAGAAGGATATTAATGAGCTGGAGAAAGTGCAGAGACTGCAACTAAACTGGTAAAGGGGATGGAAGGGTTAAACTATGAGGTGAGACTGTCGAGGTTGGGGTTGTTTTCTCTGGAAAAGAGGCGCTTGCGAGGGGACATGATTACTCTGTACAAGTACATTAGAGGGGATTATAGGCAGTTGAGGGATGTTCTTTTTTCCCATAAAAACAATCAGCGCACCAGAGGTCACCCCTTTAGATTAGAGGAAAGGAGCTTCCATTTGAAGCAGCGTAGGGGGTTCCTCACGGTGAGGGCAGTGAGGGGGTTGGGGAATGCCCTGCCGGGGGATGTTGGGTAGGGGGTTCCTCATGGTGAGGGCAGTGAGGGGGTTGGGGAATGCCCTGCCGGGGGATGTTGGGTAGGGGGTTCCTCACGGTGAGGGCAGTGAGGGGGTTGGGGAATGCCCTGCCGGGGGATGTTGGGTAGGGGGTTCCTCACGGTGAGGGCAGTGAGGTTGGGGAATGCCCTGCCGGGGGATGTTGGGTAGGGGGTTCCTCACGGTGAGGGCAGTGAGGAGGTTGGGGAATGCCCTTCCTAGTGATGGGGTAATGGCAGACTCTGTTAATGCCTATAAGAGGGGCCTGGATGAGTTCTTGAACAATCAGAATATCCAAGGCTATTGTGATACTAATATCTACAGTTAGTATTAGTGTTTGTATATATAGTTTATGTATGTGAGTGTATAGATTGGTAAGTATAGGTTTGTGGGTGCTGGGTTTACTTGGAAGGGTTGAACTTGATGGACTCTGGACACCGTCTTTATATAAACATTCCAAGGCTTTGTTAGCATTTCCCCTTTAACTCCCAGCCAGGGGTGCAGGGGCAATTACTTTTACAGTAGGAGTCAGGGTTGTAAATGGGATTCCAGCCTCCAGAGTCATAGCGGTGACTGATATTAACCCACTGGTGTCACAAAGAAGGCAAACCCAACAGGGAGCAGCGGTGGTAATGAACGCCATTAACGACATACCCAGTTGGCTAATGATTCCTACAGATCCCAGGGGTGAAAAAGGTGAATATTCCCTTTTCCACGTGTCAATTGATTTCCCACAATGCCTTGCACAGGTCCGATGGCTTCTGCTACATGGTGTTAAAAATTCAGAAACATTTTTGAACATTTTTGGTTATTGGAGAGTTGCTTTAGAATAACATTGTCCTTCATTATGGCCTTCAAGCTGCCTTTATATTATTATTATTATTGCATTGTATTGACCAAAGCATTTCTCTCTCTCCGTCCAATATCTGTTTAGAGGTTGGGCTTATGTCGACTGGAAAATCCATTTATTGTTGTAAGGCCCATTTAGAACTGATGGTTGCCTAAGGATAGATCGTTAGATCAGGGTGCATCTGGGTCCTACTAGAGAAACTGACTTTAAAGGGGTAGTTCACCTTTAAATTAACTTTTAATATGTTGTAGACATTGATATTCTAATGCAATTTGCAATAGGTCCTTGTAGATTGTAAGCTCTTTTGGGCAGGGCTCTCTTCCCCTCTTGTATCGGTTATTGATTGCTTTATATGTTACTCTGTATGTCCAATGTATGTAACCCACTTATTGTACAGCGCTGCGGGATATGTTGGCGCTTTATAAATAAATGTTAATAATAATAATAATAATAGGTCTTCATTTTTTATGTTTTTTTCAGTTATTTAGCCTTTTGTTCGGCAGCTCTCTAATTTGGTATTTCAGAAGCTATCTGGTTGCTAGGGTGCAATTTATCCTAGCAACCAGGCAGCGGTTGCAACAAGAGTTGGTAATATGAATAGAAAAGGGCCTACATAGAAAGAAAAGTAATCAAAAGTAACAATTACAATACAATTGTAGCCTCACGGAGCAATAGTTTTTAGCTGCCGGGGTCAGTGACCCCCATTTAAAAGCTGGAAAGAGTTAGAAAAGGGAAAGCAAACAATTCAAAAAAACTATAAAAAATAAATAATAAAAACCAGTTACAAAGTTGCTAGGAATGGGGTATTCTGTAACATATTATAAGTGTACTTTACCTTTAAGAGTACCTGGGCCCACCCACTGACATCATTAGGGGCGGTTCATATGGGAGAGGAGAATTCTTAAAGCAGTGCCCAGTACCTGCCTGCAGGTAGCCTAGCGGGGTAATTAGGTGGTGGCCATCTTGGTTAAAAATGTCAACTAGACCAGCCCAGGGCCACCGGGATTTTGGGGGATATTCCCCAGTATCCTGTTGGGCTAATCCAACCCTGAATCCGGTCAAAGCAATGGCCAGCTTTACTAGCCCACTTTCTGAAAGTGAGACTATTGAAGATATGTAATAAAAGACATTAAGTTTGCCCAGGGGCAGTAACTCCATAGCAACCAATCAGCAGGAAGCATTTACCAATCACCTGTTTAAAATCAAACATCTTATTGGTTGCTATGTGTTACTGCTCCTGGGCAGACTTAGTGCCTCTTATTACATATAGGGGTATCTTTTGCGCTTGTGCTGTGATACTTATGGCTAATGTAAGCTTTACTTATGCTCTTCTTGCTGCGATGAAAGGTTCCGCCGCGCATTGTTCCCTTCCAATGTAAAAAATGAGCTGCCACGGCCTGCAACAAAAAAAAAGCAGATTCATACGTGAGCCCCCCCGAGTTTATGTTATTCTAGTAAACAGTGGCACTTACCTGCCTTACTGGTGTCAGTACAACACAGGGAATAAAGCAGGAGGTATCACCATCCCCACACGTGCACAACAAAGGCCGCCGAGTGAATGGGCCACGCGTTCTGTGCCCAATGTGAGAAGAGAAAAGAAGTGAAGGAGGTATCACCAAGGAAACAATTCAGGCCCAAAACAATGCGCAATGAGCCCGGGGAGAGGGGGAGATAACTGCTGTGTATTTATTCTATTTACATAAGTGATTTAACCCCTTCCCACAACTAAGCCCAAGCTTTACTATGTACAATTATACCTTAAGAAAGGTAAAAACTCCATTTGCTTTACTTGCCCTTATTCCATTGTATTGGCTTTATCTTTGTCATTGTCTTATTGGAAAGTCTGCTTGCCAATAAGTGCTTAGAATCTTATCACAATATTCCAAGGGAAGGGGGCGGGGTTACCTAGCAGCTCAGAAGGCGTGGCATGTAATTGGGGAGTGGCCAAGCAAACATGGCACTTTCCATAGCATAGGCAACTCTGTGGATTTTCTATAGCCTGTAATAACCACTAAAGCCAAAGTTACTATATATCTACATATTTCATCGTCCAGTGCATCATTCAGCTGGGAGGGGTGAGGGTATAATGACTCTTTAAATGTATATCTTTATTTATAAAGTGCTACTTATGTACGCAGCGCTGTACAGTAGAATACATTAATACAAACAGGGGGTTATTAAGATAATAATAGATAAATACACAGTATAACAATAAATACAAGATACAGTTGCAACAAGTTATGAGTCAAAGGCACAAGAGGATGGAGGTCCCTGCCCTGTAGAGCTTACAATCTATATGGGAGGGTAAGAGTCAAAGGCACAAGAGGATGGAGGTCCCTGCCCTGTAGAGCTTACAATCTATATGGGAGGGTAAGAGTCAAAGGCACAAGAGGATGGAGGTCCCTGCCCTGTAGAGCTTACAATCTATATGGGAGGGTAAGAGTCAAAGGCACAAGAGGATGGAGGTCCCTGCCCCGTAGAGCTTACAATCTATATGGGAGGGTAAGAGTCAAAGGCACAAGAGGAAGGAGGTCCCTGCCCCGTAGAGCTTACAATCTATATGGGAGGGTAAGAGTCAAAGGCACAAGAGGAAGGAGGTCCCTGCCCCGTAGAGCTTACAATCTATATGGGAGGGTAAGAGTCAAAGGCACAAGAGGATGGAGGTCCCTGCCCCGTAGAGCTTACAATCTATATGGGAGGGTAAGAGTCAAAGGCACAAGAGGATGGAGGTCCCTGCGCCGTAGAGCTTACAATCTATATGGGAGGGTAAGAGTCAAAGACACAAGAGGATGGAGGTCCCTGCGCCGTAGAGCTTACAATCTATATTCAATATATTCCTATAGAAGTTAAGTTTTTTCTTGCCTTCCTTTCCCTTGCCTCAGCTAATTAAGTGGAGAGGTTACCCCATACTGTGGGTGTTAGGGTGTCCTTTGTTTAATGTTATTAGAATGTATTTATAAAGCGCCAACATATTGCCCAGTGCTGGACAATATCAGTGTTTATTTTCCCTACGGCAGCTCCGCGCCATGTGGAATAAACTTGCCAACTCCTAACCCGTTCCAGCTTCCAGATTCAAAGTCACGGGAAAACAACGAAGGGACATTTTGTTCCCAGAAATACACATTTTAGGGTCTCTGTCCCAGTTTATCCCACCGCCGGGTGAGCTGTTAAGTTACCCTTTACTCCGACGGGCCTGTAAAGACAGGACTGGAAAGTGTGGGGTTAATGACGAGGTCTGTGCATCTCTCAGAGCAGGAAATTCCTGGAATTCCTCACTGGTGGGGTCATTGCAGAGCTGAGACTGCAGGGGAAATACAGGAGGGGGAAGGGATAGGGAGCGCACACACAGGGAAACAGGCAGGGGGCAGGGAGGCAGAATGGAGCAGGTAGGGGTAAGAATATTTGGGGGATTATAGTGGTGGGGTTAGTAGAAGGATTAATGCCACAGCCTGAGTGCTTTCTAATAGAACACAATACAAAGAGTATTATCTTTTGACTGAAGGGTCAAGGGTGCAACTGAAAAATGCTTCCCCCAAGGCTCCAGCAAAATATCACATGTAACGGCATAACTGTGCGTAGCATTGTCTTTGTGAATTCTACCTTTATTTAGATTTATTTCAAAGGGCAACTCTCTACTTAGCAAAGTTAGACTTAGACTGTAAGCGCCACTGGGGCAGGGACTGATGTGGGACACGGCCAATAGGAAGCCTGCTGCTGCTGCACTAGGGTCTGCGCATGTAGTTCTTGTTGTACAGGTATAGGACCCGTTATCCAGAATGCTTGGGACCAAGGGTATTCCGGATAAGGGGTCTTTCCGTAATTTGGATCTTCATACCTTAAGTCTACTAAGAAATCAATAAAACATTAATTAAACCCAATAGGATTGTTTTGTATCCAGTAAGGGGTAATTATATCTTAATTGGGATCAAGTACAAGGTACTGTTTTATTATTACAGAGAAAAGGGAATCATTTAACCATTAAATAAACCCAATAGGGCTGTTCTGCCCCAATAAGGGGTAATTATATCTTAGTTGGGATCAAGTACAGGTACTGTTTTATTATTACAGAGAAAAGGGAATCATTTAACCATTAAATAAACCCAATAGGGCTGTTCTGCCCCAATAAGGGGTAATTATATCTTAGTTGGGATCAAGTACAGGTACTGTTTTATTATTACAGAGAAAAGGAAATAATTTAACCATGAAATAAACCCAATAGGGCTGTTCTGCCCCCAATAAGGGGTAATTGTATCTTAGTTGGGATCAAGTACAGGTACTGTTTTATTATTACAGAGAAAAGGGAATCATTTAACCATTAAATAAACCCAATAGGGCTGTTCTGCCCCCAATAAGGGGTAATTGTATCTTAGTTGGGATCAAGTACAGGTACTGTTTTATTATTACAGAGAAAAGGGAATCATTAAACCATTAAATAAACCCAATAGGGCTGTTCTGCCCCCAATAAGGGGTAATTGTATCTTAGTTGGGATCAAGTACAGGTACTGTTTTATTATTACAGAGAAAAGGGAATCATTTAACCATGAAATAAACCCAATAGGGCTGTTCTGCCCCCAATAAGGGGTAATTGTATCTTAGTTGGGATCAAGTACAGGTACTGTTTTATTATTACAGAGAAAAGGGAATCATTTAACCATTAAATAAACCCAATAGGGCTGTTCTGCCCCAATAAGGGGTAATTATATCTTAGTTGGGATCAAATACAAAGCACTGTTTTCATTTTTACAGAGAAAAGGGAAATCAATTTTAAAAATCGGAATTATTTGATTAAAATGGAGTCTATGGGAGACAGGCCTTCCGTAATTCGGAGCTTTCTGGATATTGGGTCTCCAGATAACGGATTCCATACCTGTACAGCGCTGCGGAATATGTTGGCACTTTATAAATAAATGTTAATAATAATAATAATAATAATATATAATAATAGTAGGGCCACAGGGAGTCAATTATTTTAATTAAAGCAAATTTCAGTAAGTATAATAAGACTTTGAAGTATTATTTACCCTTTATTTCCCTTACCTTACACATTACTGGCCTCTATTTTTTGTTTTTGATTGCGAAAGTCTCACTTTAACAATACACTGACCCCCCTTTCCATTCACACACATACACACTCCCTGCTCTAATTCACTATCCCCCCTCCTGGGCAAGCAATTAGCAACAAGTTACTAAAACTACTGTGCCTTTTGTGTCCCTCATTAGCCTGGAGTAAACGAGCAGTCATTGGGGATAGAGATGTTTATTACCCAAGCAGGCCGGGGCCAGAAATCACTATACAGGCAGTTGCTAATCCGGCCAGACTCCAAAGTACTGACTGATTTATGGGTTAGAGCCTTGGTGGATCCTGAAGCAGCAGTCAGGCTAGAGCTCTGGTTGTGGGATATTTTCAGTTTAAGAGCCCCCCCAAAGATTTATTAAGGGCCCCCCTTGGCTCATAACAAAGTGACCGTTTACTATTTGAACTATATTTCCATAATAATCTGCTGCAAAAATACAAGTTGACTGTGGAAGAACTGGGCCAGAACCTATATCAACACTGCACTAGGAGTAACCAAGGCTATGGGGTTCCCAATGGGAATCAGCATTAAGGCAATAGCATTTCTTGGCCTATACATTTCAGCTAAAAGCACTTATAAATGAACTGACACCTTTATATACCCCCTCCTGCTCACTGATCCCTTTTGCTATCAGAGATAAGGCAGCCAGCAGGCAGTCCCTCTTTGTACCCTCAGAAAAACCATGGGATCTGCTGAAAGTGCTTTTTCCCCTGTAAGTAAGTTGGTGGTTCATTTAACCCTTAATGTGACCAGGAGATCCATAATATAGCTCTATCCAATGTGTAAGAAATCTAAGGGCTCATTTACTGAGAATACACAGGGCACAACGTGCAAAAAAAGAGGCACCAACAATGCAGCATTTTTTTCCTAACATACCCCAGAATACACAGCAGGATAAATACAGTGCCAATTCCATGTATAATACCCCAGAACCCACAGCAGGATAAATACAGTGCCAATTCCATGTATAATACCCCAGAACACACAGCAGGATAAATATAGTGCCAATTCCATGTATAATACCCCAGAACTCACAGCAGGATAAATACTGTGCCAATTCCATGTATAATACCCCAGAACCCACAGCAGGATAAATACAGTGCCGAATTCCATGTATAATACACCAGAACCCACAGCAGAATAAATACAGTGCCAATTCCATGTATAATACCCCAGAACCCACAGCAGGATAAATACAGTGCCAATTCCATGTATAATACCCCAGAACCCACAGCAGGATAAATACAGTGCCAATTCCATGTATAATACCCCAGAACCCACAGCAGGATAAATACAGTGCCAATTCCATGTATAATACCCCAGAACCCACAGCAGGATAAATACAGTGCCAATTCCATGTATAATACCCCAGAACCCACAGCAGGATAAATACAGTGCCAATTCCATGTATAATACCCCAGAACTCACAGCAGGATAAATACAGTGCCAATTCCATGTATAATACCCCAGAACCCACAGCAGGATAAATACAGTGCCAATTCCATGTATAATACCCCAGAACCCACAGCAGGATAAATACAGTGCCAATTCCATGTATAATACCCCAGAACACACAGCAGGATAAATACAGTACCAATCCCATGTATAATACCCCAGAACCCACAGCAGGATAAATACAGTACCAATCCCATGTATAATACTCCAGAACCCACAGCAGGATAAATACAGTGCCAATTCCATGTATAATACCCCAGAACACACAGCAGGATAAATACAGTGCCAATTCCATGTATAATACCCCAGAACCCACAGCAGGATAAATACAGTGCCAATTCCATGTATAATACCCCAGAACACACAGCAGGATAAATACAGTGCCAATTCCATGTATAATACCCCAGAACACACAGCAGGATAAATACAGTGCCAATTCCATGTATAATACCCCAGAACCCACAGCAGATAAATACAGTGCCAATTCCATGTATAATACCCCAGAACCCACAGCAGGATAAATACAGTGCCAATTCCATGTATAATACCCCAGAACCCACAGCAGGATAAATACAGTGCCAATTCCATGTATAATACCCCAGAACCCACAGCAGGATAAATACAGTGCCAATTCCATGTATAATACCCCAGAACCCACAGCAGGATAAATACAGTGCCAGTTCCATGTATAATACCCCAGAACCCACAGCAGGATAAATACAGTGCCAATTCCATGTATAATACCCCAGAACCCACAGCAGGATAAATACAGTGCCAATTCCATGTATAATACCCCAGAACCCACAGCAGGATAAATACAGTGCCAGTTCCATGTATAATACCCAGAACACACAGCAGGATAAATACAGTGCCAATTCCATGTATAATACCCCAGAACACACAGCAGGATAAATACAGTGCCAATTCCATGTATAATACTCCAGAACCCACAGCAGGATAAATACAGTGCCAATTCCATGTATAATACCCCAGAACCCACAACAGGATAAATACAGTGCCAATTCCATGTATAATACCCCAGAACCCACAGCAGGATAAATACAGTGCCAATTCCATGTATAATACCCCAGAACACACAGCAGGATAAATACTGTGCCAATTCCATGTATAATACCCCAGAACACACAGCAGGATAAATACAGTGCCAATTCCATGTATAATACCCCAGAACCCACAACAGGATAAATACAGTGCCAATTCCATGTATAATACCCCAGAACCCACAGCAGGATAAATACAGTGCCAATTCCATGTATAATACCCCAGAACACACAGCAGGATAAATACTGTGCCAATTCCATGTATAATACCCCAGAACACACAGCAGGATAAATACAGTGCCAATTCCATGTATAATACCCCAGAACCCACAGCAGGATAAATACAGTGCCAATTCCATGTATAATACCCCAGAACCCACAGTAGGATAAATACAGTGCATTTATGTATAATACCCCTGTCCTGGGTTTTGCTGCTTAGCCTCACCCAGTTATTCATTAAAATATGCCTATGGCTGACATTACTAATTATGAATAACACGGCATTAATAATTCTTAGTAAGCAGACACAGAGATATTAGTAATATTTCTGGGCTTTCAAAATACTTAATAAATAAAATCTCAGGACATTAAAGGGCAAGTAAAGTAGAGAGGTGATAATAAATAATTCATTTGTAGGGTTCAAAACTCAGCTTTATTAGAAAAGAGTTTGTATAAGAACGATGTATTCAACCTAAACTTCTGTGTTAATAATTCTGAAACCGCCCGTCAGTCCCTGTCTCTTGGCCCCCGGCTGCTGGTTATCCCTGTGTGTGTTTAGGTACAGTTTCCCTTTAAATACCATATCAGCTAATAACAGCGAGTTCAAAGACACCGGTGCATGTTTGGATTTGTTGAGGGAACGCTAATGTTCCAATACTAAGTAGCTCTTTCACACAAGAGCGTGTTGTGACAGTTGTATAAAAATATGTCTGTATTACCAGTGCTACCCCGGGTTCTGTTACACTGGACCTGGCGCTTAGAGTGGGTTTTCTATAAAGCTTAAGTCATAGGAACAGTAATATTAAACCGCAAGTCGTTGTGATATAATAGACTTATTGTAACAGACCAATAATATACAACCACCAATCAGCAGTTAGCTTCAGTTGGTCTAACACAGTTAGAAGTATGAAAGCACACTGCTGATTGGCCAATAATATACAACTACCAATCAGCCGTTAGCTTCAGTTGGTCTAACACAGTTAGAAGTATGAAAGCACACTGCTGATTGGCCAATAATATACAACTACCAATCAGCAGTTAGCTTCAGTTGGTCTAACACAGTTAGAAGTATGAAAGCACACTGCTGATTGGCCAATAATATACAACTACCAATCAGCAGTTAGCTTCAGTTGGTCTAACACAGAATTATGAAAGCAAACTGCTGATTGGCCAATAATATACAACCACCAATCAGCCGTTAGCTTGAGTTGGTCTAACTCAGTTAGAATTATGAAAGCACAATGCTGATTGGCCAATAATATACAACCACCAGTCAGCCGTTAGCTTCAGTTGGTCTAACACAGTTAGAATTATGAAAGCAAACTGCTGAATGGCCAATACTATACAACCACCAATCAGCCATTAACTTCAGTTGGTCTAACACAGTTAGAATTATGAAAGCACTCTGCTGATTGGCCAATAATATACAACCATCAATCAGCAGTTAGCTTCAGTTGGTCTAACACAGATAGAATTATGAAAGCCAACTGTTGATTGGCCAATAATATACAACCACCAATCAGCAGTTAGCTTCAGCTGGAGACCGGTACCAGCAAGAGGAACCAAGGAACAACATCCCAAAGGGAGTGAGCTGGCAGTTATAACATTATACGAACCAACTGCCTCACTTTCAGTGCCACCTTGTCCAAAATGAGAATTTTTGGCATCACGGAAGGGTTAATACACCACTACCCCAGTCAGTAGCTTTGTTGGCCTCCCTCCCCTCCTCCCAGACATGCTGAGTATCAGCGTTTATTGGTCTGCCTTTAATTAATTTGTGTAATAACCCAGTTAGGAACAATAGCTAATTGAGACTTCTAAAAAAAAAAAAAAAAAAAAGTCAAACGAGAGATCTTTAATGATGAGTAGATACTATAATAAACCCCCGGCCCCGCTGTCTTCCTTTGGCGCAATGGCTGCTTCCGTTTGATCGCTTTAATGAGGGCTTCTTTCCAGAAATGGCTGATTAAATATCTTGTCTTTCCTTATAAGGATCCTGAATGTTTCTTCATACATAATTATGGTATTCATGCCTTGAGTTTAATAGCCGGGGGACGTATAATTCCTATGTTTACTCCTCCTACTGTTGGATATGGTATTAGTTCTCCTACACCGGATAATCTAGTGAAAGTCACTTCTAGTCTAGTAGTCCATAGCGACCAATATTTGCTTGCAAAAGAGGTGACTAGTAAATGCTATTTGCTGATTGGTCGCTATGGGTTACTAGACCTGGACCTGGTGCAAATTTTAGAGTTTCAGAGTTTGAAGACTTGTCTGGGCTGTTCCACCATGATATAACCCAGTGATCCCCAACCAGTGGCTCAGGGGCAACATGTTGCCCTGTCTGGGCTGTTCCACCATGATATAACCTAGTGATCCCCAACCAGTGGCTCAGGGGCAACATGTTGCCCTGTCTGTGCTGTTCCACCATGATATAACCCAGTGATCCCCAACCAGTGGCTCGGGGGCAACATGTTGCCCTGTCTGTGCTGTTCCACCATGATATAACCCAGTGATCCCCAACCAGTGGCTCGGGGGCAACATGTTGCCCTGTCTGGGCTGTTCCACCATGATATAACCCAGTGATCCCCAACCAGTGGCTCGGGGGCAACATGTTGCCCTGTCTGGGCTGTTCCACCATGATATAACCTAGTGATCCCCAACCAGTGGCTCAGGGTAACATGTTGCTGCTCCCCAACCCCTCTGATGTTGCTCTCAGTGCCCCCAAACCATGCAGTTATTTATGAATTCCTGACTTGGGGGCAAGTTTTGGTTGAATAAAAACAAGATTTCCTACCAAATAAAGCCCCTGTAAGCTGATAGTGTGCATAGAGGCCCCTAATAGCCAATCACAGCCCTTAATAGGCACCTCCATGAACTTTTATGGTGCTTGTGTTGCTCCCCAAGCCTTATTACATTTGACTGTGGTAAGAAAGGTTGGGGATCCCTGATATAAAGTGATAGGGCTCCTACACATGGACATTTGTATCTATGGTGGACTGTACCAATGTCCAACCATGGAAATACCAAACAGAGATAATATGGTACATGTCCAATTTTATCTGTGTTTCAGTGTATCCCAGTTGGGCCAGTCCCAATAGAGAAGTCTTGGGTCAGTTATCTCAGAACCTTCCCTTCTTAAAAAGTAGACAATAGGGACCCCCGGCCCAGCATTTGTGAAGGAAAGCAGGAGCCTGCACTCAAGGCAATTTACAGTGTAGGAAGTGGGCTTCTTTGATCTGAAGGTTTCATACTGTGTAGCTCGCTCCAGGACCCTCAACTGCTAAGGACTTCCCTGCTATGGACCCCTCTTTGGATCCCACCAAATAAAACCTGGTGCTCTTGCCTGTATATTTCTCCCAAACAACATATTTACCCTTTCATTGGCCCTGGGGCAGGTATGCCAGCTACTACCATTGAGCTCATTGCCTTATATAGGCTTACATGTGCCTGCTCCTCTCTCTAAGACACTTGTGCAACTACAGGAATTCCAGAGGGAAAAAAAAAATCACCTCTCATTCTAATCAAACTGTTGCCCCCTCCCCACATCCCCAAAGGCTGTTAATGCCCTTTTTTTTTAAAGTGGTTGTGGGAAGTTCGACCTGGGGTATTTGCTCAAACCAATTAATCAGCCTTTAATTTGTTTAGACATGCAGAAAATTCCCGCAGCTGTTTATAAGTCTGGTAGATAACCTTCTCCAAGGAGAATTACAATGGCTCTCTGTATTCTCTGGAGTTTTTTTTCTATTTCATTCAGTACAAGGGCCTCCCTATGGATACGATACGCCGATTCCAACGGCAAGTTAACGCATGTTCATCTCAAACCCTCAGACTGGGGCCTGGCATCTCTCAGGCTGGTACAGCTGGCTCAGGTTTCCCATACATACCCCTGGTATTCAGCTATGTTGGAGAGTAGATAATGTGTAAGGCGAGGATTCAGTCTACAGGACTTGTGGTTAATGGCTTCCCTTTGGGAATAGGGAATTGTCTGAGAGCAATCTGCTCTGATGGAGCATAAAGATGTAACAAGCATTGACCAAGTAGCTGAAGCTTATGAACAGAACTAAAGTGGTGGCCTTTAGCTGACAAGGACAAATGAGGGTTATGGAGGCCCACAGGGAAGCAGCCTCTAGAGCAGTGTTGTCCATCTTTCTACATGTAGTGGGCTGGTCTGAGCTTCAAGAGCCAGATTATATGAAAATGTCTATGGAAAGCATGAGCACACTGGAAGTCATTGGAGAGACATATTTGGACCTTGGACTATGAGATAGAAGCTTTAAAGTATTCAGAGATAACCAGCAGAACTAGATAATGGTTGAAGTATACAACAGATTGATCTAGGGAAGGACTGGCCTTTAACCTACTCAACCTTGTGGCTAAGGTACATCATCTGATTAAATAAAGGGGCCTTCGAAGGAGGCAATTTTGGAATTCCAAACAGTGTAGTAACTGGTGGAAACACCCATCCAAGATGGAGATTAGCTAGGATTGTGTTGTATATGGTGTAATGGTGAAATGTGGTCAGAGTTGCTGGAATGGAAGCTGGCAGATCAAGTACAGGCCTACTGTTGTAATAAACCAGTCATACCTGGTTAAAGCCACTTTATTGGGATGTCATAAAAAATGGACCCTAGCCTGGTTTGGCCACCCAAGTGGTAGACCAGATCAGGCCTATCTGATCGTTTAGGTTGATGCCGCATGAGGAAAAATGAAAAAATGCAGGCCGTGAATCAGCCTATATACCTCCTATCTTTCCTGCACCCGGAAGCATTGTGTCCATCCAGGTGAAGGCAGATGGGGCAGATAGTGGCTCAAACTGCAAACTCAGCCCCGTGTGGCATCAGACTTAAACCTCAAGTCAACAATCAGAACCTTCACCAGATATCAGAGAGGCCATCATTGCAAAATTTAGGGTTAGTTGGCCTTTGAACTAACTTTCAGTATGAATTCTTGAGCCAATTTTCAACTGGTCTTCATTTTGTTGTTTCTTATAAATGATTTACATTACATTTACACTGGGGCTTAATGTCTAAGCAATCGGAGTATAAACAACAAAAATATAAGACTAAAACTTTTTACACCAAATCCAACTTTGTCTATGAAGACACTGGGGCTCATTTATTAACACTGGGCAAATTTGCCCATGGGCAGTAACCCATAGTAACCAATCAGTGATTGCCTTTTTTCAGCCAGCTGCATGTAGAACAACGAATGCAACAATTTGATCGGTTGCTATAGGTTACTGCCTATGGGCAGATGCCCAGGGTTGATAAATGACCCCCACTGTGTAGAAATCTGTATATTGAGCCTCTGTGCTGCCTGTGCTCTCGAATCTCTCTCTGTCTGGGAAATGCCCAAGCTGTGCTTACCAAAGGTGGCCAGGGGGCAGTTTCTTGTTCTGCTGATCGGGTAATAAAAGCCCTCCTGTTGCAGAATTTACCCAGGCCCTACACGTCGCTGCAGAACGCACGTTGAGGTTGAACCTGTTTGCTGAGATGGAAACCATCCAAGGAAAAGCAATATAAAGTCACTATGTCTTTTTATTGCCTTTTCATCTGCTCTGGCAGCAAAGGAAATAACTGCACTGAGATCTGCATGTGAGAGAAACAATAGCGCGACGGGTAGGGAACTCCTTACCGTCTGTATCAGTCGGTACTTGTATGTAATTTAGCTTCGTATACACCTATTGTACAGAGCCGCTGAACATGTTGGCACTTTATATATTAGAGATAATAATAATAAAATGTCACGGATAGAAGTGTATAATTTGCTAGAATGCCCTGGAGCTTCTGTCTTTGTTTTTCTACCTATAAGTGGGTCAGTTGGTGCTGAGACACAGCTTCAACGCTGGGCACTGCAGTTCAGCAAGAGCTTACAGACAGTGGCCCTAATTGTATATAGATCATGTAAAACCATTTACAATCTCCTTAATTATTTATTTAGATTTTATGATATTAGCAGTTTTTACATGCTTATACCATGAGTGTGTAATAAGAGCGCCTCCTGCTGTTCTGTTCAGGCAGAGGCCAGACACAATGCCACAAGTTGAAGTTACTGATGCAGGAAGTATTTCCTGACACTTCTCTGCTCAGTTCTGCATAGGGATACCACCCGGCGGTATTTGGTAAATCACCAGCTTAGGGCCAGGGCTGGTAAATTGGTAATACCCTATCAACAGTGTTGGACTGAGATGCCAGAGGCCTACCAGAAAACCTTTGATCATAGGCCCACTCTCTAAACTATTATGGCTCTCTTTCCCCCCGAAACCCCTTTATTATCCAGGTCTCTTTTCTCTATCCTTCCATCTCTTTTTCCCATACAGAAATAGGGAATGAGCATGCAATTGGCCAAATAGTAAGATGCAAGAGGGTCCACTGACCCCTGGGCCCACCGGGAGTTTTCCTGGTATCCTAGTGGGCCAGTCCGACACTGCCTATGAATCCCTCATTTTTATAACCCTTTTACCCATTACCCGCCTGCCTATACTCCACCCATTTTCCCACCCAGTCGGCCTATTCCCCGCCCACTCTGGCCATTACCCCGCCTCCTCTACCCATTACCCCACCCCCTCCATCCATTACCCGCCTGCCTATACTCCGCCCATTTCCCCACCCACTCAGCTTATTCCTCGCCCACTCTGTCCATTACCCTGCCCCCTCTGCTCATTGACCCACCCCCTCCACCCAGTACCCGTCTGCATATACTCCGCCCATTTCCCCACCCACTCAGCCCATTATCCTACCCCCTTCACCCATTACCCCACCCCCTCTGCCCATTACCCCACCCCATGTGACGCCCCTGCCTCCTTCTCCATCCCAAAGGCTTGTCTAAAGGTAAAAAAGCACAAGCGCCGAAAGACGTTGGTCTATCTAACCCTTCCCAGAAGGAACAGCAGGGGTGCTCCTCTTACACATCCATCAAAATAAAAAATATAGGTATTAAAATGCTTGGAAGAATGCTCAATTTATATGGATGGATATACAGTATATTTCTCATTTAAGCTGGTCATGCTCAGATAGATCTTCTCAAATGGCAAACAGATCTTTGCCCAAAATGAACACCCAGGTGTTGGGGCAAATGGTGCTGATATGAACGTTTGCTTTGGGCAATGACCAGATTACAATAGGAGCTGCAGATCTTTCGATAGAGGACAACATCAATAGCACAGCGTGGTTCTTTCCCTACAGGATTTTCAAACCTGCCCAACAGACAATCCCTAGCCAGATATGTGTGGGGAAAACCATTGTATTGACCCTACATATGGGCCAATAAACTGATGACTCTGCTCTGGTCAATTAGGCAGATAATGTCAGTCCATGTATAGGACTTCTGGTTGCTCATCAGAACAATGGTGTCTGTTTAAGCCAAAGTAATCCTAATTAGACCCTGTTATCTCCCCCCCCCCCACCCCAAAAAACAAAAAATAGGGATTGACATCCCATTAAGGCAAATAAGAGCAATATTGCAATTCGCATTGACGGCCCCTGGAGCGGAAGCTTTGAGTGATAGGTGACAGTTATTGACTGAATGTGTGTTTCTTTCGGAACAAATGAGCTGTCAGCGGCGTGTAGCACATTGTAACGCACTTACGGCTGGCGAATGTTCATTTATTAGAGAGGAAAGGGTGGGGGGGGGCAGAGAGAGATAGGGCTATTGGCTATGCAATCACTTTGGATAATGAGCCAATCAGATTTGGGGAAAGTTGGGAGGTTTTGGGCTTAAAACTCCAGCTTTGTATATCTAGCATCAACTACAATTATTTTTGCTTTGGGAGCCAAATTGCAGTTCCGAGGTTCCAAGTTCAGACAGAACCAAGTCAGACATGGGTCTTCCCAACCAGGTGGTAACGTTTGTTGTAATTCTGTAGGAGAAATTCCCCTTTTAGTAGTTTTCCCTATAGACATTTTGGAAGTCTCCCAGGGACGGGGATGTGCTAGTTCCCCTTTAATCAGTATTCCCTATAGAGTACATTTACCCCATTATCTTTCCTTGCCGACTGTGCTCGGGCTTTATTTGCTGTGAGATCACACCCCCCCCCCAATCCCATTGCCCCCCATTCCACCACCCCTTTCCATGGCGAGTAATTGCAGCCGTAGCACTCTCCACCATGTACTTTAAGAAATGAAGAATAAAACATCTAGAACATCTCTGGGAGCGGCGTTATTCGTCTCCTGTCAGTTCCGTACAACTTCCCTCTCGCATTTAATTGCTCGCCATAAAATCTACATATTCATTTCGCTGACATTTTCCAGAAAGCTGTTTTCTTTCCGACTGCATTCCCCCCCATCATTGATGAGCCTCAAAAGTGCCTCAGATCTACTGAGATTCCCAAAGTGCCATGGGAACCCCTTTGGCACTGGGGGTGCACTCTACGTCTAGGGGTCCAGTATTATTCTGGGGTTTGCACTGAACTTTTTGAGGACAGGCAGATGGTGGGAAGTGCAAAATATTCTCTGATATATAATATCTACCCCAGTACGTTACTAGGAGCTTAACTGGGGCGAGGAGAGAGGAGTCCTGCGGGACCCCTTAAGGCGGGTAGTTGTGAGAGGGAACCAGCAGGTCTCTGGGTCCATTCGCTAGGGACGTATATACGGGGAGATGTGTGAAACAGAGCAGCTAATTGGCTTGGAAGTAGCACAGAGAATGGAAGACTTGGAGACAGAAGGTGATGGACACGGTACGTGGGTGATCCCTCTGTCTGAGTACCTGGTAAGGGGGATGGGGGTGGTACAAATACACCAAGTATGGACCCCTCCATCTTCTCTGAAACTCCCCCGAGAGGTGTTATACATTATAAAACCTTTAATGAATGGTACACAGGGTGGATAGAGAATTTCATGCAGATCTTTCCGTCATTAGCACATAGAAACAAAGGTGTCCAACCCTCGCTGGGGCCCCAAGGGAAGTGGAATAAACCTGTATTGCCCAACACCGTCTCCTTACTTGACTGTGTGGGAAGCAGTTTTAGGAGAGAAAGGAGAGATACCAACTGTGACTGTATCAGGGCTTGTGGTTGCCATGCTGGCCTTGGCCTATGGCAGTATCTATAGACAAACAAGGGTCAATAGTGGGGCCCATCAGTGAAAGAGCTTTGCATTGAAAGATTATGGAAAAGCTTGCTTTGCATCAGAAATAGGTAAGCAACGGAGCAAAATCATCACAGTAGGACATGATGGCAACAATGGGGCAAAATGGCAACAGCAGGGCAAATAGAAAGTAATAGGGAGTCACAACAGGGCAAAATAGCAGCAACAAGGTAAGGTAGGGACTGCAGGGCAGGAAGAATGGATAAGGGGAAGAGAAATATGGGGACTGTAGGTCAAGATGATGGCAGGACAGCAAGTGAAGATGTCAACAGTAGGATGAAAAGAAAATAGGAGAGCAAGATGATGGCAGTAGACCTAGTTGGTAGCAAAGAGGGAAAATGGCAACAGTAGGGCAATATGGCAATAAATATGGTAAATTGATGAACAGAGTAGGGCAAAATGGCAGCAGTAGGGCAAGATGCCGACCATATAGCAGGAAGACAATATACGGTCAAGTTGGCAGTTGTAGATCATAATCTTTACAGTAGAGCAAGATAAAATCAGTAGGGCAACATGGCAGCTCATGATGGTGGCCAAGATAGCAACTGTAGATCATGATGGTGGCCAAGATGGCAGCTGTAGGTCATGATGGTGGCCAAGATAGCAACTGTAGATGATGATGGTGGCCAAGATGGCAACTGTAGATCATGATGGTGGCCAAGATGGCAACTGTAGATCATGATGGTGGCCAAGATGGCAGCTGTTGATCATGATGGTGGCCAAGATGGCAACTGTAGATCATGATGGTGGGCAAGATGGCAGCTGTAGATCATGATGGTGGCCAAGATGGCAGCTGTAGATCATGATGGTGGCCAAGATGGCAGTTGTAGATCATGATGGTGGGCAAGATGGCAGCTGTAGATCATGATGGTGGGCAAGATGGCAGCTGTAGATCATGATGGTGGGCAAGATGGCAGCTGTAGATCATGATGGTGGGCAAGATGGCAGCTGTAGATCATGATGGTGGCCAAGATGGCAGCTGTAGATCATGATGGTGGGCAAGATGGCAGCTGTAGATCATGATGGTGGCCAAGATGGCAGCTGTAGATCATGATGGTGGGCAAGATGGCAGCCCAATAAATAGTGACTGTCTTTGGCAACTTACAGCAGCCCCTCTGGCATTTGCCAGAATCCACAGGTTATTTACCTTCCGTTTTAGTATAATGTAGAAAGTAATATTCTGAGACAATTTGCAATTGGTCTGGATTTTTTCTTATTTGTTGTTTTTTAATTATTTCAATAATTGTCAGCAACTCTCCAGTTTGATCTTATAACAACTATCTGGTTGCTAGGGTCCAAATTGCCTTAGCAACCAGGGTGTTGTCTGAATGGGGGACTGATATATGAAGGACTGAATAGAAAAAAGTAATAAAAAGTAACAATAACAATAAAACTGTAGCCTCAAAGAGCAATAGTTGTTGCCCCCCATTTGAAAGAGCAAATAATTAATAAAACTATAGGAAATAAATAATGAAGACCAATTGAAAAGCTGCTTAGAATTGTTCATTATATACGAAAAGTAAAATTAAAGTTGAACCCTCTCTTTAACGTCTTAATCGGGGGAACGGGGGGGGGAGGGAGAAATTAATGCTAAATAACTCCAGCCGCCTGGTTCCATCTCGGCTCTCTCTTTTATTTCCCCGTGTTTCCCTTTGTTCCGTCTCGCATTTAGCGCCACTCTCCTCCGTACCAGTTACCTTGATTGACTGTGACGTCCAGTGGCGGTGTCGCCGCCGCCGTTGGTTGGGATGCAAAGCAGCCACCGTCCCCGCATCAGCCAGATAATCGAGGTGGAATATTTGATCGTTCAGGAAATGAGGTGCTAAATTTGTTGTGAGACTGGTGTCAGCGCCAATAAAGGAGGCAGCCGGGCTCTGGGGCCGGGGCGGCTAAATGAGAAATCATTAGCTTATTTCAGATGGAGAGAGAGAGATATGGGGGGAGAAGAGAGGGGGAAAGGTGAGGCAGAGAGAGAAATGATTTGAGAGGCATAATGCGGGGACGATATTCTCTGCGCACACAAGCTAACTCCTGGGTGCTACCTACCTCCTCACTACAATCACAATACTCACCCCAGTGCCAGTATGAGTCCCCTACACAGCCAGGGTCGGACTGGGCCACCGGGAAAAATACTTTTGGGTATAGACCCGACCCTTACCGGCACTCCCACTGCTCGCTCAGGGGAGGACAATGGCTGGGGGACCCTGTGGGGGGGTTAGGGGGGCAACTTCAGGGGGGGGTTAGGGGACGCGGCTGGCGGGGGCACCTACAGGGCCCCTGGGGCGGGATCCCTGGAGGGCCCTGCACCCCTCAGTCTGACCCCGCACACAGACTAAGGGGACATTAAGGCTAAGGATTCAGCAGGACTTCCAGTTGCCCCTAAGGGTGCATCACAGGCCCTAGTGCCCCCACTGGATATTGCAGCACCCTGGTGCTCTCTGCATTTCATCACATGTCTCACTTTCTCCTTTGAAATGTCACAGCCTATTGCTAATTTGTTCAAAAACCCCACTAGTCCCGCCCATCTGTTCAACTTCCTGTTGCCTACTTTTCCAGGCTGTACAGGTGGGCCGGTGGCATTCAGTACACTGCACTGTGATTGGCTATCCCCCTCCCACTGTGCTTCTGGCAGGGACCATTAGGACACACCCACCCCTCATTTGAAACAAGGACCATAGCAGATCTATAGGGAGCTCCAATAAAGTTAAACCAGCTCCATATAATATTCATAATTGCCTACAGGAGTTTTTTTTCATTTATCCTATAAATCTCCTTTAAAGAGCCAACACAATACAGAAACCCCTAATATCCATATCACTGTAATCTGTTCCTTCAAAAAGGTAGGAATAAACACCATTATTATATGCTGAAATCCAGCTGCAAAACGGTTTCTGCATCATTTCAAATCCTGGCAGGGGAGGAGGGACTAAAACATTGATGTTACAAATTGTAACAACTTCTCCACAGCTTACAGACAGCATGCAGGAACTACATAACCCACAATGCATATTTTTTAATTGATGTATATTGCAAAGTTACTTGAAATTATGTTTAAAAATTTGTGTTTGGGTGGAGTTCCCCTTTAACTTGATGACTTTTGTGACGGCGCAGTTAGAAGCTATTTCTTTTACAATAGTTGCTGGTAAGCTCCTTCGGTCAGTTGTGCTATGATGCTATCACAATAACCATATTGAAGTCTACTCACTAACACGGAGCAAATGTGGCCTAGGTCCCAGCGCATAGCAACCAATCAGAGATTTGCTTTCGTTATTGTATATGCAGTAGTGATTAAATGGAATGCTGATTGGTGGCTAGGGGTTGTGGTTAATACACAGGGGCAATTCTTCCCAGTATTAGCCAATGTTTCCCAGTATTAGCCAATTGTCCCAGGTCTAGTAACCAGTAAATGCTACCTGCTGGCTGGTTTGTGACTTTTTACATTGCAGGGCCCTCTTCACCTCTTGTATCGGTTACTGATTGCTTTATATGTTACTCTGTATGTCCAATGTATGTAACCCACTTATTGTACAGCGCTGCGGGATATGTTGGCGCTTTATAAATAAATGTTAATGTAAATGTTAATGTACCCACTTTGAGTCAATCTTAGGGGGGGGACATATATGCTACAATTACGTTCTTTCCCAAGGCCATTGGTTGCAGGAAAGATCGTTTGTCCACCCTACTAACGTTATGAGCTGAATAGTAAGATATGCAGGTAAAAACAAAGGAGTTCTGTACCCCTATCTGGCAATTCAGCAGCCTCTGCTTTATCCAACCTCCCCATCAAGCAAATGAGAATTAGCCAAATCCTTCCGCTAACCTCCATAGCCCTTCCCTCCTCCGCACCGCTCTGCATCTCTTCTCCATATGTTCCTTGTCATCTCCTTCTTTCCTCTCACTGTCACTTCACACCACCCACACCCACTGCCGTCTCCCCTCGCTTATATCTCTCTTGCTGCTCTTATCTCGGAAATTCCAGGGGTGCACTAAGTTGTGACCGAATTTAGGGGCAGATTTCTCAAAGTGTGAAATTACAGCTCGCCCACTTCATTCCTATGGGAGCCTGTTTATCAATGGGTGAAAAGTAGAAGTCTAACAAGAAGGAAAGGTGCCACTAGTAACCATTGTAGATCAGCTCACCAAATAGAATGGGTGGACCAGGTGCAACAGTCCAGGGGTGGAAACACCATCAGGAATGAAATGATTAGGGGGGTTCCAGGCACTCTAATGAATTTGGGCCACCAAATTAAAAATGAAAGAGTCCTCCTTATTAAGGTAACATTAAAAACGGTACAGGTATGGGATCCCTTCTCTGGAAACCTATTATCCAGAAAGTTCCGAATTATGGAAAGGCCATCTCCCATAGACTCCATTTTAATCAAATAATTCACATTTTTAAAAATGATTCCCTTTTCTCTGTAATAATAAAACAGTACCTGTACTTGATCCCAACTAAGATATAATTACACCTTATTGGGGACAGAACAGCCCTATTGGGTTTATTTAATGGTTAAATGATTCCCTTTTCTCTGTAATAATAAAACAGTACCTGTACTTGATCCCAACTAAGATATAATTACCCCTTATTGGGGGCAGAACTGTCCTATTGGGTTTAATTACTGGACTAAATAATGTTTTTAGCAGACTTTAGGTATGAGATCCGAATTACGGAAAGACCCCTTATCCAGAAAACCCCAGGTCCCAAGCATTCTGGATAATGGGTCCCATACCTGTACATTGCCGACAGCCCTACACGTTTCGTGCCCAGATGGCCCTTAGTTGTGGGCTAAATTCACACAACAGGAAATTGGAACTTATAGGGAGTACAACCAATAGGAGAACAGTTCCCAACAGGCAGAAAATTGCCTAAAAGAGACATTGTCCCCCCTCTCAATGGTATACAACTTGGTCAATACAAAGTTTATTCATCAAGTTGTATACCATTGAGAAGGTGGGCACTGTAACTTTTTAGCGATGCGAAATGCTCCAGCTTTTCACCTCCGTCCTCCCTTGTCAAGCCCCACCTCCCCATCACCTCACTTTGGTGGGAGGGGCTATCAGGGGGAGGGGCATGGCTAGGGTGCTCCATAAATTCAAAGTTAGCTTAAACCTGGCACCTCCCAGCTATTCTACCTTTCCTTGTTCTTTAAGTGGGGGTTCTTTGAGCCCTCTATACCTGCCTTGGGTATAGGGTTGCCACCTGTCCGGTTTTGACCCAGACAGCCTGGTTTTGGGAAGGCCATCACCTATGGCCACATCTTAGCCCCGCCTAGTGCTCCGCCTCTTCCCTGCCCTGTGACATCACTGCCCCGCCTCTTCCCCGCCCCCTGCCTGGCAAAAAAAGCCAGCAGAGGTGGCGACCCTAGTGTAAGCGAATGCCCACATTGATGCCAATGTGCTTGGCATAACATTGGGCAGGGGTAATAAGGCCCACTTCCCCAGCCCAGTCTGCCCCCCGTGCATCTCCCCTTATCACTAGCCGCACATTATCGTGGCGCCGGGGTATTTATCATGCCGCCTGTGCTTCCACTGCAAATGATATTCCCGTCCAATCGGCTTCTCTCCAACCAGAGGCACTTGTATTATTAATGCTAATCCTATTTACCCGTTTTAACTCCATTCTGCCTGAATCCTCCGGGCTAAAGAAGTTAATTTCCGTCACTCGCGCATTCATTAAAAATATAAATAAATAAGGACGGGCTTTGGGAAGATGACTGGGGGATTCGGAAATGGGAATCCAGCCTTGCGTTTTAATGAGTTTGGAGAAGCAATAACCATCCTTTCATCTCTGTCTTGCACATATATCTATAGTCTTCCTGCTATATACAGGGAATTATTATCCGGCTAGCTCGACAAACACAATCCCAACAGAGAAAATGCCTCCATCCAGGCCATGTAAGTCTATTAAGTACTGATCAACTGCTACATTCCCTGGAACTCCTATTGCCCAGCTTGCAGCCAGCTGAGGATGCTGGGAATGTATAGATATGGTTTGGTGAGCTAAGGGGGCCCAGCCTGAAGGCCAGTTAGGGGGGGATTTGGGGTGAGTGCTTATTTGTGCCCTGGGTACCCCTGGAACTATAGCAGGGTGACTGTTACCCCAATGTTTCTATATATCTGTAACCTTGTTATGGGCTAAGGGGGCCCAGCCTGAAGGCCAGTTAGGGGGGGATTTGGGGTGAGTGCTTATTTGTGCCCTGGGTACCCCTGGAACTATAGCAGGGTGACTGTTACCCCAATGTTTCTATATATCTGTAACCTTGTTATGGGCTAAGGGGGCCCAGCCTGAAGGCCAGTTAGGGGGGGATTTGGGGTGAGTGCTTATTTGTGCCCTGGGTACCCCTGGAACTATAGCGGGGCGACTGTTACCCCAATGTTTCTATATATCTGTAACCTTGTTATGGGCTAAGGGGGCCCAGCCTGAAGGCCAGTTAGGAGGAGATTTGGGGTGAGTGCTTATTTGTGCCCTGGGTACCCCTGGAACTATAGCAGGGGGACTGTTACCCCAATGTTTCTATATATCTGTAGCCTTGTTATGGGCTAAGGGGGCCCAGCCTGAAGGCCAGTTAGGGGGGGATTTGGGGTGAGTGCTTATTTGTGCCCTGGGTACCCCTGGAACTATAGCAGGGTGACTGTTACCCCAATGTTTCTATATATCTGTAACCTTGTTATGGGCTAAGGGGGCCCAGCCTGAAGGCCAGTTATGGTGTGGATTTGGGGTGAGTGCTTATTTGTGCCCTGGGTACCCCTGGAACTATAGCAGGGTGACTGTTACCCCAATGTTTCTATATATCTGTAACCTTGTTATGGGCTAAGGGGCCCAGCCTGAAGGCCAGTTAGGGGGGATTTGGGGTGAGTGCTTATTTGTGCCCTGGGTACCCCTGGAACTATAGCAAGGTGACTGTTACCCCAATGTTTCTATATATCTGTAACCTTGTTATGGGCTAAGGGGGCCCAGCCTGAAGGCCAGTTAGAGGGGGACTTGGGGTGTGTGCTTATTTATAACCCTGATCATACATACCCTTGCTGTGCATAGTTGCTTGTGACGGTTGCTGTTGCATGGAGAGAGCTGCACACTCAGATAAAGTTGTTTCTTTTTGTTTCCCAGTGAATGAGAAATTCTAGCTTTGTGATTGTCTTGGCTCCTTCTGCAGCAAGAAGCCAATTATCATTTACTGCTGTGGAGAAAGGGAGATGATCTAGGGCTCTGTGTTTTATCTACCTATCAGCCTGCAGAGAAAGCTGGGGTGAACTCTCACACAGGAGATGGAATGGTTTTCCTACCTTTTACAGTACCAAAAAAAATATATATATACATGAAAAACAAAAACGCATTCACCCAGCATATACTGTATGGGTTGAAAAGACGCCTTTATTTGTTTCCATATTATATAAAATACACTTACTGTACTAGACAGTTTGTATTAAGCCATAAGTGTCATTAGTCCCTGTTTATAACTTTTTATACAGGTGCAATTGCATCCATTGTGTCATCACTTCCTGTTCATAACCTTCTGTACAGAAGCAACTTTTTTATTTGTGTCATCACTTCCTGTTCATAACCCTGTACAGAAGCAACTTCTTTTATTGTGTCATCACTTCCTGTTCATAACCCTGTACAGAAGCAACTTTTTTATTTGTGTCATCACTTCCTGTTCATAACCTTCTGTACAGAAGCAACTTCTTTAATTGTGTGATCACTTCCTGTTCATAACCTTCTGTACAGAAGCAACTTTTTTATTTGTGTCATCACTTTCTGTTCATAACCCTGTACAGAAGCAACTTTTTTACTTGTGTCATCACTTCCTGTTCATAACCTTCTGTAGAGAAGCAACTTCTTTTATTGTGTCATCACTTCCCATTCATAACCTTCTGTACAAAAGCAACTTCTTTATTTGTGTTATCACTTCCTGTTCATAACGCTGTACAGAAGCAACTTTTTTATTTTTGTCATCACTTCCTGTTCATAACCTTCTGTACAGAAGCAACTTCTTTAATTGTGTCATCACTTCCCATTCATAACCTTCTGTACAGGTGCTGTTGCTTCCATGTGCCTTCACTTTTGTTTATCATCTTCTGTACAGGTGCAATTGGTTCTGTTGCTTCCTGTTAATCACCTTAAGGTGATGTCGAAGGGGCAGGTATGATTTTCCTGTTGGATAAGGGAACACATTGGCTCCTTGATGCGGTCCTCGGCCCGACAGCCAAACGATTAAATTAGCCCGATTTCACCCACCATAGGTGGCCATATTGGGAGACGATATCGACCTCGATATCGATATCAACCTCAAACTGAATCCATTGTGTCATCATGTCCTGCAGGTTTGTCCATGTAGCTGTAGGTGGCGCTAGCACAGAGACACATTCTTGGAGAGCCTCAACAAATGAAACAGCCAAGCAGAAGTTTGTAATGAAGTCATTCTGTTGTTCACGTGCCACCATCACATGTCCCAGGGCTGGCCAAAGGGCTGTCCAACCTCTTCAACAGAGTGTAGACATAAATGCTGTGATATGACGATGAGTTCCCATGAAGCAGCCAACCATGTCCTTGGAAAGACGAGCCAGGTCTGACTGGAACAGGGCGTTACTTCAAATGCTTCCATTGTATAATCACTTCCTGTTCAGGTGCCATCACAACCAAAACAAAGCAATTCCATGAAAAGTGACTTCAGTTAGTATTGTGGAACGTAACAGGCTGCCCAGATACCAGGAGATCCAGATGGGAACAGTCTTCCAGTTTCTTGTTTTATTCACTGCCCCTTAATATCAGGCTCCATGGAACACTAATCGGGTCAATTATTGACTCTCTATATTGAGTCTAAGGTTATGTATTAACAGTGCCAATGTTTGCACAAGTCTAATTGCAAGCAATGAGTTAACTCCATTATTAGTCCATTAACTGCTAACTTGTTGCTATGGGTTACTAGGCAGGGACTTCCTGTTCCTTATTACATTAATCTCGAAAGATAAGAAACATAGAGTGCTTAATGCATAATCTAATGAACTGAATACTTTATCTCAATAAATAGAGAGTTGGATCAGTACAACCATGGCACTGTTCCGTTTCATCCAAAATGGCCTTCGGACCGGGCTCCCTTTTACTGGTTTGGAGGAAGTGGTTCCATCAAAATTGCTTTACCTTTGGTCACTGTTATAGACAAGGCATTGATAAGCAAAGCACCGGCACATTGGGAATTCTGTGGTTGAGCAGGAAATAACATGCAGGTTCAAATCACTTCCTGTGTGACTTCACTTCCTGTTTATGTCAAGCAGATGCTGGAAATGGCTTCAGGTGGCATCATGTCATTACAGAATGTGAAACAAGAGGAAAAAGTGCTAATTGGACAACAAATAACAAAATGGTCCAGGTATTGAGTCCAAGCTGTGGGTGTTTTGCATTGGTTAGGCATCCCCAGTGCCAATAATCCCTAATTGCCCAGGGTCAGAACACCTCTTCTTTCTTTTGTTTTTCATGGATTTGGGCACCAGCTGTTGGACTGGGTCCCCTAGGACCCACCACAGTACCTGACAGCCTAGACCCACACTCACAACAATTAGATATCAATAGTACAATATGTTATATGCCTTTATCTAGGCCCACGGTGGAAATTCTTCTAGGCTGAGGTCCACTAGAACCTGGGACCATCAGGAACCTCTCTGTTAGTCTTGAAAGCCAGTCTAACCCTGGCATAGTGCCAACCTGGGTTGAATAGTTAGCCAATAGAGTCACTGGGGGTGCATAACAAACTGGTATTGGGGGGTATTGTACTTTAGAAGAACATAAGTTGATAGAAACATTAGAAGCTAGACATTAAGGCCCCTACTGGCCTTAGGATTGTCTTCAATTAATGGCTTCTTAAGCTGGGCTTGGTTTATGGAGCTCCTGTGTTCTGATGACCTTTATGGATTACAAGAGGTTAATTTAGTAGCGTTACATCTTCCCTTGCAACAAGGTGGGCAGCAAGAACCAGGGGGTTATAACCCCATGTGATTGTTATCCGCGGATTGAGTTTAATGCTCTAACACACTGTGCTGAGCGTGCATGGGGTAAAATGAATTCGCGGTGTTGCCATTCAGAGTCGGCTGGAGAAAGCTAAAGGTCTCCAATACCATCATCTCAAAGTGTATTTGTTTGCCTTACCCTGAGCACAGCGGCACACAAAGAAAATAGCAGCGGGTCACAGAGGGTCACAAGTCCACCAATGTGTCTCGGAGTCTCCGGCTGATTCCGTGCTCATAAATACTGAAATTGATTTTTTTTTACCGCAGTGGTTCGGCTTTGCCTTGATTTTCTGGGTAGCCTTCTTCTCCCCATAAGAGAGCAACGTGTAGTAAAGCCCTGGCATAAAGAGGAGAAAATAACTCAGCAGCGTACGGTGTATTGTAGTGTAGAACTTGTTGGTCTGACCCTAAGCCTTGGGATCAAGGGGAAATAGAACTGAATTTTAGAACTGGATTTTTGTGGAGATGTTAAATACGAGGTCTATCGCTGTATAAAGTCCTTGCCTATCACTCAAGGCCATCAGCTCTAGGTTGCTGGGAGTTTGAGCTACATGCAGGGCAACGTTACTATGGCAGTAATGCCCTACTGACTCAATCATGATCATTAGTAGCCATCTTTGCACTGGTGTAGCCATCTTGTTGGTATTGGTAGTAATCTATATTAGATTCCAGTGATAGACTGTGTCTACTAGGGTCCACCAGAGAACCTGAAACCCTAGTGCCAAGTGGTTTTGTCTTTTCTGTACACCCATGATCGATATGAGGATGGGCTAATGGAAATTTCCCTTGGCTAGGGCACACCGGGACATCCCCTGTTATTCAGGTTGAAAAAGTTCAACACTAAGTCTCAGTTATAGTTGTTTGGCAATAAACTTGAATGGAGGCAGCAGAACAGCAAAGAGCTTAGCCCGCTAGGCAGAGGTATATGTAAAGGAATGGATGTAAATAAAAAGGGAATTTTCCAAGTTGGCCCCTGACAGAGCCATATATAACGTTAGCCACCCTCTCTAATTGGTAACTTATTGGCTCATATATGGGGCCAAAATAGCCACGCTCTCCACCATCCTCCTCTGGGTCTTTCAAGGTCTTCTCCTGCTATCTTGTCCTTGTGGATCCCACTCAAGAGCCTTCCCTTCTACCACCTCACCATCCTTCTTCTTTCCATCTTCACTTACTTGCTGTGATTGCGATAGCCTCTCAGTCCCGCCACTCGCTCAACTGCTCCCACCCCTTCAGGAACAAGAAAGGACCATGGCAGCGGGAGAACTGCACCTTCCACTCTTGGACCCTAAGCAGCTGTCTCTTCTCCCTACCCCTTATTCCAGCCCTGAGGACTACATTGGGTGGTTGATGCTGTCCTCTCCTGACTGGTCTGCTTAGGCCTCCATTACAGTCCCATCATTGGATCATTGGCTTGGTGACCTCACCAACTGACCAGCATCTTCTTCTGTATGGCCAGCCAAAGCCTGGGAATGACTCGATCCCCCTCCCAAATTGATAAATACAAGTTGATCTGTGCTCAGTGTTTACCTCCCTGCACCGTCAGCTCTTCCCGTATAAAAATAAAGTGATTTAGCCGCGCGAGTGACAGCTGCTCGCACACTTCCTACACTGCATCCCCCTAAATATTTCATTACACCATATTGCGCTCAAATTAAAAGTCAGTTAATTATTTAATCTCCTCGTCTTCAGTATCCTTAGATCGTACGGCACGCAATTAACACTACATGGGGTTTCTTTGCTAAGTGAAGGCACGCACACATATACATTCCCATGCATATAAACTCCTCGTTAAAGGCAACATTCACCCTATTTTTTCTTTTTATTATACTTAATTATGGTCTCTATCAAGCCGTACTGCCGCCATCTTGCCATACTGCCGCCATCTTGCCATACTGCCGCCATCTTGCCATACTGCCGCCATCTTGCCGTACTGCCGCCATCTTGCAATACTGCCACCATCTTGCCATACTGCCGCCATCTTGCCGTACTGCCGCCATCTTGCCATACCACCACTCTTCTTACTGTTCTGGCCCCCTATTTAGCCCCCATTAAGACTCCTCTGTACGCGTGGCCTACACACACTTAGACAGACACACAAATGAGAGAGGGAAGCATATTGATCCCGGGGAACAAGCGTTGCCGTCAGCGCGATGGAACTGACCTGACCTCTTTCCTTAATCGCTTCGAAAAGTCAGCCTGCTTTTACTCCAATCTCCTAACTGGGATTAATTATAACGATTACATTTTCCAATTAGTGTTCCAAGGTAGCAGGGACCTGGCGGAGTTTTAAAAAAAAAATCTATAAGAGGATGAAAAAAAAAAGAGCGGCGGGCGAGATGAAGCCGAGAGCGGCGGGAAAAAATATTTTAGCTCCACTTTGTCGAAGTCAGAAATGATTATTGTCTGACACCTACATGGAGAACCTTAGTTACCAATCCGGTCTCCTGAGAGCGTCCGGCGGCTAATGGCCCCCTACATTTGCTCATAGCCTGTACAGAGAGATACCATAAAACTATGGCAGCATAGGGATTCCCCTGTACTAAGCACAATTCAGCAGGAACAGCCCCCTAAGTATGCTCATAGCCTGTACAGAGAGATACCATAAAACTATGGCACATAGGGATTCCCCTGTACTAAGCACAATTCAGCAGGAACAGCCCCCTAAGTTTGCTTATAGCCTGTACAGAGAGATACCATAAAACTATGGCACATAGTGATTCCCCTGTACTAAGCACAATTCAGCAGGAACAGCCCCCTAAGTTTGCTCATAGCCTGTACAGAGAGATACCATAAAACTATGGCACATAGGGATTCCCCTGTACTAAGCACAATTCAGCAGGAACAGCCCCCTAAGTTTGCTCATAGCCTGTACAGAGAGATACCATAAAATTATGGCAGCATAGGGATTCCCCTGTACTAAGCACAATTCAGCAGGAACAGCCCCCTAAGTTTGCTCATAGCCTGTACAGAGAGATACCATAAAACTATGGCACATAGGGATTCCCCTGTACTAAGTACAATTCAGCAGGAACAGCCCCCTAAGTTTGCTCATAGCCTGTACAGAGAGATACCATAAAACTATGGCACATAGGGATTCCCCTGTACTAAGCACAATTCAGCAGGAACAGCCCCCTAAGTTTGCTCATAGCCTGTACAGAGAGATACCATAAAACTATGGCACATAGGGATTCCCCTGTACTAAGCACAATTCAGCAGGAACAGCCCCCTAAGTTTGCTCATAGCCTGTACAGAGAGATACCATAAAACTATGGCACATAGTGATTCCCCTGTACTAAGCACAATTCAGCAGGAACAGCCCCCTAGTCCTGGGACTATTGCCCTGGGAGGGTAAGCTCTGTTCTTGCCCCGGGACAATAGTAAATAAGTCCTTTCCTATCCATTACCCACTCATCCCGGGCTCCGCGGCGGCTTTTCCCTTTAATGCCCGCGCTCCTTTAAGGTAAACACTGTTTAGAACAAGGCGGCTTAGAGACAAATTTGCCGGGATTACTTTTTTATTCCTGTAATTTCAGCGTTTACAGAAACAATTCGGGGGAGCCCGTCTCACCGACTTTCGGAGAAAATGAATTTCAAATCCATCACGAACAGCGAATGAACTTTAATACCTTCAATTTTAAGTGGCAAAAAAAAAAAAACAAACCAAAGTAGTAGTGTGGGTTTTCTTTCTGCCGCTTGTATTCATTAAAGCTAAAAGTGTTCTCCCGGGGCCCCCAGGGAGGCTGGGAAATGCCATAAAGCAGCGAGAGGGAAGGAGAGAGCCGGCTGGCAGCGCAAATGGGCTTCAAATGGAGGGAGAGCGCCGATACGGCGCGGAGCAAATAGGTAGTTAAGCCATTAAGAACAGAAATTAGACATGGCAAGGTGCACCGCCAACTGAGAACTGCCCTCTGAGCGGCTGCCGTCTGATTGGCTGAGGGAACGGCACGGCGTTGCAGTAAAGAACCGCAGCAGAGCATGTCCCGACGCAAGAGGTTCTGCAGCAGGTGCTGTTTAAAGGGGAACTAAAGCTCAAATATGGATCCGGGTAGAAATGTAACACCTTACGCCTCCCCAGGGCAGATTTCCAATGCAATTTGCCATGTTTTTTTCCCATAATGCATGGGTTTCGTGAATCCTGGAAGCCCACGACCCAGACCCACAACCCGCATTTTTACTCGCCCTGACCCGCAACTGCCTTATGCGCAACCCGATCTGCAACCTGTTTGACCGTCGTGAAACAGGAAGTGCTGCTGCTGCTGTAAACTGGAAGTGATGTCATCAGAAGTGGGCGGGGGTAGAAGTTTTAAAAAAGGTGTCAAATATACTGTAGATAATATAGGTAATATAATAACATGAGAAATATGGATAAGAGCTGCAACCCGACCCGTGACCCATATCTAATCCTACCATTAGAAACTGGAAGTGCTGCTGCTGTAAACTGGAAGTGATGTCATCAGAAGTGGGCGGGGGTAGAAGTTGTAAAAAAAGGTGTAATATAAAAAATAATATAGGTAATATAATAAGATAAGAAATATGGGTAAGACCTGCAACCCGACCCGTGACCCACATCTATACCCACATTCGATCAGCAACCTGCAGGGTACATGGTTTTTATTGCCCAACTACCCCTGCAGGGTACCCACGGGCCATCTGTGGCAACAGGAGACAATGGGTTTTCTGACCAGACCTGAACCATTTTGTGGGTATTCAGTGGGTACCTGACCCGACTCCGAGTGATAATACTTCCACACTATTCATCATAGCAGGGTGTGGGTTCTGTTTTGGTTCTGTACCAGCCCAAGGCCACCACGGGCCTATAGCAGTGACAATCTGTACCTCTGAAGGTCAGTTTAGATTAGCATTACACGGCAACATAGAAACCGTTGCAGTCTGCATCAGAACTGATAAATAATCAGCCCAATAGCGTCAGCTACTGATGTGTCCTCACTTTCTACTACTGTTGTGATTCACATGACCCGTAAGCTCAGCTTCTCAGCATCCCAGAGCCCACCAGGGTCCAACTGGAGGGTGCAGGGCCCACCGGGGCTACCGCCCCAGGGGCCCTGCACCCCCCAAGGTGCCTCCTCCGGCCGCGTCCCCTGCAGGGGCCCCTGCCACACACCCCTAACCCCCCAGCGTCCTTCCCTGAACGCGAGTATGTGAAACACATTCAGAGGAGGACATTGGTGGCCAGGGTAAGCATCAATAGTGTTTGGTCCAACCCTGGAACCCACTGAGCACGTGCAGTGCCACTGACACACAAAAGCCTAACCAGATCCAAGATGGGGAGCTGCTGGGGGTAACTCTGATGGCCGGGATCCTTACTGCTATAGGGCTGCTGAACCTCTGCGCTGGTACAGTGAGTTCCATATATTAAATGCAGCATTTCCAGCCATATTCTATTTTAGGCTTTAGCCCCCCTTTCCATTCTCCCCCTGCCTATCCCCATGTGGGGGCACATATCCCCATGGTATATTCAGTGATAACTGGTAATATGAAAGTGAGTGGAAATGAACGCTTGGGAAGACTGTAACGCCCCCGCGCTGCGGGTGTGCATAGGAGGCAACAAGGCCACGGAGTAATAAGCAGTACGGGATCCGTCCATATGTTTCTATACAGATGGCCCCTCGTGTGAAATCAGGTCTTGCACTTTTAAGACGTGCCGTTCCAGCAGAAATAAGGCGGCGGAACATATGGAAAGAGCGTATGCAGCCTTCATTCCCAGCTCTAATGATCTGCTCTGTCTTGTATGTTTCCTGTCTGCAGTCTTATTCATATTATAGCAAATGAAGTGCTGTTCCTTATGTTTTAGAGTTCTGCCCAAGGCCCCCACAGGGAAGATCTGTGCCCCCAAAGATGCCCCAGTAGCCCCCCATCTTCTTTTCTGCTGATTCCCTGCCCATACTCTGTGCTCCTGGCACTTACCTGAGCTCAGGGAGTTTAATTTACATTTTATGGCAGCATAGACAGTAGTGCAGTCTGCATCAGAATCAGCCCTGTATCATCTGCTTCTCATATAACAGATATAACCGCGCTTTCTACTAATGTTTTGATATTTTCCGCTGACCTGTGGGTTCTTTTTGGTTTCTGTACCAGCCCAAGGCACCCACAGCCCTTTAGCAGGGAAGATCTGTGCCCCCAAAGATGCCCCAGTAGCCCCCCATCTTCTTTTCTGCTGACTCCCTGCACATACTCTGTGCTGCTGGCACTTACCTGAGCTCAGGGAGTTTAATTTACATTTCATGGCAGCATAGACAGCAGTGCAGTCTGCATCAGAATCAGCCCTGTATCATCTGCTTCTCATATAACAGATATAACCGCGCTTTCAACTAATGTTTTGATATTTTCCGCCGACCCGCTGGTTCTGTTTAGTTTCTGTACCAGCCCGAGGCACCTACAGACCTTTAGCAGGTAAGATCTGTGCCCCCAAAGATGCCCCAGTAGCCCCCCCATCTTCTTTTCTGCTGATTCCCTGCACATACTCATGGCAGCATAGACAGCAGTGCAGTCTGCATCAGCCCTGTATTATTTGCTTCTCATATAACAGATATAACCGTGCTCCCTGCTAATGTTTTGATATTTTCCGCCGACCCGTGGGTTCTGTTTGGGTTCTGTACCAGCCCGAGGCCACCACGGGCCCTATAGCATTGACAATCTGTACCTCTGAAGATCAATTCAGATTGGCGTTACATGGCAGCATAGAAACTGTTGCAGTCTGCATCAGAACTGATTAATAATCAGCCCAATAGCATCAACTACTGATGTGTCCTCACTTTCTACTAATGTTGTGATTCATATTACCCCTAAGCTCAGCTTCTCAACAGCAGCCCAGAGCCCACTGAGCACGTGCAGTGCCGCTGACACACACCTAACCAGATCCAAGATGGGGAGCTACTGGGGTGAATTTAAAGACCTAGATGCTTATGGCTATAGGGCTGCTGAATCTCTGGTGAGTCCAGTATATAAAATCTAGTATGTCTAGTCCTATTCTTTTTAGGCTTTACTTCCCCTTTAAAGCTTTTCAAGCTGGGAAATGAACACAACAAACCCTTTCAAACTGCTCGCAAGCAGCGATGATCTTGAAAGCATTTTGCTTTTAATGTCAAGTAATTAAAAAAAGCCAAGGATCACTCGGTGGTCTTGGAAGCCAATTTTTAGATTAAGGAACCTTGGTAGAACGGCTGAGGTTCCCTGGAGGTGACACAGATGGTGGCATTGTCCACGAAACAACGACTTGGAAAAAAAACTCAAGCCGTAAAGGAATCGTCGAGCGGCACAGCTGCCCCCAATTCCTGGGAACGGGTAAACAGATCTCTCATAATTCTGCCAGCCTTGGTGTGGGAATAAAGATGGCGCCCCCAAACGTATATATATATATATATCTATAGCCTGAGGGTTACGCAACCAGCAGTTGCGACTCCTACAGCTCGTCAGGACTTCATAAAGAGCCTCAGAATGCAGAGTCCCATTAAAAGAAAGTCTCTATTCGTGTAGCAGATGGCACGGCAGAGCTTTATTCACAAATTATAATTATTAGCTGTGCCAGTAGGAGAGGGAAGGTCTCTGCTTCATCGCTTTGGAATGCGCGGCTCAGGCCGATCATTACTCTAACGCTTGTGGGCTACGAAGAGTAACCCGTTGGTGCCAAGAGGTGCGTAAATGAGAAGCCAGGTACTGATCCCTTTCCGTGAATTTCCCATGCTACAGATAGGCTCTAATATCCTTATCATTTACAGTAGGGGGTACATTATCCCTTATAATACA
The DNA here is from genome assembly GCF_000004195.4 of Xenopus tropicalis. NCBI lineage: Eukaryota > Metazoa > Chordata > Amphibia > Anura > Pipidae > Xenopus > Xenopus tropicalis. Next base: position 133,500,915 of record NC_030684.2, on the reverse strand, counting down.
TGAGTGATACTCAGAGTTCCCTGTATAACTCAGCCTGCAGCCTTGTGTCTTTATATGGGCACAGAATCCCTCAGTGACTGCTAATATCCTTATCATTTACAGTAGGGGGTACATTATCCCTTATAATACATGAGTGATACTCAGAGTTCCCTGTATAACTCAGCCTGCAGCCTTGTGCCTTTATATGGGCACAGAACCCCTCAGTGACTGCTAATATCCTTATCATTTACAGTAGGGGGTACATTATCCCTTATAATACATGAGTGATACTCAGAGTTCCCTGTATAACTCAGCCTGCAGCCTTGTGCCTTTATATGGGCACAGAACCCCTCAGTGACTGCTAATATCCTTATCATTTACAGTAGGGGGTACATTATCCCTTATAATACATGAGTGATACTCAGAGTTCCCTGTATAACTCAGCCTGCAGCCTTGTGCCTTTATAAGGCCACATAACCCCTCAGTGACTGCTAATATCCTTATCATTTACAGTAGGGGGTACATTATCCCTTATAATACACGAGTGATACTCAGAGTTCCCTGTATAACTCAGCCTGCAGCCTTGTGCCTTTATATGGGCACAGAACCCCTCAGTGACTGCTAATATCCTTATCATTTACAGTAGGGGGTACATTATCCCTTATAATACATGAGTGATACTCAGAGTTCCCTGTATAACTCAGCCTGCAGCCTTGTGCCTTTATATGGGCACATAACCCCTCAGTGACTGCTAATATCCTTATCATTTACAGTAGGGGGTACATTATCCCTTATAATACATGAGTGATACTCAGAGTTCCCTGTATAACTCAGCCTGCAGCCTTGTGCCTTTATATGGGCACATAACCCCTCAGTGACTGCTAATATCCTTATCATTTACAGTAGGGGGTACATTATCCCTTATAATACATGAGTGATACTCAGAGTTCCCTGTATAACTCAGCCTGCAGCCTTGTGCCTTTATATGGGCACAGAACCCCATCAGTGACTTCTAATATCCTTATCATTTACAGTAGGGGGTACATTATCCCATATACTTTTATACTTTATGAATAAGCTGGAAGCTCTGAGGGAATTGCTGTACCCCAGCTTCTATAAACGTGCCCCCAAAAGCCCGCCGGCCGTGCCAATGCCCCACACCATGCCCTACACAGAGACCCGGCTCATCAGCCTAAGAGCGCATTGGACTGACACGCAAAGCTGCTTACGACACCCATTTCCCCCCCCCCCCACAGAAGAGAAAACAGCTGGAAATTAATCTAACCCTGCATTATGTGTGAGTAAATCCGAAGCCCCTCTCATACCTTAGACTTTGCCAAGTAGAGGGATACGGCTCAGAGCTAATCCCACCGCAGAAAAACATCTTCCATTTTCAGGGACTTTTTTTTTTTTTATATTCTCGCCCTGTTCCTTCAGCCTAAGTGCTTAAATCAGGATTAATCCTCCCTCTCCCCCCCCCTCCTTCTCCCTATATAGTACATTCCTTTTTTTATTTGCTCTGAACCTATATCTTTTCATGTCAGTTCCATTCCCAGCTCATTGCAGAGCAAATCCCACTGTGTGCAGCCGAGCAGGACCCCGCGCCTCCGACTGTACCTACACGGGGCCGGAATAAGCAATACGTTCCGGGTATTAATCCAGGTGTTTGAAGTGAAGATTCAGAGGAACAGGTGTGCAACACAAATCCAATTAATGTGATTGGCTGGAAAATTGGTCTTTTACAATATCTCTCAATGAGCAAAGCACAGAATCTATCATTTTTGGATTCAGTTCTGTACCAAATTATACTCCGCAATTCACTTTATACCCACTGCTACTATAGGCACCATCTCTCCCTACTATACCTGCTATCCCACAGCCCCAGTCCCTTCCCAGAGGCTATTATCCCCCCACTGCTACTATAGGCACCATCTCTCCCTACTATACCTGCTATCCCACAGCCCCAGTCCCTTCCCAGAGGCTATTATCCCCCCACTGCTACTATAGGCACCATCTCTCCCTACTATACCTGCTATCCCACAGCCCCAGTCCCTTCCCAGAGGCTATTATTCCCCCACTGCTACTATAGGCACCATCTCTCCCTACTATACCTGCTATCCCACAGCCCCAGTCCCTTCCCAGAGGCTATTATCCCCCCACTGCTACTATAGGCACCATCTCTCCCTACTATACCTGCTATCCCACAGCCCCAGTCCCTTCCCAGAGGCTATTATCCCCCCACTGCTACTATAGGCACCATCTCTCCCTACTATACCTGCTATCCCACAGCCCCAGTCCCTTCCCAGATGCTATTATCCCCCCACTGTTACTATAGGCACCATCTCTCCCTACTATACCTGCTATCCCACAGCCCCAGTCCCTTCCCAGAGGCTATTATCCCACTGGTACTATAGGCACCATCTCTCCCTACTATACCTGCTATCCCACAGCCCCAGTCCCTTCCCAGAGGCTATTATCCCCCCACTGCTACTATAGGCACCATCTCTCCCTACTATACCTGCTATCCCACAGCCCCAGTCCCTTCCCAGAGGCTATTATCCCCCCACTGCTACTATAGGCACCATCTCTCCCTACTATACCTGCTATCCCACAGCCCCAGTCCCTTCCCAGAGGCTATTATCCCCCCACTGCTACTATAGGCACCATCTCTCCCTACTATACCTGCTATCCCACAGCCCCAGTCCCTTCCCAGAGGCTATTATCCCACTGCTACTATAGGCACCATCTCTCCCTACTATACCTGCTATCCCACAGCCCCAGTCCCTTCCCAGAGGCTATTATCCCCCCACTGCTACTATAGGCACCATCTCTCCCTACTATACCTGCTATCCCACAGCCCCAGTCCCTTCCCAGAGGCTATTATCCCACTGCTACTATAGGCACCATCTCTCCCTACTATACCTGCTATCCCACAGCCACAGTCCCTTCCCAGAGGCTATTATCCCCCACTGCTACTATAGGCACCATCTCTCCCTACTATACCTGCTATCCCACAGCCCCAGTCCCTTCCCAGAGGCTATTATCCCCCACTGCTACTATAGGCACCATCTCTCCCTACTATACCTGCTATCCCACAGCCCCAGTCCCTTCCCAGAGGCTATTATCCCCCACTGCTACTATAGGCACCATCTCTCCCTACTATACCTGCTATCCCACAGCCCCAGCCCCTTCCCAGAGGCTATTATCCCCCCACTGCTACTATAGGCACCATCTCTCCCTACTATACCTGCTATCCCACAGCCCCAGTCCCTTCCCAGAGGCTATTATCCCCCCACTGCTACTATAGGCACCATCTCTCCCTACTATACCTGCTATCCCACAGCCCCAGTCCCTTCCCAGAGGCTATTATCCCCCCACTGCTACTATAGGCCCATCTCTCCCTACTATACCTGCTATCCCACAGCCCCAGTCCCTTCCCAGAGGCTATTATCCCCCCACTGCTACTATAGGCCCCATCTCTCCCTACTATACCTGCTATCCCACAGCCCCAGTCCCTTCCCAGAGGCTATTATCCCCCACTGCTACTATAGGCACCATCTCTCCCTACTATACCTGCTATCCCACAGCCCCAGTCCCTTCCCAGAGGCTATTATCCCCCCACTGCTACTATAGGCACCATCTCTCCCTACTATACCTGCTATCCCACAGCCCCAGTCCCTTCCAGAGGCTATTATCCCCCCACTGCTACTATAGGCACCATCTCTCCCTACTATACCTGCTATCCCACAGCCCCAGTCCCTTCCCAGAGGCTATTATCCCCCCACTGCTACTATAGGCACCATCTCTCCCTACTATACCTGCTATCCCACAGCCCCAGTCCCTTCCCAGAGGCTATTATCCCACTGCTACTATAGGCACCATCTCTCCCTACTATACCTGCTATCCCACAGCCCCAGTCCCTTCCCAGAGGCTATTATCCCCCCACTGCTACTATAGGCACCATCTCTCCCTACTATACCTGCTATCCCACAGCCCCAGTCCCTTCCCAGAGGCTATTATCCCCCCACTGCTACTATAGGCACCATCTCTCCCTACTATACCTGCTATCCCACAGCCCCAGTCCCTTCCCAGAGGCTATTATCCCCCCACTGCTACTATAGGCACCATCTCTCCCTACTATACCTGCTATCCCACAGCCCCAGTCCCTTCCCAGATGCTATTATCCCCCCACTGTTACTATAGGCACCATCTCTCCCTACTATACCTGCTATCCCACAGCCCCAGTCCCTTCCCAGAGGCTATTATCCCACTGGTACTATAGGCACCATCTCTCCCTACTATACCTGCTATCCCACAGCCCCAGTCCCTTCCCAGAGGCTATTATCCCCCCACTGCTACTATAGGCACCATCTCTCCCTACTATACCTGCTATCCCACAGCCCCAGTCCCTTCCCAGAGGCTATTATCCCCCCACTGCTACTATAGGCACCATCTCTCCCTACTATACCTGCTATCCCACAGCCCCAGTCCCTTCCCAGAGGCTATTATCCCCCCACTGCTACTATAGGCACCATCTCTCCCTACTATACCTGCTATCCCACAGCCCCAGTCCCTTCCCAGAGGCTATTATCCCACTGCTACTATAGGCACCATCTCTCCCTACTATACCTGCTATCCCACAGCCCCAGTCCCTTCCCAGAGGCTATTATCCCCCCACTGCTACTATAGGCACCATCTCTCCCTACTATACCTGCTATCCCACAGCCCCAGTCCCTTCCCAGAGGCTATTATCCCACTGCTACTATAGGCACCATCTCTCCCTACTATACCTGCTATCCCACAGCCACAGTCCCTTCCCAGAGGCTATTATCCCCCACTGCTACTATAGGCACCATCTCTCCCTACTATACCTGCTATCCCACAGCCCCAGTCCCTTCCCAGAGGCTATTATCCCCCACTGCTACTATAGGCACCATCTCTCCCTACTATACCTGCTATCCCACAGCCCCAGTCCCTTCCCAGAGGCTATTATCCCCCCACTGCTACTATAGGCACCATCTCTCCCTACTATACCTGCTATCCCACAGCCCCAGCCCCTTCCCAGAGGCTATTATCCCCCACTGCTACTATAGGCACCATCTCTCCCTACTATACCTGCTATCCCACAGCCCCAGTCCCTTCCCAGAGGCTATTATCCCCCCACTGCTACTATAGGCACCATCTCTCCCTACTATACCTGCTATCCCACAGCCCCAGTCCCTTCCCAGAGGCTATTATCCCCCCACTGCTACTATAGGCCCCATCTCTCCCTACTATACCTGCTATCCCACAGCCCCAGTCCCTTCCCAGAGGCTATTATCCCCCCACTGCTACTATAGGCCCCATCTCTCCCTACTATACCTGCTATCCCACAGCCCCAGTCCCTTCCCAGAGGCTATTATCCCCCACTGCTACTATAGGCACCATCTCTCCCTACTATACCTGCTATCCCACAGCCCCAGTCCCTTCCCAGAGGCTATTATCCCCCCACTGCTACTATAGGCACCATCTCTCCCTACTATACCTGCTATCCCACAGCCCCAGTCCCTTCCCAGAGGCTATTATCCCCCCACTGCTACTATAGGCACCATCTCTCCCTACTATACCTGCTATCCCACAGCCCCAGTCCCTTCCCAGAGGCTATTATCCCCCCACTGCTACTATAGGCACCATCTCTCCCTACTATACCTGCTATCCCACAGCCCCAGTCCCTTCCCAGAGGCTATTATCCCACTGCTACTATAGGCACCATCTCTCCCTACTATACCTGCTATCCCACAGCCCCAGTCCCTTCCCAGAGGCTATTATCCCCCCACTGCTACTATAGGCACCATCTCTCCCTACTATACCTGCTATCCCACAGCCCCAGTCCCTTCCCAGAGGCTATTATCCCGACTGAATACTTGTAAAATGGGACAATTAGACATATTATTTTGTGATGCCGGATATAAAAAATCTTTGTGTTAAGCTGCAAATTAAAACCATAGCCTGCAGTATCACAAATGACTATGCTGACAGCATAAATAAACAAGTCATATGGCGGAAAACCACAAAACATATTGGGATGTGACATATAAGAATGTGAATCTGCTCTGTAGGAATGGCTGATATATTCCTGTAGGGTTCCATACAAAGCGGGCTTTATAAAGAGTAAATATTTCGGCGTGCCCCGCTGCTAGAGAGCATAACAGGGTTATAGATTCCGACTCCGGAATTACCTTTTCACTTGCAAACAATTCCTAATTCACCTGCTTGAAGCAATCACTAAATGACTCCATTAGGGCCGCCACACAAGGGAGCGCTTTTTTCTCTTCGCTGTGAGTTTTTACTGCCTGCTGCGCGCATATTGAACAGAAAGAAAATAAAACAAATAGGTTGCAACGATCCAATTCACATGAGGGTTTGGAGGTGGGTTTATGTCCCGTGCAAATGTTTCCGGAAGCATCTCGCTCTGCTCTTTCTCTAATAAAGGAGAAGAGACTTACACAACAAAACACACAATGATGCATTTCGGCTCTTGTGTGCCTTGTTTGTGTGAAGCCAGGCCCGGACTGGCAATCTGTGGGTTCAGGCAAATGCCAGAGGGGCTGCTGTAAGGTGCCATAGACACTCACTATTTATTGGGCTGGGGGGGCTGTTTGGTAGTGATGAGTGAATCTGTTCCGTTTCGCTTCGCCGAAAAATTATCGAATCTTTCAAAAGATCCACGAAACGGCGAAAATGTTGTGCGGCCCGCGGCTATTATTTTGTCCCACGGCTATTCTTTTTGGACGCGCTGCGAATTTTTCCTTGCCAAATTTTTTCATCCGTTTCGCGAAACAATCCACCAATGGCGAAATGCGGAAATTCCCTGCAAATCCAGCCTGGCGAAACATGTCGCCCATCACTACTGTTTGGGCCTCTATGTACTTGGAATGTCAGGGCCTATTTTGGATCGCAGTCCAGGCCTGTGTGAAACATTGGATGTGACTGGAGTGTCCAGGGGCCACCAGGGCTACCACCTCAGGGCAACAGTTGGGCAACAGTTTTTCTTTACTTTATGGCTGGAGTTGCTGGCAGTTGGCAGGGATCAGGCCTGGGTTGGCGGGACCCATTGGGTTTTTTCTTGGTGTCCCGCTGGCCCAGTCCGACCCTGAGTGTAACGCCATGAAGATGGCAGTATAATATGGGAAATAGTGGTGCCATTGGGCTGTAACCGTGGGGTAGTAGGGAAGGGTGTCTGTAGGAGGGGGGGTTGTTACTGTACAGTAGGGAAGGTGCCTATAGTAGCAGTTATAGTAACATCACAGTCACTCAGCCTTTTGTCGCTGTTACACTACTATCGCTGTACTCCTGTTCAGTACCATCCAGCAGCGAAGAAGTTAACACCCTGCGTTTTGTGCTTAATGTGAGTTTTTTGCTAGGGGGAGCAGAGAGAGAAATAAAGATCCAATTTATGCAAAAAAAAGTCCCCAAATCCACCGCCCTCCTTCCCTCCTATCACTCCATCCCGCCTAATGAATCCTGATCCTCTGGCGCTTTCAGGAACGTTCCGGCACAGAGGCGGCTTTTAGTGAGGCACCTAAGGACATCTGTATGCGCCTGTCACTTACACTTTGCTCCCAGTCATGTTACTACTAAAATGCTGAATATAATATATATATATATATAAAGTATGGGTGTGTGTGTATTTACCTTCCTTTCTTATGAACGGCGGAGCAGCTAAAGGCAAAGTTTACCATGACTGACAATAGAAAAGCTAAAGTGACGTTCCGAATTCTCTTCCCCACAACTCAGTCCCTTTACTGGGAGAGAATGAACCGACAGTGGGAGGTAGTTGGCACTTTAACTCGCTTGGCGAGGTCGCCAAGCGAGCGGATCTTCACTCGATATCCCCACCTACAGGTGGGCGATATCGGGGGAACATGTAGGGCTGGGCCAAACGATCGAATTATAATGGTGGAAATGGGGCAGTCAGTTCGGGGACCGCATCGGCTCGTTGATCCGACTGAATTTTTTAACCTGCCCAATCGATATCTGGCCAATTTCAGGCCAGATATCGGTCGGGTATGGCCGTCGTATCTGCCCCTACACGCCCTACACGGGCCGATAAGCTGCCGAATCGTTCTAAGGGACCGGTCTGTGTATGGCCACCTTTACTGGCATCAGGTCACCACGGGTGATCGGGTATAATTCCATCTGACCCCCCAAAATTCCAGGTAAGTTGTCGTGTCTGTTGGACCCCATTGTATATGAACATTTTGAGCAAAGTTTTGCCCCCTTAGTACTCATGCACATACATGGGGGGCAATAATAAATCACCCCTACCATGCCACCTTACTAGCCCATGTATGTGGCCTGTCCGACTGATATCTGGCAGATGAGAATGTCCAAGCACCACAGTAGCCTATCCCTTCCAGTCTAAACACACCCCAGTGGCCAAAGAGCAGATGAGCTTCATTAGGCCCTGGACGTGGGCGGTGAAATTGGCCACGGATCCGCTCATTTGGCTTTAGTTTTCCCCGGCTCCGTCTTTCCAGCGTCTGACAAGGAGCTTAAATGTTTTCATTGTAGAATAAATAGCGAGACCCGGTAAAGCCGCCTCCCCGTGCCTTTAATTCATTTAAAATGGAGCGGTTGATAAATCAAGCGAGCGAGGTGACACTTAGCCTTTCCTTGCAGTTTCCCCGGGGCCGTAAAACAAACTCCCTGCCAACTTGGCACAGGCCCCCGCAAAAAAAAAAATTAAATAAATAAAAATGCCAGGGTAAAAAAACGTTCCTATTTGCTAATCATTCCCCTTGCAATTTAGCGTACAGCCCCCTAAATGCGCCACAGGGATAGCAATTTATTGTGTTGCTGAAATATCCTATTCAGTGGCGGCATTTAGCGTCCCTTATGTTGGAGTATTCCATAGCACTGTACATGATAACTGCTAATGAGGTCTCTGTCCCCAAGAGCTCACAATCTATAGACGGTGAAAGAGTTAAAGCTTTGGCAGAAGACCCGGGGGCTCCGGGATATAGCAGACCTAATTTCTCAGTGTTACGGCTGCGTCCCGTTCCCCCGCACAGTACAAGGCAGTAACAAGGCAATAAAGAAGCGCAGGCAATTCCCAAGATGGAGGCGCGGAAGGAGCGTCGGTTGGAAAATGGTTGTAGTGTTCCATTAGAGAACAAGCACTCGGGGAATGGTTACAAGCAGAGCTATTTCCCCCATTGCTCCTTCTCTTCAACTCTCGCCATTTGTTCTTACACAATCTCTCTAATCATTTGTCAGAGCGGATCTCGCCGCCGCCGCTGCTCTGCGGTTTCACTGGGAGACGCTCCCCTCCCGCCATTCATTTAACATATAATTAGATGGATACGAGGCCTAGTGGACGCAGGCGACTTTCCGTAGGATTTCACTGGGACACAAATCGAGGCACAATAAAAGATCTTTTTCTTCCGCTAAAGCTAAAGTGCGGAAGAAACGGCGGCGCTGTTAAAGGGGAAGTTTTATTTGTATTAGTTTTAATAGTCAGTTGGCTGTAGGCGGGTGTAATGTTGGATTCTGCCTTTGCTTTCCTGTTTCACTTCTCAATCAAACTGGGGTCGGAGATATGTGACTCCTTAAGTATACTTCCTGGAAGTTGTTGGTCACACCCCCTGACCACACCCTGTTACTCCCCCTGGCCGCACCCTAAACACTGTGTTGCTCGTAAGTGCTGCAGTTTATATTCAGGAACTGTTCTAGACACTCCAGTGGGGGAAGGGGGTAACTTATATTGTGGGAAATAGTCTTTGGGATAGGTAGACAGGCGTGCCACTATGGGTGGCAGAAAACAAGATGGGGTGGGGGGTGGAGCTATGGTATAAAGGGTGGTGATTTGGTGGGCAGGGAGATAGATAGATGATAGATAGATAGATAGATAGATAGATGATAGATAGATAGATAGATGATAGATAGATAGATAGATAGATAGATAGATAGATAGATAGATAGATAGATAGATGATAGATAGATAGATAGATGATAGATAGATGATAGATAGATAGATAGATAGATAGATAGATAGATAGATAGATAGATAGATAGATAGATAGATGATATATAGATAGATAGATAGATAGATGATAGATAGATAGATAGATAGATGATAGATAGATAGATGATAGATAGATAAATAGATAGATAGATAGATGATAGATAGATAGATAGATAGATGATAGATAGATAGATAGATGATAGATAGATAGATGATAGATAGATAGATAGATGATAGATAGATAGATAGATAGATGATAGATAGATAGATAGATAGATGATAGATAGATAGATAGATAGATAGATGATAGATAGATAGATAGATAGATAGATAGATAGATGATAGATAGATAGATAGATGATAGATAGATAGATAGATAGATGATAGATAGATAGATAGATGATCGATAGATGATAGATAGATAGATAGATAGATAGATGATTGATAGATAGATAGATAGATAGATGATAGATAGATAGATAGATAGATAGATGATAGATAGATAGATAGATAGATGATAGATAGATAGATAGATAGATAGATGATAGATGATAGATAGATAGATAGATAGATAGGTGGAGGCTGGGCTGTACAATCTTACAATATACACAATTACACACAGGGGGGACAAGTGTTATAATAAATACAATAAATATATATAAATACACAGGGAGTAAGTGCCATGTGGGATGAGACACAGTAGGAAGGAGGTCCCTGCCCCGTAGAGCTTACAATCTAAGTGGCTTTGAACCAAACAGTTTTTTTTTCCTTAGGGCTGTGTGGTTCAAAACTAACACTTTGGATGTCAGCATTGTAGAACCCAAAGGAAGATCTGGCCAATACCCACATCCGACGTTACAGCTCCACCCACACATAGCATTAACACCCCTCTGCATGTCATGGCCCCACCCACATATGCCAATGCTCCACCCCCTAATATCATCAGGCCGCCCCCCCGTCTGGTTTTTGCTAAGTTCAAAAGTAGCAACCCCAGAGGGCAATAGAGAGGATTCTGGGAAAGGGATAGGGGCAGAACAACTAGGGATAACACACCCCTGCCTTTAATGACCAATTGGAACTCCATCTTGCCTAGGGTTGAGCAGGACAACGCCATGGAGATGCTTCCATACCCATACTTTTTTATTTTTATGTATCAGGTTAATTACGACTCCAAAACCTCATAAAACTTTGCGCCAATAAACACCCCAGACGAGGCGAGTGGCTTTTTGCAAGAAGAAAACCAATCTCCGCGCCCCCCCCTCCTTACAGAGTCAGTCCTCACAGTTGTTTATGAATTTAGCTTTTATGACTTTAATTAAGCAGAGCAGTTTAGTGCCGAGAGTCCATTGCGAGTAGGTTGGGAGTCGGAATCCGCACACAGTATTTAGTGTTTGTTTAATTAGAAATCCAGTGATTCAGGCAACAGAGCATCTAGGGATCCAGTGCCTGCGGATACTGCTTAATAATATGTTGTTTCATTGAACATTAAAGGGGAGGTAAAACCAAACATACAATTGAGCATGAATTTTGAAACACTGTACATTGTTTCAAAAGTCAGAACATTTTAGGAGACGGATAGGGACATTTTTAGAGAAGCCAGCCCTGTTGGTTCTACATTTCAGCTTTATCTCCCTTTCTACGGAGCCGCTGGATTGAGACCAATATTTAACAGCCTCTTACCCAGGTCCACTGCACTTAAAGGCTGCCAGGCTCTTTGGCTGCGATAAATGATTTACTTTGCTGTTACTCCTCCGTGTTTGGCTGGCGCGGGGCTCCCATGGCATTGGGCAACGCACACATTTGCTTGGTTAAAAGGTTTAGTGAAACTTGTGTTAAGCGAGGCTCGACTAACTGCATCCGATGCTGCTTCTTCCTCCGTCCCACGGGCCCCTGGGGTGCACAGGGCATACACTTAAATCACAGTATGAGCTTCCAAAGCACAGTGGAAAGTAACAGAAATAGGGGTTGGTAGCACTAGGTAGGTACCTAATATATAGGGGCAGAGACAGGGGAAAGTGTTGGAAGGGTTACTGCCTGCCCTGCTCTCATTTCCCTACAGAAATAGGGGTTGGTAGCACTAGGTAGGTACCTAATATATAGGGGCAGAGACAGGGGAAAGTGTTGGAAGGGTTACTGCCTGCCCTGCTCTCGTTTCCCTACAGAAATAGGGGTTGGTAGCACTAGGTAGGTACCTAATATATAGGAGCAGAGACAGGGGAAAGTGTTGGAAGGGTTACTGCCTGCCCTGCTCTCATTTCCCTACAGAAATAGGGGTAGGTAGCACTAGGTAGGTACCTAATATATAGGGGCAGAGACAGGGGAAAGTGTTGGAAGGGTTACTGCCTGCCCTGCTCTCGTTTCCCTACAGAAATAGGGGTTGGTAGCACTAGGTAGGTACCTAATATATAGGGGCAGAGACAGGGGAAAGTGTTGGAAGGGTTACTGCCTGCCCTGCTCTCATTTCCCTACAGAAATAGGGGTTGGTAGCACTAGGTAGGTACCTAATATATAGGGACAGAGACAGGGGAAAGTGTTGGAAGGGTTACTGCCTGCTCTGCTCTCATTTCCCTACAGAAATAGGGGTTGGTAGCACTAGGTAGGTACCTAATATATAGGGGCAGAGACAGGGGAAAGTGTTGGAAGGGTTACTGCCTGCCCTGCTCTCATTTCCCTACAGAAATAGGGGTTGGTAGCACTAGGTAGGTACCTAATATATAGGGGCAGAGACAGGGGAAAGTGTTGGAAGGGTTACTGCCTGCTGTTTGGGGGGAAATAAAAAGGCGCAAGCTTTTGAGGTACAGCAGTAAGTGAAATTTAATCACAGCCCCGGGGTGACCCTATCAAAGTGGGCATCAAGCGCCAAACAATCTGCCTGTATTGTTGCATCACTCTGCCAGGGCCGCGCTCATTTGATGTGTCGCTTTCATTCCCGGCACAACAGCTTCCCCGTAGAGGAACATCACGTCTGCCGTCGGCTTGAATGAAAGGGGGAGTTTTGGAAGGGAGGTGGAAGGCGAGAGGCCGAATTGCAGGTCAGACTTGTGAAGAACATGCAGCTGTATTGTATATTTATATATATATATATATATATATATATACAGCAGTTCCATTTGCAGCCATTGGATATTAATAGGATACTGTGGGATGATTTTAGTATATGGCAGGGTGTGGGCCCCAGGGCCACCATCAGAACTCTATGGGCTTCAGAACTAATTCATTGTCCCCAGGGTTATTACCCCACTACCTGACCAGGCCCATTGGCTTATAGACCCTGGTGCAAAAAATGTCCCAATTTGCACTGCCAACACTGAGCACGTGTTGTTTTCTCTAAACAACACAGTATGAGGGTGTGGCTTAATGTGTACCCAGAACATTCCCTCTCTGTATATTTATATATATGGGAGGAAGGTGCCATACTGTTTCCCCCTAGAGAGTACAGTATGAGGGTATAGTGTGTCCAGAACATTCCCTCTCTGTATATTTATATATATGGGAGGAAGGTGCCATACTGTTTCCCTTAGAGAGTACAGTATGAGGGTATAGTGTGCCCAGAACATTCCCTCTCTGTATATTTATTTATATGGGAGGAAGGTGCCATACTGTTTCCCCTAGAGAGTACAGTATGAGGGTATAGTGTGCCCAGAACATTCCCTCTCTGTATATTTATTTATATGGGAGGAAGGTGCCATACTGTTTCCCCTAGAGAGTACAGTATGAGGGTATAGTGTGCCCAGAACATTCCCTCTCTGTATATTTATTTATATGGGAAGAAGGTGCCATACTGTTTCCCATAGAGAGTACAGTATGAGGGTATAGTGTGCCCAGAACATTCCCTCTCTGTATATTTATATATATGGGAAGAAGGTGCCATACTGTTTCCCATAGAGAGTACAGTATGAGGGTATAGTGTGGCCAGAACATTCCCTCTCTGTATATTTATATATATATGGGAAGAAGGTGTCATACTGTTTCCCATAGAGAGTACAGTATGAGGGTATAGTGTGCCCAGAATATTCCCTCTCTGTATATTTATTTATATATGGGAGGAAGGTGCCATACTGTTTCCCATAGAGAGTACAGTATGAGGGTATAGTGTGCCCAGAACATTCCCTCTCTGTATATTTATATATATATGGGAGGAAGGTGCCATACTGTTTCCCATAGAGAGTACAGTATGAGGGTATAGTGTGCCCAGAACATTCCCTCTCTGTATATTTATATATATATGGGAAGAAGGTGCCATACTGTTTCCCATAGAGAGTACAGTATGAGGGTATAGTGTGCCCAGAACATTCCCTCTCTGTATATTTATTTATATGGGAAGAAGGTGCCATACTGTTTCCCATAGAGAGTACAGTATGAGGGTGTAGTGTGCCCAGAACATTCCCTCTCTGTATATTTATTTATATGGGAGGAAGGTGCCATACTGTTTCCCTTAGAGAGTACAGTATGAGGGTATAGTTTGCCCAGAACATTCCCTCTCTGTATATTTATTTATATATGGGAGGAAGGTGCCATACTGTTTCCCCTAGAGAGTACAGTATGAGGGTGTAGTGTGCCCAGAACATTCCCTCTCTGTATATTTATATATATATGGGAGGAAGGTGCCATACTGTTTCCCATAGAGAGTACAGTATGAGGGTATAGTGTGCCCAGAACATTCCCTCTCTGTATATTTATTTATATGGGAAGAAGGTGCCATACTGTTTCCCATAGAGAGTACAGTATGAGGGTATAGTTTGCCCAGAACATTCCCTCTCTATATATTTATATATATGGGAAGAAGGTGCCATACTGTTTCCCATAGAGAGTACAGTATGAGGGTATAGTGTGCCCAGAACATTCCCTCTCTGTATATTTATTTATATGGGAAGAAGGTGCCATACTGTTTCCCATAGAGAGTACAGTATGAGGGTATAGTTTGCCCAGAACATTCCCTCTCTGTATATTTATTTATATGGGAGGAAGGTGCCATACTGTTTCCCTTAGAGAGTACAGTATGAGGGTATAGTTTGCCCAGAACATTCCAGCACAGAGAAACCAGGACATCCTGTATCAGAATATAAGCCCTGTAGCATTTTGGGACTTCATATTTGGTTTGATAATTACTGACGGCCCCTAAGCTTAGCCCAGAACCTACTGAGCACGTGCAGTGCCACTGACACACAAAAGATGGCCTAACCAGATCCAAGATGGGGAGCTGCTGTGGGCAGATTTATAGGTCTGGATCATTACTGTTCTGCGGCTGCTCATCCTCTGGGCTGGTACAATGAGTACATTATATAAAATACAGCATTTCTAGCTTTAGTTCTCCTTTAGCCGAAACAGAATCTCAATGTCAGATCCCCTTTAACTTTCAAACGCCGGCGAAGAGCATTTCACTTATTTTCCCTTTCTGTATGGACACCTTTGTGTCGGACAAAATAGCCGGGCTGTGTGCCCGTATCCGGAGAGCGGTGATTTCCCCGGAGGGTAAAGCCTGCAGATAAGCCTCAAGTTCAGGTAATTAAAGAAAAAAATGTGGAAAAAAAACCCCTATCGATGGGGCAGCAGCCGCAATAATAATGCGCTCAGGCCTATACGTCGCCACCGTCAAGGGCTTTCCATCTTGTCCCTCGTCACCTTGTGCCTGCGAGGACAGTGCCAGGGAGGGACGATGGAACGCTTGGGCACGCCGTTAGGCCGGCATGTAACAAATTGTGCCTATTATCATTTTCTTTCTGTTTTTCTTCCTGTTTTCTGCTTCGGAGGCTTTGCCAGTTGACGTAAATCTGGCTAACGATCTGCTTGGAATGGAGACAGGGCTTGATTAACAAGCTCGGTGCCGCGGCTAACGAAGCAACCGCCGTCCCCTTCTCTGCAACACAGCATGATGGGATTTATAACTCCGCAACGTAGAGAGTCCAATTTATTGGCCTAATCAGATCGGCAGGTTGGGCTACACACAGGGAACGTGTTTCCATTGGCATCTTGCTCTGTGGTGCTGTGGCATAGGGACAGGAGCCCTAAAGGTGCCCATACACCTTCAGATCCGCTCGCTTGGCGATGTCGCCAAGTGAGCGGATCTTCTCCTGATATCCCCACCTACGGCTGGGCGATATCGGGAGAATCCAGGCTAATTCCCAGGGCCAAACGAT
Source organism: Xenopus tropicalis (assembly GCF_000004195.4). Lineage (NCBI taxonomy): Eukaryota > Metazoa > Chordata > Amphibia > Anura > Pipidae > Xenopus > Xenopus tropicalis. The sequence continues at coordinate 133,484,793 of NC_030684.2, read as the reverse complement.
CAAATTATAACGATGGGTATAGGCAAAGTCGGTTCGGGGACCGCATCAACGAGCCGATGCATTCCCTGATACGACTAGATTTTTTAACCTGCCCGATCGATATCTGGCCGATTTCAGGCCAGATATCGGTCGGACAGGCCCGTCATTAGTGCCCATACACGGGCCAATTAGCTGCCAAATCTGTCTAAGGGACCCATATCGGCAGCTAGAATTGGCCAGTGTATGGCCACCTTAAGGGTTACAAAATTGCTCGCGTAGGACGTGCCCTGTGGGATTTTGGTGCAGGTTGAGCATCTGTTTGATTTGTGCACCCTGGATGGTAATCCATAGGCCAAGACCTGGTGGGTCTCACCCTAGCTTCAGCGAAGGTGGATCTACCCACACATGCTGTTCATTGGCAAAAGCCTTGGACACGTGAGCATCGGAGCTCATTCCTTTGGGTAGGACTCCCACGCAATGATTCAAATATTATCTGAATGATGTGCAAACTAGGGGTTATGCCCACAACATGCCATGTGCCCACAGCCCCCCACTTAATGCAAACAATGCTACATTCAAATCAAACATAGGACCCCAGCACTCCAATACTACCTGTACCACCATGCTGCCCAATATATATCCCCCCTTGCCCATATGCCATGTCCAACACCCCCACTTGGTCTGCAGGCCATTTCCCCACCCCACTGCTGGGTCTGCACACCACACTGACACTCTCCTCTGTGCCCCCTCCATTGTGCCCCCTCCATTGTGCCCCCTCCTCTGTGCCCCCTCCATTGTGTCCCCTCCATTGTGTTCCCCCATTATTGTACCCAAGGCCATGCCTCTTCTGCCTACTCCTATATCCAGCCTTGCAACGAATCATAATGGTGGCCATACACGTTAAGATCCACTCGCTTGGCAAGGTCGCCAAGCGAGCGGATCTTCTCCCAATACCCCCACCTACTGGTGGGCAATATTGGGTGAATTTAGACTAATTTGGTCATTTGGCCCTGGGGCCAAACGATCGAATAAGAACGCCAGTAATAGGTGCAGTCATTTCCGGCTAAATTTTTTAACCTGCCCGATCAATATCTGCCTGATTTCAGGCCAGATGTCGGTCGGGCAGGCCCGTTGGTAGTGCCCATACACGGGCTGATTAGCTACCAAATCTGTCTAAGGGACCAATATCGGCAGCTACAATGGGCCCGTGTATGGGGACCTTAAGAATAGAGGTATAACAGCCATCCTGCTGAATGCCCAAGTATCTGTCCATCTCTCAGTTACCCCAACCCTGTCCTCTACTTTCCAGCCCCTCTCCCCCCCCAACTCATTCTCTTCCTGGAAGAACAAACCCCCCCCCTCCCAATAATGCAATCCTGTGGCCCTTTCTCCCACAGACTGTTTTTAGGATAATATATATAAATAGAAGCCCAGACCACAAAAATGCAGCCTAAATGTGAAAACGAAGGAGAAAAGGAGAGAAGATAAAAAAAAAAAAACCTAAAGCGCAGGGAGATTTAGTTCCATCTGAAAGCTGTCGGCATGAATAAAAGGCTTTTCTTTGAACCCTGAGTTTAATAGCGAGAGGAGAGAAAGAGATTGGAGCTGCGTGCCCTAGGGTTTAATCAGAGCTTCATTTGATAAATACAGGGAGACAGGGCCTACACTGTGTGAGTGTTGATGCCTCTCTCCTTCCCGACTTATTTTCTCTCCTTCCCAAGCTCCCCCTAGTCCCTTAAGCTCCTTCTAGCTCCCTTTTCCTTTTAACAATCCTCTCTTGTACCTGTATTTTTTATTTATGGTGCCGTCTTTTTCTGCACTCCCAATTTCCCAGGCTTCTCTCTCCCGCTAAGCCTCCTGCATCCCACGAATGGGCAAAATGGGGTTAATTTAAAGGGAACCTGTAGCTATCGTCTCATATTTACTTTGTAAAATGTGCTGTGCAGGTAGCTAGCAACATAAAGGGGGCACTAACTGAAGGGTACACTGTACAGAGAACTGTCAGTATCACTCATGTATTATAAGGGATAATGTACCCCCTACTGTAAATGATAAGGATATTAGCAGTCACTGAGGGGTTCTGTGCCCATATAAAGGCACAAGGCTGCAGGCTGAGTTATACAGGGAACTCTGAGTATCACTCATGTATTATAAGGGATAATGTACCCCCTACTGTAAATGATAAGGATATTAGCAGTCACTGAGGGGTTCTGTGCCCATATAAAGGCACAAGGCTGCAGGCTGAGTTATACAGGGAACTCTGAGTATCACTCATGTATTATAAGGGATAATGTACCCCCTACTGTAAATGATAAGGATATTAGCAGTCACTGAGGGGTTCTGTGCCCATATAAAGGCACAAGGCTGCAGGCTGAGTTATACAGGGAACTCTGAGTATCACTCATGTATTATAAGGGATAATGTACCCCCTACTGTAAATGATAAGGATATTAGCAGTCACTGAGGGGTTCTGTGCCCATATAAAGGCACAAGGCTGCAGGCTGAGTTATACAGGGAACTCTGAGTATCACTCATGTATTATAAGGGATAATGTACCCCCTACTGTAAATGATAAGGATATTAGCAGTCACTGAGGGGTTCTGTGCCCATATAAAGGCACAAGGCTGCAGGCTGAGTTATACAGGGAACTCTGAGTATCACTCATGTATTATAAGGGATTATGTACCCCCTACTGTAAATGATAAGGATATTAGCAGTCACTGAGGGGTTCTGTGCCCATATAAAGGCACAAGGCTGCAGGCTGAGTTATACAGGGAACTCTGAGTATCACTCATGTATTATAAGGGATAATGTACCCCCTACTGTAAATGATAAGGATATTAGCAGTCACTGAGGGGTTCTGTGCCCATATAAAGGCACAAGGCTGCAGGCTGAGTTATACAGGGAACTCTGAGTATCACTCATGTATTATAAGGGATAATGTACCCCCTACTGTAAATGATAAGGATATTAGCAGTCACTGAGGGGTTCTGTGCCCATATAAAGGCACAAGGCTGCAGGCTGAGTTATACAGGTCAGGGAACTAATCTAACATGCTGGCCCTATGAATGGCCCTACTATAAATGAGAGGAATATCAGCAGACAGACATATATGTCAGTGAGTTCCCCTGTATGATTAGCTTTACACAACCCCCTGCATGTAAGTAACTGCGCATCTGCGGAGATTCCTGTAAAACACACACAGGTGCAAGTTACCATTTATAACTGTGAGTACCACCTGCTTTGGCACGCAACCTAAAAAAGTGACCCAGTAATTTATGCCTGTGCGTTTTACATTCAAAGTAATGTAAAAACAAAATCCCTTTTTAACCCTTTCCCTGCCACATAGATTTTACATTGGTGTCAACATAAAATATATGTTTTGCGGGTCAGGGTCAAGTTATGGGAAAAGAGAGCTTCCTAGTAAAATGGTTTGTTAATGAATTGACCGTAGCAAATAATTCTAATTTTTAAAAATGATTCCCTTTTCTCTGTAATAATAAAACAGTAACTGTACTTGATCCCAACTAAGATATAATTACCCCTTATTGGGGGCAGAACAGCCCTATTGGGTTTATTTAATGGTTAAATGATTCCCTTTTCTCTGTAATAATAAAACAGTACCTGTACTTGATCCCAACTAAGATATAATTACCCCTTATTGGGGGCAGAACAGCCCTATTGGGTTTATTTAATGGTTAAATGATTCCCTTTTCTCTGTAATAATAAAACAGTACCTGTACTTGATCCCAACTAAGATATAATTACCCCTTATTGGGGGCAGAACAGCCCTATTGGGTTTATTTCATGGTTAAATGATTCCCTTTTCTCTGTAATAATAAAACAGTACCTGTACTTGATCCCAGCTAAGATATAATTACCCCTTATTGGGGGCAGAACAGCCCTATTGGGTTTATTTAATGGTTAAATGATTCCCTTTTCTCTGTAATAATAAAACAGTACCTGTACTTGATCCCAACTAAGATATAATTACCCCTTATTGGGGCAGAACAGCCCTATTGGGTTTATTTAATGGTTAAATGATTCCCTTTTCTCTGTAATAATAAAACAGTACCTGTACTTGATCCCAACTAAGATATAATTACCCCTTATTGGGGCAGAACAGCCCTATTGGGTTTATTTAATGGTTAAATGATTCCCTTTTCTCTGTAATAATAAAACAGTACCTGTACTTGATCCCAACTAAGATATAATTACCCCATATTGGGGGCAGAACAGCCCTATTGGGTTTATTTCATGGTTAAATGATTCCCTTTTCTCTGTAATAATAAAACAGTACCTGTACTTGATCCCAACTAAGATATAATTACCCCTTATTGGGGCAGAACAGCCCTATTGGGTTTATTTCATGGTTAAATGATTCCCTTTTCTCTGTAATAATAAAACAGTACCTGTACTTGATCCCAACTAAGATATAATTACCCCATATTGGGGGCAGAACAGCCCTATTGGGTTTATTTCATGGTTAAATGATTCCCTTTTCTCTGTAATAATAAAACAGTACCTGTACTTGATCCCAACTAAGATATAATTACCCCTTATTGGGGCAGAACAGCCCTATTGGGTTTATTTCATGGTTAAATGATTCCCTTTTCTCTGTAATAATAAAACAGTACCTGTACTTGATCCCAACTAAGATATAATTACCCCTTATTGGGGCAGAACAGCCCTATTGGGTTTATTTAATGGTTAAATGATTCCCTTTTCTCTGTAATAATAAAACAGTACCTGTACTTGATCCCAACTAAGATATAATTACCCCTTATTGGGGGCAGAACAGCCCTATTGGGTTTATTTAATGGTTACATGATTCCCTTTTCTCTGTAATAATAAAACAGTACCTGTACTTGATCCCAACTAAGATATAATTACCCCTTATTGGGGGCAGAACAGCCCTATTGGGTTTATTCAATATTTAAGTTATTTTTAGCAGACTTATCCAGAAAACCCCAGGTCCCGAACATTCTGGATAACAGGTCCCATACCTGTGGTTACTGATATATATATTTCAGTTTGGGGAGATTCTTTAATAGGCCACTTAATATGATATAAACTATCTGTTGGTTAAGTATTCATTCTGGGGGTATAGATTTTCATTAACTCATCTCTCCACTGGTGGGCAGTGATTAAAATGTATTGGGCAACTAGAGTCCAGCCAGTGACTAATGTTGGTAAAAATAATAACCCCCCTGCTCAGCATTGCATTAGCCACAAACCCTCGTGTTTACTTGCCCTTTCAGAGAACTCTGTTCCCAACAAATAAAGGTAAATACCATGTGTACGGGCAGGATATTTCTATTTTTTGCCCCGGGGCTCACCATGAATCAGTGCAAACCAGCTTCACCCCAGGTGTAAATAATTCAGCCCCTGCAGATGTCGGTACACAGGTTCCCTTTTAGACAATGAAAAACACCGGCAAAAAAAGAAATTGCGTTTGAATGACTTTCTCCGTCGAGCCTGATGCATGGAATGAGACAGGAACAAGGAAAGACTTTTAATTCATTCTATCATGTCCATACGCCACTGGTTGTATCTCGTCCAATCTGAACAACTGCCAATGAAATCGATGAGAAAGCAGGAGCGTATAGAGAAAACAGCCTGGGGGGGGGGCAGCCATAGTCTCATCAGGTCGAACCATTTTGAAAGATTGTTCCAGATGCTCCATTCTATAAGCCAAGAAATGCATTTTTTTTCCTTTTTTTCAAATTGGAATTATACATTTTTTTAGGTGACAGTGCCAGATTTGTGGTTCTCTACCCAGCTGGCCATAAATGTCAACCGGATAGTAGCTGAGCATGCTGGGAGCTATCATTCCTTACAGATAAAGGAGGTAAATTGCCATCTAAAAGGCAAACAGACTCAGGGGCTGACTTTGGGGATGTTGAGGCCCAACTTATCACATGTAGTGGGCCGATTCTATCCCATATAGAATGTTTGAGGGCTAAATCAAAATAACATTCATATGGTGAAGTCTACAGGCCCGGATTTGTGGAAAGGCCACAAAGGCACAGGCCTAGGGCGGCACAAATTGGGGGGCGGCATGCTGCCCCGCCGCAACAAAATATTAAAGTTTTTCTCGCATACGGAGCAATGGGGACCTCTCCCCCACTGCTCCATATGCGATTGTAAACAACCGCGCATGCACGATTGCGAGTTTGCGGATGCGCGCGGGGGGGGCGGACAGGGGGCGGCTTCAGGGCGTCCAGCTTACAAATCCGGCCCTGGAAGTCTATGGAGGCTTTGAGGCAACTGGAGGCCATAAAACATCGAGCTTATGTTTTCTTCCCTTGGGTGTGAGTGTCCGTGTAGGTGCATTGAGTTTTTGGAGCCTTCACATTGGCCAGCCCTGAGTTCATTAAAACTACTTCCATAAAAAGTGGGGCACAATGGAATGCATAGAACGTCTGTTCTAGGTTCCCCAACAGAACAGGCTGGAAGAGGTGCACCCCAATAAAGATAGATTCTTTGTGTGTATTGTAAAGGTCTCAGCCATTGGGGATGAGCACAGCCTTCGGAGGCCTACTGCCGCCATATTGCCATCGAGGCTTTATGGTTCCATGTTACACTTTGCTGGAGGGTAGAAGCAGGTGGCAGTGAGACATTGCCAGGGTAAGTGCCAGTAAGCATTACACTCTGCCATAGCGAGCGCAATGCACTGTGCCCAGTCTGAGCCCGGGGCTGTTAAACGATCGCAGGGACTCAGGTTAAACAGCTAATGAAACTGCTCTTAATTTTTTGGCCTCAATTCCAGGCCTGTCTGAGAGAGCAAAAGCCATTTCAGCCTTAAATGTCTTGGCAGGTTTTTTTTTTTCTTCTTCTTCGCGTTTAAGCCTTTAGTAAAAATTGAAAGCTTTATTTTTTTTAAGCCCCCCGACGCAGCGGAAAGACAGCTCTTTGCAGATAAAGCCAGTGGATTCTATTAAATAAAGAGGAGGGAGCGCTCTGTCCCTCGCACATCCCTACGGCTCCTGTTCTGCTATTCTCACCCTCTGTCTGTCCGTCTAGCTGAGCCGTCCCCCGTCTGCCTCTCCCTAACCAGAGCTCATTGTGTCTCCCTCAGTATCTTTCTCTGCAGAGTCCTACCATTCAAATCAGTCTTTCTTCATATCAATTGCCCCTTGTCATCACCTACTCTGTGCCACGTCCTCCATTCTTTGGGATATCTCGCTTCTCCTCTGTCTGTCTCTTGTAATCTCCTCTCAGACTCTGCATGGAAAGAAGTGGTGTGGGGCTGACGTCTGTCAAAACTCAGCTCTACATAGGTATGAACCAGGCCCGGGCTGGCAATCTGTGGGTTCTGCGTCTGCTGTAATATGCCAGGGTGCTGTTTGGGCCTCTATTTACTTGAAATGGCTTTTTGGTCTGAGGTGGATTTCCAAGCCAGTGGTGTCCAACTTCTGCCATGTATTTACCTGAATCCTAAACCTTTTCTAACACAATAATGATATTATTTAAAGAAGTCTATGGATTCCTTGTGCATGAACTCCAGTCTATAGAACAAGTTCAGTAGTTCTAGGACATTTATCTACAGCCCCACAGCTTTGGAAACACTCTAGTTGGACAGCCCTGGCCAAAGGCATTAGCTCGGCCTAACCACATGTACACCACCCACGGGCACACCACGTGTAAAGGACTTACCAACCTACCCACCATTCTAATTAAATCTACTACCTAGTATAGCTACATCAGTGGAACCAAAACACACCTAGATATGAGGAACACCCAATGGAATCTATGCCATCCACTTACCTAGAATTATTCACATGGCATAGCTAAACTAGCAAATTATTCTTTGCCTTCAGCCTTGTTTGTCTATACCCAAACATGTCCTGCTCTCTACCCAACCCTCATACTCTACCCTCTCTTAAATCTGGTTGTCTCCTGCCCTTTCCCTAGCCTAATATCAAAAATGGAGTTCCCTTGCTTGACAAACAGCAATCAATGTCCACCAAAAAGCTCCTCTGGAGCTTTGACTTTCCAAGGGTCTTGTCTGTGAAATACCTTCAGTCTCTCGAGGCCTCCGTTTCTAGGTTGTTAGGTATTTTTTTCTTATCTTAAACCTTGTACGACAAGAAACGAGAGCAGCTCTTCACGAAGTGCATCGTTGATCATATACTGAAACTCCTTGACAATAAATGGAGAAATACCAGTATTGTCTTCAACGGAACCAGATATAGGCAACAAGGCCTGGGCACTTAGTAGACTATTGCACAATAGCAATTGGGGGTGAAATGACTAAAGGTCCCCCCACGGGCCGATTCTAGCTGCCGATATCGGTCCCGAATCGGCCTGTGTATGGGCACTCCCGACGAGCCTGCCCGACCGATATCTGGCCTCAAATCGGCCAGATCTCGATTGGGCAGGTTAGAAAATCTAGTCGGATCGTGGACTGATTACCCTGGATTCTCCCAATATCGCCCACCCGTAGGTGGGGATATCAGGAGAAGATCCGCTAGCTTGACGACATCACCAAACGAGCGGATCTTATGGAGTATGGGGACCTTAAAGGTCCCCATACATGGGCCAATTCTAGCTGCCGATATTGGTCCCTTAGACAGATTCAACAGCTAATCGGCCCATGTATGGGCACTACCGACGGGCTGAAATTTGGCAGATATTGATCGGGCAGGTTAAAAAATCTAGTCTAAGCTAGCCTATACCCGTCGTTATAATTTAAACGTTTGGCCCCAGGCCACCAAGCGAGCGGATCTGAAGGTGTATGGGCACCTTAAGGTGCAAAAGATCAAGATGGTGGCAGTAGGGCAAGATGGTGACATTAATATATATTGCTACTTTTCCTAACCTGCAGCCCTTTGGTTGTTGTTGAGGGACAAATTGAAACATCTTTGGACAGTCTTCTCACCAAGAAGGACAGAGATAGCAAAATCCATGGAGATCAAATGATGGTCCCAGTGGGCTCATAGCTTAACCAATGGATAGGCAACATCGCCAAATTGTCACAGCTACAGAAATCTATTGTATATTGCTTGATCTGAATGCTATGTTTTTTTTCAAAAGTTGGGAGGGATGTTTTTTGATATCCATTTTCTATATCAGAAACCAAGACCAGCTATTGGGACACCAGCAGGACAACCCTGAGATGGAGATATGATTCAATACTTAATAATAAAGATTCCGTATTTGACAGAAACCCATAAAACATGAAGTTCGGCATTATTTATGATAAAGGGGCCATTTTTTACTTTTACAAAAAAAACACATGGAAGCAGGAGACTTGGCCAAAAGCATTGAGCCTCTTAGAATTCCAACGTATGAAGGGGAACGGCCACGCGTTCTTTTGTCATGTCGCCGAGGAGACGGGAGAGGATCCGTTGTGATGCAGATGAAGGGGAACTTGTGACAAAGAGATCAAAGCTCTGGCAAAGTCACATCTTAGATCGGAGAAAAATTAACGAGACATGACCTTTGTGTGATGTTATGAAAGGCGGAAAGTGCGGTCACATTCTGGAATATTCTGACAAGTCTCCTGGGTTGTAAGGACATGGGGACGTTTATTTAAGACATTAAGGCACAAGTGCCAGTTTAACTCGAGGTCTCCGTTCCAGCGCCACTCTAGTGACATTCGTTCCATTAGATAAAAATAAACTCTTCAGATCTGATTTGCACATAAATTAATAAACAACCTTAACAGAGAGGGAGGGAGGTGTAGATACAATAATGGGATTTGCTCCAAATTTTATTTCTTCTTTTTATGTGCAGCGTTTTGAGTTCTATTAAAGTGCTGAAACCCTACAACTTTTTGTAATATAAAGATGACAATATAAAGCCTAAACTAGCATGTACAGCCTTGTGCCTTTATATGGGCACAGAACCCCCCAGTGACTGCTAATATCCTTATCATTTACAGTAGGGGGTACATTATCCCTTATAATACATGAGTGATACTCAGAGTTCCCTGTATAACTCAGCCTGCAGCCTTGTGCCTTTATATGGTCACAGAACCCCTCAGTGACTGCTAATATCCTTATCATTTACAGTAGGGGATACATTATCCCTTATAATACATGAGTGATACTCAGAGTTCCCTGTATAACTCAGCCTGCAGCCTTGTGCCTTTATATGGGCACAGAACCCCTCAGTGACTGCTAATATCCTTATCATTTACAGTAGGGGGTACATTATCCCTTATAATACATGAGTGATACTCAGAGTTCCCTGTATAACTCAGCCTGCAGCCTTGTGCCTTTATATGGGCACAGAACCCCTCAGTGACTGCTAATATCCTTATCATTTACAGTAGGGGGTACATTATCCCTTATAATACATGAGTGATACTCAGAGTTCCCTGTATAACTCAGCCTGCAGCCTTGTGCCTTTATATGGGCACAGAACCCCTCAGTGACTGCTAATATCCTTATCATTTACAGTAGGGGGTACATTATCCCTTATAATACATGAGTGATACTCAGAGTTCCCTGTATAACTCAGCCTGCAGCCTTGTGCCTTTATATGGGCACAGAACCCCTCAGTGACTGCTAATATCCTTATCATTTACAGTAGGGGGTACATTATCCCTTATAATACATGAATGATATACATACATATATACATGAGTTCCCTGTATAACTCACTCAGGGGCACTGTGCCTTTTTGATAATGTAACTACTAAATAACCTTATATTAAGAATGCTGTGAGTTCAGATAACCCTGTACACCCCAATAACCCTAATTTCTCACACACTGCTAGTTGTATTGAAACCTGGTACAGTCGCTAACCAAGTGAACCCCCTCTGTAGCTGACAGTTAAAACCCCGAGCAAGTGCCGTCTCTGCAATCCCCAAAAGCCGGACCTGACTGATATACGCCGAACAAATATTTTTTTCTCAGGTTTCTGTGTGCTTTTATGATTTCCCCAAGATAATGTTGAGTGCTGTACAGTTCATCCTTTGTTTCTCAGGAAGCTTTTGTTCTGAGCCTGCAGAAAGGTCCCAGCATGCCTCCCTGTCACATTCAGCCTTGAGTTACACAGCTGGCAGCTAGGGATTGTGGACATATACAATATGAAACTGCCGTAGGGGAACCAGTGTTTGGGCTCTGTGGGAAGCCGACTCTGCCGCACTCATGGCTGGGCTGCAGCACGGGCCTCCTGAGTATCTGCTAACATTCATAAATGTGTCACTTTGTGTTCCCTTGCATTACTTATGGTGTTTGAAATCCACGTATTCTTTATACTGTTTGTGATCCCTTAAAGTTGTACCGTATCCCAATTGCCTTTAATATAACTGTAAAGGAGGTCCCTCTTTTTTAGAACAGAAAGTGATGGATACACGGAATAGTGGTAGAAACATGGAGGAGTGGTGGATACAAGGAGAAGTGGTGGATACATGGAGAAATATTAGATACATGGAGAAGTGGTGGATACATGGAGAAGTGGTGGATACAAGGAGAAGTGGTGGATACATGTAGAAGTGGTGGGTACATGAAGAAGTGGTAGATACATGGAGAAGTGGTGGGTACATGGAGAAGTGGTGGATACATGTAGAAGTGGTGGATACACGGAGAAGTGGTAGATACATGGAGAAGTGGTGGATACACGGAGAAGTGGTGGATACACGGAGAAGTGGTGGATACATGGAGAAGTGGTGGATAAATGGAGAAGTGGTAGATACATGGAGAAGTGGTGGATACACGGAGAAGTGGTAGATACATGGAGAAGTGGTGGATACACGGAGAAGTGGTAGATACATGGAGAAGTGGTGGATACACGGAGAAGTGGTGGATACATGGAGAAGTGGTGGATAAATGGAGAAGTGGTAGATACATGGAGAAGTGGTGGGTACATGGAGAAGTGGTAGATACATGGAGAAGTGGTGGGTACATGGAGAAGTGGTAGATACATGGAGAAGTGGTGGGTACATGGAGAAGTGGTAGATACATGGAGAAGTGGTGGATACACGGAGAAGTGGTAGATACATGGAGAAGTGGTGGGTACATGGAGAAGTGGTAGATACATGGAGAAGTGGTGGGTACATGGAGAAGTGGTAGGTACATGGAGAAGTGGTGGGTACATGGAGAAGTGGTGGGTACATGGAGAAGTGGTAGACACATGGAGAAGTGGTGGATACACGGAGAAGTGGTAGATACATGGAGAAGTGGTGGGTAGATGGAGAAGTGGTAGATACATGGAGAAGTGGTGGATACACGGAGAAGTGGTAGATACATGGAGAAGTGGTGGGTACATGGAGAAGTGGTAGATACATGGAGAAGTGGTGGGTAGATGGAGAAGTGGTAGATACATGGAGAAGTGGTGGATACATGGAGAAGTGGTAGATACATGGAGAAGTGGTGGGTACTTGTAGAAGTGGTGGATACATGGAGAAGTGGTGGATACATGGAGAAGTGGTGGATACATGGAGAAGTGGTGGATACATGGAGAAGTGGTGGGTACTTGTAGAAGTGGTGGATACATGGAGAAGTGGTGGATACATGGAGAAGTGGTGGGTACATGAAGAAGTGGTGGATACATGGAGAAGTGGTGGATAAATGGAGAAGTGGTGGATACACGGAGAAGTGGTGGATACACGGAGAAGTGGTGGATACATGGAGAAGTGGTGGATACATGGAGAAGTGGTGGGTACATGGAGAAGTGGTGGATACTTGTAGAAGTGGTGGATACACGGAGAAGTGGTGGATACACAGAGAAATTGTAGCTACATGGAGAAGTGGTGGGTACTTGTAGAAATTGTAGCTACATGGAGAAGTGGTGGGTACTTGTAGAAATTGTAGCTACATGGAGAAGTGGTTGATATATGAAGATGTGGTGGATACATGGAGATTTACTTCTATAAGAACACTGCATTCAGAGCTCTATTTAAGAGGGTGCAAATCGGGGCAGCAATTCATACCAAGTCATATTAAGCGACCAATTATTGCTTATATTCCATATTTACTCAGTTACTTTGCTTACCGCATCTGTAGCTCTTCTAAATGCTCATTATTGTTCTGGGATGTCCCTGTGTCAACAGCTTTAAAGTGGGTGAGGCTGGAACCCGTGGGCAGAGCATTAGAATAATCCAAACAAAAATCCAAACCAACGGCAGTAGAAAAAACAACAACATGAAGGTGTGAAACACACGCCGGTGCTTAAAAGATGTTCACACATTAAAGTTGTTGACTTTAGTGGCAGGAAAGAACTTGTAACTTTAGCCTACATACAATTTTGGAACCTAAGTGTGGCCATGTTGCTCTGATGATTGGTTGGACTGGGCGGTGGTAGTGTAGACTTTCTAGATTGACTCATGATAGAGTTGCCACTAGTGATGGGCAGGTCGGCAAAAAGCATGCCCATACTCACCCCTAACTAGCCCTCTCCTGCCCTACACCCAACCCAACCTGGCAAGCTGTCATTATTTATATACTCAGGTCCAACAGGCACAAGGATATAAATAAGGCAATGGAAGAATCAGGGACTCTAATGTCACAGGTGGGGTGGCCAGAATTCAGTCCACCACCTGCCCTTACTTGCTTCCCTCCATGCTGGTCACTGGTCTCTTGTGCCTCCATGTTACACCTCCCCCTTTCCCCAGTTCCATCCCTGGTGGTAATAATGAGAAAAATAAGTTTGCAACCATAGCTAAGGACTTCATATATAAGGCAACCTTAGTGGCTAGTAGCTTGTTTTATTGAACTGGATGGTCATGTATGAAGATATGTGTTGGTTTTAGTGGCTCAGTCATTTCATGTAATGTGTTATATCAATGGCAGCTTGCTCCAAAAGGCATTATTCTCACTATAAGGTTATTAATGGAACCTTTTTGGCACTTACTATTGCGTGGGTCATAAAAATTGCATTGAAACTCAATTAAAGTCTTGCATCTTAAGGTGGCCATACACGGGCCGATTGTAACCCAAGGGACTGATATCGGCAGCCCCGTGTAGGGGCAGAAACGACGGCCATACCCAACCAATATCTAGCATGAAATTGGCCAGATATCGATCGGGCAGGTTAAAAGATTAAGTGGGATCGGGGACCGCATCGGCTCGTTGATGCGGTTCCCGAACCAACTGTGCCATTGCCACCATTAGAATTCAATTGTTTGGCCCCAGGGCCAAACGATCGAATTAGCCTACATTTTCCCGATATCACCCACCTGTAGGTGGGGATATCGGGAGAAGATCCGCTCACTTGGCGACCTCGCCAAGCGAGCGGATCTTAACGTGTATGGGCACCTTTAGTCCTCAAGCGCCAAGGAAACTTCCTTCTCTTTATGTGTTTACTTTCTTAACCGGTTACTTTGCTCTGAGCTATCTCTGAGGCGTTAAGGTGTGTATTGACTTGATAAGTTAGAGTGGCTTGTGTTTGAGCACAAAGTCTGAGCCATGTCTTTTCTTTTTTCCCCCACTAATCGTTGAGCGGTGGAGACAGCACCAAGAGGATATTCTAACAGAAATGAAAGTATGGCAATTTAGTGCAATCTGATTCTCCGGCAAGATAATGGAGAAAGGTGGAAATTCTCTTGGTAGTCGAGCGGCAGAACTCAGAACATTTCATTCATCTGCAGCTTATCTCCCTGGCGAGATTCCCTTCTTGTATGTGCTCTCTCTGAACAGGCGAGCACAAAGAGCAAGGATGATTTGAATAAGTAAGAGACTGGGAGGAAAAGGGAACAGCAAATCTCTTGGGGGATTCAGAATCCAACCTCAAAGCCAAGAAAAACTTCTAAGACTCTTGGAGAATAAGGAGGAACATAGTGTGTGAAACTGGTCGTCCTCCGGTGGAAGGGGACAAGTAGGAGGGGAACGGGAAGCAGTGTTCTTTAAAACAAAATGCAGTGTAGGAGAGATAAGTACAAGTTGCTCTTTTATAAAAGAAGGTCTTAGTGGCTCAAATAGCTACTGATCCTCATACATTTCCACAAAACTGTGTGTTGCACGGGAAATATCTATCTGGTTCAGCTTTGCCTCTCTCTCTGTACTGAACACCTATGTACTTGTGTACATAGCATTACTCCTGGTCTAGAGTGCTAAGCCCCATCTCAGCCTGCATTCTTCAAGGCAGTGGTTATTAGATTTTGGGGTTGTCCATCCAACTGGGGCCCAAAGCAGTGTCTGGCAGGGAACCCAGCCTGAAGGCCAGTTAAGGTGGCCATACACGGGCCGATTGTAGCTGCCAATATTGGTCCCTTAGACCTATTCGGCAGCTTATTGGCCCGTGTAGGGGCACAAACGACAGGCCTGCCAGACCGACATCTGGCCTGAAATCGTCCAGATATCGATCAGGCAGGTTAAAAAATTTAGTCAGATCAGGGACCACATCGGCTTGTTGATGTGGTCCCCAAACTGACTGCACCTATTACCGGCGTTCTAATTCGATTGTCTGGCCCCAGGGCCAAAAGACCAAATTAGCCTAAATTCACCCGATATTGCCCACCCATAGGTGGTGATATTGGGAGAAGATCTGCTCTTTCGCGTCCTAACCGAGCGAGCGGTCTTAATGTGTATGACCACCTTTAGGGTTAGCTTTAGAGAAATATGTCTTAGGGCCAGAACTAAGGATAACCAGAAGAGTCACGTACCTAGGGCATATACCTCTTCTGCCTTCTACCAGTGGCGAGTGTGGGGGGTTGTTGGTGGCATGAGTTGCTGAGCTGGGAAGGTGAGTTTTTGGGGGCACAAGGGGAGGATGAAGCAGACGTTACATGACAAACAACGGTAGTGCATGGATGATGGCAGGGGACATGCCTTGGGTGCCCTTTCCTTTTGGCCCAACTTTGCAATGTCTTTTATGGAACTTTAGACATTCCTGGAAGCCTTGGTAATCAAGGTGGTTTGAGGTTAACAATTATTAATGTTATTCTTTTAATAGCTTAAAAAAGCAATGTTTAATATACATGTGTCCTGGTTACAATCCAAGGAGAGCTTCAACCAAGTGTTGCACCATAGAGAAAGACTTGCCTGGAAAGTATGGAGACCCCAATAACAGTGTCAGGCTCAGTAAAGGCTTTGGAGAAAATGAAATGACTATGCATTCATACTTATTATATTTCCAACAGAAGTAAAAATGAAATAATTGGGGCACTGTAACCACCGAGCATGGTGTTGTCCATATTATGATGCTACTCAAAAATCGCAAACCCAAGTGTAAAAGCAAAGAAAGAGAGCTCTGCAAACGCAGAAGAATGAATAATGACTGTGCCGATCCATTTCATTAATGCGTTTCCCTTCAGTGCTACAGTGTTAATATTTGGCAAACTTAATTCTTCTCTTGTTGACTCTTGTTGATGAGGAGGAAGCATTAAAGGTTGGGGGAAGGATTTGCCTTCTCTAATCTAAAATATATTTTCCCGTTGACTCATAGCAATCCTTCAACGACGCTCACAGCTCTGCCTTGGTGATGAATCCTATTTTATTGTTCCGGCACTGTTAATCTCAACAGGCAATAAGGAACACAAAGCCCGAGATGAAGAGAAAGGTACGGGGAAATGTCAGTCTATAACCTCCTCATATTAGATCGAGCCGGTGGCAGTTGTTTTCAATGTATTTGTGTACGGCTTTTATTTTAAGTTTGAAAATCAATTTTCTTCTCGGAAAAAACGCCAGCAACTGCTTTAGACGGGGGTCAGGGCAACGCGTAGCAAAACATTTAAGTAGAGAACAAGCGCAGGGTATTGTGTGGCCCTTGACTGGAGAGAGCGGGGAAGCTTTTAATGGGTCATGGAAGGAATTGTTTGTCGTTCTATGTACACGAGGTGATTCGCGTTGGTTTCTGAACGGAACGCTCCGTCCATTTATGTTGTGCTCATTGGAGGCTTCTGCGGAGCAATTTTATTAATGTAAATTCCACTCTACTACTTCAGGGTTGCTAACTGGCTTTAATGATATCTCCGAGCCAGACCTTGCTTGTTCCAGCTCTGCCGGACTCATAACAAGCCTTGTTTATTAGAAAACCTGCATTTAATAGTGATAGATCAGTCAAACGCAACAGACTCCTGAGCTTAACTAGGGATGGCCTTGGCGAGGGCCATGTAAGGGCAGCTAACCACCAGCATAATAAACAACTGACTAGATTTTACTCCAATTTGCCAATTTCCATGCAAGCCCTATAAGTAGGATTTCCACCTTTTAAAATTGCTTTTACTTGCTGGCCAGGGTTGGTGAGGAAAGGGGGCATGTGATGACATAATGGTGGCAATAGGGCAGATGATGTCAAAATGGGCAGGAGTACGACACAATGGAGAGCTAGAGGTTTGATCCAGGGGAGATCGGGGAAGGGATAAGGTATAATTGGGGCAGGTTGAGGGCTTAGGTGGGCGGGTCAGGGGCTAAATTTAATGATATAACAAATTTACCAGCACCTACATTACCAGCAAAATACCGGCCCCAGCCTTGGTGGGTGTTTTACTCGCTAGGTTGGTAAAATACTGGCTGGCAACCCTTCCTATAAGCCAGTGCCAATCCTGCAGTCCCTAAAGCAGTAGTTGGCAGCAGGGGCGGGCCAAGCCGACCGGGCGCCCTAGGCAACCCTGTCGGCCAACTCCGCCCACCTCCCCGCGCATGCGTGCCAAAGCACAGGAGGAAGTGCGGGGGGGCGGTGCGATTAGATCAGTTATTGCCTCCGCCGCTAATGACAAGCGGCGGAGGCAATGACAAAGTAGCACTAGGGGTAGGCAGGAGAGGCTCCTGCCTGGCGCCCCTCAATCATTGCGCCCTAGGCAGCTGCCTCTTCTGCCTACCCCTAGTTCCGGCCCTGGTTGGCAGACTTTTGTCTTAAAATCCCACTTGGAGTTCCAACCTTTAGTCAGGGCACTTCGTAGTTCCAGTTGACCATTCAGCCATAGATCCAAGAATATATTGGACATCAAATAAGTGTTCTCCCAAACCTCATTCTAACTGACCTTCAAGATGGGCTTTCAAGTTTATCTAATACAGGAAAGCAAAAAGGCACTCTTTCCAAATTTAATCCTGAACTTAGGGCTGGGTCCCACCTATGCCTCTGCTCCAGCTCCCTCCAGGCATGATTCTCAAATGTAAGTTTTGAGGGCCTATTTTTCCTTTTTCCTTTTTCTTTTTCCAGTGTCACTGTTATTATTAGGTCTTTTTGGCTGTCCACACCCACATTAACTTCTGGTTACTTGCCCATCTGATCCCTGTAGGCCAGTGAGCCCCAACCAGTGGCTCAGGAGCAACATGTTGCTCACCAACCCTTTAGATGTTGCTCCCAGTGGCCCCATAGAAGGTGCTTATTTTTGAATTCCTGACTTTTTGGTTGCATAAAAACCCAGTGTACTGCCAAGAAGTACCTCCTATAGGGTCAGTGTCGGACTGGCCCACCAGGATACCAGGAAAACTCCCGGTGGGCCTAAGGGTTAGTGGACCCTCCTGCTCCTAACCATTTGGCCTACTTCATGGTCATTCCCTATTTCTGTATGGGAACAAAGAGGAGGAATAGATTGAAGGATAGAGAATAGATGCTAGCATGTAAATAAAAGAGACTTGGAGTGGTTGAGTGAGGAAAGGAGGAAAAATAGTTTGGAGAGTGGGCCCTTGGTCTAAGGTTCTCTGGTGGGCCCCTGGGGTCCCAGTCCGACACTGTATAGGGTCCCAGTCCACAGAGAGGCTATCAAAAAGCCAATCACAGCCTTTATTTGGGACCCCTGGGAAGTTTTTTCATGCTTGTGTTGCTCCCCAAATCTTTTTACAGTTGAATGTGAATAGAAAAGGTTGGGGGACCCCTGCTGTAGGCCCTCAGTATGATCAGCCCAATTTGGCCCCAGACAAGGGTGGTATAAATATCCAACAATCTTTGTCCTTACAGAAGCTCTGGACAACAATGCATTAGGAAATAATTAAACATCATCTCCTTATTATTCCCATATGGCTAATACAAAGAAATGATAATTAAGCTTTACAGACCAATTAAAGATTGCAACAAGGCTGCTGGTCACACACTGTGTGCTCCGGTATACAATAAAAGAAACAATTATATGAAAGTAACCCAAAAGCAATGCTGACAATATCAGATCGGCCCAGAGCGTTAAGTGGCATTACGTCACGGCGTTTCGACCCACGGTTTGTGCTGCGCTTGTCTCCCCTCGTTTAGCGCAGTTAATTTAATTGACTTAGATTGGGAAAGGGAGCCATGCAAAGGTTGCGCTTAATGTATGCTCTTAGTGAATTAAACATATAAAGAGCCACGGATCAGAACTTCGCTACAGTAAGCCCACCGAGACCAGCCGTGGTGCTCAGCGCTCCGTGCCGCCCCGTGATATAAATATCAATGTAAATAGTATTAATCCAGAGACCTGCGGCTCTTTTAAGATATACAGCATAAATTCTGCATCCACGATATATAATCACATGGCTTATTCCATAGCATAAGGCTAGTGGCCCACGTGCTGCCATACTTACCTCTCACTCCGCACTTAGGGGCATATTAATTAAAGTGCGTAAAATGATTTACGCCATTTTTTCGGCGTTAAACGAGGCGTAAACCTAAACTTACACCATTAATTCCGCCGTTCTTCAACCGCGTCTTCGCCATCACGGAAAATAGCACGGCGATCTTATTTATTTATGTGCGTACGCCGGCGGTGTAAGCAAATTTTACCCCGTAACCGTCACAGCCCATTCATTTCAATGGGCGTAATTATCGCATTTTATATGAATTAAAATAATAACGCCGTTTTTAACGAACCAATGAAAACAACTTGAGGAAACTTTAATAAATAACGCCGTTTTTAACCAACCTATAAATGAAAACAATAGCTTGAAGAAATAGAACACGCATGCGCTAAATTACATTCACGCTTTCGCGGTCATCGCCGTAAGAAAGAACACCATATACACGGCGGTTTTACGCAACGCAGAAATAGCTGCCAGTACGTAAGTACGGCGAATTTTACGCCGCTAAACACCGTGAATGGCGGTGTAATTTTCAACGTTTTTACCGCACTTTAATAAATATGCCCCTTACTGTCACTTTACACACCTACATGAACTCTAACGCCATGCCAGTTACCCTGACCTTATGTCTCAGCCCTCCCTTTTAGAATGTAAGCTCTTTTGAGCAGGGCCCTCCCCCTAGTGTATCCAATCCTCATCCAATGTAACTGCAATCCATTTTTGTGAATTGTTTATATGTACATGTTAACCATTCTGTCTTTTATACCCCTCTATTCTATAAAGTGCTGGGTAAACTGATGGCGCTATATAATAATAATAATAATAGGCACGATTGGGGGAGGAAGCCTGTAGGGGGAGCACCGGTGGGGATTAGGTTTGGGTCAGTGAGGCCCAAGAAAGTCAAGGCCCAATGGATTTTTTCCCTGTGTCCCGCCGGCCCAGTCCAACCCTGGTCCTGACACACATTAATTAAGTCTATGTAATTAAAGCTTTTCCAATTGTGCATTGTTACGGGGTTTTTAGATGTTGTTGAATTATAACTTGCGGCCGTTGGAGGATGCCGGGAGTTGCAAAGTATTTTTTTGGCCAAAGTTAAAACCAAGGCTTGTGCCTTAGCAAACAGCGGGGCCCCTGCTCCTATAGAGATAGCAGGCAGAATGAGAGCCTGCTGAGTATCACAGGCACCGGGGAGCGGAGCTGAAATGAGCTTTTCCGCCATTCGCTTGCAAAATGCTAATTAAAAATCAAAGGTGCCAAAACAATAAGAGTCTTGCAGAGAGAAATCTTTCATTCCCCCCCCACTTTCCATTTCTCTCCCTTCCCCTCCTTTCTCTCTCTGCCCCAATACATGTGGGCGATTGTTCTTCTGTAAGGTCTCGGCCGTTCCCAGCCGTGCAAGGTCCCCGAAGCCCCGGCGCCGCTCGCCATACAGGGACGTGCCCCGCTGTGCGGTCTCTGGGAATACGCATCGCAGCTTTAGATGATTTTCTGCAACTAAAAAAAATAATAATGGCTGTACCGGCTGCTGGGCTGTTAATTAATGATATTGGGCTCTGGGGGAAAGCAGAGTTTCGGGGACAATTAGCAGGACTGGCCTAACGGTTGCCCTTTGGTTACTGTATTTTAACCAGCACAGATATAATAGCTTACTGTTTAGAGGGGCCCCTCTATCTACAGGTCCCTATTTATGGGACAGATTAGTAGGGAAGATCTGTACCTCGAAAGATGCCCCCAGTAGCTCCCCATCTTCTTTTCTGCTGATTTAGGGACCTACTGCCAATATACAGTATATAGAGACAAGCTGAGCAGTCATTAATTCAAATTCACCAGTGGGTTCTGCACCAGAATTTAATACTCTGTAGCATCAGCTTCTACGACTGATTCGATTTTCTGTTGATAATTTGCGACGACCCCTAAGCTTAGCTTTTCAACAGCAGCTCAGGGTACACTGAGCATGGGCAGTGCCACTGACACTCCTAACAAAACTCCAGTATGGGAAGCAGTGTTGGACTGGACTGTGCAGGGCCACTGGACAGATTGCATTAGTAGGGAGATCTGTACCTCTGAAGATGCCCCCAGTAGCTCCCCATCTTCTTTTCTGCTGATTTAGGGACCTACTGCCAATATACAGTACATAGAGACAAGCTGAGCAGTCATTAATTCAGATTCACCAGTGGGTTCTGCACCAGAATTTAATACTCTGTAGCATCAGCTTCTACGACTGATCCGGTTTTCTGTTGATAATTTGCGACGACCCCTAAGCTTAGCTTTTCAACAGCAGCTCAGGGTACACTGAGCATGGGCAGTGCCACTGACACTCCTAACAAAACTCCAGTATGGGAAGCAGTGTTGGACTGGGCTCTGAGGGGACCACCGAAGCTGCCACCGTGAGGGCCCACCACACCAGCCACCCCTCCTCAACAGGTCCCACCTTGCCAAATCCCCCTACCATAGTGTATATCTTGCCATGGTAACAGCGGGTCCCACAAGGGCCCAGGCCCACCAGTTAACTCCCAGTGCCCAGCCGGCCCAGTCCGACGCTGATGGTGAAGTCCTGGATCATTACAAATATAGAGATGCTAAAAATGAAGGCTTCTAATGTTATTAATTGTCTGGGAACGCTGGAGTTAAAAATCCAGTGGTTCCACTGAGCCGGGCCATCACGGAATGCCATCAGCTGATGCAGAGCCTCTTGGGCACGGAGCTGTCACTTATCCTTACAAGACTCAACTTCATGAAGCAGAACACTGATTGAAATTTCTGCTTCTGAAGACAAGGGGTCCCCGAGGAGCACTGCCAATTCCTGTTTAAGGGATGAGTAATGTTACAGCGTGTCGCTACAATCTGCAATCACTTCCACCTACGTCCCAGCAACTTCACCTACATGATCGGGTGGGTGCTGCGCGGCACCCAGACTCAACCCTCACCCTGCTCCTGGCCGTGCAGGCAAACATCTGACTGGGTTGCTATGGGTTACTAGGCCTGGAGTTTGTATTGCCCAGTGCCCTGCACAATATCTTTATCACTTCATAAATATGAGGATAATTGGATGGTCAATACAGAAAAGATGATAACTGTATAATCAATACGTCTCTGGCTGCTCTCTATTCCATATCTTATTTAGGCTGGGATATAATAAAGATAGATTTAGATTGACACCCATGAGAGAAGCTGATTGGCTGTTTATATCAAGCTATATGGGGGAATCCCTATGCTGCTATAGTTTTATGGTATCTCTCTGTACAGGCTATGAGCAACCTTAGGGGGCTGTTCCTGCTGAATTGTGCTTAGTACAGGGGAATCCCTATGGTAACATAGTTTTATGGTATCTCTCTGTACAGGCTATGAGCAACCTTAGGGGGCTGTTCCTGCTGAATTGTGCTTAGTACAGGGGAATCCCTATGCTGCAATAGTTTTATGGTATCTCTCTGTACAGGCTATGAGCAACCTTAGGGGGCTGTTCCTGCTGAATTGTGCTTAGTACAGGGGAATCCCTATGTGCCATAGTTTTATGGTATCTCTCTGTACAGGCTATGAGCAAACGTAGGGGGCTGTTCCTGCTGAATTGTGCTTAGTACAGGGGAATCCCTATGCTGCCTTAGTTTTAGTGTATCTCTCTGTACAGGCTATGAGCAAACTTAGAGGGCTGTTCCTGCTGAATTGTGCCTAGTACAGGGGAATCCCTATGCTGCCATAGTTTAGTTACCCTTTAAGAGACAGTCCTGTGTAAGTTAAATAAGAATAAGCTGAAAGTGCTGCCTTTTCATTCTGTACAAGAGACATATTTCCATAGTACATACCCAGTCGATCTATGCCCTAATTTCTCCCAATGGTAAATGACCAATTCCCAGGAGGGTGTTGGCAGGCGTAGCCCAATCAATACCCTGTTAGCCCCCGGGCTGTCGAACAAGCGGTTCGTTCTTTTTTTTTTAAACCTCGAAGGGCTGAATCAAAGTGCTGCTCGCTGAAAACATGACCGGTATTGATCGGCCTGAATGTTCGGAAAATAAAAAGGGAGGGGGAAGAAAATGACTGCGTTTAGTGCTACAGTTAACGCCAATTACTCCCCGCGGGTTGCTACAACCTGACGTCTGCGTTAGGGAATACTTACCCTTTACTGATTGCCCATTTTGTTTCTGTTAACCCTTATTTGTTTCTTATAATCCTTATTTTGGTTTATTTTTTAAAAAAAGCTACAAAAAAAGAAAAATGAATGAATTTAACATTTAAACTGAGGGCGTAGTTCACCTTTAAAAAAAACCAAAGCTTCCAGCTGTTAAATATTTTGCCTCCGGCCCACGTGCTCTTCTGTTTTCCCTTAGGCTGATGCCACACGTGGCGTTTTTACGCTGTGTATTTTCTCAGCCTAAAAACGCCGCACAAGCCACACAGCCCCTGACTATGGCGTTTTTCAGCCTAGTACTGGTGACGTAGCAAATCCCGTTTCCTTGGCGCTAATAGTGCAAAATAGTAAAAAACGCCACGTATTTCCGCTAGGTCTGGCAGCTGCCTTTGCGTATACATAGGAAAAGCTTGCTGCGCAAATACTGGCGTATTTCGGCAAACGCTTGAAAAATCCCTGCTAAGGCGTTTTCTAGTGTATTTCCGCATTGTGTGGTTTGCCTCGAGTCTTTTCAAGTTATTTCTATGGATGATGATATCGGGCGTTTTTCAGCCGCTGAGAGAATTAGAAAATACGCAGCGTAAAAACGCCATGTGTGGCATCAGCCTAATATTGGGCTACATAATCAGCATTTTCAGCTCTTCTCGCCCCCAGTCTTTCAGTGCTGGTTAATAGTCCATGAAGGAAGGTCCATCATTTGCCTCTGATTCTGGTTCTCACTCCAGTGCAATCTCAGTAGGTGCCTCTTGAGTAAAGATTGATATATAACAGACAGCGGTGTTCTCACAAGTCCATAGCAACTGATTGCCTGGCTGTGGAGCACCTGCCCCCCCCCCCCTCCCTCCTTTCCTTAACGTCTTCGGCTCTTCTTCCCTTTCCAGCTAAACAATCTCCTCCAACCTCAAGCAGCATAAGAACAAAGGTTGGGTGTTCTCCTTGACCTACTGACTATGCTAAGATTATATTTATGCCTCTGGGGGTAAGCTAGTAAGATTCATTTAGATTAATATGAGTGAATTAGTGATCCACCCAAGACGAGGTTAACAAGATCTTTGGACTTCCAGGTTAACAAGATCTTTGGACTTCCAGGTTAACAAGATCTTTGGACTTCCAGGTCCCATTTCCAACCTTGAAAACGTGACCTGGAAGTCCAAAGATCTTGTTAACCTCATTCTTTGAAGACTACTCTAAAGGTGGCCATACACGGGCCGATTGTAGCTGCCAATATGGGTCCCTTGGACCAATTCAGCAACTTATTGGCCCGTGTAGGGGCAGAAACGACGGCAATGCCTGATCGATATCTGGCCTGAAATTGCGCAGATATCGATCGGGCAAGTTAAAAGATTTAGTCGGATCGGGGACCACATCAACATGCAATCCGACTGTGCCATTGCCGCCGTTAGAATTCAATCGTTTGGCCCCAGGGCCAAACAATCGAATTAGCCTAAATTCCCCCGATATCGCCCACCCATAGGTGGGGATGTCGGGAGAAGATCCGCTCACTTGGCGACCTCGCCAAGCGAGCAGATCTTAACGATCTTATAACTTAGTCGTTTGGCCAGTATGGTTGGAATCGGACGACCTGCATGACCAAATCTGGCCTTGTATGGTCAGCTTAAGCAATGTATTACAGATGTACGGCGAAACAACCACAGCAACCAATCAGAATGTTGCTTTTATTACTACATGACCCCCATATAAAAAAGGTTTACAAAGCATTGGCCAACAGGAACTGACACTTTGTATTCAGGATATTTTCTGTCGTAGTTTGCCTTTTCCATGTCTAAAATATATCTATTGCTGACTGTTCCTTCTCTTCTTCCTCAGCTTTCCAACCACGTTTCATCCAGGAGCCAACTGACCAGACGGTGGTCGCCGGACAGAAGGTGGTGCTCACGTGCGTGGTGCTCAATTACTCCGGCATCGTACAGTGGACCAAAGATGGGCTGGCCCTGGGCCTGGGGCAGAACCTGAGAAGTAAGAATCCTTCCCTTATTAGCGAGAGGTTTGTTAGCCTGTGAATGTAGCACAGAGCCTGGGGTTTCCAATCCCCTGTTACCTGTCCTCTTTCAGGAACAGGAGATACATCACGGGGGAAGCAAATGTCCTTACACCGCCCATCATTAAAGGGAGAAACATTTGCCAATGTCACATACAGAGAGGATTGGGTGCTCTGAAATGAACTTTCTTGCTCTAAAATCAGGGCTGAACAGAGAGTAGGACTGGCCAGAGTACCAGGTCTTAGTGGGACCTGGCCAAGGTCCATTCCCATCATCCCTTTCTTACTTCCACCACAGGACAATACAGGGTCGGATTGGGCCGCCGGGACACCGGCATTAAACTTACACACGCTCAGGGGAGGATGTTGGGTGGGGCACCCTGTGGGGGGTTAGGGGGGCCCCTGCGGGAGGGGTTAGGGGATGCGGCCGGCGGGAGCCCTGGTGGGCCCTGCACCCCCCAGTCCGACCCTGGGACAATATAACACCCAGTGTTGGACCCAGTCCCACTCCACCCTAGCTTTGATCCAGGCGCTCCTACCCCATCCCTGATTGGGGCCACAAGAAACCACGGTGCAAGCGGGGGGTGAAGTTTACTCCTAGGCTGGGGGAAGGTCTGCAACTGGGGTTGGGGGTCCCTGAAGAGACATCCCTGGTGGGCCCCAGACACTCCAGTCTGACCCTGATAGCACCTATGGCCTATAGCTAATTGTTGACTATTCTCCTTATATTATCTTTTCATGATGTGGCCCAAATTATTATATACAGATGGAGTTTACCCAGGTATACACTCTGCCCCGTAGAGCTTACACTCTAATTTGATTGATTGACTGTTTATATTCCATGTATATCCCGCAGATAAGCTTTGTGCAGAACATTCCTTCTCTGCATGTTTATGTAAAGACATAAGGATGGGAAATGCTTCAGGCATTCCATAACTTGACTGCCCTTTCAGTATAGAACCCCTTCCTAAGCTGGTGCTGAAATCTCCTTTCCTCCAGCCTCAGTGAAGGTTTTTTTGTCCCCAGCAACATCCTACAAGAATATATATGTCATAGGAACCATCTGGGAAGGAGTTAAGCGCCCAAAGAGCGTATCTACAGCGCGGTCCTTTTAGGGCTGATTTGCAACAAGGTATAGATCCGTTCCCTTCCCTCCCAGGGCTCTGCCACGTATCTAATACATCAGGACAGGCTCTTTAAGTCTTCCCCATCCATCAAGCGCTGCTTCTCTTCGCCCGCCGCCAGAAACCGCAAGCAGCAATTTATCCCCCCAGCCCTGCACACAGCTCAGGATTCTGCTGACTAACCAGGATTGCTCCAAATACTTCATTTTGTTGGCGTCTTGTCGACACTGTGATAGATGCCAAGGGCTTTTGCTGCTTGCAGCTTGGGAGGCACAGAATGGGGAGAGAAGATAAGGCTGGTGGAAGAGGGCCTGGGTCAGATTAAGGTGGCATTGCTTGTCTGTAGGCAGAAATCACAGAGGGCCACAGGCACCCATTGGCTGCTTGAGACTCCCAGCATCTCTACCCTCAGGGAATGATGGGACTGGTAGTTGAAGTATTTCTAACACCCTCTTTTTTGGCTTAAGCCTTGTGCATATCACTACAATATTCCCTGTAATCCTTTCACTGCAACTCCCAGTACCCTCAGCAGCAGCAGCAGAACTAAACAGGTTTGTATTTAGTTGCACTTGAAGTCACTGGGCACCCTATTGGGATGTCTGACCCCACCAACCTGAGACAGTCCCACTGGGTGGCTGGGGGCTCATGCAGAATGCAGAGGAACAAGGAATAGAATGTTCTACTCTGCTGTATTTGCAGCCCCCCCCTCCTCCTGGGACCCTCCATGGGGTCTGCTTGACATTATAATAACTCATGTAGGCACTCGCATAGAAACCTATCTACAGCATTCACTCAGCCCAGGCACTACCTACATACTCACACAGAGGCTACTCACATACTAACACACTAACAAAGAGGCTACTCACTCAGAGGGTACTCACATACTCACACACTAACAAAGAGGCTACTCACTCAGAGGGTACTCACATACTCACACAGAGGCTACTCACACAGAGGCTACTCACATACTCACACACTAACAAAGAGGCTACTTACACAGAGGCTACTCACATACTCACACAGAGGGTACTCACATACTCACACAGAGGGTACTCACATACTCACACAGAGGGTACTCACATACTCACACAGAGGGTACTCACATACTCACACAGAGGGTACTCACATACTCACACAGAGGGTACTCACACACTCACACAGAGGCTACTCACATACTCACACAGAGGCTACTCACACAGAGGCTACTCACATTCTCACACAAAGGCCACTCACATATTCACACACTAACAAAGAAGCTACTCTCAAAGAGGCTACTCACATACTCACACAGAGGCTACTCACATATTTACACAGAGGCTACTCACATACTCACACAGAGGCTACTCACATATTTACACAGAGGCTACTCACATATTTACACAGGAGCTACTCACACAGAGGCTACTCACTTATTCAGAGGCTACACGCATATTCACACAGAGGCTACTCACAGTGGCTACTCACACACACACAGAGGCTACACACATATTCACACAGAGGCTACACACACAGAGGCTACTAATACAGAGGCTACTCACATATTCACACAGAGGCTACACTGATGCCAATGCTATTATTAGGGAAAAAAGGCTATATATAGGAAGCCAGTATGTTTTCCAAAAAATCCTCCACCCTACTCACACGGGGGTTAAACTTACACCCTAACAGAGGCACAGACACCCCCACACACACACTGGTGCTGATATTCCATGCAGGGAGGAATGAGGGCTCCCCTATCAGTAGATAACACTTGCCGTTAATATACTGTACAGGCAGGGAGATCTGCATCAGGCATGTAGCATTATGTCCCAACCTGCTTTACAATGGTAATAAAATAAAAGTGCCATTCCAGCTAAAAAGGCCCAGATCCTTCCAACGCTCCACTCCGGCCAAATACTAAAACGGCAGATGATGAGTGAGGCCGGGGTGATCGATGGGGAGTGATGTCACCCCTTTGTAACACTAATTAATAGGATTGGCTGAATAGGAGCCGGCCTGCATTCACTCCACAACCAGCCTCCCCTCTGCCCCTCGGCGCCCACAACCCTCCCAATAGCAACTGCATTCACACATAACCTTAAAAAGAATTATATTTTCTTTCATTATCCAACTTTTGGAGCGAAGTTCCCCTTTAAAAAGTGAGCAAATGCAGTGTAGCAAATGCAAAAACTTCAGGTATTGATACAACTCATTAACTAATGGCTGCCCCCCCCCCCCACGCTCTACGTACACAATCTATAGTGTAAACAAAAGATAATTTGTGCACACTCAGCCGGCTATGAATTAGCCCAATGAAAAGTGTTGATTTCAGCTCTACTGGGTTCTGCCATCTTGTGTCAGCTGCCCAAACAAGCCCCGCCCTATTGTGTCCAGTGGAATTTTAGAAAACGCATGAGGGTTAATTTTCTCTACCGCCAGGTACCCTCAGCTCAGCCCTGTTACTTTTATATGTAGGAGAAGTGCCCTTGCATTTGCCCACCCTATTTTTGGGGGGGGGGGGGAGTGGGGTTTAAAGGACCAGTAACATTCAAAAGTGATTTCTGTTTTACATGTTCAAATTAGGGATGCACAGAACCCACTTTTTTGGGTTTGGTCGAACCTCCGAACTCACCCAGAAGGATTCGGCCGAATCCGAATTAATTTGGGTTCGGCCGGGAACCCAGATTCGGCCAAAACCGAATCCTTAAAAAAAGACGGGATTCGACCGAATCTGGGATTCGGTGCATCCCTAGTTCAAATGCAATGAGTGACTCCTGTGCAAGAACATTATACCCATTGTATTCTACAGAGATTATCTGTTACTTTCTATGTAAATGTGTGTTCTATTGCCCTATTTCAGTTCGAATGGCTGCCCTAAGGGTGAAGACACACGGAGCTACTAGTAGCAGCTACTTGTCACGGCTACTAAATGCCAGAAAATCCCCTGCCATAGACAATACTGAGAATTGCCTCTGCTAAAACACACATAGAGACAATTATCAGTAAATGATCAGCATTGTCTATTTTAGTAGCCACAACAAGTAGCTGCTACTAGTAGCTATGTGTGTCTTCACCCTAAGGCTACACTGTAGCAGAGCTTCTGAAGCAATTGCCAGTTCAGGGTATCAGTACAGAATGCAGAAAATGGCGGCAGTCATCGTGGCTGGCACTGAGCACTTTTATAGGCAGCTATCAGTCAGATAATCAGACTTATACTCCCTGCTGAGCCCCCCAAACATCATGGAGGCACCCATATGTGATAAATATGCACAAAAAAACACTAAATTAAGAATATAGGTTTATAAACTTTGATTCCCACAAAAGGGAGGGGCTGGAGATCAATTTAAACCAATTCTAAATAGTGTGGGACTTGGGTTTTTAAACTCAAATAAAACATTTTTCAGAGTGACGGCAACTTTTCTGCACTGCTTGTTCCGACTGCGTGTATAACTAAAGCATTTCAGCCAGGGCCATTCAATAAAAGCCAATGGCCCCTTAAGTTTGTGCCTCTTAGTGCTTTTTCTTTTGTGTCCGGGGGTTAAAGCAAATGACCCCCATGTTAATCAGAGAAGAGTGCCAGACATTGCAGGCATGGAATATGTATTCAGAACCAGCGGTGCAGGGGGTAAACAGTTATGGCTTCTGACAGCAATTACATTTACAAATAGCTTTAATTACTGGCAGTAGGTAATGAATGTATATTGGAATTTTATATATTAAATTTGCTTCCAGTGGTTGTGGATCTCCTAATAAATGAATACACTGCCCACCCGTGTACATTCTACCTGCCCTGGGGGCCCCATACATATATCCCCCCCCCCTTACTTCCAGATTTTCTCTGTTCTATGCCTGTTTCCCCCCTTTGCTAATAAATCCATTCATTTCATTCCTTTATGCTGCCTTCCATTGTCTGTTCATTCAGCACAACATTGCCACCTACAGGTCGAACAGAGGAACTGCGAGATGAGATTACATGTTGCCAAACAGCACATTTTATTTCTCACCAGGGGCTTGTAAAATAACGACTCCTTTCCTCTTGCTTTCTCCTTAGTCTGGCCTCGCTATCAGATTGTTGGAAATGTGGAGTCTGGGCAGTACAACCTGGAGATATCCAACGCCAGCATTGTGGACGATGCCAATTTTGAGTGTCAGGCCACGGAAGCCGCCCTTCGATCGCAAAAAGCCAAGCTAACCGTGCTAAGTAAGATTTTCCGCTCTACTGGGGACTGATGTATGGGATTATAAAGGGAGGGCAATATCTTTGCCCATTTGTGCTTACAGTAGAGATCATTTTGCTCTAGGGCACCCACTACCATTTCTGGGGGAGCTATAGTTCCACAACTCTCTAGGGTACAAATCTGACTTTCCTATAACATATATAGTTAGAAAACAATAATCTCCATCATTCCAGCATAGTAGTTTATAAGCATCTACATTACAACCCCATTGTGGGGGTTACACTATGGTCTAGCATGTACCATTAGAGCATTGACTCTAATGGTACATGTAGGGGCTTCCAGGTAAAGCTACAGTTGCAGCACAAATACAGCTGTATATTCCCCTATCATTCTATGTGAGTTGCACAGAGGTAGCCAGACTTACCCTGTAGGCTATACCAGTCATCCCTACTGTGAAAAACTGTGTGAATTCGGATTTATATAAAGTAGAACTGTATGGCCTACTTAGAGCAGGTAAGTCACCTTCTGTAGCATCCCCGAATGTCAGGCTCCCAGTATAACCGGGTAAGGAAGGCTCTAGGCCCTGTTCTGGGGAATGTTCTCACACCCGATGCAGTTCTGGGTTTATTCAGAGGGTGCAGCCATCCCCACCCTTTCAGCTTGCGTGGTCTGTACAATATGCAGCAAGTTTCCCTTGATTGCCAAGGACTTGCAGCGACTTGTTAGGGAGCAATCAGCAGGCACCGAGGCTTGGAAGCAGGCAGAAATCAGCCAACTCGCCCTTCTTGCTAACAATCAAAGGATAGAGTCCCCATTGTCAGGCAGCAGAACAATCAGAAGACTGTAGGAGCCTCTCTTCCATGAAATCGCTTTATTTTCCCTTCTCTGCCTTTTCTGAATTTAACAGCACCTATTCCTACACCCACAGTTCTCAGCGGCTGAGCACCCGATTAACTTAAGCAGCCCACTTGGCTATTTGTTTTTTCAACTGTGGCTCTTGGCAAGTCACCGGTACTGATTAAGCAGTGATCACCCACACTGACCAAGTAGTCATCACCTGTACTGACCAAGCAGTTATCAACTACACTGACCAAGCAGTTATCAACTACATTGCCCAAGCAGTCCTCACCTGTACTGACCAAGCAGTGATCAAAAACATTGACCAAGTAGTTATCACCCACACTGACCAAGTAGTCATTACCCACACTGACCAAGTAGTCATCACCTACACTGACCAAGCAGTCATCGGCTGTACTGACCAAGCAGTGATCACCTACACTGACCAAGCAGTCATCACCTACATTGACCAAGTAGTCATCACCTACATTGACCAAGTAGTCATCACCTGTACTGACCAAGTAGTTATTAAAAACATTGACCAAGTAGTTATCACCCACACTGACCAAGTAGTCATCACCCACACTGACCAAGCAGTCATCACCCACACTGACCAAGCAGTCATCACCCACACTGACCAAGCAGTCATCACCCACACTGACCAAGCAGTGATCACCCACACTGACCAAGCAGTGATCACCCACACTGACCAAGCAGAGATCACCCACACTGACCAAGCAGTCATCACACACACTGACCAAGCAGTGATCACCCACACTAACCAAGCAGTTATCACCTACATTGGCCAAGCAGTGATCGCCATCATTATCCAAGAGGAACAAGAGGGACAATCTGGCTTTGGCTGCAGTATACCAAAACATCTTAGTTTGCCAAGTGGTTTGTCCAACATGAAAGGCAGTTGCTCTATGCAATAAGTGTGTACTTGTCAGTGTACAGGGAGATATGGGCCTATTTGGACTTTTGTCCATGTGACAATGTAAAGTGCATGCCTTATTTTTAGTAACCAGAAAATATGATGCCAAAGTGCCCGACGCGGCCCCCCAAGGACTTTAATATAAATCAAAGTGACAATGCTGGTCAGGTGATCTAAATTAAATGTTTATGGGGGCTAATAAATAAGACAATGCTTCAGGGGACCATGTGCGAGGACCCCATTGATCAGAATGCCCACAGCGTCCCTCAGCCCCAACACAGCGGAATCCCGTAAATTACAGGTTCATCCACTAAAGATCCACATGGAAGAACTCCGGGAGAAATCACATACACAGAGATCACAGCGCATCTCATTGTACACACGCAGCCGTTCATATATCATTTCCCTCTATTGAACATGTAATTTTCAGGCGCACAATCCATATTTCAATTTAAAATAAACGCTTCTCTGCAGATTTGTAAAAGCAGCTGCACCTTGAGGGAGACGAGGAATTCTTACGATTAACCATTAGGAAACATCGGATGAGTCCATTATCTAACATTAGGGATGGCTGCATTAGAAGTGCCGGTGCATGCTGGGAGTTGCAGCTTAATAGGCTTGGGGGCCTGCTGGTCAATGATCCATGAATAACCAGGAACATCACGGTTATAAGGAGGATCCATTCATATTTTCCCTTTTATATGTAGGAATAATCTATAAATGCTCAGCCTGTTGCGTGCCCAGAACATTTCTTCTTACAAATGAGGTTGGGAGAAGCCATATTTTGTGTCGAAATGGGGCCCCTTGTATAAGAAAAAAGTACTTTTATGATGGTGGCCCTGCATCCCTGTTACATACAAGGAAATCGGCAGCCACAACATCATATTGGCCAGCTTCTTCTTTCAGCCATAGGTATCTATGGGAAGTGAGAAGTATTGTGGGCGT
Source organism: Xenopus tropicalis (assembly GCF_000004195.4). Taxonomy (NCBI): domain Eukaryota; kingdom Metazoa; phylum Chordata; class Amphibia; order Anura; family Pipidae; genus Xenopus; species Xenopus tropicalis. The sequence goes on along the minus strand of NC_030684.2, from coordinate 133,451,312 downwards.
CACACTGAAGTCACTATAGGGTTAAATATATGTATATTGGCCGGTAAAGTTAGTGCAAGGTAAATTATTACATACCCTTTTACATAAAGTTCTTGTAACCACTCGTTCTTGAACCAGTTCCTCCACTGTCCATTTAAACTCATGTAAAGTGTTAAGATGGGCATCAAAGATGTGCTGGAGGTGGGTGACCAGTGTCGGACCGGGGTGCCAAGGGCCCACCAGAAAACCTTAGACCTTTCCTCTATTTCTTCTGTTCCTTCTCATATAGAATTGAGTAATGGCCATAGTGTAGGCATACAAGGCAAATTGTTGGGTGAGCAGGGGGGCCCACTGACACCTGGGCCCACCGGGAGTTTTCCTGGTATCTTGGTGGGCCAGTCCGACACTGTGGGTGACCTCCTATTATTGGCCCAGTCAAGGGAAAGGTAGAAACCTATGAGATAAATTGGCTGTTCCATACATGCCCTATGGGTGAATTTGTACCCAGTACAACCTCTGCAGAATGAGGCATTAATATCTACAGAGATTTCAACGTTGGCACTTCTTTCTCATGTTCTCCTAGTTCCTCCCGAAGATCCAGTGATAGAAGGAGGCCCGGAAATCCTGCTCAGGGCTGGCACACCGACCAACCTGACATGTCGCGCTAACAGTGCCAAGCCCCCAGCATCGATTGTTTGGTTTCGAGACGGCAACCAGCAGGCCGGAGATGTCTACAGTACAGTGAGTAGCCCAAGGCCAAGAGTGTGTCTCTTGCTTCATCCTTATTGTACAAAGCTTTGTTCTCCCCTTAAAAACCTCCCCTGTTTATTATATTCAGCCTTCCAGCAGTCACGCTGGCCTCGGAAAGCACAAGAGGTTTTGATCTGTTCGGTGGAGCCAACATAAAAGGTCTTTGTAGATATTGCTGTCTTCTTTACTTCCAAAGAAAGGCCTCCGAGGTGGTCAGGCCCCATTGTTGGAGCTTGTAACAATATGCCTTTGTTGCATCCAACCTTGGCTGCTTGACTCTTTGTAGCACATTATTGTAACGGTACAAACCCGGCTCGCTGTTATAGAATAACCTGTTTGTAATGTACATCGGTATTTTTAAGTCTGTCTTGCAATGAACACCAGCTCTGTATTTATATTGGTCGTGATAATGCTGAGTGCATTCTAGCGCATGAAAAAAGTCATGCAGAAAATCCACCAGCTACTGTATCGGGGTGGGATATCTGTAAACACACAAACACGCGAGGGTAACATATTTCAGCTACTTGTTGGTACGTCTATGTATGTCAGTATTTACCACCAGCCTTCTTCTTACAGGAGGTACTCGCTGATGGGAAAAGGGCAACCACAGTAAGCTATCTGTTGATCAGCCCGACGGATCAAGACATTGGCCGGGTGTTCACGTGCAGGACATCCAATGAAGCCATCCCATCTGGAAAGGAGACCTCTGTCAAACTGAATGTCCACCGTAAGTCAACTGTTACCACAGGATCCATCACTCATCTCCATTATGCTCCTCTATGTTCCACTCTTTTCTTCTCATAATATTTCTTTTTACACTCTTCTGTTCCTCATTCTCTATTGTTTACTCCATTTCTTTTTTCATACTGATATCCCAACAGCCTACTACTACAAAGAAAAGGATGCTGTGACTCCTAAAAACCCTCAACAAAAGACAGCAGGCACCTCCACGTATATATAACCTCTATCCAGACAGGCTCTAGAGTCGGGTTGAGTAGTACTTCCACCCACAGCAGTATTTCTTGGCCCAGAACCCCAACAGCTAGCCCCCACAACTCTTCCTCCCACTGCCAATGCCACACACTCAACCCCCATTTCTCACTGGTTTGCCTGCTCACTTTACCTCTGCCCAGGCCTACAACTCTGCTGGAACTGCCACCTCCCAACTGTGTACTAGGTACGTTCTTACCCTGCCTACCACTAGTTCTGCCCCTGGTTGGCTCACATTCACTCACAGCAAGACACAGCCATAGACATGAAAAAAATCCAACATCACTGGTGATAAATAGGCCCCTCAATGTCTGCTTTAACAGTCAACCTAAAAAGATCCAATGCCTTTAAAGGGAAATAAATCACAGCTGCTTAGAACTGTCCTACATGAGCAGTGAGGTTGAGATCAGTCCAACTGCCTGACCAAACCTGGCCATGTATGGGCACCTTTACTCTCTTTGAGTCTTTATCAAGACTCTCATTCAATAATGTGAGACAAAGCCTTTTCCAGACAGGCACATAAGTAGTAGAAGATGCCCCCCCGCGCAAGCACAAAATCTGAAGATAACTTTATAAACAGTAAAGTAAATCAATCTTTGAGGGACATGCACCTTTATTAGGGAGATAAAAATCACACTTTCTGATCAACCCACAGGCAATAATTATCCAAAAGAACACACTGCTCCAATGTACTCGGTACATGTATTAAACCCTCCCCGTTTCCCAACTGACCTTCCTTAGCTTTCTCATTGATTCTCCTGCCTGCTCTCTCTGCACCAGTGATTATCGGCTGCCTGAGAAACAGCCTCCTCGTGTCTAAAGTGTTTGGATGCTCTGCTGATTAGTTTCCCTTATGACAGATACACAATATACAAGGAGACTGATTTACTTTTTTTTCGTTGTTTCCCCACTGAAATCTTTTATATAATCTATAAGGCATCAAAAAAATACAGGTAAATAGATATTTTATTTTCTCTCCCAAGAGACTCTTCTAGTCACTCTAAATCTAAGCTACTTTGCAAGCTACCATCATGACGTTGTACTACATGTCACTGTTTGGGTTGAAGACTTCCCCTGTTTGGTGCCTATAGAGTGTTCTAGTCCATCCTACTTGGGTTAAAGACTTCCAACCCCATCCCCTTTGAGCTGCCATCAGAACGTTCTACTCCAGGAGACTGCATCAGACCTCCTGTCCCCGTCCTCTCTCTGTTAGAATGTTCTGGTCTATTTGAATAAAGACCATACACCCTTCCTTGTAAGTATTCTCCAGAAGGTCTTATTTCATTCCCCAACTTGAGTTACAGACTAACTAATCATCAGTTTTCCATTCGCTACTATAAGAGTTTTCTATATGAAAAAGGCTCATTCCCCTGTCCCCTGTAAGTCCAACCCACTTCTTTAGTTATAAACCCTATAATAATGCTGACCATTGGGGAGAGGACACCATGAACACACCATAGATGTCCTCAAGTGGGTTTTTTTTAAGAGGCCCAAGACATAGCTGGACAAGGCAGGCCTTGAATTGGGCCTAATACACCATCCAATTAACTCAGGGATCCCCAACCTTTCTTACTCGTGAGTCACAGTCAAATGTAAAAAGACTTGGGGAGCAACACAAGCACCATAAAAGTTCATGGAGGAGCCAAATAAGGGCTGTGATTGGCTATTAGGGGCCTCTATGCACCCTATCAGCTTACAGGGGCTTTATTTGGTAGGAAATCTTGTTTTTATTCAACCAAAACTTGCCCCCAAGTCAGGAATTCAAAAATAACTCCCTGGTTTGGGGGCACTGAGAGCAACGTGTTGCCCTGAGCTACTGGTTGGGGATCACTGAATCAGCTGATGACTTGGCAGCTTATATGCATTCTCTCCTTTACTCATCACTTTCTTCTCCTAGTCTTCTTACAATTCTCTCTACACTTTTCCTACTTTTATAACTTCTTTCCCATTCTTACTTTTGCTTCTCTTCTATTTTCCTACTTCATTTCCCCATTATTATCATCTTCTCCTTCCTCCTTCCCTCCTTTCCTCCTTCCCTCCTTCCCTCCTTTCCCTACTTCTTTTGCTGTGCTTCTCTCCTACTCCTCATTCTCGACTTGTTAGGCATTTTTCTTCTCTGCGGTCTGTCTTCCTTCCCTGCTTCATTTTGCCATTCTCTCATTAACATAAGACAATCAAGAAGGAGAAAGGGAAAGCAGCCTTAATGTGCAGTGCCAGCTGTGTATAGAAGTCACTATCTGCATAGCCGGCATGGCTGTGTGGCTTAAAAGACCATTTAGTTAATGGCATTTATCTAACCCGGGCTTATTTTGCATTCACAGCAACAATGCCGAGTGAATTCCGATGAGGGAAGCGCCACAGTACATCTCTTTGATAGTGATTTAAGATATTCCTAGCTATTTATCACTTGCATGTATCAAATCTCAGTCAAAGGGATTCTAATCGATTCTTTTTTTATGTCTTTTTATGTCTTCTGCCTTTAAAGACACATAGTTATGAGGGCCTCATCCATCTATATGGGGCACATTGCTTTAACCCTATAACAGCCTCCTCTTCAGTATCTCTCAGTCCCGTTCTGTCTCATTCCTTCACAGATTTACAATACCACAGATAATATACATTTTCTTCTATTAAATGTCACATTATTAACCTTCTGATCCATGTGCTTTCTCTTCAGATCCGCCGACTGTAACACTGTCCATTCATCCCCAAACCGTACAGGAGGGGGAGCGGGTGCGATTTACCTGCAGCGCCACTGCCAACCCAGAGATTAAAGGCTACAGGTCAGAAAATGCTTTTTTCTCCCATATTCTTTTCCTCTTACCATTGTGTTTTTCAGTCCTTGAAAGCCACTGTACTATATGATTCTTTCTGGTGAGCCCTTAATTGTCAAAACATGTAACCGAGTTCTTAAAGGGAAACTCCAGCTTCCAAATCAATATTTGTTAAAGAGCCCCACACAACACAGAAACCCCTAATATCCCTATCCCTGGGATCTGTTCCTTCAAAACTATGAATAAATAATATTTTTATATGCTGAAATACAGCAGCAACAGAACGGGGCCTGGCAGGGGAGGAGGGACTAAAATACTGATGTTACAAACTAGGGATGCACCGAATCCCAGATTCGGTTTGGGATTCGGCCGAATCTGGGCTTTTTTTTAAGGATTTGGTTTCGGCTGGTCCCGGCTGAACCGAATCCGAATGATCAGAAATTAGCATATGCTAATTAGCATTCGGAAAGGGTTAAATTGGCAGGTGAAAAAAATTCACTGCTGCATGCGCAGCGATTTTTAACCCCTTCCGATCCTGATTAACACATGTTAATTAGGATTCGGATCGGGATTCGGCCGAATCTTTCAGTGTGGGTTCGGGATTCGGCCGAATCTTTCAGTGTGGGTTCGGGATTCGGCCGAATCTTTCAGTGTGGGTTCGGGAGCTTGGCCGAACCCAAAAAAGTGGGTTTGGTGCATCCCTATTACAAACTGTAACCTTTCCACAGCTTACAGACAGCAGGCAGGAACTACATAACCCACAATGCATTGCACTGGGATGTTCCTTTCCTTATTGACATCACATGTGCAGGGAATTGTGGGATTGGGAGGATGCAGGCTGAGGACAGGCGACTACTGTTACATTCTATTTGAGTCACAACAGGGGGCGTGGCTTAGGGAACTGTTCAAACCATATTATTATATTAAAAATCATATTTTCTAACTGATGTATATTGCAAAGTTGTTTGAAGTTATTTCTTCAAAAAGCTTAACTTGTGCGTGGGTGGAGTTCCCCTTTAAGGTTGCAATGATGTCACAAAAGCAAATAAAACTGACCTCTGCAGCCAAATTTATTTGGATAAATAAAAAAAGGCTGTGAACAAACAGAACTAACCTTCCACTGCAGCCACTCTCATTCTAACAAATGCAAACAGCTGTGAACAAACAGAACCACCATTTCACTCCTGCAAAATTCATTTGACTAAATGTAAAGGCATTGAACAAACAGAAGAAACCTTCCTCTGCCACCACATTAATTTTAATAAATTAAAAAAAAAAATGTGAACAAACAGAACAAACCTCCTGCTGCAGCCAAATTCATTGTAATATATAAAAGAAGGCTTGACTTCTGGTTTGCTGTTCTCTAGTGGCGATTGCCCACCGGGAGTATATGCTCTAAAAGCCTGGAGCATAACCACTTTAGTGGGGTTATGTAACTAAAGGCAGTAAGACTGCCCTGAAGCAGTAACTCATAGCAACCAATCAGCAGGAAGCATTTACAGGTCACCTGTTTAAAACTTAACGTTTGTTGGTATGGGTTACTGCCCCCAGGCAAATGTGGTGACTTTTATTACATATAGGGGTAAGTCTGAATTCTCCATCACAACTCCAATGTAGTACTGTTTATAGATGTGGGGTTCTAAACTGGATGGAGTCATAGCAAGTTCATTCATTAGGGGGTGCAGTCCTTTCTGTAGATGGGAAGCAGCAGTGAAGAGGACCCCTGGTTTAACTATAGGGTTCCTTTGTGCTTGTTAACTCTTGCACTAGATAGGGAATACAGGTATGGGATCCCTTATCCGGAAACCTGTTATCCAGAAAGTTCAAAATTATGGAAAGGCCATCTCCCATAGACTCCATTATAAGCAAATAATTCTAATTTTTAGAAATTATTTCCTTTTTCTCTGTAATAATAAAACAGTAACTGTACTTGATCCCAACTAAGATATAATTACCCCTTATTGGGGGCAGAACAGCCCTATTGGGTTTATTTAATGGTTAAATGATTCCCTTTTCTCTGTAATAATAAAACAGTAACTGTACTTGATCCCAACTAAGATATAATTACCCCTTATTGGGGGCAGAACAGCCCTATTGGGTTTATTTAATGGTTAAATGATTCCCTTTTCTCTGCAATAATAAAACAGTACCTGTACTTGATCCCAACTAAGATATAATTACCCCTTATTGGGGGCAGAACAGCCCTATTGGGTTTATTTAATGGTTAAATGATTCCCTTTCTCTGCAATAATAAAACAGTACCTGTACTTGATCCCAACTAAGATATAATTACCCCTTATTGGGGCAGAACAGCCCTATTGGGTTTATTTCATGGTTAAATGATTCCCTTTTCTCTGTAATAATAAAACAGTACCTGTACTTGATCCCAACTAAGATATAATTACCCCTTATTGGGGCAGAACAGCCCTATTGGGTTTATTTCATGGTTAAATGATTCCTTTTTCTCTGTAATAATAAAACAGTACCTGTACTTGATCCCAACTAAGATATAATTACCCCTTATTGGGGGCAGAACAACCCTATTGGGTTTATTTAATGGTTAAATGATTCCCTTTTCTCTGTAATAATAAAACAGTACCTGTACTTGATCCCAACTAAGATATAATTACCCCTTATTGGGGGCAGAACAACCCTATTGGGTTTATTTAATGGTTAAATGATTCCCTTTTCTCTGTAATAATAAAACAGTACCTGTACTTGATCCCAACTAAGATATAATTACCCCTTATTGGGGCAGAACAGCCCTATTGGGTTTATTTAATGGTTAAATGATTCCCTTTTCTCTGTAATAATAAAACAGTACCTGTACTTGATCCCAACTAAGATATAATTACCCCTTATTGGGGCAGAACAGCCCTATTGGGTTTATTTAATGGTTAAATGATTCCCTTTTCTCTGTAATAATAAAACAGTACCTGTACTTGATCCCAACTAAGATATAATTACCCCTTATTGGGGGCAGAACAGCCCTATTGGGTTTATTTCATGGTTAAATGATTCCCTTTTCTCTGTAATAATAAAACAGTACCTGTACTTGATCCCAACTAAGATATAATTACCCCTTATTGGGGCAGAACAGCCCCATTGGGTTTATTTCATGGTTAAATGATTCCCTTTTCTCTGTAATAATAAAACAGTACCTGTACTTGATCCCAACTAAGATATAATTACCCCTTATTGGGGCAGAACAGCCCTATTGGGTTTATTTCATGGTTAAATGATTCCCTTTTCTCTGTAATAATAAAACAGTACCTGTACTTGATTCCAACTAAGATATAATTACCCCTTATTGGGGGCAGAACAGCCCTATTGGGTTTATTTAATGGTTAAATGATTCCCTTTTCTCTGTAATAATAAAACAGTACCTGTACTTGATCCCAACTAAGATATAATTACCCCTTATTGGGGGCAGAACAGCCCTATTGGGTTTATTTAATGGTTAAATGATTCCCTTTTCTCTGTAATAATAAAACAGTACCTGTACTTGATCCCAACTAAGATATCCTACTGTACAGCGCTGGGTAAATAAGTAGTAGTTTATAAATAAAGATATACATACATACCCCTGTGGGGCCTGCCCGTTCCAGCCAGACACTGACTGATTATAACTGCTTAACCTTGTGGCAGTGGAATGGCCGGCAGCCCGGGGTCAGTAGAAATCAGCCCTTTCATAAAATCCGCCGCCGACTGCTGACTTTCTCGCCGTGTGAGAGTCGAGCCTGACTGTCTATTAGACACCTTATCGGAGGAATTTAATGCCTTTTTATTTTATAGTCCTGTTTACTGCCAACTGCTTCTGTTTTACAATCGTGCATATTTAAACCAAACGGGTGTATTAATGTTTTATTTATCGCTCCTTTCAAAAAGGGGCTCTTATCCTGCGTGTGTTTGTGTTCCACGCTGTAAGTCTGGCTCAGCAATGTGTTGGGGGGTTATAGAGGCTGCCATAGTCTAATCCAATTCTAAACATCTTGTAGATAAAAAGTGGCAAGGTGTATAAACATGTTCAATCCGTGCCCGCTGCTCAGGCTAAAGGGATGCTATCGTCTCATCATCTCCCATTTCATAATGCCCTTTAAATCTCAGAAGCACAGTGCTTTTATTAGCTCGGCTTTACTTTGCTTTGCTACTTCCAACGCAGTGGCCAATCAAAGAAAGGGTAAGAAGGGTAGCGAGTGTGAATGGCCGGAATATGAATGCTACTCCTCGTGATCGTGAATACTGCACTGCCCAATGCAGACAGCAATGTATTCGTCAGGAGAACTCAGGTTTTTGCGCTACTTTGTGGCTGTTCATCAACGATGAGGTGCAAAGTGCAAAAATCATGGTGGACCGAGGCTATTTTATAAACTTTGCACCTTACACATAGTAAACAGCACCCTATTGCTTAGTCCAGTGATCCCCGTATTGCTCACCACCCCCTTTTTATGTTGCTCCCAGTAGGTGCCCATTTTGGAGACAAGTTTTTGAAGAACAGAAATGCAGTTTTACTCCAAATAGAGCCTCCTGCAGGCCTACAGCCCACATGGGGTTACCAAATAGCCAATCACAGCCCTTATTTGGCATCCCCATAGAACCTTTGTCATGCTTGTGTGACTCAACAACACTTTTTTCACATCTAAGTGTGGCTTATGAGTATAACAGGTTGGGGATCCTTGGTCTAGCCAGCAGAGGTCTGTAACCCATTATGGGCAAGGTGTAAAGTGCAAAAATCATGGTGGACGAGGCTGTTTTATAAACTTTGCACCTTACACATAGTAAACAGCACCCTATTGTCTAGTCCAATGATCCCTGTATTGCTCACCACTCTCTTTTATGTTGCTCCCAGTAGGTGCCCATTTTGAAATTTCTGGTGAAAAAAGTTTTTGAAGAACAGAAATGCAGTTCTTCTCCAAATGGAGCCTCCTGCAGGCTTACAGCCCACATGGGGTTACCAAATAGCCAATCACAGCCCTTATTTGGCATCCCCAAAGAACCTTTTAATGCTTGTGTGGCTCAACAATGCTTTTTACATCTGACTGTGGCTTATGAGTATAAAAGGTTGGGGATCCTTGGTCTAGCCCAGTGGTGGGCAAACTTATTAGTCAACTAAGCCAAATCAACAAAACAGCGATTGAAATTTCTGTTGAGAGACAAATTTTTTGCAGACTGTCATGCATGAAACGAGCGAGCCTCCCCTGACCTGTGTATCCCACGCCCCACATTTTCCATATCCCAAAGACCACCCCCTCCTGCTGATTTTTGCTACGGGCAACGAAAATGCGATCACACTGTACATGCAAGCCCGCACCTGGAAGAGCCAAATTCAAGGGGCTAAAAAACCACAGTTTGCCCACCACTGGTCTAGCCAATAGAGGTCTGTAACCCATTATGGGCAAACGGACACTATTATTAGACTACAAAAGAGAGAGCTGAGTTTGAAGATGAGTGGTTAGAGCAAGTCCTCTCCATTCCATTCTGTTTAAAGAATAATATTCTCTTACTTACTCACTTATGTCTACCTGGGAATGTTTCTGTAGGTGGGCCAAGGGTGGCATGATCATCGAGTCGGCAAGGGACAGCAGTTACGAGACACAAGTGGATTACTCCTTCTTCACGGAACCAGTTTCATGCGAGGTGCACAATGAAGTGGGCAGCACAAACGTCAGTACGCTGGTGGACGTGCAGTGTAAGCTTTTAAGTTACTCTGTATGGGAGCAAGGGAGGGGGGTGGTTTAAATATAAGTATGTGCCAAATGTCCTCAAGCAAAGCCAAGTTCAAAAAGACAGGAGATCAACGGTTCTAGATTTCCAATTATTCCCTTGAAGAGCGAGCTCCATATTTCCGTGATACAAAATGTTTCAGTAATTGATCAGAAACACAAGGGGTACAAGTGACTTTGGGCATTAAAGTTACCAGCTGCCCTAAACATCTTGCGCAGGCCCTAAATTAATTGGCATGGACACCTCAGTCTTAGGGTCATCTAGAACTTCCTTTCTTCTCTCACTAGATATAAAAGAGGAAATTGGGTGTTTTTAGTTATGGGAAACTGCACATTTCTGATCCATTAAAAACATATCCTTTATTCTTTTGATGCCAGTGAGGGAATCTAATCCTCTAGTGATAAGCTTTTGATTTATAGTACGCTCTTGGTTTAGTAATAACGATGGACATGAATAAATAATGAGCAATACCCCTGACACAGGATGGGAATTTCTATTTTGAGAGCCAGTGACTGCCTCAGTGAGATTTTTTTTTCCCCACTTGATGTGGCTGCCTGGGGATCAAACTAATGAGATTCTCTTTTTTCTCTCAGTCGCACCACGCGTCGTGGTGGAGCCAAAGCCTACAACCACAGACATGGGATCGGACGTAACCTTGACTTGTATTTGGGCTGGTAACCCTCCACTTACTTTGACTTGGACGAAGAAGGGATCAAACATGGTAGGTTTAGCAGGGTAATCATATATATTTTTTCTCATAAATGAGAGACTACAAAGACCTTCCCAGATCTCACCAACAGCGATCAGCAATTAGTTCTGAACAGTCTACTAAGTTAGAAAATGACATTGTAGCAGCTGGTAATTTAGTATCAGTGTTTGTTAATCATTCTCATGATGTATTAGGTCAGAGATGTGCAACCACTGACTTTTGCGATGTCGTTCAACTACATCTTCCACCTCAGCAACTGTTGAAGACACCAATGCATTAAACCTTAACCAACCAATATAGGTTTGTTAATGATCAATTATGGGTGCAAGGAGTCAAAGGTCAACACATAACCTTTGTTTAGAATGTCAGCAGTAGATATGTAGTGGATACAGCAGGTTTGTGGTGTGGCCTTCCCAAAGGCTTTCGCTCGGTTACATAGACTTCTTTTATAACATGGCATAAAATGATATCTTCTTAATTCAATGTTTCTTTTCAACCATGCGTCTGGTTAAGCACCTTCCCACCTTAAGGTCCCCATACACGGGCCGATTCTAGCTGCCGATATCGGTCCATTAGACAGATTCGGCAGCTAATCGGCCCGTGTATGGGCACTACCGACGGGCCTGCCTGACCGATACCTGGCCTGAAATTGGTCAGATCTCGATCGGGCAGGTTAGAAAATCTAGTTGGATCGGGGATTGTATCGGTTCGTTGATGTGGTCCCCGGACCGACTTTGCCTATACCCACCGTTATAATTCGATCATTTGGCCCCAGGGCCTGGATTCTCCCAATATCGCCCACCCGTAGGTGTGGATATCGGGAGAAGATCCGCTTGTTTGGTGACATCGCCAAGCGAGCGGATCTGCCCGTGTATGGGGGACCTTTAGTCTTGAAACTACCAAGCTATCATACTTGCAAACTAAATGCTCCTAGAGCAGTTAACATGCAGCAGCTTCTTCTAGGTAGACATCCCCTGAGGAACTCCAGCTGTTATGGCAGACTACCCCGTTGACCACTGCCAGAAGTCAGTGAAATGATTCTTTGTGTGCACCTTATATCATCCAAACTAGCTACACTGAGAGAAGATCTATCTAGGATCCCCCTCTGATAATCCATTATTTCTCTAAGCAAGCATTATAGTACCCCTCAAACAAAACAGGCTCTTATTAGTAGGCAAGTATACAGGCAAAATTACCACATTATTATGTTTAGACAGCTGTCTTCTTGTCAAAGACTTACTTAGTTATCAGGTTTCACGAAAAAGACCTTGAGAGTTCCCTTCCTCCTTAATCACTCAATAAAAACGATAATCACCGTTTTCAAGTCCCATGAACACCCTAGAGCCCACTGCTCCCTCTGCAAAGAATTCTTGAAGACTGTTCTATCTACAAACGATGTAAACACAAGCAATTTCATGCAATATAAGTTCAAGCATCAATTTATGAGGTGCACTCTAGATTTTGTGCACATTAAGTGCTGGGAACGTAATATTTTCTGGGGTTTCTCATCTGCTCTAGAACATGTGCATCACCTTCTTCAGCACTTGTTTTTTTTCAGTCTTTAAGCTAACCCCAGCTTAAGGTCCCCATACACGGGCCGATCCTAGCTGCCGATATCGGTCCCTTAGACAGATTCGGCAGCTAATCAGCCTGTGTATGGACACTACCGACGGGCCTGCCCGACCGATATCTGGCCTGAAATCGGCCAGATCTCGATCGGCCAGGTTAAAAAATCTAGTCGGATCGGGGACCGCATCGGCTCGTTGATGCAGTCCCCAGACCAACTTTGCCTATACCCGCCGTAATAATTAGATCGTTTGGCCCCAGGGCCAAACGATCTAATTAGCCTGGATTCTCCCGATATCGTCCACCCATAGTTGGGGGATATCGGGAGAAGATCCGCTCGCTTAAGGTGTATGGGCACGTTTAGGGTGCTCACTGTTTACAGTTGTATTCTTCTTATCTATTAATACTTGATAAATGTGTCTTCTCCTGTGCTTCCACTGTACAACCCTACTGAATATGTTGGTGCTATCCTACATTTATATATAATAATGATTATTTCTTCAGGTACTAAGTAATGGCAACCAGCTGTTCCTAAAGTCGGTAAAACAAGAAGATGCTGGGCCCTACGTGTGCAAAGCTATTGTCCCACGTATCGGGGTCGGAGAGAGAGAAGTCACACTGTTTGTGAATGGTAATGTCCAAACTAATAATCAACAAACGGAAAGCTTTAACAATTCATAGCACTTAAGGAGCCAGCTCTGCCAAGGACAATCCCCAGTCCTTTCTTATTTCCACCATAGGCCTATATCATCTATTAAGGCCCCCATACACGGGCTGATAGAAGCTGCCAATATCGGTCCCTTGGACCGACTCGGCAGCTTATCTGCCCGTGTAGGGGCAGAAACGAGCGGGCTGGCCGACCGATATCTGGCCTGAAATTGGCCAGATATCGATCGGTCAGGTTAAAAGATTCAGTCGGATCGGGGGCCGCATCAGCTCGTTGATTCGGTCCCCGAACCGACTGCCCCATTGCCGCCCCCAGGGCCAAACGATCAGATTATTTTTTTTTTAACTTCAAGCTCCCCGATATCGCCCACCAGTAGGTGGGGATATCGGGGGAAGATCCGCTCGCTTGCCAATCTTGCCAAGCGAGCGGATCTTACAGTGTATGGGGACCTTTACTTTAAGCTTTGTCTACATCTAATTATTGTGTGAGTGGGCCCTTGATATTAGATTGTCTGGTGGGTCCAAGGAGGCCCACTCCAACAGAGAGAAGCTGAATCCTCCAGTGCAAGCATTCCATAATAGTATCCTCCATCTATTCTTCTGTTGACGACTTCGACCCCCAGCATACATTGGCAGCTGATTCCAAATAAGCATTAGTTGAGCTAAAATGACCCCAATTTATGTGTTGTCAATTATCTTGCACTCAGCAGTGCCAAAATCCATTTATAATATCCACAATGATAATTTCTCACTGTAGTCAATACTTCATTGACCACCTTGCCGCACATACAGATTATTTCTCTAGCAATAAACGGTTACCAGGTAGAGGAAACCAAGATCTTATATTTACCTTATTCCCTTAGTCTTATTCCCTTTTCCTTAGTTTTTTAGCAACGTTGGTTACTAGTTTAGCAGTGCAAATAGCGCACCATACTAGTACCATATAACTTGCATGGGCGTATAAATAGCAAAGAATATAAACATAGCAGCTTCAGCAATAAAAAAGTGCATGAATTACCGGGCGCAGGGTCAGTGGAATTTCATTAATTCCTCTCTACGAGATAAGGGAATTAAACCTCGTGCTAATCTGAATTAAAGATAGCATTCTTATGGGCCTGCTCTGTCACTCGCACAGCCAATAATGACTGCAATTAGCCATTCCGCCTGACGCAGCAAGACTGTGCAGATAGCATGTAAAGGCTGACGACTGAGGCTCTCTGATATCTGGTGACAACATATCCCGTACCCCATCTGGCATGTAAGTGACACCCTTTCAACCTGCACTTGTCAGAATTTACCCTCAGGCACTTTAGAAAGGAATGCCCACCTCAGCACAGGAGGATCAATCATTTTGGCAACCCACCCACATCTAGCTTATTCACCTCCTGCCTGTGCAGGGATATACTTAGAAGCTGCAATCTCGGTCAGATCTGTGTAGATACGCTTTTCAGAAAAAGTCAGTTTATTAACTGGAATTTAAGAGAGCAGGAGTTGTCCTAATTCCTCAATCTTTGCTTTGGTTCATCAGGTCCTCCCATAATTGCCAGCGAAGAGGTGCAATACGCCGCCCGTGGAGACAAAGGCAAAGTGGAATGTTTTATCGGAAGCACCCCGCCCCCAGACCGTATTGTGAGTATTATTATTAACGTGCATTTAGAAAGCGCCGACATATTCTGTAGCACTGTACAATAAATGGAGTAGACATCTCTGTAGCTGCTCACCTTTCAACCAAATCATAGACAATGGCTGCCCAACTCCACTTTCAGAAGCCCTCTGGCCCATGAACGTGCCCAAAAACATTCTCCTTCTAGATCAGTGGTTCTCAATCTGTGGGTCGGGACCCCTTTGGGGGTCGAACGACCCTTTCACAGGGGCCGCCTAAGAACATCAGAAAACACATATTTCCGATGGTCTTAGTAATAATTTTATGGTTGGGGGTCACCACAATATAAGGAACAGTATTAAAGGGTTGCGGCATTAGGAAGGTTGAGAACCACTGTTCTAGATCAATATCTGACCTGGATTCATCTAAGTATTTATGCCCAGGCTGGAAATCCCAGCAACCTCAGCAACTGTGTTTAAACAAGGACCTTTAAGATATTTTTATATTGCCTTTGTATTCCGCTTTGTTAACTGTACAGTGACATTCCTGATAAGGGTCTTTCCTTTGCTTCTATAAAAGAAGTCACCAACTTTTCTTGCAGATTTTCTTATTCTTTCTTTTGCAATTCCCACCCTCCTCTTCCCAAAGCCACTCAGTCAAGATGATGTTTTGCATTCAAGAAGGAGGCAACATGGTTAGTAGGGACAGACCTTGCTCATGGCCTTTAAAGAGACTTAAGGTGGCCATACACCTTCAGATCCGCTCGCTTGGCGATGTCGCCAAGCAAGCAGATCTTCTCCCGATATCCCCCACCTACGGATGGGCGATATCAGGAGAATCCAGGCCCTGGGGCCAAACGATCGAATTATAACGACGGGTATAGGCGAAGTCGGTTCGGGGACCGCATCAACGAGCCGATGTGGTCCCCGATCCGACTAGATTTTTTAACCTGCCCGATCGATATCTGGGCGATTTCAGGCCAGATGTCGGTCGGGCAGACCTGTCGGTAGTGCCCATACACGGGCCGATTAGCTGCCAAATCTGTCTGAGGGACCGATATTGGCAGCTAGAATCGGCCAGTGTATGGGCACCTTTATCATAAAACTTATCATAGTACCTTATTACCCCATACTGTGCAGGTCTGGTTGGGCATACCTGTGCCTGACCCATACCTGCTGACCCACACCTGCCACCCCACTATGTCCCCTTCTCATACCCCCTACCCTAACCTACCTGGTGTTTACCTACTACCAGACTTGGGGACTTGCAAAACTGGAAGTGACGTCACAATTGACCAGAAGTGACATCACTTGGAGGTGGATCAGCCAGAAAGAGGGGAAAGGATATCGGGAGAATCCAGGCTAATGTGATCGTTTGGCCCTGGGGCCAAACGATCGAATTATAACGACGGTTATAGGCAAAGTCGGTTCGGGGGACCGTATCAACGAGCCATTGTGGTCCCCGATCCGACTAGATTTTTTAACCTGCCCGATTGATATCTGGCCGATTTCAGGTAACAGCCGCAGTTTACCCAGATACCCTGGCAGGGTACCCGCAGACTGCCCACCCAGTTGGTTAATTGGTAACTTCCTACCCAAAACCTGACCTGCTGTAGGTCTCTACCCCCTACTAAGCACAGTTCAGAAATAATATACTTGAGTTTAGCATTCTAAAAAAAATGCAATGATCTACACATTCCACCATAAATGAGTCTTCACTCTGTGACACCGGTCTAGTTAATAAAGGCCTCAAAAATCACATCAGCTGTTTTCATGCCTATTGGCTATTTATCCATGAATCATTGATGAGATATTTTATGAACATTATAAATGCATAAATGAGCTGGGATCCCCTAGCAATTAAAGACACAGGCGGCTGAGAGTAGCGGCCATCGATGGGGCTAGCGTAGGGTAAGAAAATGTTTTTCCCCCCGAACATAACGAAATTCCAACGTTCTGATATTGCTGGAAATAAAACATACCCATCACCTTTCCTAATGAAAATGCCATGCAGAGGAATCCGATTCTTTGAGGCTCATGTTTAATAAAAAGACAGCTACTTTAGATGCAAATTTCTAATGGCCCCTGGAGAACGTGCGGTACTGCAGCTCTTAGCTGCTCGGAGACGCCGGGGGGGGGGTGGAATAATAATATCAAGCGGAGAGTGGCAATTATCATACTGTCCTGTGTTAGGTTACGTTAGAGAATTCATTGGGCACCTACAGACCCTGCAGGGCTACACTGATACAGACAAAGAAGGGGTCCTCTATCTACAGCCTCTGCTGGTAATGCTGTGGGAGCTTAATGTGTGCTTATTAAGTAAACGAAGGGAAGCCTGTAGGTGTTTCATGGAAAATATGAGGCGTGGGGGCGCTATGCACTGCCAAATAAAAGTTACATTTATGTTGACTCACATAGGGTTGAAAAAAGACCAGAGTCCATCAAGTTCAACCCTTCCAAGTAAACCCAGCACACCTAACCCACACCTACCAATCTATACACTCACATACATAAACTATAAATACAACCACTAGTACTAACTGTAGATATTAGTATCACAATAGCCTTGGATATTCTGCTTGTTCAAAAACTCATCCAGGCCCCTCTTATAGGCATTAACAGAACCTGCCATTACCCCATCACTAGGAAGGGCATTCCCCAACCTCCTCACTGCCCTCACCGTGAGGAACCCCCTACCCAACATCCCCCGGCAGGGCATTCCCCAACCCCCTCACTGCCCTCACCGTGAGGAACCCCCTACCCAACATCCCCCGGCAGGGCATTCCCCAACCCCCTCACTGCCCTCACCGTGAGGAACCCCCTACCCAACATCCCCCGGCAGGGCATTCCCCAACCCCCTCACTGCCCTCACCGTGAGGAACCCCCTACCCAACATCCCCCGGCAGGGCATTCCCCAACCCCCTCACTGCCCTCACCGTGAGGAACCCCCTACCCAACATCCCCCGGCAGGGCATTCCCCAACCCCCTCACTGCCCTCACCGTGAGGAACCCCCTACCCAACATCCCCCGGCAGGGCATTCCCCAACCCCCTCACTGCCCTCACCGTGAGGAACCCCCTACCCAACATCCCCCGGCAGGGCATTCCCCAACCCCCTCACTGCCCTCACCGTGAGGAACCCCTACCCAACATCCCCCGGCAGGGCATTCCCCAACCTCACTGCCCTCACCGTGAGGAACCCCCTACCCAACATCCCCCGGCAGGGCATTCCCCAACCCCCTCACTGCCCTCACCGTGAGGAACCCCTACCCAACATCCCCCGGCAGGGCATTCCCCAACCTCACTGCCCTCACCGTGAGGAACCCCCTACCCAACATCCCCCGGCAGGGCATTCCCCAACCCCCTCACTGCCCTCACCGTGAGGAACCCCCTACACTGCTTCAAATGGAAGCCCCGTTCTTCTAATTTAAAGGGGGGGCCTCTGGTGCGTTGATTGTTTTTATGGGATAAAAGAAACCCCCTATCTGCCTATAATCCCCTCTAATGTACTTGTACAGAGTAATCATGTCCCCTCGCAAGCGCCTCTTTTCCAGAGAAAACAACCCCAACCCTGACAGTCTAACCTCATAGTTTAACCCTTCCATCCCCTTTACCAGTTTAGTTGCAGTCTCTGCACTCTCTCCAGCTCATTAATATCCTTCTTAAGGACTGGAGCCCAAAACTGCCCCCCATACTCAAGGTGAGGCCTTACCAGGGACCTATAAAGAGGCAAAATTATGTTTCATCCCTTGAGTCAATGCCCTTTTTTATACAAGACAGCACTTTATTTGCTTTAGTAGCCACAGAATGACACTGCCTGGAATTAGACAACTTGTTATCTACAAAACCCCTAGATCCTTCTCCATTAAGGAAACCCCCAACACTAGACTCACAATATGCTATAATACATATGCTATGTACAAGTAGCAGTAATAACAATTCTAACAGAAAGCAAGAAGTCCAAGTGAACCAAACAGCACCAACATAACGAGCCAACAGCTTATAGGCTCAAGTATGGGGCCAAAAAGTTGTCCTTCCCCAACCAATATATACTGGATATCTACCAGTAGGTTCGAAAGTTCCATTGAGGAGCATTCTCAAGGGGTCTGCATGCTACTACAGCAGCCAAGTGTTTACAGTAATACGACGGCGAGTTGGATCTAATTGTTTGGAAGCTATAGACAAAGAAATTCAATTTAAGCTTTAATTTAGCCTTGCATCTTTTGAAGTTTTAGAATTATGTAAAATGCTGTTCTCCTTTGTCCTCTTTGGAATTCAAAAACATCAATCAACCAGGGAGCAAAAGATGAATAGCAAATGATCTCAAACAGGAAGACAGACAGACAAATGATAATAATTAAAAGATGGGGGTCACTGACCCAAGAAGCCAGATTGCATTTATAATTTGGCCAGGAGAGAAAGGTACTGTAAATTATTTAAATATTATTAAAAAAATAAAATAAAAAAGGGAGACCAACAGTCTCAGAATACGTCCATTATCATATCTTAAGTTAATTAGTTTTAACTATAGCAGTACGTTTCAAGGTAATGGTCAGTCCCCAGCCATGAAATTATTCTGCATACAGACCAGTCTAGGCCAATAGAAATGATGACCCACAGTCCATGTTTCTCATTCAAGCTGGCCATACATGTACAGATATTATTGTCAGATACAAGGTTTCATTGGATAATCTGTTAGTGTGTGCTGAGCAAACAATGTGGAGAGGTATGTCAGAAGTGCTCCGCTTCTAAATCAAGATGGCTGTGCCCATGACTGCAATGTCATGCCGACTACGTGGTGTGGCACCGCATGACATCATCACTCTAGCGAAAATTGAACATATATAGACGCCAGAGACCTGGGCTTAATACCCGAATATAGGTCTTAAGGTGGCCATACACCTTCAGATATGCTCGCTTGGCGATGTCACCAAGCGAGCGGATCTTCTCCCAATATCCCCCACCTACCCTGGGGCCAAACGATCGAATTATAACAACGGGTATAGGCAAAGTCAGTTCGGGGACCGCATCAATGAGCCGATGCGGTCCCCAATCCAACTAGATTTTTTAACCTGTCCGATCGATATCTGTCCGATTTCAGGCCAGATATCGGTCGGGCAGGCCCGTCCGTAGTGCCCATACATGGGCCGATTAGCTGCCGAATCGGTCTAAGGGCCGATATCGGCAGGTAGAATCGCCCTGTGTATGGGGACCTTTACTCTGCGAGTTCCTGGGTGCATCTAAATTGTTATTTCAACTTGATCTCCTGGTTCCTGCTTTGATTCTGACCCTGTTGTTTGCTGCCTGCCTCAATCTTTTGCCTGAATATGGCTTTGAGCTTTCTTAACCCCTTGGATACTGCAAATTGGACTTTCAGAATGCAGCTTCCTCCTTGGTCCAGGCCTTGATTAGCTAGTATCGCGCAATGGAGATCAGACAGGGTTGAACATTTTGATTGCATCTCTTTGTTCATACCACATCTATGCTAAAACCATTATATGATCTGTCAGTTATGATGTTGCCTTTGCGTGTATGTCCCATCTGACAAAGATCTTTTCTACAAATGATGATATTGTTATAATAGTAGTCTTCATCATTCTATATACAGAACGATCAGACCCCTAGTATCTTTACATGTATGGCCAACTTATGACATGCCATATCTCAATAAAGTAACCAGTGGAGGGATTTTTCGCGAAGATGTAATGGTCCATGTAATAGCAGATGACTTGGTTTGTAAGAAGGACTTCTTGACCACACAACGACACCAACAATCTCTTAGTGCGACTGTGTTTCTATGTTATGGCTCAGACAAGAATGGGATATGGTTATGCCTTTCCAGACTGGAGAATATATATGCCCATTTCGTCTGAGAAGTGTAAAAGACATTTGTCGTAACACAGGAGGGGATTATGGGTATTTCTGGTACCTGACCGGTTCTCCCTCACAGAAGCTGTATGTCTTCTAGCTTTAATTAAAGTGCAGAACTTGGCAGCTTCCACAGCTGCCTCACAGCCTGTTCCCCAGGGAGCACATCATCTGAGCAACCTCCGGCGTGGCTGAAATAAATTTTTCACTACTCGCAAAATAAACCGAAGCTAAGTGAGTAGGATTAATTGTGGTGTCTACCATTGCTGTGGTTTGTTCTACTTATCCGTCTGAGTTCTACAAGACTCTGGGTGAGGTGCTGAGGTTAACGCCTTATGTGCCACCTTTGATACCTAATTCTTTCACAATATGGGTATTGGCACGGCTTTTCCAATGGATAGTAACTGCACATACTGTACAGCTTGTGACCTTAGGACGATTCCAATATTTATCTTCTATAACAGTCCGGTACAGTTCCATATTCGACATCTTGCAAAGGAACATTGTCTAGACTAGCTAATGAGCACAGATTAGCCAGTGCCATGGAAAGAGTTTGGGGACGAAGAAGGGGGTATATCTACTGTCCTAGTATATTCTGGAACTAAAGCTGGCCATACATGCACCGATATTCGGAGCATGTATGGCAACTTGGCGAGGGGACCGATATCGCAGAAGGCTGTCAGCGATATCAGTCGACTCGCCGATCGGGCGGGTTAAAAGATTTTGATTGGGCGCCATATCGCTCAGTCGGCAGAAGGAGGTAGAAATCCTACCTCCATATCTCACGATTCAGCCCTGAACGTCAGTGGAGGGTTGGAACGATCTTTCGTGCGACCGATGTGGGACATGGCTGAATCGATCAAATTAGCCTGGATTCTGCCGATATTGTCCACCCGTCAATCGAGCGGATCTGAAGGTGTATGGCCACCTTTAGGGTCTGGATTTGGTTTCAGATTTGGGCATTCTGTATTTTGATCATATCCTAAATATTCTGTAACATTCCTCTGAGCTAAATGTAGGCTAAACAAATGCTGGACTTCAAAGGGAGGACTTAAAACCCAAATGTACCAGAACCTTTGAGCTAGAGTAATTATTTAGAGCATGGCAATACAGCAGGTGCTGGAGCTTCAGGTCACCAGATGGTATAGCTGCTTAAACTTCCCATACAGCTTATTACCTACAAGATTCTGTCTTATTAGAGAGAAATAGCAAATTAGGCAAAATCTATATATAGATACTGTATATTATTTTATGGGAAATGGCATTGCCCTATTTTTTAATAGAACCTTTACTTAAGGGTTACACGCTGTTCTTAAACCTCTATGATGACATATTTTACACATATTCCAAATAATCTGTATGAAAGTTTCTTGGTTGAGGACTTTGATATAAGGGAGTCGATAGAGTAATAAACCAAGATAGGAAATATTGCAAGCATGAAGTCTGTAATACTCTCTACTGCATAACTATACAACTAAGTTGCATGCCTTACCACCTGCAAAATCAACATAATTCTGGGAATGCATATAAAACAGACTTTTTTAAATTTGCATTGCAACGAGAGGTTCCATTTTAATGTGTAATTTCATGAATTCTTCAATTTTAGGCCTGGGCCTGGAAAGAAAATGTGTTAGAGACTGGAACCCTCGAGCGGTACACAGTGGAACGGACCACATCAACCAGTGGTGTCCTGTCCACACTCACCATAAACAATGTCATGGAAAGTGATTTCCAGACCCGCTATAACTGCACGGCGTGGAACAGCTTTGGCCCGGGGACGGCAATCATTCAGCTTTTGGAGAGAGGTAGGAGCAATAGTCGCAATGTCTTTGGAGAAAGCATCTTATTAAACATAGGTAGTAACCAATGGAAGCAGCAGCCCAAGATTACAGAAAACCTTGTTGGTTTCCACTACATGTGTAGAACAGATCATCCTCCCTAAGGTTTAAGCAATGGGGGCTCCAAAAAGACTTGGGGAAATAGTTTTTGTTCTTTGAGATGTTCCTGGAAGGTCCAGCCTGAGGGACAATTAGGTTCAAATATGCAGTATTGTTACTGTAGCTATCTTGTCCTACATGCAGTTTTGTTGGTAGGGAACCAACAAAACTGCATGTAGGACAAGATGGCAACAGTAACACGTATCATTACTGCACCACCTGAAAAAGTAGTTATTATTGCAAGAAACTTTTTGATTGCCTTAACAGAAAATTCCGTTCCAGTTGTGCTCAGTATATGCATTGTGTTGGTGTAGATGTAGCATATAACGGTGTAAAAATATGATATGGAGACGAGTATAAACAATAAACCATTAAACCAATGATTCTCATATTATGTGGTTTTTTTTTGGCAGAGGTGGTCCCGGTGGGAATCATAGCTGGAGCGACTATTGGTGCAGGGATACTAGTCATTATCTTCTTTGGCTTCTTCATCTTCTTTCTCTATAGACGTCGTAAAGGGAGTAAGTACTCGACCCACCCAAAAAGGGTCTCTATTTAATTACAGGTGCAAAGTTTGCACCATATCTAGTAGCCTTATATAATATGTTTGTGTGTAAACCTTGTGCAGTGTGAAATGTGCTTGGCCAGACCACTCAATTCAAAGTTTTTGTTTTTAAATTTCAGGTCGTAAGGACGTCACTTTGAGAAAGCTTGATATCAAAGTGGAGACGGTGAACCGGGAGCCACTGACCTTACACTCTGACAGGGAGGAGGACACCTCCAGTGTTTCCACAGCAACACGCGTCATGAAGGCAATCTATTCAGTAAGACAAGACAATTCCAGTTTACGCATCGTGGAGGGGGGGCCCCATTTTTCTTCACCTAATCAGTCAGTTTTACACAGTGGGTCACTTATAACCTGCCCCAAAATGAGAAAGAAACTTAATTCTTTATTGCCTCATATACATGCACATCCCAGGCAATGGCAATGTATGGAATGAGCAACTGATACACTAGTTTTGGGGAGCCATACAAACTGTCAGGTCCCCATTATTTATATAAAAGTGGGATTGTCCAAGCTATGGATTTTGTCTGCTCCTGGGTTGTGCAGGTTGTAGTTCAACAATAACTGCTGGACAGTCGGGGCTGCTACAATACCAGTCTGACCCCTTATAAATCATTTAAGTCAACCCGCCTGAAGTCCTTAGTGTGACCAAGTACCTAGTTAAGGAAGGGGTGTGTTTGGTTGCCATGGTCAGTCAGTCGGTGTAGGCAGACAGTAAATATAACATGTAACTGAGAGAAGGAGTGTAGGAGACGTGGCTATGGAAAGTATTAGCCCAGCAGACAGATGAGCCATTAGCCTTGAACCCAGAGCCAAGCCCAGAAATGGTGCCAAATGCTACCCTGACAGACCAAAGGGTTCAACTTGATGGACCTGTGCCTTTATTCAGTCTCAGCAGCTTCGTATGAAGGGTTTGTAGAAAAATAACTATTGAGAGAATGATTTGAATTTCCTTGGCTGAATGCGGCCAAGGGTTCTTGCTTAGTCCGACAAAGTAAATCTGAGTTAATTTTCATGTTTTCCTTAAAAAAAGCTTTATGTCCTCTTCCTTTGTAGTCCTTTAAAGATGACGTTGACCTGAAGCAGGACCTTCGCTGTGACACCATCGACAGAGAAGAGTATGAGTTGAAGGTGCGGCACCCATATGTTTCACACCGATGAGAGTTTGCCTTATTTCAGATTTACAAAATCTCTAGTGTTTCTATACCAGACACAGCTCAGTGTAGCCATGGCAGTGTGGGTTGACATTAGTCAAGGGACTTTTAAAGGTTATCATTGGTTTTACTTATACTCCTTGTATAAGCATGAAAGCACTGTCTTGCATGAAAGACCATGATGTGATGTATAATATTTGTGTGACGTGATGTACGATTTACATGATGAATTTCCATGTCAATTTAATGCCTCTCTCTCTTTCTCTGTATGCTGTGTATACAGAGTGAAGCAAACATTGACATACAGTTGCATACTTTTTACGTGTTACAACCATTGCATTCCTCCATCACAGAAGGGACATTCTCTAGTTATTGCATCATGTAGTTGGTTATGGTGGGACTTCATTTCAGCTCTATGGACTGTGCATGATTCCTTGGACTCTTCTGGTGGAACTCTTAACATATCAGAGCTATCTGGACACATTGGGAACTGTACTGTCTTCAGTCAGTGAACTTTACTTCCAGCTGGACGGTGCATTGCTTCGGTATACACCTCTTTCATGTGACTTTACTCAGTTGTTGGACTGATGACTTAAGAAGCTTGGAACTGTCTACATGCTCCTCTGTCTTCTATGGATTCTTCTTTAGAGCACTTGACATTCCCCATAGACACTGCTGCAAAATACCTGGATACGATAAACTTTCCTCGATTTTATGCAACACAGACAGTTGTAACAATCGACAACAATATAAAGCTATGCAATTTCCTTCATAGCTTTGTAAATCCCCGTGTAATTCTTTGCGATAAGCAGATTCTATGTGGAAGGAAAACAGAAAGATATGTTTTAACATATGTCTGTAGTTGAAAAGAGTTTATTTTATTTAAATGTTTTAATAAATGTATGCAACTGTATAGTGGCTTTTGCTTCACCCTGTAATTACACACACCTTGTGCAGACATGCTGATGACTATGTAATATATTTCTCAATTAATGGATGGAAGGTAAGATCCATTAATCAGTTTTATTTTGTTCATAGTCAACCAGCCTACCTGCTTGTTTCCTCTTCTTTAATGCTGACGCCACTTGCTGGAAAGTCACCACTACGCGAAAGTGACTAATCTCCTTTTCTCCCGTAGGATCCGACCAATGGTTACTACAATGTTCGAGCCCACGATGACAGGCCAAATTCAAGGACGGTGCTGTACCAAGATTACCGTACTACAGGCGCAACGAGATTTGATGGACGGCCATCTTCCCGCCTCTCTCATTCCAGTGGTTACGCCCAACTCAACTCTTTCAGTCGGGCCCCTGCTTCAGACTATAGTACAGACCCAACTACTACAGTAACTCCTGCCACAACAGATACTACCAGTCAACTGTCATATGATAACTATGAAAAGTTTGGGACGCATGGGTTCCCCTCTAGCTCTGGGTATCCCACATTCCGCCTTGGCTATACACAGCCAACCACCACAGGTATGGATCGGGGACCATATGATACTTATGACCCAGTAGGGAAGTACACAGGTGCCACACGCTTTTCATACACTTCCCAACATTCCGATTATGGACAAAGATTTCAACAGCGAATGCAGACACATGTCTGAGGATGGACTAAAATGCTGGTGGGCATAAAGGGGAATAGCAGAGAGGAGAACATTGCTTACAAGTGAGTCCTCTCTGGAATGTCACCATAAGACAGGAGGGGACTCCAGGAAGAGCAGTGCCCTCTCACAATGTCACCTGATACTCAGGGACCCTTATGTCTTGACCTCAGAAGTCCCCTAAAACCAGCCGAAGTAGCCCAACCAGGCAGAGCCTTGTGGCTTTGACATGGAAGAAGATGCCAAACAAAAGGCTGGCCTTTTAGCACCTGATCATTCCTTCAATACCACTGATTTTGCCATCTGGAGCATGGCAACTGGTATGACTAAGAGCCAACTAGGTACTGGTGAAGCTTTTGACTCCATCACCACTTTTGAATAAGTCCCTGCAGACACTCCTTCCTTGGGCACATTCCTGCTTTTTAACACTCTCATCAATTGCCACAATGGTTGCGCTTTTATTTTGACACCAAGCCGTTATTGTTGTTTTAGTTTCTTGTTTGTTTGTCTGATAATCAACCACACACACATTCCAGCTGCTGGAAGGGATGGAAAGTAGAGGGGATATATCTCAATGTAACATGCATGCCATGTATGGTTTTGGTCACTCTTTTGCTGTAGAGTAGACTTCACAAAACTCGGAAGCTATTCTGAGTATTGCCTGCTTAAAAAACAACTCTAAGGAGTTGGACGTTCATCAAAGTCGGACATTTAAGTTGCTTAATTAGTGACCCCTTTTCCACTCATGCTTGATCCTTTTTTCTACTGGTGCAAGTTGCATAAGATGGTATTCCATACACTTCAGCAACTACACAGATGTTAGGTCCTATAACTAGTCTTATGGTCTATGCTCTAAGACACAAGCGATACACAGCAGAGCAGGGCATATCCAAATGATATAAAAATTACAAACTCTATTTTACATATCAAAAAACCCAACGCGTTTCGACCCCCATTCAAAAGGAGGGAGGGTTTTCGTCAGGGGCACATATAAAAAGCAGGCAGAAAATATATGTTTATATTAAAAAAAATAATTTTATATTTGCCCCTGACGAAGACCCCCCTCCTTTTGAATGGGGATCGAAACGCGTTGGGTTTTTTGATATCTAAAATAAAGTTTGTGTCTTATGTTTTGGATTTTTGGGGGGGATCTCACAGGGGACCCCTGTAGTGAGTACCCACTATACTGAATTGATTTTGCAGGTGTGCAGCACTACATATTAGAATTTTTAACAAGCGATACACGGGACTTGGCTATAAATTGCAATCACGCCTAACAACACTTGTTGGAAGTCAGTCCTATAGCAGTTTTTATGGTAGATATGTACATAATAACATGGAATTCTCAATCCAAATAATTATCTTTTAACCTTTTACTCCGAGTATTTTGCACAATGGGGCTTTAAATAGAAATTGGGAACTACGCGTTTCGCAGTTTGAAGTTTAAAAAAACAGATACTCTAAGAGAAATAGGTTTGTTGTAAATGAAGACTACGTACCTTCAGTACCGTATGGCTAAAAGGCCTAATGTGCTGCTAGATTTTACAACCACTGGTTAAGCACCCAAGGAATAAACCCAAAATCAAGAATGGTCCTTAATACCCATGGGTATTTTAAATTATTTCAGATATCTTCTTATCTGCACTAATTTCTCCTACACTGCAAGAAAACCAGTACAAAAAGATTGGTCAGGGCCTTAAAAACATTGGTCATTATCGTTACATAGATTCTTATCTATCTCACTTATATTTTGGGTAACAGCACCAGTAAAGTACGGACGTCCGTGTGTAACAATATCACTACCTAAGCTTATTCACACATATGTGCTTAACATCGCAAACTCTGGTCTTTGATTAATGAAATCATGAAGCAAAGCCTTAAATACAGGCTTTTGCATAAAGTGATTGGAGGAAAAATGAGAGCATAATCTCTGCATAATTTCTCTAAATGTAAAATATTTATATATATATATTTTTTTTTTTTCATCTCAGTGGCAGCATATTAGGAGAATTTAGTCAAACCTGAAATGGAATAATAGCAATGAAAACCGAGGCAAGCTACGAAAGCATACATATAGCCTATATATAGAATTTTTTCAGATGTATGTTGATGTAGAATGTGAAGGTACCTTCCCATAGCAATAGTCCAACCTGACGGTAGAACACCTAATGCATAGGGGCCGATTCCGAGTTCGAATCGTGAATGGGAAAAATTCGGATTGGATACGATCATTTCTGAAGATCGCAAATATCACGAAAAAATCGTATTAGTCACAATAATATCATATTGGCGATCCGAAATTTTCATACCGAACGATTGTAAACAGTGAGAAAACCTTTCCGACTTTGATCCTTCTGTGCATGATTGTGGAAGCCTCCCATAGGACTCTGCAGCTCCAACCCGGCCCAAGGAAAGTCACGATAACGAAGCTTGAATGAATCGGAAACTTTCGTACTCAGCGCGACAATATGACTTTGTCGCACAAATTTTTGTTGCAAGTACAAAAAGTCGCGCAACGTATGGAAAATACACTTGGAGCGTTAGAACGAACGCCCCATAGTGTTTGGAGCCAAGATGGCCCTTACAAAATTTCTCCAATTATTAGAGACAGTGCCAATTTGTTCTGTTTCCGTTGGGTTTAATTTAGTTCTTTTGTAAATTTCCGCCTTCTGTGAACTGGGAGGGTTGATGCAGTTCAATGACTTGCTAGTCATTCAGCGGGGTGCAAAGCAACCCACCAAAAAATGTTATTACCAAAAAAAAAATGTAAAATATGATATTAATGCCGCTCTGGAATGCAAGTGAGCAGTGGAAACTAGACAATCTACATGTATTTTAGTTGATACCAAACAGTAACTAGAAGAGAATGAGAGATATTGCTTTTGAAGTTAGTAGAGATCACTGTTGGACATTATAGGGGACATGTCTATGTTGTGGTGGTGGCCACCGAGGCGCACAACATTGTACAAAGTCAAAAATATTAATGATAGGACTTAGCTTGAAGATAATGGAAACACACGTTTATATCCTGAATATTTGGGTTACTTGAGGTTGGCCAATTATATCAAGTCAACTGCTTTTTATCACTTTTAAATTCTACCTAGCAACCCCTCTCTTTGATTGTCCCCGCAGATATAAACATTCTTTATCTCTGTATTTTCAATTAATGTGACAACCCCATATAGTATACACATATGAATAAACCAGTACTTTCCAATATATTTAATATTTTGATGGGGTTGCAAAAAGTAATTCTAAAAATTCCCTGTGATCTGGTTTGTCTCTACATAGTAATCCCTTCAATGTTTGTCCTAATTCACGTGCCTTATCATTCAAGCTTTATTTGTTAGGGGATTTTACATTTTAAAACACAATTATTTAAGGGAGGGGTATAACAGACATAGCACTGGTTATTACTATTAGAGCCACATAGTCTGACATGGATGTTTTGAATGGGGGGATGTGATGTTCATCGTGGAGAAGTAATTATCTACAATTTTCCAAAACAGTGGAGGTAGTTATTTAAGTTGTTTATGTTTGCCAAAGGTTTCCGGCCACAACGACAATACATAATTATTTATCAATGATTCGCCTATTGCCAAAGATATTTCCCTTTCGATGGTCAATAATAGTTGGAATAGTCAAAAATAATAATTGTTTGAAATATCCGCTAATGGGCCAACTAATGACTGGTGGATTATTTATTTTTTTAGTTTTCTGTACGCTATTATTTAATGGAATACTATTAGAATATATAACCCCCATCCAACAGCAACTCAAGTTTTAAGAAAATGGTAATGTTTTAGTTTTTATGGTGATTATATCTTTAAAAACATTTTATAGAACGGTTCTTTAGAGGTTTAGTGTAGCCTTATAATTGCAGTAACACTGATCTACCAAGCTGCCTTTTTGTCAGTCCATTGGAGATAAAAAGATAGTAAAAGTGATCATAAATGACATGTGTTCTACAGAAAATGAACACAATTTACCCCCAATGTCCATTGCCCCAAGACTCCAGCAAGATATATAACCAATGAATGCAGCTTTAAGCATTAAAGTCAATGGGGCTCATTTATTAACACTGGGCAAATTCGCCCGTGGGCAGTAACCAATAGCAACCAATTAGCAATTAGCTTTTTTCAGCCAGCTGGAGGTAGAACAATGAATACAACAGTTTGATTGGTTGCCATGGGTTACTGCCCATGGGCAAATTTGCCCGGTGTTGATAAATGACCCACAATGGATCACTGAGTTTTTTCAAATTTAAAAAACCCCGAAAACTTATTTGTAAAGAAAACTTGAAACTCAAGCCCTAAAAAACAAAATTTCAAAAATAAATCTCAGAAATTTGAATGATAAAATAGTTTGCATTTTGAATTTTTTTGGGATGGATTCGCAGCAAATTTCCGCATTTCGCCATCTACGATTTGTTTTGCGAAACTTCAGCAAAAATTGCCAGAACAAAATGCGTCGTGCATCAAAAAAAGTTGCACTATGGCGCGTCAAAATAGGTGTGGTTGTGTCAAATTGGGCGCGGTCATGGCAACAAAAGTCACGCATGACAAGAAGGTTGCATGACACTCTAGTTTCGAGAATTTTTTGGTAGTTTAGCAAACTTTTCGGCGAAGCGAAACGTGACAGATAAGCTCATTACTACCATTGACTTCTTTAGAAACTTACCAGCCTTTTGCTTCTGATTTCTTATATCTGAGTTTCAAGTTTTTTGTGCTTAACAAATCTTATATATTCACGTTTCAGAAACTTGACTTTGCAGACAGTCAAGAATGTTAATTATTCTGGGCCATCGGAGTAATTCTGACCCATGAACTAGAGCAGGGGTAGGGAACCTATGGCTCGGGAGCCAGACGTGGCTCTTTTGATGGCTGCATCTGGCTCGCTGCCAAATCTTTAATAAAAAAAAAAAATGGGGCGTGGCCTGCGCTCAGCGGATAGAAGAAGTGTTCTAAGCCTTAGAACACATCATCTATCTGCCAAGCGCATCCTTGGCACCCACCCTACCTTGCCCCTACGCTCATCGGATAGAAGACATGTTCTAAGCCTTAGAACAAGTCTTCTACTCGCCGAGCGCAGGCCACGCCCTCCACCGCATCGCATTCGGCATTCTTGGGACCCACCCTACCTTGCCCCTGTGCTCGGCGGATAGAAGATGTGTTTTAAGCCTTAGAACACGTCTTCTAACCACCAAATGCAGGCCATGCCCTCCTCTGCATCGCATCTGCATCCGACATCCTTGGGACCCACCCTACCTTGCCCCGCGGCCAAACATATTGGCTCTCATGGAATTACATTTTAAAATATGTGGTGTTTATGGCTCTCTCAGCCAAAAAGGTTCCCGACCCCTGAACTAGAGAGACTGGTTTGCATATTTATGGAACTGATGTTCCGTGCTGTTATTTTAATGTACTTTAAAGAACTATTCACATTAGAACATGGGTGGCTATACAATAACGTAGAGCGGGTTGAACAGTATCCCTTTAATATCGCTTGTACCAACTACACACAGACCACTGGCAATCATCCACAAACCATCACTGCTATTTAGCCACACTTATCTCTTATAGAATATAAATATGTGAACACACAAGGTACACATTCAGCCATATCGCTGACTACCCCTTTATTCTTATTTAATGTGTTTATTTAATACTAGTATGCATAGTTCTGTATCATTGCTCATATTCAGAAAAAAAAAACTTGTGTAAATGTTCAAAGCACTTTCCAGCTTTCCTCTTCTCATTCCAGATTAGAAAACGAGAAAAAAAAAAAAAAGATCAAAAAACAGATTTTTATAATGAAATGTTAATTCATTTGTTTCAATATCAACTTTGTCTAACTTTACCGATTTTGTACTTTTTGAAATGTATTTCTTTACACGTTTTGCTGTTTAAAGCAAAGCTCACCATTGCCTATTAATGGTTAGAATATAGATTATTTCTTGATTCTGTTACCACTTGAAACTGCTGTATTTGTACAAAAAGAAAACCCATGCACAGGAACTCCAATTAGTTAATTAATCAACAATGGATTCTTTTTTAATCATGCTGTAAAGACCTACAACTATTAGTGCATGTTCTCCTTAATTCCCATACATTGAAAGAGTTAAAAAGGTCCATTTAGATAACAGAATTGTATAGAGGTTCACATAAAAATCAGAATTTTTTGTTGTAGACGCTAGTAATCAAAACAATTCTTTATTTTTGTTCTTTGTTAATCACCTTTATGTTCTACCCTTCTCTTAAATTAGAAAATGATTTCAAGAATTTTTCCAATTTTTTTTAATCCGCATTTTTGTAATTTTTTTTTTATTTCAACAGAAGAAAAAAATTAAAAATGAAACATAAAAATAAAACTCCTCCCATTAAGTCCCATTAATCAGATTACGCCCTATTTTAGCGTTGCCACCTCTGCCGGCTTTCTTAGCCAGGAAGGGGCAGGGGTGATGTCACGGGGGTGGAGAGGAGGCAGGGCCGTGATGTCACGGGGCAGGGAGGATATGGGGCCGTCACGTTGTGGGCCTGAGGCTATGACGCAGCGATTGGCCAATCACCACTTCACTCTTACTGAGTCCTGCCTGGTTTTCCAAAAACAGCGATGTCCCGGTCAAAACCTTATCTCAGTCTTATTTTGTTTCCAGAAATATGAATTATTAAAGACCCCCCCCATACAGAAATGATTGTTATAAAATGATAGGTTGTAAAAGTTTTAACTGTAACGACTGCAATGGGCGCAGTCAGTTTGGTGACTGCATCAACGAGCCGATGCGGTCCCCAATTTGACTACATTTTTTAACCTGCCCGATCAATATCTGGCTGATTTCAGGCCAGATATCGGTCGGGCAGGCCCGTCGTTGCTGCTCCTACACGGGCCGATAAGCTGCTGAAACGGTCTAGAGAACCGATATCGGCACCTACAATCGGCCTTTGTATGGGGACCTATACTTACTGAAAAATAAGTAAACCCCAAGGCTAAAAAGTAGGGTAATAAATAATGGCAGCCATTTTTATGTGAACTTCTTCTTTACATTACATTGTTATTACTCCAAACCTCACCCTTTTTTATTATGCATCTGTTCCTTTTGCAAACAGATCCCGACATGTGGTCATTGTTAGTGTAAATATACATTTATATTTTTTTTTTATTATATAGTCATTAAATCGTGAAAAAGCGTACACAAGTCTTATTATCAGTATTATGAATTTTTTTTTTTCCATTTTTTTTTCTTTTCATGGGCACAAACTTGACGTTTCTTGAGGTAACGGCCAAGAAGAATTATCTTTTGTTTTGCTGCATTGTTATAAAGTTTCTTCAGAAAAACAAGCAGATTAAACGTATTACTTCTGTCAAGTTTTCACGATACTCTTTTATCTTTAGAATTGCTACACAAACTTACTACAGGTATAGGATCCCTTATCCGGAAACCCGTTAATCAGAAAGTTCCGGATTACGGAGAGCCTGTCTCCCACAGACTCCATTTTAATCAAATAATTTACAATTTTAAAACTGATTTCCTTTTTCTCCGTAGAAATAAAACAGTACCTGTACTTGATCCCAACTAAGATATAATTACCCCTTATTGGGGCAGAACAGCCCTATTGGGTTTATTTAATGGTTAAATGATTCCCTTTTTTCTGTAATAATAAAACAGTACCTGTACTTGATCCCAACTAAGATATAATTACCCCTTATTGGGGGCAGAACAGCCCTATTGGGTTTATTTAATGGTTAAATGATTCCCTTTTTTCTGTAATAATAAAACAGTACCTGTACTTGATCCCAACTAAGATATAATTACCCCTTATTGGGGGCAGAACAGCCCTATTGGGTTTATTTCCTGGTTAAATGATTCCCTTTTCTCTGTAATAATAAAACAGTACCTGTACTTGATCCCAACTAAGATATAATTACCCCTTATTGGGGGCAGAACAGTCCTATTGGGTTTATTTAATGGTTAAATGATTCCCTTTTCTCTGTAATAATAAAACAGTACCTGTACTTGATCCCAACTAAGATATAATTACCCCTTATTGGGGGCAGAACAATCCTATTGGGTTTATTTAATGGTTAAATG
The DNA here is from genome assembly GCF_000004195.4 of Xenopus tropicalis. Classification (NCBI taxonomy): domain Eukaryota; kingdom Metazoa; phylum Chordata; class Amphibia; order Anura; family Pipidae; genus Xenopus; species Xenopus tropicalis. The sequence goes on along the minus strand of NC_030684.2, from coordinate 133,417,335 downwards.
ATTCCCTTTTCTCTGTAATAATAAAACAGTACCTGTACTTGATCCCAACTAAGATATAATTACCCCTTATTGGGGGCAGAACAGCCCTATTGGGTTTATTTAATGGTTAAATGATTCCCTTTTCTCTGTAATAATAAAACAGTACCTGTACTTGATCCCAACTAAGATATAATTACCCCTTATTGGGGGCAGAACAGCCCTATTGGGTTTATTTAATGGTTAAATTATTCCCTTTTCTCTGTAATAATAAAACAGTACCTGTACTTGATCCCAACTAAGATATAATTACCCCTTATTGGGGCAGAACAGCCCTATTGGGTTTAATTAATGTTATATTGATTTTTTAGTAGACTTACGGTATGGAGATACAAATTACAGAAAGACCCTTGGTCCCGAGCATTCGGATTTGTGGATTTATGAGAATTTCTTTGGGTGGAATTAAAAGATGGTCAGCCTGAGACATTTCCACTATAAACACCTTACCAAGCAAATGTGGAGACCATTGTCTTTATAAAAATAATTCCATGTTTAAAAACAACAAACAAACAAAAAATACACACATATCTCCGTGGACTGTGGTAAGAAAACTCGGAATAAAAATGATGTATACAAATGGGGGTTTCAGGCTTGAAACGTGACATATGGGAATTGTTCATGTGATTCACAATAGATTTGGTTGATTTACAAGTTTTCCCACTCCATCCATCAAAACTCAACATATCAATTTAATCAAGGTAATTGCCTAATTTGTCACTCCATAAGCCACCTGACAGAACTGATGTCAAGCGAATGCCTGCTGATAGGAACGGCATTACGGAATCTCTCTAGAAAAACAGAGAGAATGCATTTTTTTTAGAACAATATATAGAACAACCCTGAGAAGTGGAACTGGGGGTGTTTTTGTGGGGCTCCGTTATTTAAATTTAAGAATTAAACTTAAGGTCTGCTCGTTGTTGCTTTTGATGTATATTAACAAAAGTGTCAGGAAACACTATTATCCCCACCAGGCTCGAACTGAGATTCTTAATAGCCCCAGGCATTTCAGATACACAGAGGCCCAAATAGCTCCCCACAGGTTCAATAAATAATGACTGTCTATTGCATCTTACAGCAGCCCCTCTGGCATTTGCCTGAATCCACAGATTGCCAGTCTGGGCCTGAACTGCTACTATAGGCACCATCTCTCCCTACTATACCTGCTATCCCACAGCCCCAGTCCCTTCCCAGAGGCTATTATCCCCCCACTGCTACTATAGGCACCATCTCTCCCTACTATACCTGCTATCCCACAGCCACAGTCCCTTCCCAGAGGCTATTATCCCCCCACTGCTACTATAGGCACCATCTCTCCCTACTATACCTGCTATCCCACAGCCCCAGTCCCTTCCCAGAGGCTATTATCCCCCCCCCCCCACTGCTACTATAGGCACCATCTCTCCCTACTATACCTGCTATCCCACAGCTCCAGTCCCTTCCCAGAGGCTATTATCCCCCCACTGCTACTATAGGCACCATCTCTCCCTACTATACCTACTATCCCACAGCCACAGTCCCTTCCCAGAGGCTATTATCCCCCCACTGCTACTATAGGCACCATCTCTCCCTACTATACCTGCTATCCCACAGCCACAGTCCCTTCCCAGAGGCTATTATCCCCCCACTGCTACTATAGGCACCATCTCTCCCTACTATACCTGCTATCCCACAGCCCCAGTCCCTTCCCAGAGGCTATTATCCCCCCACTGCTACTATAGGCACCATCTCTCCCTACTATACCTACTATCCCACAGCCCCAGTCCCTTCCCAGAGGCTATTATCCCCCCACTGCTACTATAGGCACCATCTCTCCCTACTATACCTGCTATCCCACAGCCCCAGTCCCTTCCCAGAGGCTATTATCCCCCCACTGCTACTATAGGCACAATCTCTCCCTACTATACCTGCTATCCCACAGCCCCAGTCCCTTCCCAGAGGCTATTATCCCCCCACTGCTACTATAGGCACCATCTCTCCCTACTATACCTGCTATCCCACAGCCCCAGTCCCTTCCCAGAGGCTATTATCCCCCCCCACTGCTACTATAGGCACCATCTCTCCCTACTATACCTGCTATCCCACAACCCCAGTCCCTTCCCAGAGGCTATTATCCCCCCCACTGCTACTATAGGTACCATCCCTCCCTACTATACCTGCTATCCCACAGCCCCAGTCCCTTCCCAGAGGCTATTATCCCCCCACTGCTACTATAGGCACCATCTCTCCCTACTATACCTACTATCCCACAGCCCCAGTCCCTTCCCAGAGGCTATTATCCCCCCACTGCTACTATAGGCACCATCTCTCCCTACTATACCTGCTATCCCACAGCCCCAGTCCCTTCCCAGAGGCTATTATCCCCCCACTGCTACTATAGGCACAATCTCTCCCTACTATACCTGCTATCCCACAGCCCCAGTCCCTTCCCAGAGGCTATTATCCCCCCCACTGCTACTATAGGCACCATCTCTCCCTACTATACCTGCTATCCCACAGCCCCAGTCCCTTCCCAGAGGCTATTATCCCCCCCCCACTGCTACTATAGGCACCATCTCTCCCTACTATACCTGCTATCCCACAGCCCCAGTCCCTTCCCAGAGGCTATTATCCCCCCCACTGCTACTATAGGCACCATCTCTCCCTACTATACCTGCTATCCCACAGCCCCAGTCCCTTCCCAGAGGCTATTATCCCCCCACTGCTACTATAGGCACCATCTCTCCCTACTATACCTGCTATCCCACAGCCCCAGTCCCTTCCCAGAGGCTATTATCCCACTGCTACTATAGGCACCTTCTCTCCCTACTATACCTGCTATCCCACAGCCACAGTCCCTTCTCACAAGCTATTAGAGCCTCTATCAGAAATACTGCAGTTCTGCCTGTATAACTGTTACTCTGTAGGGCTCCTTATGTTCTTGGCCATGGCAGTTCAGCTATTCACAGAGTAACACAGAATTTGTTAAAGAATTAGTCCGTTCAGTTTGGCCATTTAAAGCTTGTCTTTTTCATATAAGCCCATAAAATGGTAAATTACTTCCCACCACATGCTGGGCCAAATCAGGCAGATAGTCATATGATTGCCTGGTGATCAGATTGCACTTGAATGTTTGAATGTATTCAGTAGGTGAATGGATTCCAGCAGGTCACCCTGCAAAAGCACTGCATGTAGACGAGATATCCTTAATTTCCTTGTTGTATTGCTCCCATACTAACTGGCCGAATTCTTTCAATGTATAAGTTAAGAATGTGAGAATGTTATTCGACGGAATTCCTCACCCCACAGTTTAGTACAGAAACATAAGCTGGCACTCGGATGGACTGAGACTGCTTCATTCAGCAATGGGTTTGTGAGTGACCAGGTGAGAGCATTTTATTCAACACCAGGGCCTATAAAATATCCAGAAAGGGCATCCTGTAATTGGGGAAAATAAGCAGAAGAAAAACAAAATGACATTAGGCTGGAAATAACTTTCCTATAGCTTATTAGATCCTGCTTAATGTGTAGTTAGTTCCGAATTCTAATTACAGAGCTGAGAAAAGCACCTCTGGGGAAATCTCCCGGCTGCAAAAGGCATTAAATGGTCAATGTTTCTCCAGATGACCATTAAGCCTGTGTGAGGAGTCAGCATGATCTGCCTTATCTTGTCTGTAGTGTGAAGCCTTAACTCTGCACGGCCCAGGCGGCTTCTCCTGCAGCTCCTACCGACATGTTGACTTCTCCACTCAGACAATTCCTGTGTGAATGTTGCATTTATGAAACAATGCTACTTCTTTTCCTTCATTATTACTTCCAGAATGTTAGATTCAGTAGTTTTCTTGGACAAGATAAAAATTTGGGTCTAGCATTTGGTCAGGCATCTTAGAACATAATAGGTTACACTCGCCCTAAATATCACCTCCAGCCTGAGCCCCTTACCCTCACCCTTACCTTAACATGGCACAAATAAGCACTCACCCCAAATACCCCCCTAACTGGCCTTTAGGCTGGGCCCCCTTAGCTCATAACAAGGTTACAGATATATAGAAACATTGGGGTAACAGTCACCCCTGCTATAGTTCCAGGGGTACCCAGGGCACAAATAAGCACTCACCCCAAATCCACACCATAACTGGCCTTCAGGCTGGGCCCCCTTAGCCCATAACAAGGTTACAGATATATAGAAACATTGGGGTAACAGTCACCCTGCTATAGTTCCAGGGGTACCCAGGGCACAAATAAGCACTCACCCCAAATCTCCCCCTAACTGGCCTTCAGGCTGGGCCCCCTTAGCCCATAACAAGGTTACAGATATATAGAAACATTGGGGTAACAGTCACCCTGCTATAGTTCCAGGGGTACCCAGGGCACAAATAAGCACTCACCCCAAATCCCCCCTAACTGGCCTTCAGGCTGGGCCCCCTTAGCCCATAACAAGGTTACAGATATATAGAAACATTGGGGTAACAGTCACCCTGCTATAGTTCCAGGGGTACCCAGGTCACGAATAAGCACTCACCCCAAATCCCCCCTAACTGGCCTTCAGGCTGGGCCCCCTTAGCCCATAACAAGGTTACAGATATATAGAAACATTGGGGTAACAGTCACCCTGCTATAGTTCCAGGGGTACCCAGGGCACAAATAAGCACTCACCCCCAAATCCCCCCCTAACTGGCCTTCAGGCTGGGCCCCCTTAGCCCATAACAAGGTTACAGATATATAGAAACATTGGGGTAACAGTCACCCTGCTATAGTTCCAGGGGTACCCAGGGCACAAATAAGCACTCACCCCAAATCCCCCCCTAACTGGCCTTCAGGCTGGGCCCCCTTAGCCCATAACAAGGTTACAGATATATAGAAACATTGGGGTAACAGTCACCCTGCTATAGTTCCAGGGGTACCAAGAGCACAAATAAGCACTCACCCCAAATCCCCCCCTAACTGGCCTTCAGACTGGGCCCCCTTAGCCCATAACAAGGTTACAGATATATAGAAACATTGGGGTAACAGTCACCCTGCTATAGTTCCAGGGGTACCCAGGGCACAAATAAGCACTCACCCCAAATCTCCCCCTAACTGGCCTTCAGGCTGGGCCCCCTTAGCCCATAACAAAGTTACAGATATATAGAAACATTGGGGTAACAGTCACCCTGCTATAGTTCCAGGGGTACCCAGGGCCAAAGGTTAAGGCTTTGTGGATAGAAGACAACAAAAAATGAACATCTATATGGGTAGATTGTCCTTCAATGACCATAGTGACTAGACCATATTGAATAGTAGAGTATATTCTGTGGATTTACAGTATGTCTAGGGATTCTGATAATGGGTCCAAATATGTCTCAGTGCACCTGATTTTAGCAAAATCCCAGTTTGGGTGAATATTTAGAATGAAATCTGAGGAGAACATACCCAGAAATAATGTGTTCCAACCCAGCACTACACATGGGCAATCAAGTTGAAGAAGGTTTCGGTAGTTGTATACAGAAGACACCTTTTCTTCAGACAGAAAGAGAAAGAGGATTTGGATCACATCTTGGTTGGAGCTGCTACCGACCCACATGAAATGAGCTTTCAAGGAAACTTTTACAGTGTGTCTTCCAGTACAAGAGGTTCTCCACATGGTCTTCTCCTCAATTAACAATATTAATTCATGAAGTTGCTTCACTACAGTGGCTTGCAAAAGTATTCGGCCCCCTTGAACTTTTCCACATTTTGTCACATTACAGCCACAAACATGAATCAATTTTATTGGAATTCCACGTGAAAGACCAATACAAACTGGTGTACATGTGAGAAGTGGAAGGAAAATCATACATGATTCCAAACATTTTTTACAAATAAATAACTGCAAAGTGGGGTGTGCGTAATTATTCAGCCCCCTTTGGTCTGAGTGCAGTCAGTTGCCCATAGACATTGCCTGATGAGTGCTAATAACTAAATAGAGTGCACCTGTGTGTAATCTAATGTCAGTACAAATACAGCTGCTCTGTGACGGTCTCAGAGGTTGTCTAAGAGAATATTGGGAGCAACAACACCATGAAGCCCAAAGAACACACCAGACAGGTCAGGGATAAAGTTATTGAGAAATTTAAAGCAGGCTTAGGCTACAAAAAGATTTCCAAAGCCTTGAACATCCCACGGAGCACTGTTCCACCGATCATTCAGAAATGGAAGGAGTATGGCACAACTGTAACCCTACCAAGACAAGGCCGTCCCCCTAAACTCACAGGCCGAACAAGGAGAGCGCTGATCAGAAATGCAGCCAAGAGGCCCATGGTGACTCTGGACGAGCTGCAGAGATCTACAGCTCAGGTGGGGGAATCTGTCCATAGGACAACTATTAGTCGTGCACTGCACAAAGTTGGCCTTTATGGAAGAGTGGCAAGAAGAAAGCCATTGTTAACAGATAACCATAAGAAGTCCCGTTTGCAGTTTGCCACAAGCCATGTGGGGGACACAGCAAACATGTGGAAGAAGGTGCTCTGGTCAGATGAGACCAAAATGGAACTTTTTGGCCAAAATGCAAAACGCTATGTGTGGCGGAAAACTAACACACCATCCCCACTGTCACATATGGGGGGGCAGCATCATGCTCTGGGGGTGCTTCTCTTCAGCAGGGACAGGGAAGCTGGTCAGAGTTGATGGGAAGATGGATGGAGCCAAATACAGGGCAATCTTGGAAGAAAACCTCTTGGAGTCTGCAAAAGACTTGAGACTGGGGCAGAGGTTCCCCTTCCAGCAGGACAACGACCCTAAACATAAAGCCAGGGCAACAATGGAATGGTTTAAAACAAAACATATCCATGTGTTAGAATGGTCCAATCACAGTCCAGATCTAAATCCAATGGAGAATTTGTGGCAAGATCTGAAAACTGCTGTTCACAAACGCTGTCCATCTAATCTGACTGAGCTGGAGCTGTTTTGCAAAGAAGAATGGGCAAGGATTTCAGTCTGTAGATGGGCAAAGCGGGTAGAGACATACCCTAAAAGCCTGGCAGCTGGAATTGCAGCAAAAGGGGGTTCTACAAAGTATTGACTCAGGGGGCTGAATAATTACGCACACCCCACTTTGCAGTTATTTATTTGTAAAAAATGTTTGGAATCATGTATGATTTTCCTTCCACTTCTCACGTGTACCCCACTTTGTATTGGTCTTTCACGTGGAATTCCAATAAAATTGATTCATGTTTGTGGCTGTAATGTGACAAAATGTGGAAAAGTTCAAGGGGGCCGAATACTTTTGCAAGCCACTGTAAATGTTCCATATGAGACTACACTAAAAATCTGAGGTACCAAGGGCCTTGTGTTCAAGTGCTATAAAAGGGAAACAGTTCTAGTAACCCATAGCAACCACTAGGTCGCATTACCCTTGTTTTTACTACAGTTAGGGGCCCATTTATCAAAGTCTGAAATTTGGATGTTTAATAGCACGATTGGAAAAAATTTGTACTAACCACGATAATTTCCGATGTGCCTTAATTGCGTGAAAATTCGTGTTGTGGTCGGGAAAACCTTTCTAACTTTGATCCTTCTGTGCATGATTTTGGAAGTCTCCCATAGGGCTCAATGGCACTCTGCAGCTTTAACCCGGCCCAAGGAAAGTCTCCCATAGGGCTCAATGGCACTCTGCAGCTCCAACCCGACCCAAGGAAAGTCTCCCATAGGGCTCAATGGCACTCTGCAGCTCCAACCCGGCCCAAGGAAAGTCTCCCATAGGGCTCAATGGCACTCTGCAGCTCCAACCCGGCCCAAGGAAAGTCTCCCATAGGGCTCAATGGCACTCTGCAGCTCCAACCCGGCCCAAGGAAAGTCTCCCATAGGGCTCAATGGCACTCTGCAGCTCCAACCCGGCCCAAGGAAAGTCTCCCATAGGGCTCAATGGCACTCTGCAGCTCCAACCCGGCCCAAGGAAAGTCTCCCATAGGGCTCAATGGCACTCTGCAGCTCCAACCCGGCCCAAGGAAAGTCTCCCATAGGGCTCAATGGCACTCTGCAGCTCCAACCCGGCCCAAGGAAAGTCTCCCATAGGGCTCAATGGCACTCTGCAGCTCCAACCCGGCCCAAGGAAAGCCTCCCATAGGGCTCAATGGCACTGGGCAGCTCCAACCTGGCCCAAGGAAAGTCTCCCACAAAAGCTTGAATGGATCCGAAACTTTTGCAGTCGTTGCGACAAATTTGATTTTGTCTCACAAATTGATGGAAAGCATGAAAAAGTCGTGTAATTTAAGGAAAATATCGTTAGCAAATGCCAAAGAAATACTCAGCACTTGGTGAACACAGAAAACTGCTTTTGAATGTGGTTTGGCAGGGTGCGTGTTATAGTTCAACTAATAGAACAAGATGCCTAATTTATGTCACTTTCACTGATGGATTTACAGCACCATCTAGTGGTTATACCATCAATACAGAATGTAGATCTGAATCCCTTGATTCTTCGTGAAGTAATATGTGCCTATATTTGTATTGATATAGTTCTGTAACCTTGTTATGGGCTAAGGGGGCCCAGCCTGAAGGCCAGTTAGGGGGGGATTTGGGGTGAGTGCTTAGTTGTGCTCTGGGTACCCCTGGAACTATAGCAGGGTGACTGTTACCCCAATGTTTCTATATATCTGTAACCTTGTTATGGGCTAAGGGGGCCCAGCCTGAAGGCCAGTTAGGGGGGGATTTGGGGTGAGTGCTTATTTGTGCCCTGGGTACCCCTGGAACTATAGCAGGGTGACTGTTACCCCAATGTTTCTATATATCTGTAACCTTGTTATGGGCTAAGGGGGCCCAGCCTGAAGGCCAGTTAGGGGGGGATTTGGGGTGAGTGCTTATTTGTGCCCTGGGTACCCCTGGAACTTTAGCAAGGTGTTTATAGCACCACTGGCTCTATAATGCTGTAAGGAGCCAAGCGCAGATCAGAATATCTCCTCTCATGCCCCCGAGCCCATCAGACAGTGCTGTATGACATCTCCATTCAACAGGATGCAGACAGAGAGCACATAAGTGCAAGAGCAGATAACTGGTTACTGATTTATATTTTCCTAAAATCTGACCACAGCTACCGGAAACCTACAGGGCCAGTGGCCATCCTGGTGTGAAAAAGCAGGGAACTGTTCTGAACCGGACTTGAAAAAAAATGATTTTAAGGTTAGGTACCTGTACTTGATCCCAACTAAGATATAATTACCCCTTATTGGGGCAGAACAATCCTATTGGGTTTATTTCATGGTTAAATGATTCCCTTTTCTCTGTAATAATAAAACAGTACCTGTACTTGATCCCAACTAAGATATAATTACCCCTTATTGGGGCAGAACAGCCCTATTGGGTTTATTTAATGGTTAAATGATTCCCTTTTCTCTGTAATAATAAAACAGTACCTGTACTTGATCCCAACTAAGATACAATTACCCCTTATTGGGGCAGAACAGCCCTATTGGGTTTATTTCATGGTTAAATGATTCCCTTTTCTCTGTAATAATAAAACAGTACCTGTACTTGATCCCAACTAAGATATAATTACCCCTTATTGGGGCAGAACAGCCCTATTGGGTTTATTTAATGGTTAAATGATTCCCTTTTCTCTGTAATAATAAAACAGTACCTGTACTTGATCCCAACTAAGATATAATTACCCCTTATTGGGGCAGAACAGCCCTATTGGGTTTATTTAATGGTTAAATGATTCCCTTTTCTCTGTAATAATAAAACAGTACCTGTACTTGATCCCAACTAAGATATAATTACCCCTTATTGGGGGCAGAACAGCCCTATTGGGTTTATTTAATGGTTAAATGATTCCCTTTTCTCTGTAATAATAAAACAGTACCTGTACTTGATCCCAACTAAGATATAATTACCCCTTATTGGGGCAGAACAGCCCTATTGGGTTTATTTAATGGTTAAATGATTCCCTTTTCTCTGTAATAATAAAACAGTACCTGTACTTGATCCCAACTAAGATATAATTACCCCTTATTGGGGGCAGAACAGCCCTATTGGGTTTATTTCATGGTTAAATGATTCCCTTTTCTCTGTAATAATAAAACAGTACCTGTACTTGATCCCAACTAAGATATAATTACCCCTTATTGGGGGCAGAACAATCCTGTTGGGTTTAATTCATGCTTCAATTACTTTTTAATAAACTTAAGGCATGGAGATCCAAATTATGGAAAACCCTTTATCCAGAAAACCCCAGGTCCCTTTCATTCTGGATAACAGGTCTCATACCTGTATATATTTAGACTGCTGATAGTTCCATTAGAAGTTACCTCAGTAAATAAGGAATACATAGGCCAAAGCTTCCCTCACTAAAAACATTTATAAAGGACATTTTTACCTTATAATATTTAGGGGAAGTAAGACATATGTGTTTGAGCCTTACCTAGTCTATAAGCCGCAGGGGATGGTGGGAATGACAGGTGAATAACGGGATACATAAGACCTAATGATATACTACAAGTAATGAAGGGAAAGACAATACAGAATGAGGGGAATGGAAATGTATTACCTTCTGTACCTGCCCAGCCAGAATCTCACCGCGCTTCTCTCTGCGGCTCCGCTATACAGCTTCTTACAAAAAAACTACATCCCCCAGCATGCCAAGCGCTCGGCACGGCGCCTGATTGGTTGCGTAGGCTGCGCCGCCATACACAGGAGGCGGAAGTGGGGCGCTCCGTAGAAAGATGGCGCTGGCCGTGTTTTTCGGCTGCACCTTTGTGGCCTTCGGGCCGGCTTTGTCCCTGTTTATCCTCACTATCGCCGTGGACCCGCTGAAAGTCATCATTCTGGTGGCCGGGTGAGAGAACGGAGGGCTACTTGAGGGGACTGGGCTTGTATTTAACCCCTCATAGAGGCTGCTTTCCAGCTACACCCTGAGTACAAGCAGGGATCCTTCTCATGAACTAGTCCTGTCAGGGAGTGGGGAGAGGAGTAAGCACAGCTGAGTTATAGTTCAGCAGACTATGTGGGACCCTGCTGCCTAATGGCAGTGTTTTATATAATTAACCCTTTGTTTCATTAGTATTACAAGCTTTATTATAGATCATCACGCCATCTTAGTGGATCTAGTTACCCAAGTAAACTCTGGGCTTAGTTTCTTTTTTCACACATTACTATAGTGTTCTTAAGCCTTCCCAGTTGGGACAGGGGGTACTTGGGTAGTTTTTTTCCGACATGGCGGGCAGCACGTTATAAAGGAGAAGGAAAGGCTAATAAAGAGTTAATCCCAAGCTGCAGGCATACCTTCAGTTCCCTCAATAGTGCCCTTAAGCCTCCCCATATTTCTCCCGTTCAGATGATCAGAAGCCTCATAGGGAAAAAAAAACGCTGAGCTGTTTAAAGAAAGTTCCCATAATGCCTCATTCCTGCACCGACACCCGGTGTACATGCTCAGTAAGACTATGAGGACGCTTCCTGCTGATTGGCTCAGATCACACATTCAGGGGCGGGCCAAGCCGACCGGGCGCCCTAGGCAACCCGGTTGGCCAACTCCGCCCCCCCCCCCAACGGCGCACGCGCACCAAAGCACAGGAGGCGGTGCAGGGGGGCGGGGCAATTAGATCAGTCATTGCCTCCGCCGCTAATGACAAGCGGCGGAGGCAATGACAAAGTAGCACTAGGGGTAGGCAGGAGAGGCTGCCTGGCGCCCCTCAATCTTTGAGCCCTAGGCAGCTGCCTCTTCTGCCTACCCCTAGTTCCGACCCTGCACACATTCCTAAGGGGGTGGGGGGGTTTGTAGCATTCTTGAGCAGATTGTAGATTGTAAGCTCTTTCTAGATTGTAAGCTCTTTTGGGCAGGGCTCTCTTCACCTCTTGTATCGGTTACTGATTGCTTTATATGTTACTCTGTATGCCCAATGTATGTAACCCACTTATTGTACAGCGCTGCGGGGTATGTTGGCGCTTTATAAATAATTGGTAATGTAATGAGCGGGAGAGAGGAGAGAGCTCCCTGTCTCTAGCACAGGAAAACAAAGAGACAACAAATCCTGTTTCTTTTGACAGAGGACTCGGTGCAGCGTTTCTGTGAGTGCTTATGGCTGTATTTACATAGACCTTTCTGATGAAGCTTACTGAGTTTTTACCTTTCTTTCTCCCTTAAGACAGTACCCCAGGCAGGTGGGATTCTTGTTGAAGACACACACAGGGCTGGTTCACAAGGTTAACAATTTGACAAACTGAGGGGTGCCCATAATTTGATCACCTCCTTCAAAATAATTTTACAATAGGTCTTCATCTTTTACTTCTAGTGGTTTGTCCATTATTTGCCTGTTTTCCTATTGATTCTCCATTCTAACCGTTTCTAGGGTCAGCGGGCCTTAGAAACGCACAACCAGGTGTAATTAGTCCTGGCAAGTTATTGCCTCAGTTAACTGTAAAACTGGCCATAGGTCTAAACATCCACTAGTTTGGTGTAGTCGCCAAATGAACAGATCTTGTCCAATATGCTCACCTTGAGCTGGGCGATATTGTGCTAATTCGATTGGTTGGCCTTTGGTAAAATCATTGGCTCACAACTTTGGTGAATGCAGGCCACTGGGGCGAGCGCCACATCAATAAGTCAATGTGGTCCTCACTCCAACTTAAGTGTTATGTTGCACTTGGTCTCTCTGGCTCTCTTTTGTGTGATTAGTAGAGGAAGACTGGGTAATAGAATTCATTAGCTATCCTGGCCAATCACGTTTGCTCTCCTTCATCCATTTTTTTTCTTCTTACAGCTCCTTCTTCTGGCTGGTATCGGTATTGCTGTCCTCCTTGATTTGGTTCATTTCTGTCCAGATCAGCAACAAGAATGACGCCAACCTGCAGTACGGACTGTTGATATTCGGTGCAGCCGTGTCTGTTCTGCTACAGGAGACTTTCAGATATGCCTACTATCGCTTACTCAAGTAAGACATTGAGCACTCTGATTGGTTGGGAGGCTCCTGTTAATGTCAGCTCTAAATGCATTCCGATTGGTTAAAGGAAAACTATACCCCCAAGCAATGTAGGTCTCTATAAAAATATATTGCATAAACAGCTCATATGTAAAACCCTGCTTCATCTAAATAAACCATTTTCATAAAAATCTACTTTATTAGTAGTATGTGCTATTGGGTAATCCTAAATAGAAAACTGCCATTTTAAGTACTAAGGGCCGCCCCCTGGGATCATAGGATTCACAGTGCACACAAACAAGCCAAGGCACACATACATGCTAGGCCCCATCAGCCAATGAATGGGCAGAGTTCTGCCTTTTGCTCCCACACTACTTCCTGTTACAGTTAGAGCTGCATCACTTCCTGTCAGCTGATCTCTGAGGGAACACACAGCCCATCACTAAATGGCGGCTCAAGGGAAAGGATGTAAAAGGGCAATATTTACTGATAAATATATTCCAGTTTGGTGAGATTCTGTAATAGGTCACTTAATATAATATGAACTGTCTGTTGGTTCAGTATTCATTCTGGGATATAGTTTTCCTTTTATGCTGCTGGAAGCAGGAAGAGGGCTTGGATGCTTACAGAGTAGACCCTTGTTTTGATGGTTGGTGGTAAGCCCATAAACCAGTGGTTTATTGTTTTTTTATACTTAAATGTTGCTCACGGGTAAAAAAAGGTTGGGACCTTTTTTACCCATGATCAACATTTAAATAAAAAAAAAGTTCCTAGGGGGTGACCAGTAAGCACTGTGATTGGTTATTTAGTTGCCCAATGTGGACTGGCAGACTACAGGAGGCTCTGTTTGGCAGTACACATGGTCTATATGCAACCAAACCTTGCCTCCAAGTCAGCACCTGCTTTGAGGCCCCTGGGAGCAACATCCAAGAGGTTGATAAGCAACGAGTTGATCAAGCCACTGGTTGGGGGTCACTTCCATAAACAACGCAGTCTGATTGCTGGCCAATCTCCCATCACAATTAGGAGGCAAGGACCAATGGGGATTTTTTTTATTGTCTTTGGTATAATAGCTCTAAAGGGGCATCCAGATCTCCCACACACTGACTAAGGGGGGGGTTGAACTGACCTAATCGGTTCGCTCCATGATGCCAGCTTTATGCAAGACCAGGTGCAAGGGGATTGGTCCTTTTTTGATTAGTAACAAAGAAATATAACGGGTCACCCCTTTTCTGCTCCAGTTTCGATTGCAATGGCATGTATTTGCTGCTTGATCCTGGGAAATACCTCTGATAATCATTTTGTATCTTCCTTCACAGGAAAGCAGATGAGGGTCTTGCTACGATCAGCGAGGATGGAAGATCGCCAATATCTATTCAGCAGATGGCCTATGGTGAGCATAACCCTCTTGCTGCAGCTTGTCAGCCTTTGATGTCAACTGTCCCCTGCCTAGTGTATCTTGTGCTCAGAGCAGGCATAGTCTGTGCATATACCTGGCTCCTCACTGATTGCCTGCTGTCTAATGGATACAGTATGGCAGGTCCCACCTGTATGTTTCCTGACCAGGACATAATGCAAGGTTTTAAAGATGTTTGTGTTGGGTGACCCCTGCCAACCAAGAAATATATATATATATTTATTTATGAATTGATGTCTTGGCTGATGAAGTTCGTCTCCACATTTCGACATTGTTTCAGTAGTCAGAGCCAGCAGTGCAGAGGATTGACACTGCATATCAACACTGCTTTCAATAGCAATTACATGTATAAATGAGCATTGTTAATGACCTTCTGTCTCTTTGCCACAGTTTCCGGCTTCTCCTTCGGGATAATCAGCGGGGTGTTCTCTGTCATTAATATACTGGCGGATGCTATTGGCCCTGGCATTGTGGGAGTGCATGGCGACTCGCAGTATTACTTTCTTACTTCAGGTAAGTGATTTTGTTGACCTATCTAAGCCTGCTGTGTGCACTGTGATGGAAGGGCTACAAAGAGGGAGAACTGGGAGACAGGACACAGAAACTTTTGTTTGTAAGGCTGCTGTGCCATGAGTAAGTGTGTGTGTGTGCGCAGCAGCCCTGTGCTAAATATATGTTGAAACAACAGCTATTGCTAAGTGTATTGGAGATTTTTAAGCAGTGCTTTCCCTTCTGTTGTGTCGTCCCAGCATTCCTTACCATGGCAATTGTTTTCCTGCACACCTTCTGGGGCATTGTGTTCTTTGCGGCCTGTGAGAAGCGGAAGCCTCTGCACATCATAGGAGTGGTCCTCAGTCATCTGGTAGCTTCTGGGCTGGTAAGTACCCCTGTAATAGAATCTGAATTTCATTTAGGAAACCTTTGCTTCATGCTAATACGTGAACAGAGAGCTACCATAAAATGATTCCCCTGTACTAAGCACAATTCAGCAGGAACAGCCCCCTAAGTTTGCTCATAGCCTGTACAGAAAGATACCCTAAAACTATGGCAGCATAGGGATTCCCCTGTACTAAGCACAATTCAGCAGGAACAGCCCCCTAAGTTTGCTCATAGCCTACACAGAGAGATACCATAAAACTATGGCAGCATAGGGATTCCCCTGTACTAAGCACAATTCAGCAGGAACAGCCCCCTAAGTTTGCTCATAGCCTGTACAGAAAGATACCCTAAAACTATGGCAGCATAGGGATTCCCCTGTACTAAGCACAATTCAGCAGGAACAGCCCCCTAAGTTTGCTCATAGCCTACACAGAGAGATACCATAAAACTATGGCAGCATAGGGATTCCCCTGTACTAAGCACAATTCAGCAGGAACAGCCCCCTAAGTTTGCTCATAGCCTGTACAGAGAGATACCATAAAACTATGGCAGCATAGGGATTCCCCTGTACTAAGCACAATTCAGCAGGAACAGCCCCCTAAGTTTGCTCATAGCCTGTACAGAGAGATACCATAAAACTATGGCACATAGGGATTCCCCTGTACTAAGCACAATTCAGTGGAATAACACAATGTCCCTTGCAGGGTTTCAGTTTCTCTGAGGCTGCTTTGATCATAGAATTTGGTTTGACTTCCACTTATTCTGCTTTTCTTTTTTCTCTCCCCTGCAGACTTTCCTGAACCCTATGTATGAAGCCAGTCTGATTCCCATTTACATAATCACCCTGGGCATGGCATTGTGGGCTTTTGTGGCCGCAGGGGGCAACTATCAAAACATCCGAAAATGCCTCGCTTGTAAGTACAATGGAGTATTGTCTTGGGTTCTAGAGTGTTCTAAATCAGGGTTCTACATTCATAATCTCAGTGGATTTTCCTGACAGGAAAAAAAATCATTTGTAGAGAGAGGGAGACGGGCTGTTAATTCTTGTTTGATCTTTATTTTTGAGGAGAACATTTAACCCCTTCCCTGCCTCGATGACAGCATTGTTCTGCCTAGATTATATAGATGGGTATGTAGGCCTCTGTAGCAGTAGCCTCTGGCAGCGAAGGGGTTTGTTTTAACCCCTCCGCCGGTTCTTGTAGGATGAGTCTGCCCCTCCTGCTGCCCCCTGGGTATTTAGTTTAAATCGGAAACTGTTTTGTTTCTGCAGGCAGACGGCAAGAAAGTAACCAGGTTATGGTATATTCTGCTCTTCAGGTGCCCGCTGAGGACTGAGGCCCCAGCTCAGCTGCCGTGCAGCCACGAACAGACATTGTATAACAGAGACACACCGTCCAAGTGCTCCTCTCTCCCAGAAGCCGGCTCCCATTCCTCCGCCTCTCCAGACGAAGTCAAGGACGTTACCCCTTCTCATTGATTTGCCTCCTCTCGTCTTAACGTGCCGGCGCTGGGGCCTACTCAGGCTGCGCAGAGCAATCTGGCATTGCTCGCACACTCAACCAAGTACAATAGCAGGACTCTGGAACACACACACGTGCCATCCCTGGAGCGGAACCTCCACTTACACCTGTATCTGTTCTTTGTTTCTACTGGGTCATTCCATCTCTAGATTTTCTTTTCAGACGGTCAAGAACCGATTGTCTGTTCTTTCCTGTTCGATGTGAGCTGAGAGTTTCCTTTCTGTTTGGCGTCGGCTGGGAGTTTCCTGCCTCCTTCGACATCGACCGAGAATTTCCTTTCTGTTCGACGTCGGTTTGACATCCGTCTGAGAGTAGCTTTGAGGAACGCTGATACTAATACAACTGGGTGGCGCTGCTATTGGACTATACCTCTGGCCTCTGGGCACGGAACGGATTGTGTCTCCTTCCTTTCAGCTTTCACATCTAGAACAGTCCAAGGTGAGACTGTTCCTCAGGTAGAGGGGACACAGTTGCACTGTATTTTCTTTTTTTAATCTATCCCCCTTCCCAACCCTTACGGCAAATGTCTACACTGGGTTCCCTGCAGCCATTCTTGTGACTGGAAGGAGGGACTCCTCAATAAAATGTGTTTTGATTGGTCGGACTAATAAATCGGTAATCTGTATACCAATATTAATCATTATGACTGCAGCTGGTTAACCCTTCATGCAAGCCCCGAGCAACTCAGAGGCCACACCCTTCTCTTTGTTCCAGATTAATACTTTGTCGTGACTTAATTCTGTTTCACGTTTCTGCTGCTGATAAACGGAATCAGCGGTTGGCTAATAACGCCGAAAATGTAAATGACTTTTACTGATACAATACAAAATGTCTTTTTAATCTACCAGCAGGCTTTGTGGTTGGCAGACATACCCATATGTGTTCAGATGCCCATGGCAGTTTCTATGTCCTGCATTGATCTGTATACACATGCCCAAGCTGAACCTGAGAGATAACCAGTGAGGATGTGTAACATATTCCATTGAGGTATTTTGATTTGAGTTGGTACAGACATGCTAAACTAATGGCAGCACTGAAAAAAAAAAAAAAAATGTCCTCCGTGCCAAGTGTGCTTTCTGCTCTGTAGAGTTCTCCAGTATAAGAGTTGTGTGCAGATGTCCCTCCTGTCTTGTAAAGCGCTCAGAATGGGTCATTTATAAACACTGGGTAAACTTGCACCTGGGCAGCTACCCATGACAACCAATCAGATGTTTGATTGAGCCCCAGTGTGTGCAAAGTATAAGGAAGTCCCTCCCCCTGAGCAGAAGGCACACTCTTCATGGAGAGCTAACTGATCACTGGGCAATTAAAGGCCAAGGAAACCAAAAGAGTTCACTGGTGCTTTAAACAGACCCGCAGAGCTTAGCTGTATTAGTTGCTATGTACCCATGGCCTCGTTTCTTTCTTTGCAAGGGGAAATATATGTATATTACTAAATTCCTCCATACCCCAAGCCGCCAGTGTCCAACCAGTAGCTTGCCTGGCTCCTTGACTGCAGCTTGGGATACTGGGAGTTGCAGTACAACAACATCCAGAAACCTTGCTGTTGAAATGCAATGTGCTTGTTGAGTCTCAATATTCTCTGGCCTGTTGGTCTGTAATTGTAATAATTACTGGAAATTAACCATGGGGGGTATTTGGTATAACAACAAAGGCATTAATACACCTGTATTCTGTGTGACACCTCCCCCCACGGTGGGGGCAAACCCCCACCATTACTTTACTATGCACTCAAAGCAGGGGAGACCCCCCCCTACCCAAGGGGAAGCGGCTGCCGGTTCTTCCCTTTCATCAGCAGGTAATATCTGAGCTCAGAATGTAAAGTGCTGCCACTGTTCTTACAGCCCTGCAATACATTTTCTGGAATAAAACAAGTCTGTTGCCATGTTTGTCTGTGCCGCCGGTTTCTCTCGCACGTCGTGTAGACATCCAAGTAGAAATCTGCTCCAGGTCTTATAGATACACAGCCATCCAGCCCTTTCTTGAAACTCTCCGCTGTATCTACCATTACCACTGATTCTGGGCAAGAATGTCGCAGCTCCTCATCCCTATTGGGCCCATACAGAACCTGGATATTAAAGGTCCAGGAAAGCCAAACACCCTTTGTTACAGTAAATCCAATTGCTAATATGGGTGCATTCTATTCCTATTTTCTTGGGTCCCTTGTTGGGAACCAGTAAGTCCTGCAATCCCCTACTTAGTCCAGCAGGTGGGGCTCCTCTGAGTAATAATCTGACCTGCATATGGGTCATAGAACGGGCCATTTGCTGCCCATATTGAGCCCCCCACCCGGCCAGAGACAGATGACAAGGAGACATAAGGCTTCCATTTGGCATTTGGTGCTTTTTATATTTATTGAGAGGTCTACAAAATATCAAGGGTGGTGCAGCTCTTATCAATCACAGCATTGAGGAATATAAAAATACCTTCCAATACACACAGGCCTGGGACCCTACTGCAGCAGTTACACTGCAACTCCAGCATACATTGAGAATAAAGGGGCTGGGAGTTGCAGATTAACAGCAGCAAATTACATTATAAATATTTGTTATCAAGGCTGTATCTCAGCTGTCCTATGGGGAATAATACCCTTAACTAAAGGGAATTTATAGCTAAACCATAATCTGCATTAAGCTTGCAAGGGATTAAAGTCGCTATATAAACACTGTATTAATTAACATTTATATTTATTAGCAGATCAGCTGGTATAGTTTAGCACTAGCAAAGGACAGTCTATGGGGAGTTATGATCTACAGATTTCCTAAGCAATATGGCAGCTCCTGTTCATTAATTTAGCTATAGGATCCCTTTAAAGGGTCAGAGGGTACCATTCCCCCCCTTCAGGACTTTAGTTCCATTTCACAGCATGTAATAAGAAACATTACTACTAGTAGCTACAGAGGTAGAGGGAATGCAAGGCAGGTTGTTGCTATGGCAACATAGCAGCACTAAATCTATAATAATAATCTAGATATCACTAAAGGCAACATGGTGGGTGTGTGGGGCAACAAGAGCCTTATTATGTGGCTCAAAGGCACTTAGCAGGGGAGCTACACCCTGATCCTTATTAAGGTTTATTTTGCCCTAAACAGACATTCTGCACTGAACATTCATTCCCTCTCTGTATTTATATACGAGTGGCAGCCGTCCAATCAGAGGCTTTCTCTATAACGGCATGTATTATGAACGTTGGTGCCTTTGCATTGGCATCAATGGAGGAGGACTAGAGAAGCAACATGGCAGCTTCCTGCATAAAGGCAAATTAACAGCAGAGGAACGGGTCGTGCAACTGTGATATCCAGAGAAGGAATGTTCCGGCACACATTAAGGTACAGACTCCCCTTGGCAGGAACGGGCCCAGACTGAGGTTAAGGTCCAATTTGTGGGCAATAAAAATGGCAGGAATGGAAGGGTGATTAGCTTGACTATTATGGATCGGGGGCTGAGTGAAACTTTCCACTAACTGGATAGGCCCGTGATCCCCAACCAGTGGCTCAGGGCAACATGTTGCTCCCCAACCCCTTGGGTGTTGCTCTCAGTGCCCCCAAACCAGGGAGTTATTTTTGAATTCCTGACTTGGGGGCAAGTTTTGGTTGAATAAAAACAAGATTTCCTACCAAATAAAGCCCCTGTAAGCTGATAGGGTGCATAGAGGCCCCTAATAGCCAATCACAGCCCTTATTTGGCTCCTCCATGAACTTTTATGGTGCTTGTGTTGCTCCCCAAGTCTTTTTACATTTTACTGTGGCTCACGAGTAAGAAAGGTTGGGGATCCCTGGGATAGGCAGAAGTCTGATACCCTGGGCCCCCTGGAGTGAAAGGCTAAGCTTACCATGTAGTACAGTAATGGTTATACCATCTAGGCACAGAGGGTAAGGCCATCCTTCCAATAAACATGACTATTTAAGAGAAAACGTATGGAAGATGGAATCTACCTATTAATTGGATACATTGCCCCTTTAACATAAAAGGCCATTGATTAAATAATAACGATTGATATGTTCCAGCCGGTTACAACATGGAAGGCGGTGAAATAGTCTGAGCAGCAGTTGAGGGATATGTGGCACGTACCAAGTTATACAGCAAAATGTGGCAGATAATCAGTATGGCAGCAATAATAAGGTGGTAGTTATTTCTTCCTCTTCACCCCCAGTCTCATCCTGCTTTGTATACATCTCAATAGGGTTCACTGTCCATTCTGATCTCCTTGTCCAGGTTCCTTCATTACAACCCTCTTCTGGTTTCCAAATAGGAACAGGGGGCACCTAATGGGTGCTGAGATAGGCACCATCTTCCAAAACACAAAGTTAATAAGCAGATTTCACAGGATGACGTGAGAACCAGTGCTGATGACCTGAGTAGCTGTAGAACCGTGAGAGTCTATGGCAAGAGCAGGAAGGTCCATCGTCATTGATAGAGCCTTGACATGAAGGCCAGAAGCAAGAAGGTCCATCTTCATTTATAGAGCCTTGACATGAAGGCCAGTCTATGTTGGCAGCCCGGTCAGGCACGGAAGTCCTTTCACAGTGACCGATTCATTCTGACGTACATTCTTAGCTTGCCGGCCGCCATCTTGAGTTATCTAGGCTAGACGCTCCTCACCTCCGTGGGGACTGTCGGAGACATTGAAGCTTTATCGTGTGGTGCCCCTGACGTAACTTTCCTGAGAAGGTACAAGAACGCAGTGTTACTTTCCATTTTGGATGAAGGTGCTGTAGTCTGCGACATATGATATAATGTACCCCCTACTGTAATCATAAGGATATTAGAAATCACAGAAAAGTTGTGGTCCAGGTTCGAAGTCATGAATTAACTTCTGTTATCCTTATTTTCTGCAGTGGGGGGTATTTATATATATATATATATATATATATATATATATCTTTTTTAATACACAAGACTCATTGGGTCATGTGAGACAAATGACATCACTACGCAGCATTTATAAGGCTATATTTTACCGGATATTTGTGGCTCTTGCGTATTATACATTTATTCCTCATTACAAGACGTTCTAGACTACTGGTGAAAAGATCAGGGTGAAATCTGTACTTTGCTAGTGGGGTTATGCTTGGAATTGTGGCTAAAGGGAGGGGGCGAAGGGGTGGAGCCACAAAATTCCTGAGCCTGTCTAAACAGGTTCAGCTGTGATTGGCTGCTAATAACAAGCATGTGAATAATGGATCAACGGGGGCAAAGTGGCTTACCATCCCATAAGCTACACAGAGCTTAGTACATAATGTGTAGTCATAAGGATAAAACCAAGAATATAGGGGGGTAGCAATAGAGACAGCGGATCCAGCAGATACGGGGGGGGTGGGGGGGACATTCTTACTCACGTGCAAATTCTATATATGTCAAATGACCATCAGGTGACTTTTGCTACAATGATGTGCTTTTTGGTGACGTTCTTACCTGGTCTGTTTGTAGATACAATAGATAACGAAGCCAATGGCAACAACTCCCAGGAATATTCCGAAGATGATCGCTAGGATGTTCCCCACAGTACCTGTAGTGCCAAAGGCAGAAGGAGTTAGTGCTGATATCTATAGGTTTCTCACTGTACAAGTGCATATTAACAACAGTGATAGTATCCTTATCATTTACAGTAGGGGGTACATTATCCCTTATAATACATGAGTGATACTCAGAGTTCCCTGTATAACTCAGCCTGCAGCCTTGTGCCTTTATATGGGCACAGAACCCCTCAGTGACTGCTAATATCCTTATCATTTACAGTAGGGGGTACTTTATCCCTTATAATACATGAGTGATACTCAGAGTTCCCTGTATAACTCAGCCTGCAGCCTTGTGCCTTTATATGGGGGGCACAGAACCCCTCAGTGACTGCTAATATCCTTATCATTTACAGTAGGGGGTACATTATCCCTTATAATACATGAGTGATACTCAGAGTTCCCTGTATAACTCAGCCTGCAGCCTTGTGCCTTTATATGGGCACAGAACCCCTCAGTGACTGCTAATATCCTTATCATTTACAGTAGGGGGTACATTATCCCTTATAATACATGAGTGATACTCAGAGTTCCCTGTATAACTCAGCCTGCAGCCTTGTGCCTTTATATGGGCACAGAACCCCTCAGTGACTGCTAATATCCTTATCATTTACAGTAGGGGGTACATTATCCCTTATAATACATGAGTGATACTCAGAGTTCCCTGTATAACTCAGCCTGCAGCCTTGTGCCTTTATATGGGCACAGAACCCCTCAGTGACTGCTAATATCCTTATCATTTACAGTAGGGGGTACATTATCCCTTATAATACATGAGTGATACTCAGAGTTCCCTGTATAACTCAGCCTGCAGCCTTGTGCCTTTATATGGGCACAGAACCCCTCAGTGACTGCTAATATCCTTATCATTTACAGTAGGGGGTACATTATCCCTTATAATACATGATACATACCTGTAGCAAAGGTTGAATCTGCAAAAGGCAAGAATAAAAGAATATGTGAGTGTATGTAATATAATTATACAGAATAAGACACATGTGAGAGTAGGGTTTCTATACACTTTTACTACTGGACAGATATTGAATCCAGTGGATTCCCCATGTACTTACGTATGTGGAAGGAAGAATACACGGTCCTGCTGTTAAGGAGCTGCGCTTCCCGGACATTGTTCCCCAGCACCTCTGGGGGGACTTCTGTCGCTGTCGTAGAGTAGAGGGTTGTCTGCAGTTTCTCCAGCTGGGGACACAAACACAGACAGACATGAGCAGAATGTGACTACCATAGGCATCCCTGCACCAGCGGAAACGTGGCATCTGTTGGCCAACATCAAGCTGCAGTTTGGTTGTTTAAAGGTGAACTAAAGCCAAAAAATGATGGATGCTGTATTTTATATACTGAACTTACTGTTCCAGATCAGAGGTTCAGCAGCCCTATAACAGTAATGATCCAGGTCTTCAAAGTTGTCCCCTGCAGATCCCCATCTGGTTACACCATCTACTCAGTGTCAGTGGCACTGCACATGCTCAGTGGGCTGCTAAATTCTATCTGTCATAGAAGCTGAAGCTACAGGGCTGTTTATTAATCCATTCTGATGCAGAAGGTGCTGGTTTTTATGCTGCCATGCAATGTGACTGAATTCTGAATTGTAAATCATCCCACTCCCTTTAGGAACTTTACAGAATGACTCAATCAGAAATCTGCTTGGACTGAGATACTATGGTTTCTGACAGGAGGGAGTATAAACCACGACAGTGGATAGAATACTCCTCATACAGGTATCGAACCCCTTATCCGGAAACCCATTATCCAGAAAGTTCCGAATTACGAAAAGGCCATCTCCCATATACTCCATTATAAGCAAGTACCTGTACTTGATCCCAACTAAGATATAATTACCCCTTATTGGGGGCAGAACAGCCCTATTGGGTTTATTTAATGGTAAAATGATTCCCTTTTCTCTGTAATAATAAAACAGTACCTGTACTTGATCCCAACTAAGATATAATTACCCCTTATTGGGGGCAGAACAGCCCTATTGGGTTTATTTAATGGTTAAATGATTCCCTTTTCTCTGTAATAATAAAACAGTACCTGTACTTGATCCCAACTAAGATATAATTACCCCTTATTGGGGGCAGAACAGCCCTATTGGGTTTATTTCATGGTTAAATGATTCCCTTTTCTCTGTAATAATAAAACAGTACCTGTACTTGATCCCAACTAAGATATAATTACCCCTTATTGGGGGCAGAACAGCCCTATTGGGTTTATTTCATGGTTAAATGATTCCCTTTTCTCTGTAATAATAAAACAGTACCTGTACTTGATCCCAACTAAGATATAATTACCCCTTATTGGGGGCAGAACAGCCCTATTGGGTTTATTTAATGGTTAAATGATTTCACTGGAGGAGTAGGAGAATCTAAACAAACACTGAGCATGTAATGCTGTAGGGAGACGCTGACGCACTCGCAGATTTATTAGTCGCCGGGCGATACTCCCATTGCTCTTGTATAGAATTCTTGCCCTGTTTTTCTTTGCATTGTTGGGAAGGGGCCAACAGCATCAGTGCCGATGATAAGGGGGGCCGGTACCTTTCCCTACTAATCGGCTGTGAAAGGATAGATGGATTGCACATCAAGCTGCAAGGGCTCCCTCGGGGGCAGCAAAGACTTTACCAAGATGGGGCCCCCCAGTGGTCTGTTTATTGACTAAAGGCTGTGCAGGGTTAGTGCATGCTGGGAAACTAAAAGGGGGACATAGTTGCCTCATTTCGGGGATCAGGCCTGGTGGCGTAACTAGGGATCTATGGGCCCTGGTGCAAAACTTGCACCAGGCTGCTGACACCAATGATCCACATGGGGAGCTGGACCCATAGCAGCCCCACCCACTGCCCCACCCCAGTGATATTTACATCACTTGTTCCCCCACCTCCATGAAACTTACCACCACCCAATGTATAGCTGATAAATTAGATAGGTACAAGAAGGGGTTGGGTGGCTGTTTAGCAAGTGAGGGAATACAGGGGTAGGGGGGATAGCTCTCAGTACAAGTGAGGGAATACAGGGGTAGGGGAGATAGCTCTCAGAACAAGTGAGGGAATACAGGGGTAGGGGAGATAGCTCTCAGTACAAGTGAGGGAATACAGGGGTAGGGGGGATAGCTCTCAGTACAAGTGAGGGAATACAGGGGTAGGGGGGATAGCTCTCAGTACAAGTGAGGGAATACAGGGGTAGGGGGGATAGCTCTCAGTACAAGTGAGGGAATACAGGGGTAGGGGAGATAGCTCTCAGTACAAGTGAGGGAATACAGGGGTATGGGAGATAGCTCTCAGTACAAGTGAGGGAATACAGGGGTAGGGGGGATAGCTCTCAGTACAAGTGAGGGAATACAGGGGTATGGGAGATAGCTCTCAGTACAAGTGAGGGAATACAGGGGTAGGGGGGATAGCTCTCAGTACAAGTGAGGGAATACAGGGGTAGGGGAGATAGCTCTCAGTACAAGTGAGGGAATACAGGGGTAGGGGGGATAGCTCTCAGTACAAGTGAGGGAATACAGGGGTAGGGGAGATAGCTCTCAGTACAAGTGAGGGAATACAGGGGTAGGGGGGATAGCTCTCAGTACAAGTGAGGGAATACAGGGGTAGGGGAGATAGCTCTCAGTACAAGTGAGGGAATACAGGGGTAGGGGAGATAGCTCTCAGTACAAGTGAGGGAATACAGGGGTATGGGAGATAGCTCTCAGTACAAGTGAGGGAATACAGGGGTAGGGGGGATAGCTCTCAGTACAAGTGAGGGAATACAGGGGTATGGGAGATAGCTCTCAGTACAAGTGAGGGAATACAGGGGTAGGGGGGATAGCTCTCAGTACAAGTGAGGGAATACAGGGGTAGGGGAGATAGCTCTCAGTACAAGTGAGGGAATACAGGGGTAGGGGGGATAGCTCTCAGTACAAGTGAGGGAATACAGGGGTAGGGGGGATAGCTCTCAGTACAAGTGAGGGAATACAGGGGTAGGGGAGATAGCTCTCAGTACAAGTGAGGGAATACAGGGGTAGGGGGGATAGCTCTCAGTACAAGTGAGGGAATACAGGGGTAGGGGAGATAGCTCTCAGTACAAGTGAGGGAATACAGGGGTATGAGAGATAGCTCTCAGTACAAGTGAGGGAATACAGGGGTATGGGAGATAGCTCTCAGTACAAGTGAGGGAATACAGGGGTAGGGGAGATAGCTCTCAGTGCAAGTGAGGGAATACAGGGGTAGGGGAGATAGCTCTCAGTACAAGTGAGGGAATACAGGGGTATGGGAGATAGCTCTCAGTACAAGTGAGGGAATACAGGGGTAGGGGAGATAGCTCTCAGTACAAGTGAGGGAATACAGGGTTATGGGAGATAGCTCTCAGTACAAGTGAGGGAATACAGGGGTAGGGGGGATAGCTCTCAGTACAAGTGAGGGAATACAGGGGTAGGGGAGATAGCTCTCAGTACAAGTGAGGGAATACAGGGGTAGGGGAGATAGCTCTCAGTACAAGTGAGGGAATACAGGGGTAGGGGGGATAGCTCTCAGTACAAGTGAGGGAATACAGGGGTATGGGAGATAGCTCTCAGTACAAGTGAGGGAATACAGGGGTATGGGGGATAGCTCTCAGTACAAGTGAGGGAATACAGGGGTATGGGGGATAGCTCTCAGTACAAGTGAGGGAATACAGGGGTAGGGGGGATAGCTCTCAGCACAAGTGAGGGAATACAGGGGTAGGGGGGATAGCTCTCAGTACAAGTGAGAGAATACAGGGTTATGGGAGATAGCTCTCAGTACAAGTGAGGGAATACAGGGGTAGGGGAGATAGCTCTCAGTACAAGTGAGGGAATACAGGGGTATGGGGGATAGCTCTCAGTACAAGTGAGGGAATACAGGGGTAGGGGGGATAGCTCTCAGTACAAGTGAGAGAATACAAGGTTATGGGAGATAGCTCTCAGTACAAGTGAGGGAATACAGGGGTAGGGGAGATAGCTCTCAGTACAAGTGAGGGAATACAGGGGTAGGGGAGATAGCTCTCAGTACAAGTGAGGGAATACAGGGGTAGGGGGGATAGCTCTCAGTACAAGTGAGGGAATACAGGGGTAGGGGAGATAGCTCTCAGTACAAGTGAGGGAATACAAGGGTAGGGGGGATAGCTCTCAGTACAAGTGAGGGAATACAGGGGTAGGGGAGATAGCTCTCAGTACAAGTGAGGGAATACAGGGGTATGGGAGATAGCTCTCAGTACAAGTGAGGGAATACAGGGGTAGGGGAGATAGCTCTCAGTACAAGTGAGGGAATACAAGGGTAGGGGGGATAGCTCTCAGTACAAGTGAGGGAATACAGGGGTAGGGGAGATAGCTCTCAGTACAAGTGAGGGAATACAGGGGTAGGGGGGATAGCTCTCAGTACAAGTGAGGGAATACAGGGGTAGGGGGGATAGCTCTCAGTACAAGTGAGGGAATACAGGGGTAGGGGAGATAGCTCTCAGTACAAGTGAGGGAATACAAGGGTAGGGGGGATAGCTCTCAGTACAAGTGAGGGAATACAGGGGTAGGGGAGATAGCTCTCAGTACAAGTGAGGGAATACAGGGGTAGGGGAGATAGCTCTCAGTACAAGTGAGGGAATACAGGGGTAGGGGAGATAGCTCTCAGTACAAGTGAGGGAATACAGGGGTAGGGGAGATAGCTCTCAGTACAAGTGAGGGAATACAGGGGTAGGGGAGATAGCTCTCAGTACAAGTGAGGGAATACAGGGGTAGGGGAGATAGCTCTCAGTACAAGTGAGGGAATACAGGGGTAGGGGGGATAGCTCTCAGTACAAGTGAGGGAATACAGGGGTAGGGGAGATAGCTCTCAGTACAAGTGAGGGAATACAGGGGTAGGGGAGATAGCTCTCAGTACAAGTGAGGGAATACAGGGGTAGGGGAGATAGCTCTCAGTACAAGTGAGGGAATACAGGGGTAGGGGGGATAGCTCTCAGTACAAGTGAGGGAATACAGGGGTAGGGGGGATAGCTCTCAGTACAAGTGAGGGAATACAGGGGTAGGGGAGATAGCTCTCAGTACAAGTGAGGGAATACAGGGGTAGGGGAGATAGCTCTCAGTACAAGTGAGGGAATACAGGGGTAGGGGGGATAGCTCTCAGTACAAGTGAGGGAATACAGGGGTAGGGGAGATAGCTCTCAGTACAAGTGAGGGAATACAGGGGTAGGGGAGATAGCTCTCAGTACAAGTGAGGGAATACAGGGGTAGGGGAGATAGCTCTCAGTACAAGTGAGGGAATACAGGGGTAGGGGGGATAGCTCTCAGTACAAGTGAGGGAATACAGGGGTAGGGGAGATAGCTCTCAGTACAAGTGAGGGAATACAGGGGTAGGGGGGATAGCTCTCAGTACAAGTGAGGGAATACAGGGGTAGGGGAGATAGCTCTCAGTACAAGTGAGGGAATACAGGGGTAGGGGAGATAGCTCTCAGTACAAGTGAGGGAATACAGGGGTAGGGGGGATAGCTCTCAGTACAAGTGAGGGAATACAGGGGTAGGGGAGATAGCTCTCAGTACAAGTGAGGGAATACAGGGTTATGGGAGATAGCTCTCAGTACAAGTTGATCCAGGGACTGGGCCGATTGCCATCTTGGAGTCAGGAAGGAATTGTTTTCCCCTCTGAGACAAATTAGAGGCTTAAGATGGGGTTTTTTGCCTTCCTCTAAATCAGGGGTGGAATCGGGGGAAAGGGGCAAACTATGGCCCGCGGGCCACATCTGGCTGGCCTTTTCAATCCGACCCGCCAACTCGTGCCCCCCCCTGCATGGGGCGCAAGCATATAAAAGGATGCAGCGGGGGACAGAAGCAGCCAGAGGAGGGAGCGAGCCACGGGTAGCTGGTGGGCAGGGGGGAGAGAGAGAGATGGAGGATGCTGGTGGAAGGATGCTGGGAAGGACGCTGGGATGGAGGTGGAGCTGAAGGGAACTGAAGGATGCTGGGGGTGGAGCTGGAGGATGCTGGGGGTGGAGCTGGAGCATGTTGGGAGAGAGCTGGAGGATGCTGGGGGGGGGAGCTGGAGGATGCTGGGGGGGGGAGCTGAGGATGCTGGGGTGGGGAGCTGAGAGGCCCCGTGATTTGTGATGCTGGCCCGGCTCGGCGGTAAGTCAATGTGGCCCCTGAGCCAAAAAGTTTGCCCACCCCTGCTCTAAATCAGCTAGCAGTTAGGCAGGTTATATATAGGCATTATGGATGGACGTATGTTTTTTATGATTTTTATGATTCGTAATGCCAGGCACAGTACCCCCTAATACCCTCTGTGTATTTTGTCCAACAACCACTTTATAATACATTTCTAAAAGGAAAAAATGAATAGTTTGTACACATAGGCCCTTTGGACTCCCCAGGCTCAGATATATCCCGTGCATCCCCTGTAGTCCCGCCTCTAATACGGCCATTTTTTCCCCCCTCTTTATCCCTATGGCTAAAAATCCATTCTCAGTTTGCGAAAATGAAGATATTATAGCCCCCCCCCCCCCCCCCCACGTGTTTTATTTGGTATCAAGACCTTTCCACAGACCTGAGATCTGGAAATTTCCACTGGGTGGTAGAAGACGGTCCACAGCACACTCTGGAAGCATGGAGGGGTGGTCAGAGACCCCTGGTACCGAAAATACTCTTCTAGATTCTCAGGGAGCAGATGGCGCACGTTAAATGACGGAACAGATACAGTCTGATCTGTGACAAAAGATGACCCCCCCCCAAACATATAATCAGTACATAGTTGGTACAATCTCACCCCCAGTACTCTCTTAACTACACTGCTGTTACTGTAACTAGCTCATATTCTGTATGTAAGTTCTCACCTTTATATCTGATATTATCCAGATGGTGCAGTATATTGGCATAGGCTGGATTATCCGTCGCTCCTATCTAAAAGACATAGATCACATAAGTACCCAAACTTATACCAATATATATATATATATATAGTCTTCTTCTTCTGCAGAGAGTGTCCAGAGTGCTTGGGGCCATTGCATTCCCCAGTATTAATATATTCCCATCTGCATTGACATAAAAGCCCCCTCAGCAGCAGAACCCTACTATCAATATGTACATTAAGGGGCCTTGTTAGAGTTCTAAGCAAAACCTACAGCAAATTAGAAGAACGAGTTCTGCCTCTCACCTCAAAAAAGACTCCCAGCACCGCCAGTCCGTCCGGCTTGTTCTTGGCTTCACTGATATCTGCGTACTTGTCAGAATTGTAATGAACGATATGCAGCTGAAATTGAAAGATATTATGATAATTAAATATATTGTCATCTCTGATTCTTTTATAGTATCCTAGAGCCAGTTCCATGTATAATACCCCAGAACCCACAGTAGGATAAATACAGTGCCAATTCCATGTATAATACCCCAGAACCCACAGCGGGATAAATACAGTGCCAATTCCATGTATAATACCCCAGAACCCACAGTAGGATAAATACAGTGCCAATTCCATGTATAATACCCCAGAACACACAGCAGGATAAATACAGTGCCAATTCCATGTATAATACCCCAGAACCCACAGCAGGATAAATACAGTGCCAATTCCATGTATAATACCCCAGAACCCACAGCAGGATAAATACAGTGCCAATTCCATGTATAATACCCCAGAACCCACAGCAGGATAAATACAGTGCCAATTCCATGTATAATACCCCAGAACACACAGCAGGATAAATACAGTGCCAATTCCATGTATAATACCCCAGAACCCACAGCGGGATAAATACAGTGCCAATTCCATGTATAATACCCCAGAACCCACAGCGGGATAAATACAGTGCCAATTCCATGTATAATACCCCAGAACCCACAGCAGGATAAATGCAGTGCCAATTCCATGTATAATACCCCAGAACCCACAGCAGGATAAATACAGTGCCAATTCCATGTATAATACCCCAGAACACACGGCAGGATAAATACAGTGCCAATTCCATGTATAATACCCCAGAACCCACAGCAGGATAAATACAGTGCCAATTCCATGTATAATACCCCAGAACCCACAGCAGGATAAATACAGTGCCAATTCCATGTATAATACCCCAGAACCCACAGCGGGATAAATACAGTGCCAATTCCATGTATAATACCCCAGAACCCACAGCAGGATAAATACAGTGCCAATTCCATGTATAATACCCCAGAACACACAGCAGGATAAATACAGTGCCAGTTCCATGTATAATACCCCAGAACACACAGCAGGATAAATACGGCGCCAATTCCATGTATAATACCCCAGAACACACAGCAGGATAAATACAGTGCCAATTCCATGTATAATACCCCAGAACACACAGCAGGATAAATACAGTGCCAATTCCATGTATAATACCCCAGAACACACAGCAGGATAAATACAGTGCCAATTCCATGTATAATACCCCAGAACCCACAGCGGGATAAATACAGTGCCAATTCCATGTATAATACCCCAGTACAAAGGGCAGGATAAGGGCAGGATCTCCCGGTGGTCCCCAGCCATAGAGGGCCCCAGCTAAGGACAGTGTTCTTCAGCCCTAGCCCCTGTGTACATGTAATTGTTGTGGAAGTTGGTCCTCAATGTTGGATCCTCTGGTGGGCTATTGGAGGCCCTGCCTGAAACTTGTTCCTACTGCGTTATGCTTAGTACAGAGGAATACCTATGTGGGCATAGTTTTATGGTTTCTCTCTGTACAGGCCACCAAGACCTCCACGGGGAAAAAAGGAAAATTGTTATACATTTGGAGCTCAATAAACATACAAACTTGAACGTATAGTTGGCCCTTAAATGCTCCTCCTAAGATTTGACATTTGGACTTTGAACTTCAAACAACCCCCCCCTCCAGATGGCAGTTTTACTGTCAGGGAAGAAAAGCAGATACACCCATACCCTAATGCATTATCCCACATCTGTTCTGCTATAGGTTAAATAGTGCGTGCGGGGCCCCACAGGATTGCAACCCAGATAAGGGAAAGTATGCAGGGAGTGTATATATGAGGTGACGGGGATGCCTAGCACCATAAATATGTACAGTAGGTATGAGGTATGCAATACAGTTATAAGGTGGGCTCCCAAGGGGAAACATATACAAGATAAGGGCAATGGAATGTATAGAAGCTCTCTCAGTTTCAGGCTTATAGGATAAACCCATGTAAATAGAGTTTGGAATTCATTCCCAGAATTCCTTTTGTTTGATTTTACCTGTATGAGGCAGTCTCCTCAACCTTATTTATTTGGATTTTATACCCAAAATTGAGTGCATCCCTTGAATAAGGGTCCTGAATATCACATGCTGAGGTAGGTTATATAATCACATGTTGTCCAGGTCCAGTAAGCCATAGCAACCAACCAATCATCAGGTAGCTTTCATTGGCCTAGTGCAGTTAGTATAATGAAAGCAGATGTCTGATTGGTTGCAAGGGTTAAGTAGTCTCTGCAGCAATTAACTCTCCCTAGATGCAGTTTCTTGAGTGTGTTGCACTTGCCCTTGTTTAGCATTCGGGGCTTTGTACCTGTTTTTGCACTGAAATGCATCACTTTCCTGTGTTTTAATGGGGCCTGGGGCCACAGCAGCTGTTATTTTACTTTAAAGTTACTGTTCTTGTGATTATAATTTAATCAGGTATATCTTGCTTTCAGCCTTTGCCCAATATGCCATAGTGATGTACACCTCCAAGGCTGGGAGGGGATGCTGGGAGTTGCAGTCCTACAGCAGCCCATAATTGGACTCTGCTATATCAGCTATGCCACTAATACAGACTCACAGCTCAAAGCTGTTATACAAGTCCTTGTACAGTTGAGGTGCTGTCCAGAAGAGCTGACAATCTAGTGGCCTAATGGCTGTTGCTGAAGGCAGAATCATTACATAATAGTAATAAGTAAATCCAAACGCTATTACATCACGGCCCCGGTCAGATTATGAGCAGACGTGTAAGAGCGCAGCAGCAGCAGCAGCAGGATAATCCCGTTATTTGGGTTGCACATGGGACTATGGAGAGAATTTCGCTGACTCGGCTGGTTCAGCTATTAATGAGCCCTTTGTTCTGTAAGGGGCACAGCCTGTGGCCTGGAACAAATCCCTACCGGCCAGCGGGAGTCTCCCTGCATGATCCAGGCAAATAAATCTGGCCCACAGTTGGTTTTGCTCTCGTGTAATTCTTAGCTCACTCCCATTATATCAAATGAGCATGGCACAGGCCCTGGCACGGGAGCTTAACTGTCACGTGAACTTGGCACAGGCCCTGGCACGGGAGCTTAACTGTCACGTGAACTTGGCACAGGCCCTGGCACGGGAGCTTAACTGTCACGTGAACTTGGCACAGGCCCTGGCACGGGAGCTTAACTGTCACGTGAACTTGGCACAGGCCCTGGCACGGGAGCTTAACTGTAACTTGAATTTGGCACAGGCCCTGGCACGGGAGCTTAACTGTAACTTGAATTTGGCACAGGCCCTGGCACGGGAGCTTAACTGTAACATGAACTTGGCACAGGTCCTGGCACGGGAGCTTAACTGTCATGTGAACTTGGCACAGGCCCTGGCACGGGAGCTTAACTGTCACGTGAACTTGGCACAGGCCCTGGCATGGGAGCTTAACTGTAACTTGAACTTGGCACAGGCCCTGGCACGGGAGCTTAACTGTAACATGAACTTGGCACAGGCCCTGGCATGGGAGCGTAACTGTTACATGAACTTTTCACAGGCCCTGGCATGGGAACTTAACTGTTACATGAACTTGGCACAGGCCCTGGCATGGGAACTTAACTGTTACATGAACTTGGCACAGGCCCTGGCATGGGAGCTTAACTGCAACATGAACTTGGCACAGGCCCTGGCACGGGAGCTTGACTCTAACATGAACTTGGCACAGGCCCTGGCACGGGAGCTTAACTCTAACATGAACTTGGCACAGGCACTGGCACGGAAGCTTAACTGTAACATTGCCCACCAACATGCACCAACGTGCTGGCTGATTTCCTACGGACCCGTAATGTGGCCAATCTGTTGCTAAAGGTTCCTCTTTGAAACCCTTGCACTTAGTAGTTGGCCAAGTAGTCAGAGGTGCCTCTAGGCCTAGCAGGTAAAACATCAGCCAAGGCCAGGCTGGTCTTACAAATTTACCAGCAATGTACCTGCCCCCTATGTCTCGGGCCTCCCCACACTCTCTAGCCCATAAGTCCATTTGTAAATGGTGGTAACCTTGTAAGTAGTATAGGCAGCCAATAGTGATGTGCAGGCCAACAAAAGCCAAATCCACCCAATCCCAACCTGAACCCTACACAACCCAGTGCATTGGCATTATATACCTGCACCCAACCTGCCCATCTCCAACATAACCAGAGAGGGAAGGCAGGTAGGTGCCTATATAGTTAAGCCAATGGTGGTAAGCCACTGGAGTACTTAGAGGTACAGCAGCACCGCGGGCAGCCCACACCTCACTAGTGCCCAAGGCAAAAACAACTTGGCCCAATGTCACCCCAGCCCATTCCCTCCCCTCTGTCAGTCAGCATGCCAGAATGGCAACTCACACACAACTGCACCCTAGGCACTAGTCTCTCCTCCCTGCCCCTAGTTCTAGCCCTGGCACTTGTTGGTGGTACCCTGCCAGTAATATCATACCACATACCGAAGATATAGGGTGGAACTATGACTTTCTATAGGGTGAAGTTCTGACTTTCTATAGGGTGGAGCTCTGACTTTCTATAGGGTGGAGCTATGACTTTCTATAGGGTGGAGCTATGACTTTCTATAGGGTGGAGCTATGACTTTCTATTGTGTGGAGCTATGACTTTCTATAGGGTGGAGCTATGACTTTATATAGGGTGGAGCTCTGACTTTCTATATGGTGGAGCTCTGACTTTCTATAGGGTGGAGCTCTGACTTTCTATAGGGTGGAGCTCTGACTTTCTATAGGGTGGAGCTCTGACTTTCTATAGGGTGGAGCTCTGACTTTCTATAGGGTGGAGCTCTGACTTTCTATAGGGTGAAGCTATGACTTTCTATAGGGTGGAGCTATGACTTTCTATAAGGTGGAGCTCTGACTTTCTATAGGGTGGAGCTCTGACTTTCTATAGGGTGGAGCTCTGACTTTCTATATGGTGGACCTCTGACTTTCTATAGGGTGGAGCTATGACTTTCTAATGCCAATCCCCAGTGCAGCAATGGCGTCAGGAAAGGACTCACCTCTGCAGGGAACTCCTCCCCGTCCAGCCGATGCTCGGACCCTGCCTGCTTAGCAGGGCTGCCCCAGTGCAGATGGAGCTGAGCAGCCTTGAATGTGTTAGGGAGCCCCCGGAGTGTCATGGAGGAGGGCAGAGAGAGTTCAACTGGAAAGAATCCACAATAAAAGAATTAGCTTGTTCTGAGCATGAAATTCTGCAACCGTGATCCCATGATTTGCTCACATAGACCCCTGTTATAGTCCCAATTAATATGTCTTACCATCAATAGTAATGTTTTATTTTCTGTCACACACTAGAGGATTTCATATAAAAAAAAAGTATATTATTTCTAGGTCAGTGGTTTAGTTTGCTCTGCACCAGCTTAGCTTTCTGATCTCTCACACTCTCTGGTAAATCAGTTAAAGGGAAACTATCCCCCCAGAATGAATACGTAACCAACAGACAGTTTATATTATATTAAGTGACCTATAAAAGAATCTCGCCAAACTGGAATATATATATCAGTAAATATTGCCCTTTTACATCCTTTCCCTTGAGCCGCCATTTAGTGATGGGCTGTGTGCTCCCTCAGAGATCAGCTGACAGGAAGTGATGCAGCTCTAACTGTAACAGGAAGTAGTGTGGGAGCAAAAGGCGGAACTCTGCCCATTCATTGGCTGATGGGGCCTAGCATGTATGTGTGCCTTGGCTTGTTTGTGTGCACTGTGAATCCTATGATCCCAGGGGGCGGCCCTTAGTACTTAAAATGGCAGTTTTCTATTTAGGATTACCCAATGGCACATACTACTAAAAAGTTTATTTTTATGAAAATTGTTTATTTAGATTAACTTTTAGTATGTTGTAGAATGGCCAATTCTAAGCAATTTTTCAATTGGTCTTTATTATTTATTTTGTACAGTTTTTGAATTATTTGCCTTCTTCTTCAGACTCTTTCCAGCTTTCAAATGGGGGTCACTGACCCCAAAAACGATTGCTCTGTGAGGCTACATTTTTATTATCATCGTTACTTTTTGTTACTTATCTTTCTGTTCAGTCCTTCTCCTATTCATATTCCAGTCTCTTATTGCAACTCTACCCTAGCAAGTCCCTAGTTGCTAAGGTAATTTTGACCATAGCAACCAGACAACCGCTAAAATTCCAACTTGGAGAGTAAAACAATTAGAAAACCACAAATAATAAAAAA
Source organism: Xenopus tropicalis (assembly GCF_000004195.4). Lineage (NCBI taxonomy): Eukaryota > Metazoa > Chordata > Amphibia > Anura > Pipidae > Xenopus > Xenopus tropicalis. The sequence continues at coordinate 133,380,756 of NC_030684.2, read as the reverse complement.
TGAAGACCAATTGCAAATTTTCTCAGAATATCATTCTCTACATCATACTAAAAGTTAACTCAAAGGTGAACAACCCCCTTAAGGCAACGTACCAATAGCCCATTGACCATTTTGAGATGATTTTTTTGTAGGCAAACAATATGTACAGTTAAATACATTTCCCAGTGGCATGTTGATATAAAGCTTTGGCATGTGGAATCCTGTGATGGGGGTAGCACAGACTGCAATCACTACCCCCTCCCCTTAGGCCTCTCTGATCCATTTGGGAACTTTCTGCCTCAATCGCTTCTCTTTTTATGTTGAGCCAATCGATTAGAAAAGAAAACGTAGATTCACATGTTTTTATTGTAGCCACTTATCTGTAGGGTGGGCTTTACCCATGATGCCCGGGGTTAACAGTGTGGCAGCATTACACATCCCCCCTCTTTTGTATATTGCACCCCCTTGTCCTTTCAACATCGAGCTTCCCATTTGTGTTCCCTCAGTGACCATTGTTTCCATAGAACCAGCTCTTTTGTAACAGCCTCTCTGTGGCCTTCGGCCAACAAATCATCGTCATCCTCTTCCTTGCCTGCCAGAGTCATGAAGGACCAGCATTTCACTCTTTTACTGTATCCACCCACATTTTTCTGATAACTCTATGGTGACCCCTCCAGCCATATAGTCTGCTGATGCAGGGACGTACCTAAAAGTTCCTGGAACTCAGGGCGTACTAATCACATTGTAATTTCCCCCCCCATAAACATACACGCGCATAGTTTCTACTACTGCCCAAGTCAGCAGATTCCACAGGTCTGTCACCCAAACAGAAAAGCTGTACAGAATAAATAAATCACATATTAAACGTATCTCTGTGGGGGAAGCCATTTCTTTAGGACTTTCTGACTTCCTGAGCAAAAACCTCACTTTAGAGCAGGAAGTGATAAAAGTATAGGCAATATTTGATCCCTTGGCTTTTATTTGGGTGCCCCCTAGTTTTGCTATAGAAGTTGTCAAAAATCATAATTATAGATGCACCAATGAGATTCTACTGACTAAAAACCTCATTATAAGTGCAAGAGAAGAGACCAATGAGAACACTGATTCCCAGCACTATGTCTGGTATCTTGCTGTTATCTTACATATAGAGATAATTATGTCATTTTTTCTTTTATTATATAACACAGGAATCAGACATGGGGATAAGGAAAGATTTGTTCAGTGCTGGGAAACTGTGTTTAATGCTCCCAACTCCAATTGCAGGAACAGAGAACAGGGAGCCAGATTTACACAGATCAGCAGGGATTCTTATTGGAGGAATTTTTGCATTTTAATGCAACAGCTGGCCCTGGAGCTTTGGGGAAAGTTTAGGAAAAGTTCTTTTGTGCAATATTGCTTTAAGAATACAAACCTGATGTTGCTGAACTACGGCACCCAGAACGCATTTGCCTTCATTATATGTTACATTATTCTGGGATTTGTAGTCCAGCAACAGCTGAGTAAAGTTTGGTTGAGTAGTGGGGTTTAGTAGCCATTTAAAACACATACAAGTTTGGAAAGGGTCTCCTCATCTAAAATGCTTTTCATGCAGTTATAAGCAGGGAACAGACAAAATATAAATGTTACAAAAATGTCAAATCCCTATACAATATATATATATATATATATATATATATATATATATATATATATATATATATATATATAGATGATAGATAGATAGATAGATAGATAGATAAAACAAAGGTGTAAAGGGCACATATTTAAAGTTTTAAAGTTAATGTAAAGGTAAACTTCCCCTTTAAACAATTCTGTAAAAAGGAAAAGAAAGGCTACAAGGTGCAGGCAGTTGTGGTTTGTACAGGCACTCCTGCACAGGCTGATGATTACACAGAATGATCATTATAGGTGTTTTCACGTGGCATTCAGTGGAAAGCCATATAACCTGTATGTATGTATTTATATCTTTATTTATAAAGCGCTACTTATGTACGCAGCGCTGTACAGTAACCTGCTTTTTTTCATAGGGAAGGTTGTAAGTACAGGGCCCCATTGAGGTAGCAAGCAGACAGTGGGTGGGGGGGTATGGGTCAGAAATCCCAGCTCTGTTTATCCTTCTAGAAAGTTATAAAATGAAAAGAAGAGATCTGATTGGTTGCTGCAGCTTAAGGTGCCCATACACCTTCAGATCCGCTCACTTGGGGATGTCGCCAAGCGAGCGGATCTTCTCCCGATATCGCCCACCTACGGGTGGGCAATATCGAGAGAATCTAGGCTAATTTGATAATTTGGCCCTGGGGCCAAACGATCGAATTATAATGACGGGTATAGGCAAAGTCGGTCCGGGGACCGCATCAACGAGTCAATGCGGTCCCCGATCCGACTAGATTTTTTAACCCGCCGGATTGATATCTGCCCGATTTCAGGCCAGATATCGGTCGGGCAGGCCCGTCGGTAGTGCCCATACACGGCCCGATTAGCTGCCGAATCGGTCTAAGGGACCAATATCGGCAGCTAGAATCGGCCTGTGTATGGGGACCTTTACTTCACTGGTAAAATTTAGCATTGATGTTAGTCCATCAGCCCTAGTGTATTTTCCTTTTTTGGGAGGGCAGTTGCAATTTCCATGGTAGGAATACATTGTAGAAGTGCCCCACAGTGGCCCCCCTGCAAAAAACAAACCTTCAGTGATGCCCGGCACAGAGTACACCCAGCCCTGACTTATCCCCGGGCCCACTCACCGATAAATCCCAGCCCGCTCTCCTACCCGAGAGCCAACATGGAGCAGAGATTTATATGCAGCAATGGAGGAAACAAACCCTGCGGTCCTGGGTTGTGTGGGGTAAGCTTCCTTCGATTGTTATGCCACTGGTGCCCCAGTGTTACTTCCTGCAGAGCACCATATGCAATAAAGCAAATCTGCAAAAAGACAGGTGTGAGGAATAGAGGTACCAACACCTTTATAAATGTGATGTATTTGGCCACCATTTTACACCTGCTGAATGTAAACGAGCCCCATTGTGTTTCCATTAGTTTCCATGGGGCCAATAAACGCATTGTAGTCCCTTTATTCAGGACACACACAAGCTCTGGCAGAACACATTCACTTTATTGCCCAATAAACAAAAGAGGAGCCTACGAACTCTAGAGACAATGAAAGGAAATGGGGCCTCATCACCTTCTGCACCCAAATCCAACACAGGGACATTGTTACTTGGGGTGAAAAAAAACCACATGTCTATCAAGGTTAGCCCTTCCGTTTAATCATTGTTTCAAATGGAAATACCCTTGACAAAGTGGTCAATAGGTTGTCCAGAAGGGTTGAATTTCCTGTATCTACAGTAGCCTATCAATAAATGATAGTGCCTATCAATAAAACGTTGTTCTGAGATATAGTTAAACAAAGATCAATTAATGGAAAATGTCATGTCAACATGCTGGTGAACTGCATGCTGGGTATTCCTACCTGAATGGCCGTTGTTGGTCAGAGTAAAAGGCTGGTTCCCAGGAGTGTTGTATCCTTCTGGTTCTATGGGTGGCAAGGACTCGTCATAAGATATATTGCTAGTCTGGATATTGATTGGTGATTGGGCAGTCCCTCCACAGTCAGGGTACGTGACTGGCCAGTTCTCCTGTCCATGGTGACCTGTGACCAAACATTATTATTAGCATCCCAACATGTTCCACAATGTAGATGGTAAAAGCCTTCAGTGCTGTTAAGGATTACATTTCGGATTTCCTCTTTGAACAGTGCTGCATGTTGTAGTATGAGCAGCAGGGAAGGGGTTAAGGGGATGCTATCATTGAAATAAAAAATTATTTGTTTTGCCTAAAAAAATGCTGAATTTGTTATAGCTGCTTTTCCGCTTACATACTTCCTGGTACACATGGGCCTATCTGCTTTCATTGAGTCATGTGATTTTAGCTCAGTATCACACAAAATGGCCTCCTTTCATATTTTTTTATTTCATTCTATCTCCTTCTAGTCATTAGGATATGTTTTCAAAAGTACCGTGTTTCCCCGAAAATAAGACACTGTCTTATATTTATTTTTTCTCAAGCAGACACACTAGGGCATATTTTCAGGGGATGTCTTATTTTTATTAAGTATAATACAACAATCTATATTTATTCAAATACAGTTAAGTCATCTTCTTCTGGAACATAACTCTCCAGACCCAGAATTCCATCCTGGATTTCTTGCAACTCCATTTCCTTTAGAACTATTTATTGGTGGGAGAAAGGAGTGATGCGGTTACCACCCGCGCATGTAGAACGGCTAGGAGAAAGGAGTGATGCGGTTACCCCCAGTGCATGTAGAACGGCTAGGAGAAAGGAGTGATGCAGTTACCCCCAGTGCATGTAGAACGGCTAGGAGAAAGGAGTGATGCGGTTACCCCCAGTCCATGTAGAACGGCTAGGAGAAAGGAGTGATGCGGTTACCACCAGTCCATGTAGAACGGCTAGGAGAAAGGAGTGATGCGGTTACCACCAGTCCATGTAGAACGGCTAGGAGAAAGGAGTGATGCAGTTACCACCCACGCTAGGAGAAAGGAGCTGTGGCAGATAAAAGGTATTCTAGTCTTCCTTACCGTTTCGTGCCGAAATGCATAGCGTGGCTAAGCAGATACGCTGCATAGCCACGCCCATCACTAGGTCTTATTATGGGGTAGGGCTTATATTTAACAAATGCATAGAAATCCTGCTAGGGCTTATTTTTTGGGTAGGTCTTATTTTCGGGGAAACACGGTACATTTATGTCCCATCTTAATCTCTAACGAAACATGACATAAGTTCAATTTGGGTGATATTTTTTGCCTTTAACATGGACAGCGTGTTTTCTTTGTACAGTCTTTAAATATATATATCCCAAAAAGTCACAGCAGGAACAGGTGAGAATGCCGTAGCTGCCTATTTATGCCTTTGGCAGGAGTATTTAAAGGTCAGCCAATACAGTGGCCCTTATGTCTAAAATCACTGACACTTCCAGTGTGACTGCAGGTTCATGCCCCATAGCTGGCATGGTTACAGCCGCTATTTCCCTCTGGTTCTTGGCTGTCTCTGGTAAAAAAAAAATATGCACAGAACTGGCCATTGCTCATGTTAATAAAAGCAAATATATCTACAAATATTTATATTTATACAGAAAAATAAATTTTGCATGTCCAAGATTTCAAGAAGCGAACCAGAATATACTACCTTCTGATTGGCTGGTATGGGTGATTTTTAAAACACACATTTTCCTAAGGATATTCTTCCCTGGTGATATTCTATGATTCCCATTTACACAAAGAGATTTGATGTCATGCTTTGACTGGTGGCCTCTACAAATGGCTGCTTGGTTCTCATATACAAACGTGCCTGCAGGAAAGAACATTCCTCGAGGCAGAGCTCAGGGCAGTACAATTTTGGGAATGTGGGAAGGCGAAACACCATTTGCATTTCAATGAGTCCCTTCTTTCACAGTGTTAATTTGCTTGCAGGAAAACAATCCCCCAAAGTACAAAGCAGTGAGAAGCGGGGCCCTCCGCCTGAATGGCCTCATCTAGCCTTTTCCCATTCAGAGACAGGCAGGTTCTGATGTAATGATACAGCTGGACCCGATGCTACGATCCATTTATATTACCCCATACCCTCCCCCTGCTTAGAAACCCAAATAAATACCAAGGGAACCCATGACATTGATGAATCGCAGTGAGAGATGTGGGGCCTATAGCTTTCTGTGTTTACAGAGGGTGATGGGGTCATGCCCTCAACCGAGCACTCAAGGGAGGCCCAACGGATCTAAAGAACTACATTTCTAAACAATAAAACCACCCTGCTTATAAAAATAACTTTAGTCAGGAATCTCCTGACTGACTACTGTTTCAAGTGATCCTCACTAGGCCAATAAAGTGCAACGTTTACCACTCTTTGGCAAAAAATGCATCAACACCTATTACAGGTATGGGACCTGTTATCCAGAATGCTCGGGACCTGGGGTTTTCCGGATAAGGGATCTTTCTGTATTTGGATCTCTTAAGTCTGCTAAAAATCATTTAAATATTGAATAAACCCAATAGGCTTGTATTGCCCCCAATAAGGGGTAATTATATCTTAGTTGGGATCAAGTACAGGTACTGTTTTATTATTACAGAGAAAAGGGAATCATTTAACCATTAAATAAACCCAATAGGACTGTTCTGCCCCCAATAAGGGGTAATTATATCTTAGTTGGGATCAAGTACAGGTACTGTTTTATTATTGCAGAGAAAAGGGAATCATTTAAACATGAAATAAACCCAATAGGACTGTTCTGCCCCCAATAAGGGGTAATTATATCTTAGTTGGGATCAAGTACAGGTACTGTTTTATTATTACAGAGAAAAGGGAATCATTTAAACATGAAATAAACCCAATAGGGCTGTTCTGCCCCCAATAAGGGGTAATTATATCTTAGTTGGGATCAAGTACAGGTACTGTTTTATTATTGCAGAGAAAAGAGAATCATTTAAACATGAAATAAACACAATAGGACTGTTCTGCCCCCAATAAGGGGTAATTATATCTTAGTTGGGATCAAGTACAGGTACTGTTTTATTATTGCAGAGAAAAGAGAATCATTTAACCATTAAATAAACCCAATAGGGCTGTTCTGCCCCCAATAAGGGGTAATTATATCTTAGTTGGGATCAAGTACAGGTACTGTTTTATTATTACAGAGAAAAGGGAATCATTTAACCATTAAATAAACCCAATAGGGCTGTTCTGTCCCCAATAAGGGGTAATTATATCTTAGTTGGGATCAAGTACAGGTACTGTTTTATTATTGCAGAGAAAAGGGAATCATTTAAACATGAAATAAACCCAATAGGACTGTTCTGCCCCCAATAAGGGGTAATTATATCTTAGTTGGGATCAAGTACAGGTACTGTTTTATTATTACAGAGAAAAGGGAATCATTTAACCATTAAATAAACCCAATAGGGCTGTTCTGCCCCAGTAAGGGGTAATTATATGTTAGTTGGGATCAAGTACAGGTACGGTTTTATTATTACAGAGAAAAGGGAATCATTTAACCATTAAATAAACCCAATAGGGCTGTTCTGCCCCCAATAAGGGGTAATTATATCTTAGTTGGGATCAAGTACAAGGTTCTGTTTTATTATTACAGAGAAAAAGGAAATCATAAAATTAGAATTATTTGCTTATAATGGAGTCTATGGGAGATGGCCTTTCCGTAATTCGGAACTTTCTGGATAACGGGTTTCCGGATAAGGGATCCTATACCTGTAGTGGGAGCAGTCATATTGCTTAAAAAGGCCCTGGTTTATTCTAAAACCAGTGATCTCCAACCTGTGGTTCACGTGTAATATGTTGCTTACTACACCCTGATGTTGCTCCCAGTGGCCTCAAAGAAGGTGCTCAATTTTAAATTCCTGGTTTGTGAAGGGAAAAATGGGTTATGTAGGAGCAGCGATGACTCTAGGCTATGCCGTGAGCTTCTGAAATACAGTTTATACAGTATACATATGATTAATATAATCAGAATATTACCTGCGTAGGTCCACTCTGAACCTGAAAAACAAAGAAATAAGAAATTACATCATTGCCTTAGAGATAATATCTGTACAAAGTTTCTATATAATATTAGTGGCAGCCATTTTCCTTTCCCGCCTTTTTCTTTCAGATCAGGCTAAAGCTTCCTAGACAGGAAGTGGCACTGTATCAAACAAAATGGCTTCTTCTGTGTCAGGATGAAGACACACTGAGTTACTAGTAGCAGCTACTTGTCATGAGTACTAAAGTAGACAATGCTGATCATTTACTGATAACTGTCTCTCTGTGTGTTTTAGCAGAGGCAATTCTCAGTATTGTCTATGGCAGGGGATTTTCTGGAGTTTAGTAGCCATGAAAAAGTAGCTGCTACTAGTAGTTCAGTGTGTCTTCACCCTAAACCAGAAAATGTAGAACAGATGTCAAGTGACAAGGGGAGCTAGAGAACAATATGTCTGATTCCTCTGGATCATTTCCAAATGTGTACACATTACGGCTGCATACTACACATCATCAGGATATTTCCCCTCACTATTTTAACCCTGTTTCTACCAAAATGGCCCCAAGTTTATGAAACCTGTCTAATAAACTGGCTTTAAAATGTTACATTTTTTAGCAATATAAAAGGGAAAGCTTCTATTTAAATAGGAAAAGGGGAGCTTTGTTACGGAACAAGGGTTGCTAGTCACACATAACCTATAGCAACCAATTAGGAGGTAAAATGCACTAGTCACCTGTACAAAGCTAATGGAATGCTGTGGGTTACCAAACCGTACTTATTGGCAATAACGGAGCACCAAAGCTTTGATTTTATGCAGATTGGCCTGATAATTTTTGGCTGTGCATCTTCCTGTATTTATTTAGGCTTTCCTTTCACTAATCCAGACATGGAAAAACAAATTAACATGGGCTACCTTCCAGTGCAATAAAAAGCCTGAGTGTATCCACTATATTAATGATAAACTTGCATTTCTGTTTTGATGGTGGGGTAGAAAGAAAAAAAACAAGTGATTCTTGACCTATCGACCCCCGTGTGTTTAGAAGTGGCTCGGCTCTGGTTAACTGGTACTAATGATGGGACAAAGGGTAACTAAGCTATTAAGCTGCACAGCAGAAAGAACAGGTAACGTATTTAGGGAGATTCTCCGGACAAATGCTGCTTTGTGAGATTTCTTATTAAATAGGAGGAGAATTATCCATCCCACCCAGGGGTGTAATTATCAAAGAAGCAGACCCTGGGACTGCTGGGGGGCCAGGTCTAGACTGGGGTTTAAAATAGGACCTGGCATTTCAAGTACACAGAGACCCACACAGCACCCAGCTGCCCAATACATGGCATCTTACTGCAGCCCCAGAATCCATAGATTGACAGTCTGGGCCTATGGGGGGTCCAGCCACCAATAAGCATCTCCAATACATGTTTATAAAAATACAGGAGGCCCTAAGGCTAATGCCAGATGTGGCGTTTTTACGCTGCGTATTTTCTAATCCTCTCGGTGGCTAAAAAACGCACAATATCGCCATCCGTAGAAATAACACACTATGCGTAAATACGCTAGAAAACGCGTTACCACGGACTTTTCATGCGTTTGCCGAAATACGCCGTTATTTGCACAGCAACCTATTCCTATGTATACACAAAGGCAGCGGCCAGACGTTGCGGAAATACGCAGCGTTTTTACTATTTCGCACTATTAGCACCATGGGAAACGGGATTTGCTACGTCACCAGTACTAGGCTGAAAAACGCCATAGTCAGGGGCTGTGTGGCTTGTGCGGCGTTTTTAGGCGGAGAAAATACGCAGTGTAAAAACGCCACATCTGGCATCAGCCTAAAATGTTACTTTAGTTAAGCCAATGTCTAGCCTCCTATTCCTCTCTTTCTGACCCCCTTCCCCCTTGAGTCTCAACCTCTAATTCCACAAATTGTTACCTATCCAATTATTCCATTGGAAAATCACTTTCGGCTAATTATATCTGGAAGGGAACCGCATAACCCAGAAAAAGATAAACCCCTCTCTCTCTCTGTGTCCCTTTTATTTAGATTGCGACTTAGTAGAAAAAGGCTTCTTTCCAACCCAGAATTTTCCCACACAAAACAAAAGGTCTTTTTCTTTAACAGAGCGCAGAGCGTGGATCCGCAGCCAAATGAGCACCCTTCGCTTTGATTAAAAAGAAACGTTTTCCCGGCCCTTTAATTCTTTCAGCTTGTCTAGAAATTCCAAGTTGATTTATTAATCCTTCTTATATTTAGTAAAGAAAATTCTGCATAGTCAGAATAACATTCTCGGGGTAGTTTGATGCTGGTTGTGGGTGTTAGATTTTAATAAACAATCTTATGTAATAGGTTACTACTACACACACTAGTGTAAACAGTACATCTTAAGCACATTGTTATTGGTTGTTATTGCTTTACCACTTTTTATGGCAGTCGAGGCCTTATTTCACCTCATATGTAAAGAAAATAAAATATGAAATAAATACCTTTAAGACAATTATACACATTAAGATTTCAGGTGTTTTCCTGCTGATGCTGTAGTCCAAATATGCTGGGCCAGAACACATTATTAGCTAAGAATTATCTAAGCATAAGATTTGGGGTGAGTGCTTATTTGTGCCCTGGGTACCCCTGGAACTATGGCAGGGTGACTGTTACCCCAATGTTTCTATATATCTGTAACCTTGTTATGAGCTAAGGGGGCCCAGCCTGAAGGCCAGTTAGGGGGGGATTTGGGGTGAGTGCTTATTTGTGCCCTCTGTACCCCTGGAACTATAGCGGGTGACTGTTACCCCAATGTTTCTATATATCTGTAACCTTGTTATGGGCTAAGGGGGCCCAGCCTGAAGGCCAGTTAGGGGGGATTTGGGTTGAGGGCTTATTGTGCCCTGGGTACCCCTGGAACTATAGCAGGGTGACTGTTACCCCAATGTTTCTATATATCTGTAACCTTGTTATGGGCTAAGGGGGCCCAGCCTGAAGGCCAGTTAGGGGGAGATTTGGGGTGAGTGCTTATTTGTGCCCTGGGTACCCCTGGAACTATAGCAGGGTGATTGTTACCCCAATGTTTCTATATATCTGTAACCTTGTTATGGGCTAAGGGGGCCCAGCCTGAAGGCCAGTTAGGGGGGGATTTGGGGTGAGTGCTTATAAGTGCCCTGGGTACCCCTGGAACTATAGCAGGGTGACTGTTACCCCAATGTTTCTATATATCTGTAACCTTGTTATGGGCTAAGGGGGCCCAGCCTGAAGGCCAGTTAGGGGGGGATTTGGGGTGAGTGCTTATAAGTGCCCTGGGTACCCCTGGAACTATAGCAGGGTGACTGTTACCCCAATGTTTCTATATATCTGTAACCTTGTTATGGGCTAAGGGGGCCCAGCCTGAAGGCCAGTTAGGGGGGGATTTGGGGTGAGTGCTTATTTGTGCCCTGGGTACCCCTGGAACTATAGCAGGGTGACTGTTACCCCAATGTTTCTATATATCTGTAACCTTGTTATGGGCTAAGGGGGCCCAGCCTGAAGGCCAGTTAGGGGGGGATTTGGGGTGAGTGCTTATTTGTGCCCTGGGTACCCCTGGAACTATAGCAGGGTGACTGTTACCCCAATGTTTCTATATATCTGTAACCTTGTTATGAGCTAAGGGGGCAGTTCGTGCTGGTGGTGTGGACACAAAGTCAAGAAATGATTGCAAACAGTTTGAGTAAAAAGGGACTAAAGACATTTAACTTCTTTCCAAAAAGTATAGGGCACAAATTTGACATTGTAATTATATTAGCATTTCCCATAACACAATTTCCATAGTGGAAAAAAATAATTGAATAAATGCAAAAAAGATCCCTGAGCTTAGAAGCTTGCAGTCATTTAGAAGTTGAATGTTAATACAGCAATAGCAGCACCTGCAAATGTTAGTGCGCAGATAACTTAGCTGCACTGCCATACCAATCGGGGACAGAAAAAGAATTCTGTGTAACAGATATAAAAATCATTGCTATTTGCTTTCAGATTTTGTGTTTCTGGGAAAAATTCCGGCGCACTCACCTCTAACCGTGACATGGGATATGCTGAGGATGAGAAGGGAAAGGCACAGCATCCTGGCTAGCAGGCAGGTAGTGGGGACAGACATATCCTGTGCTGATTCAGTAGCCAAAAGGGGAGAAGGTCCCGGGTGTCCCTCTCTCTATAGCCGGTGCAGTGTCCGGGCTCCCAGCTTCTCTGCACAAGTTTGGTCCAGCAGATCTCTCTCTGCCTCTGCAGTCTGCTCATGAGCTTGCAACTGCTCGCTGCCTTATAAATAGGTCTGTAGGCCTCCTACTGGCCGCTCAGCTTCCAATCCGCAATGTCACAGGCAGCAGCAATATCACTATCAGTGCTATTTGTGTATTCCAGCCCGAGATTTGTGCCCCCCTCCCAGGCACACACTGCACGCAATCTCCATATCAATCCCCCAACAAGGAGCCATTCACATACAAGGAGGGGGCCCACTTTCACATTTCCTTCTCTGTTTATTTTTCATTCCTTATTTCTCATTTCATTTCATTATGACATCTAATAGTTCTAAGATTTACAAAAAAAAAAACCATTTTGGCCAAATAGTGTCCCTTTCTCCTCTTTCTCTCATTTAGGGCTCTGGCACACGGGGAGATTAGTCGCCCGTGACAAATCTCCCTGTTCGCGGGCGACTAATCTCCGTCGATTTGCCAAAATCGCGCCGCCACGTGTGCCATCCCACTGTGGGACTTACATTTTTGCCAGTGGGATGGCAACTAATGGCAACTCGGGGAGATTAGTCGCCCGCGAACAGGGAGATTTGTCACGGGCGACTAATCTCCCTGTGTGCCAGAGCCCTTAGGGTGAAGACACATGGAGCTACTTAGTAGCAGCTACTTTTTGAGACTATTAAACGCCAGAAAATCCCCTGCCATAGACATTACTGAGAATTGCCTCTGCTAAAACACACGTAGAGACAATTATCAGTAAATGATCAGCATTGTCTATTTTAGTAGCCGTGACAAGTAGCTGCTACTAGTAGCGCTGTGTGTCTTCACCCTTAAGCTGGCCATACATGTTAGGGCTCTGGCACACGGGGAGATTAGTCGCCCGCGACAAAACTCCCTGTTCGCGGGCGACTAATCTCCCCGAGTTGCCTTCACCTGCCATCCCACCGGCGACAATGTAAGTCACCGGTGGGATGGCACACGCGGCGGCGCAATTTAAGCCCTTAAGATTTTTAAAAGATCTTTTAGTTATCGTAGGACCAAGCTCATCCCTTAAGATTTTTAAAAGATCTTTTAGTTATCGTAGGACCAAGCTCATCCTAAAACGATAGTTTAAAAGTGTCCATCAACAAAAACAACCATTTCAGGGGATATTGTTTATTTAAACTACCTGCTTGGTCCTGCAAACAATTGGACAGTAGGCAAATGTCGAACGACAAAAATTTTCAAACCCACCCAATTTTCTCTAGATTTGAGATCGTTAGGTGCCCACTAACCTAACGAAAATTTGACAGATTTGTCAGATAGCACTATAATTGGTCATTAGGGAGAGGAAAATCTTAACGTGTATGGCCAGCTTTATGTGAATCTCTTTCTATCCAATATGTTGTGTTTTCAGTAAATTTCAACTTTGACCATTTTAGATGATTTCAACCTTTTTCTTAACAGAATTTTGCCATAAAATCTGTCAAATATATTCTGTGTTCCAGCTCTGCCCAAAACATTATGAGATCTGTTATCAGATATATAATTATTATTATTAACATTTATTTATAAAGCGCCAACATATCCCGCAGCGCTGTACAATAAGTGGGTTCCATACATTGGACATACAGAGTAACATATAAAGCAATCAGTAACCGATACAAGAGGGGAAGAGAGCCCTGCCCAAATACAATCATATTACTGGTCATGGGACAGAATTTACTAAATGAAGGAAGAGGAGGAAATTCCAATACTTTTATTACAGATCCATCTGGCTTCATCTCTTTTATATTCTTTATACCCATTTTAAGAGGCAAACAAAATTAGTGTTAATAAATCCTTTATTGTAACATCTATATCACATTGTGCCCTTTAACAAGCCTGTATGAATCCCCTCATTCAGTTATACAGTGGTGTTCTCTTCTCTGTGTAGGATGCCAGTCAGTACAGGCACTTTCACAACTGAGTAGGAAAATCTATTTGCAGCATCTGATTGCCAGGAAATTTGATAAGTAAAAGTCTACAGACCTTTGAGAAGGGACTGGGGCTGTGGGATAGCAGGTATAGTAGGGAGAGATGGTGCCTATAGTAGCAGTGGGATAATAGCCTCTGGGAAGGGACTGGGGCTGTGGGATTGCAGGTATAGTAGGGAGAGATGGTGCCTATAGTAGCAGTGGGGGGATAATAGCCTCTGGGAAGGGACTGTGGCTGTGGGATAGCAGGTATAGTAGGGAGAGATGGTGCTTATAGTAGCAGTGGGGGGATAATAGCCTCTGGGAAGGGACTGGGGCTGTGGGATAGCAGGTATAGTAGGGAGAGATGGTGCCTATAGTAGCAGTGGGATAATAGCCTCTGGGAAGGGACTGGGGCTGTGGGATAGCAGGTATAGTAGGGAGAGATGGTGCCTATAGTAGCAGTGGGGGGATAATAGCCTCTGGGAAGGGACTGTGGCTGTGGGATAGCAGGTATAGTAGGGAGAGATGGTGCCTATAGTAGCAGTGGGGGGATAATAGCCTCTGGGAAGGGACTGTGGCTGTGGGATAGCAGGTATAGTAGGGAGAGATGGTGCCTATAGTAGCAGTGGGGGGATAATAGCCTCTGGGAAGGGACTGGGACTGTGGGATAGCAGGTATAGTAGGGAGAGATGGTGCCTATAGTAGCAGTGGGGGGATAATAGCCTCTGGGAAGGGACTGGGGCTGTGGGATAGCAGGTATAGTAGGGAGAGATGGTGCCTATAGTAGCAGTGGGGGGATAATAGCCTCTGGGAAGGGACTGGGGCTGTGGGATAGCAGGTATAGTAGGGAGAGATGGTGCCTATAGTAGCAGTGGGGGGAAAATAGCCTCTGGGAAGGGACTGGGGCTGTGGGATAGCAGGTATAGTACGGAGAGATGGTGCCTATAGTAGCAGTGGGGGGATAATAGCCTCTGGGAAGGGACTGGGGCTGTGGGATTGCAGGTATAGTAGGGAGAGATGGTGCCTATAGTAGCAGTGGGGGGATAATAGCCTCTGGGAAGGGACTGGGGCTGTGGGATAGCAGGTATAGTAGGGAGAGATGGTGCCTATAGTAGCAGTGGGATAATAGCCTCTGGGAAGGGACTGGGGCTGTGGGATAGCAGGTATAGTAGGGAGAGATGGTGCCTATAGTAGCAGTGGGGGGATAATAGCCTCTGGGAAGGGACTGGGGCTGTGGGATAGCAGGTATAGTAGGGAGAGATGGTGCCTATAGTAGCAGTGGGGGGATAATAGCCTCTGGGAAGGGACTGGGGCTGTGGGATAGCAGGTATAGTAGGGAGAGATGGTGCCTATAGTAGCAGTGGGGGGATAATAGCCTCTGGGAAGGGACTGGGGCTGTGGGATAGCAGGTATAGTAGGGAGAGATGGTGCCTATAGTAGCAGTGGGGGGATAATAGCCTCTGGGAAGGGACTGGGCTGTGGGATAGCAGGTATAGTAGGGAGAGATGGTGCCTATAGTAGCAGTGGGGGGATAATAGCCTCTGGGAAGGGACTGGGGCTGTGGGATAGCAGGTATAGTAGGGAGAGATGGTGCCTATAGTAGCAGTGGGGGGATAATAGCCTCTGGGAAGGGACTGGGGCTGTGGGATAGCAGGTATAGTAGGGAGAGATGGTGCCTATAGTAGCAGTGGGGGGATAATAGCCTCTGGGAAGGGACTGGGGCTGTGGGATAGCAGGTATAGTAGGGAGAGATGGTGCCTATAGTAGCAGTGGGGGGATAATAGCCTCTGGGAAGGGACTGGGGCTGTGGGACACAGCAGAGTAAGAAGGCAGCAGGAGAAGCCCTTTACAGTAGTGTTTGCTAGGCTGCAGTGCTACAGTTATTAGAGTACCACTCCTCACTCACAGACACAAACAATATAAATAGCAGGGCCTATAAAGTCTGTTAGTGAGTGAGGTTAGAATGTACCTACAGTTATTAGGGTTTAGACTGAACACAGCTGATAAAACCTGTCTCCCCAGCCCCCACAGTGCTGTGGAATGGGGCATGTGAAGGGCAAGTCTCTAAATAGAGCCATCTTGCCTCAGACTGGTACCTATGGCTCAGCTACAGAAAGCTCTGCCGCTCAGTCAGGGATAAGGATACTATTCAGGGAAACAGATATCACTCGCCCAAAATATATCATCCTGTGGGAACCTGAATGTACTCACAACAACAGGTTAGAATATGGTGCTGTCTGTGGGATACAGGTTCACAGCAATGAATTGATATTAGGAAGATTGTATGGGATAGGATCTGTGCCACTGTGACAGAATGCTCTGTTATACAGATAGCTAGAATCTCAGCCATAAAGCAGGGCAGGGCTGCTGCTTACAATGGGGGGGGATCAGATAGGATCTGTGCCACTGTGACAGAATGCTCTGTTATACAGATAGCTAGAATCTCAGCCATAAAGCAGGGCAGGACTGCTGCTTACAATGGGGGGATCAGATAGGATCTGTGCCACTGTGACAGAATGCTCTGTTATACAGATAGCTAGATTCTCAGCCATAAAGCAGGGCAGGACTGCTGCTTACAATGGGGGGATCAGATAGGATCTGTGCCACTGTGACAGAATGCTCTGTTATACAGATAGCTAGAATCTCAGCCATAAAGCAGGGCAGGACTGCTGCTTACAATGGGGGGATCAGATAGGATCGGTGCCACTGTGACAGAATGCTCTGTTATACAGATAGCTAGAATCTCAGCCATAAAGCAGGGCAGGACTGCTGCTTACAATGGGGGGGGGTCAGATAGGATCTGTGCCACTGTGACAGAATGCTCTGTTATACAGATAGCTAGAATCTCAGCCATAAAGCAGGGCAGGACTGCTGCTTACAATGGGGGGGGGGGGTCAGATAGGATCTGTGCCACTGTGACAGAATGCTCTGTTATACAGATAGCTAGAATCTCAGCCATAAAGCAGGGCAGGACTGCTGCTTACAATGGGGGGATCAGATAGGATCTGTGCCACTGTGACAGAATGCTCTGTTATACAGATAGCTAGAATCTCAGCCATAAAGCAGGGCAGGACTGCTGCTTACAATGGGGGGGATCAGATAGGATCTGTGCCACTGTGACAGACTGCTTTGTTATTTTTTAATTTATTTATTAAATTATTTATTTAGAAATTTGAATGGGAGTGAAACTCAAGTTACAAACAATAACTATCTCCATTTAAACCAGCAGAATAATAATGAAATGGCTTTTACTTTGTCTCCAGGGGGTTAGACTAACAGGGTTCTGTTTAGGATTAGTGGGGGGGTAGGGGCCTAGCTCTAGTAACAATAAAGGACACATAATAGAATAGCATTAGCTAAATACAGAGCTGGGATGATTTATTGAGAAATAAGGAAACACCTTGATTTAAAGGGATATGTTTGGATCAGAGAGTATGCACAGAGACCCTGGGGTTAGTTTAGGGGTCAAAGAGTACAACTGCAGCTGTCAGCTAAACAAATAGCCCTAGAGAGTTTAACTATAACTCTCAGTATGGCCAGTCCCACTCCATCAGAGCCGCACTGCAGCACCTTCCTAATGAGTGGGTTCCCTGCTCTGTTTAGCAGATCAACACTGTCATTACCCCACAGCCTGTGACCACTGTAAATCTAATAAACTGACTAGAAACGCCAGTCAATGACAATGAGCAATGGGAAATAAGCTGTTTCTAACAGATCATAAAATATTCTGGTATTTACCCTGAGAAATATCAGGGATTTTTTCTTCCTCTATAAATACCATAAAGTGGCTCTGAAATGACCTAAATGGACTTTGCTCTCTTTTCCAATAAACCAGCAAGCAAGCAATTATTGCTAAATGACTCAAATACTTACAGCAAATGACTTATTGACAGAAAACAATAGTAACTTTTAATGGCCCAATAGGCATCCCAGCCCACTTCCTGCTTAAGGGGTAACAATAATGCCCCCCTACACCCCCGATACTGAGATAGTGAGAGGTCCTGCTGATTGTTCCTGGGGGGGGGATGGAATAAGGTGGGAAAGGGGAAAGTTATTCAACATATATGACTCATGGCCACGGGGAGATTAGTTGCCCAATTTCAGGTTGCCCTATTGCCCCATGAAATAGCTGTGGTACATCCCACACAAGTTCACAAGTTAAAGGAAACCTATACTCCCAAACAATGTAGGTCTTGTACTAATGGCCACCCCCAGGGATCATAGGAGTCACAGTGCACACAAACAAGCCAAGGCACACATACATGCTAGGCCCCATCAGCCAATGAATGGGCAGAGTTCTGCCTTTTGCTCCCACACTACTTCCTGTTACAGTTAGAGCTGCATCACTTCCTGTCAGCTGATCTCTGAGGGAGCACACAGTCCATCACTAAATGGTCTGTTGGTTAAATATTCATTCTAGGGGTATAGTTTTCCTTTAAGCATGCCATATACAGATTATTTGGTGAAATAGCCAATCATTGACCAACCCTGTGCTATCTATTAAAGTACATTTGGGGCAAAGTGGAGGACACAACTCCCGCCGCAGCTGAAAGAACACTATCGTGCTTTCTCTTTATACAAGCCAAGAGATTAATAACTCTTAAATGGAAATCAGAACAACCCCCCCCCCAAAAAGACAATGGACTGACCTAATTAACAGCTCTGTCCCCCTATACAACCTGACATACCTAAGCAGAGGATGTCCCCAAAAATTCGGCAAAGTGTGGACCCCTTGGCTAACTGAACACTTACCTGCATTACTACCATAAATGAGAGTCAGCCCCGTCCCTCACTCCTACATCCCCCTCCTGCCTCCCCATTCCCTTCTCCCCGGGAAACAACAGTACACACCATAAATTGGGAAAGAGTTTTTTGTACAAATATTTGTTAGTAACAATGTACAGTTGTCTATACATTTATCTATGCAAAGGCATTTCATTTATATAACGAGGCAATGTATAAGAACTGAACGCCTGCACTGATCTTCTAAACAAAGATGTCATTATCCAGACTAACTGTAATATACAAAATGACATGTTGTTCTTTCTTTTCTTCTTTACTCTTTCCCTTTATCTTTCTTTCTCTTTTTCCTTTCTATGTTAAATAAAACTCAATAAAAACAACATTTGGGGCATGCAGGCCCATCAGACGGTCCTAATCCAAGTGAATTCTCAAGCCTGCCTGATAGATATCTGCATGATCTCTGGACAAATATCGACTGGCAATGCATCATTCAAGCCCCATACATGGGCCAAAAAGCTGCTCATTTGGACTGAAATGACCAAGTTGGTCATTGTCACCTTTGCTTCAGTTTCAGTGAATAGGTATTATCTATCCACGTCCAATCATGTTGAATAAAAGTAATGGCAGCAGATTGCTCTCTCTAAAAATTATGGCCCCCGGCCCTCCAGCAGAAATAATTTTCAGACACCCTCTGCCCTGTCTGTGCACTTAGTGGTGAACACACCCCGTCAGCCTTTGATAATTCTTATTATCCTCATTCCTCCAGGCTCCCCTACAGTTATAGGAGAAAATGCTTGAAAATAATGAAAAAAAGGGTCATAAAACATAGAAAGTGTGTGAGTGTCTTAGGATTCAAGTGAGAAGTTACTTAAATACAGTCCATTGTTGTACAATACAGAACCCCTGTTTAGAAACCCTACTGGCCCACTGTACTGCCCTGTGCTACCTGTATATTGTGAGAGGTGGGAACAGAGGTAGGAAACCCAAACTTAAAAAAAATTTAGGTGCGAGGTCAGAATGATGACAATAAACAACAACAAAGAAGAAACTGGGTTTCCGACAATGCAGATGTGGGATATAAGACTACATGAAAGTACGTTGGAGGGGGCAACATAATAATTGTAATAATTGGTAATTGAAAATAATAAAAAAAGTTTACTCTAACAATTCCTCTGTTTCTGGTTGCTGGGGTCACTGTCCCTAGCTACTAAGAGCATTTCACTTTTGATCCCTCAGATCAATGTATTGACAGACCATAAAGTCTGACCTTCCCAGGATGCTGGGATCCATTTATATACAAAACATATAAAAGTAGATCCATATCACATTGCCTGGCTGCCAAATGCAGGCAGAAAAAAGCAGCTCATACACTTTGTGTGCCCTAAATGAAGTTGGTAGACTGGCATTGGTCCTGTAGAAATCCCTTTAGCATTTGGCCTATGGAACATGTAGGATCTGCCCTGCCAGTGTATTTCCAGAGCCCATGCTGTAGCAGGTTGGGAGGGTTTGGTCGCAGGTGGTCCATACTCTGCCCACAGTCACGGCCCCCATGATATCAGCATGCTCCATGCTATTATCATTCTGTCAGCTGTTGCTTATTTATATAATGTGCCTGATATGCCTCGCCTCCTCCAATAATGTCATAGAGGGGTGGGGAAGGTGCGGGAATATAAGTAATGGCACCGGGTAGGTTGAGAGAGACTAGGTAGGGTCGGCCCAAAATCACTTGACTCTTGACTTATCACTACCATACTGCTTGCTATTGACTTGAATGGCAAATGTTTGACCTATAGAATCCAATGGCCAGAGGGATAGGGTCCATTAGAGTTTAAACGTCTGATCCCGAGATCAAATTGTAATAAATCTGCCCCCTGTGGTCTCACTGCTATTATTATTACTGGATCTCTTCCTACATTTCAGCAATTATTCATTCCGACCTTCAGGCAAAAGCTTGGAAGATAAATTAGCTTTTTCATTAGCGTTTCAAACTTAGTATTAAAAAATAATATGATGTCGGGACACAAAAGTAGGTCAGAGACATGAACAGAGAATCAGAATGGGGGAACCATAGGGTGGACTAGAAAAGGTAGGGGTTCCACTAATATATTCTATCAATTACTATACATATTAGGGTGAGATTTGGGGTGAGTGCTTATTTGTGCCCTGGGTACCCCTGGAACTATAGCAGGGTGACTGTTACCCCAATGTTTCTATATATCTGTAACTTTGTTATGGGCTAAGGGGGCCCAGCCTGAAGGCCAGTTAGGGGGGGATTTGGGGTGAGTGCTTATTTGTGCCCTGGGTACCCCTGGAACTATAGCAGGGTGACCGTTACCCCAATGCTTCTATATATCTGTAACCTTGTTATGGGCTAAGGGGGCCCAGCCTGAAGGCCAGTTAGGGGGGGATTTGGGGTGAGTGCTTATTTGTGCCCTGGGTACCCCTGGAACTATAGCAGGGTGACTGTTACCCCAATGTTTCTATATATATATATATATATATATATATATCTGTAGACTAAAATGTAATCAATATAAGCCCATTTCATCCAGTTACAAGATACACTTTCTAAATCTTACTCATATGTGTTGGGTAACAAGTTAACAACATAATAAAGTCTACCAGTCAGCTTTACAGTATAAGTGCCTGTTTATAGACAAAACACTATTTGTTAGCCATTTGCCCTAAGAATGGTTTATTACTTAGAAAATAAATGTAGTTGTGTTTAGTAAATCTCGAAATGTGCTTTCCCCACACAATGACTGCAGTTTATAGGCAAATAGGTGCAGGTCGCAGATTGAGAGGGTAGGACTCATCAGTAAGGCAAGATGGAGAGGGTAGGACTCATCAGTAAGGCAAGATGGAGAGGGTAGGACTCATCAGTAAGGCAAGATGGAGAAGGTAGGACTCATCAGTAAGGCAAGATGGAGAGGGTAGGACTCATCAGTAAGGCAAGATTGAGAGGGTAGGACTCATCAGTAAGGCAAGATGGAGAGGGTAGGACTCATCAGTAAGGCAAGATGGAGAGGGTAGGACTCATCAGTAAGGCAAGATGGAGAGGGTAGGACTCATCAGTAAGGTAAGATGGAGAGGGTAGGACTCATCAGTAAGGCAAGATGGAGAGGGTAGGACTCATCAGTAAGGCAAGATGGAGAGGGTAGGACTCATCAGTAAGGCAAGATGGAGAGGGTAGGACTCATCAGTAGGACAAGATGGAGAGGGTAGGATAAGGCGGCAGTTTATAGGCAAATAGGTGCAGGTCGCAGATTGAGAGGGTAGGACTCATCAGTAAGGCAAGATGGAGAGGGTAGGACTCATCAGTAAGGCAAGATGGAGAGGGTAGGACTCATCAGTAAGGTAAGATGGAGAGGGTAGGACTCATCAGTAAGGCAAGATGGAGAGGGTAGGACTCATCAGTAAGGCAAGATGGAGAGGGTAGGACTCATCAGTAAGGCAAGATGGAGAGGGTAGGACTCATCAGTAGGACAAGATGGAGAGGGTAGGATAAGGCGGCAGCAGTAACATTTGATATTATTGTTGACTAACCTCTAGCACTCCAGCTGACTGAACTACAACTTCCAGCATCCCCAATAAGCTAAAGGAAGTATATGCATAGTGAATGGGCCCTTGGGCACCCCTCTTAATGTCTGGCTAAAGAGGAAAAAAGAGATAACATGATGGGGCATTAATTTTACCATTGGCCTATCAAGAAGTAGAGCGGAAATCAAAAGACCTTTCTCTGGAACCTGTTAGCTTCCTAGATTAATGGCCAAGTCAACCCACAACTCCAACCCTAACTTCCATATAGATGTGCTCTTCCCTGTACCCTCAACTGCAAAGGTTCTCCACCAGGGGCGTAGCATGACTTGCACAGGCCCCCACCCACAACCATGAGCCTGGACCCCCTGTGTACATGTAGGTGCAGTTAGTATGGTGGGAGTAGGGGGAAGGAGGACCCCCTCTGTCTCTTCACACCCTTCCTCCACAATGATAGTTCAACGCTGGTTCATATGGACCAACAACAGCCAGATGGATGATAGAGTGTCTTTTGGGGTTAGGCAGCTTGCTTTCAGCTATGGCACCCCCTTAATGCCAATATCCACTAGAGGAAATGCACATACATTTCTCACAAGGCACTGCCATATATATAGATAGCTAGAAAGGCAGCAATTCCCAGCACCTCTATAATAAATCAATCAATATTCTTTTGCAAGATATAGGTATCTGCAGCCAAACCATCAATATTTGCACCAGGGGCATGGGGCAAGATTATCCTGAGTAATAAGCTGGGGGGGTACTGATGTGGGGAGCTGCAGTGTTATAACTCCCCCTGTGAATATGTGCAGCAGTTAAACGTGGGGCAGCAAGTTACAGCACTGCCCTCTAGTGCCCATTTATCAATAAGACAGCTTCTTTCTATAGGGACTGCTTCATATGTAACTCACAGCTGTGCCAGTAACCGAAATAGAAGTACTGCTGCCTGGTGTTTCTGCAATTGTAAAGCACATTACATGCAGGGATCTGAAGGTTAGTAAATGATAAGGCATTTTAGGAGATTTGTCACCCACATGTAAGGGGTGAAATATTTTTTATTGGAATTTTGAAAAGTTAGGCAATATTCAGTTCAGCCAGCAGGTGGCACTAACCTGTTAGGTTGGGATATAGGGGGATTCCCCAGCCAGAGACTATATGAGGAAGCAGGGTCAGACTTAGGGGTGCAGGGCGCACTGGAGCTTCTGCAATGGGGCCCTACACACCCCTATGGACCCCTGCCATGGCTTCCGCACCCCGGGGACCCCTCCACCCACCTGACCCCCTCCCCCGTGTGTTCTTACCTTAGGTGCATTGGGAAATCTGCGTGCTGGCGGGGATTGGGTCTGGGCCAGCCAAGTCCAGCCCTGTTAGGAAGTCAGAGGCCAAGAACTTAGTCTTTGGCCTAAGATCATCAGTAGGCAGGACAGCTCCATATCATAAGGAATATAATGATCCAGTCTTGGGTTGTTTGTTTTTTTGTCCTGAATTCCTATTTACAGCAAATAATAAGATGAAATAGGGTCTCAAAAAGACAAAAAGAACAAGGGATTGATCAATGCACATTCACTGGTACCCTGTTTCATAAGTAAATTGTCTGTTAGTTTCATGCTAGTGCATACAGTATATTGACAAAAAACAGGGGTTTTTAGTTACAAAATTATGACCATAAGATTGGTAAGCCCCCATACCACGTCAAGGTAAACCCCGTATGGTGGTCCTATCTATTAACCTCTGGTCATATTTTTCAAAGGCCGGCACTCCCGTGCACTATTGCCATTCTTGAGTTGGGGGCTGGTGTGAATCAGGGGGCTTAGTCACTCCCATGCCTTCAGCTTTTATAGAGAGATTGCCTGGTTCTACAGGCTTAATCCTCCCCCGCTTGCGGCTTGTAAAGGAGAAGACTGCCCATTAACCAACACCCATTCTTTTTAAAGGCATAAGACCACCATTAAAGGGACGGGTGTGGGGGTGCTGAACCCACATGGAAGTTTGGCCATTCTTCCTGCAGAATTAAATCTGCTAAATACATAAATACACAAAAAGAGGTGGCTTACCAATCTTATGATCATAATTTTGTAACTAAAAACCCATTTTTTGTCAATATACTGTATGCACTAGCATGAAACTAACAGACAATTTACTTATGAAACAGGGAACCAGGGAATGTGCATTGATCAATCCCTTTTTCTTTTTGTATGTTTGTAGTTAATTTGGCCAGATCAGTTGCACTTCCATTGTATTTGTATACTTTATTTAGCCTTGGAGTGCTCCCACAACCTCTTTTTGTGCCTTTTTTAGGGTCTCAAAAAGGCCTGGAGTTAGGGTTGCCACCTTTTTCTTTGACTAATACTGGCCTTTGGGTTGTGGGTGGGGTGTAATGTTACTTGGGGCAGGGCTATGGTGTAAGGGGCGGGGAAATGGGCGGACTGAGTGGAGGAAAGTTGGATGGAGCCTGTAAATGGGAGGGGAAATGGGCGGGCTGAGTGGGGGAAAGTTGGATG
This sequence comes from Xenopus tropicalis, assembly GCF_000004195.4. Classification (NCBI taxonomy): domain Eukaryota; kingdom Metazoa; phylum Chordata; class Amphibia; order Anura; family Pipidae; genus Xenopus; species Xenopus tropicalis. The sequence goes on along the minus strand of NC_030684.2, from coordinate 133,356,312 downwards.
GGGCCTGTAAATGGGAGGGGAAATGGGCGGACTGAGTGGGGGAAAGTTGGATGGGGCCTGTAAATGGGAGGGGAAATGGGCGGACTGAGTGGGGGAAAGTTGGATGGGGCCTGTAAATGGGAGGGGAAATGGGCGGGCTGAGTGGGGGAAAGTTGGATGGGGCCTGTAAATGGGAGGGGAAATGGGCGGACTGAGTGGAGGAAAGTTGGATGGGGCCTGTAAATGGGAGGGGAAATGGGCAGGCTGAGTGGGGGAAAGTTGGATGGGGCCTGTAAATGGGAGGGGAAATGGGCAGGCTGAGTGGGGGAAAGTTGGATGGGGCCTGTAAATAGGAGGGGAAATGGGCGGACTGAGTGGGGGAAAGTTGGATGGGGCCTGTAAATGGGAGGGGAAATGGGCGGACTGAGTGGGGGAAAGTTGGATGGGGCCTGTAAATGGGAGGGGAAATGGGCGGGCTGAGTGGGGGAAAGTTGGATGGGGCCTGTAAATGGGAGGGGAAATGGGCAGGCTGAGTGGGGGAAAGTTGGATGGGGCCTGTAAATGGGAGGGGAAATGGGCGGGCTGAGTGGGGGAAAGTTGGATGGGGCCTGTAAATGGGAGGGGAAATGGGCGGGCTGAGTGGGGGAAGTTGGATGGGGCCTGTAAATGGGAGGGGAAATGGGCAGGCTGAGTGGGGGAAAGTTGGATGGGGCCTGTAAATGGGAGGGGAAATGGGCGGACTGAGTGGGGGAAAGTTGGATGGGGCCTGTAAATGGGAGGGGAAATGGGCGGACTGAGTGGGGGAAAGTTGGATGGGGCCTGTAAATGGGAGGGGAAATGGGCGGGCTGAGTGGGGGAAAGTTGGATGGGGCCTGTAAATGGGAGGGGAAATGGGCGGGCTGAGTGGGGGAAAGTTGGATGGGGCCTGTAAATAGGAGGGGAAAAGGGCGGACTGAGCGGGTTACAGGCGGAGCAGAGGTTATAAACAGTAATTGGCAGGGGAGAGGGTCAGGGAATGGAAGGATTTATAGGCCATTACAAATTAAAAGGCAAGTATATTGCTGGTAAATTTGTAATACCAGTGCCGGTCCTAGCTGGTAATTTACCAGCTAGGCCAGTCTAATATCGGGCAGGTGGCAAACCTCTCCCTCTTGACTTGGGGTTGGCTGACAGCTAGGCAGAAGACCACAGAGCCAGACCAGCTGGGACGCTGTACCCTGTTAGAGCTAAAGCGTGAATTAAAAGATTGGTATAAATTCACTCTAGAGTGAGATATAGAGAGGTTAGCTAGCAAGGATAGTCTATTGTCCCGACGTGGCGTCAGTGTTTTGTGGTAGAACCCCGCGGTGAGTGTGCGCCAGTTAGGGAATTGGAGTATTCAGGATTAGGTTAGTGAATCCCAGGGGAGCTGTAGGCCCAGGATCCTGGGGGGCCCTGGTGATTACTGTGATTTCTATAACGGAGTCTGTCTTATAAGGCTCCGGGCTGTATCCTGCCGAACCAGTGAGAAGCAATTCTGCCTTGGTTCATCATATTACTTTGTGAAATGTCTTCTTATGTCTACTAGAGGCCCAATCCCCATTCCTGTGATGGACGCCTGGGGGTTCATGGGCAGCCCTGTTACAGGTAGCGCAGATTTCCCTCAAGTGACAATTCTCATTGTGTGACTTGAACTGATAGGAAGCTTCTTGCACTTTTGCTTTTGTTTTCAAGCACTTTTTCGTGAGAGGGCGGAGCATTACTTTTTGAAAGGTCCTAGAACTATGCAACGCTCATACCACTGGGTGCTACTTCCTGTCTTTGGACCAGTCTGTGGCCTCTAATTGGGTGGATCATGTGTACCTCTGTGCAACTTTAACACATTCAGGGCAATTTAATAGGTGGCTTTCTGTTTTGTACCTAGGAGCTGTAAGCTTTCCACCGATTAATGGATGACAAGCTGAAGACATTCCAAAGAAAATTATCCCACTGGTACAATAGGCACCATCTCTCCCTTCTATACCTGCTATCCCACAGCCCCAGTCCCTTCCCAGAGGCTATTATCCCACTGCTACTATAGGCACCATCTCTCCCTACTATACCTGCTATCCCACAGCCCCAGTCCCTTCCCAGAGGCTATTATCCCCCCACTGCTACTATAGGCACCATCTCTCCCTACTATACCTGCTATCCCACAGCCCCAGTCCCTTCCCAGAGGCTATTATCCCCCCCACTGCTACTATAGGCACCATCTCTCCCTACTATACCTGCTATCCCACAGCCCCAGTCCCTTCCCAGAGGCTATTATCCCCCCCACTGCTACTATAGGCACCATCTCTCCCTACTATACCTGCTATCCCACAGCCCCAGTCCCTTCCCAGAGGCTATTATCCCACTGCTACTATAGGCACCATCTCTCCCTACTATACCTGCTATCCCACAGCCCCAGTCCCTTCCCAGAGGCTATTATCCCCCCACTGCTACTATAGGCACCATCTCTCCCTACTATACCTGCTATCCCACAGCCCCAGTCCCTTCCCAGAGGCTATTATCCCCCCACTGCTACTATAGGCACCATCTCTCCCTACTATACCTGCTATCCCACAGCCACACCCCCTTCTCAGAGGCCATTTTCTCATTGCTGTTGCTAGTGAGTGGAGGTGCTTTGAGTGTTCTGTGGTTCTGTGACTTTCTCCCAGGCCCAGCTGGGTCTGGGGGTTAGTTTTGTGGGTGCTTTTTTCTTTGTGTTTTTGGTGCTTTCCCTACTCAATGGGGAAGAAGGCAATAAAACCTTTTAGCCGGGTAGTGAAGACCCGTTTGGGCAGCAGCAAGAGGGCTGCCGGATCAAACATTGTGGTGACTGTGGAGCGCGCTGCAAAGGGCAATGTTTCCTGCTCTATTAAAGGAAAGAATAAGAAAAGTAAAAGTTGTTCCCAAAGCGGCATTGAGAGTGACTCTGACTCTGTGGAAATGGACGCCGGTGTTGGAGTAACTGCAGGGAGCTGCGGAGCTGCAACAGAGGCAAACCAGGAGGTGAGAGGAGAGTCTGATGGCTGCAAAATGGCTGCTGGCATTGAGGAGCTTGGAAGCCATGTGGCAATGGTGGTTGCAGAAAATGCTCTGACCAACCAGGAAATGGCTGCTGCCAGTGAGGAATATGGAAGCCGTGTGGCCCTGGAGGTTGCAGAGAGCGCTCTGAGTGACCAGGAGATGGCTGCTGCCTGTGAGGTGCATGGAAACCGTGTGGCCCAGGACAGTGAGCAGGTAATGGCTGCCGGGCCCCTGGGGAAGGCAGGGGAAGGGCACAAAGTTACTGAGACTGTAATACAGTATGACACTATCATTAATGCTTTGAAAGAACTGAGGTGTTTAGAGGAGAAACAAGGCAAATTAAATAAAGACATTGACAGGCTTATAAAAATCTGAAGTTGGCAAGAGGAGAGAGGAGAACTCTGTATATCAGGGAGTTGGCTTTCCACAATAAGGAGCTGGAAGACACTGAGACTTACATTAAAGACATTCTGGCTGTTATAGAGCCATGGAAGGAGCTGTATGGCAACAAGCAGAGATTTGAACAAATGAAAGAAGGCAATATGACTGCTGAGAGACTGCTAAAAGTTGCAGAACTGCTCAAAGAGACTGAGGTTTCAAAAACTCTTACTCAATGTAGTGTTGCTACTGATATTGTACAAAGTAACGGTATTTCCAATGCTGATAGTGTGCGTGCAGCTGCCATGAGTGGGGTGAGTGCTGGGGGCAGTGTGGGGCAAGCGGCTGGGGGCAATGCAATGTGTGTGAGTGAGGGGGGTGGGGCAGTGAGTGCTGAGGCAGCTGAGGTGCAAGCGGCTGAGAGTGGTGCAGCTGAGGTGCAGGTGATTGCAGGTAATGCAACGTGTGTGACTGAGGGAGCTGGGAGAGGTGGGGGAGGGGAAGGAAAAAATGTCGTTTATTCTGCTGGGGAAAGCAATGTGCAAGGGGGGACTGAGAGTGTTGCTGGGGCTGTGGGGGGCAGTGTTTGGGAGGGAAGGAGATTCTTTGCACGTGAGCAGGATGAGGAGTTTGATGATGAGTTTGATAAGAGGAAGAATGTGGTGAAAATTAAGTGGGAGAAAGAGAGGGAGGATTTCCCGGGGCGCAGGTTTGTGGGCAGAAACATTATTAAACAGTTGCTGGGTTTTACCCCACAGGATGTTTATGCCTTGCTGAGTGTCACAGACACAGAGTTTGATTTAAGCTTTAAGTTATCCCAAGGGTTAGAGGAGTTCTGGAGGCGGTACCATCTGAGTAAGGAGGCCAAGGAGTGGGAGGGGTTTAGGGTAATCCCTGTGTCCAAACCCGAAACCAAACTGGTTACCATTATCATGAAGAGAGAGACAGTGCATGAGCAGGACATCCTCATATGGCTCCGGCGCCAGTGCACTGTCCTATCCCCCCTGGAGCCGGTGTTTGATGAGGAGGGATTCTGGGTAGGGGGGTATAAAGTCCAAGTAAAATTGCATGTGGATCAGAATGTTCAGAAACATCTCCCAAATTCCTTTTTCATTGGGAAAGCAAGGGGTGTCTGTTTCTATGTGGGCCAGCCCAGGCTATGCTATAAATGTGGGTCCAACAGGCATTATGCTGTAAAGTGTAACATACAGAAATGTGCTTTGTGTGGGGAGACTGGGCACCCAAGCAAGGAGTGTGTAAAGGCCATAAAGTGTAACCTGTGTATGCAATCCGGCCATGCTTATAGGGCCTGCCCCGACGCCTGGCGCAACATTAGGAAGGCTTGTCCAAATTTGGAAGAAATAATGAGTACCCCAATGCCAGGGGAGAACTTGCCACAGACTGAGGGAGGGGGAAAGGAGAGGGCAGGTGGGGGAAAAGAGACAGACAGGGGGCGCCCAACAGAGGTGAGAGAGAAAGAGGCAGAGAAAGAGGGCAGGAAGAGTGAAAGGGGGAGGAATAAGGGGAATAAAAAGGCAAAGGTACAGGCATCCCAAGGGGGGGAGGATGGTTGGATAGTGGTGGGCAATAAATCAAAGGAAGTTAAGGAAGATCAGTGCCCAGGTGTAATGACCCTCCCAACTGAAAATAGATTTGTTTTGCCAGGAGGGAAGTCGTGGGGGGATTTGGCAGAAGAACAGGCAGAGTTGGAGAGAATGGAGGAGGAGGAAGAGAGGGAGAAAAGAAAAAGTCTCTCTTCTGATATCATCTCCAGCAGAAAAAAGAGCAAGAGGGAAGGGGCTTTTCAGTCTCAGGGGGCAGATTTGGAGTCACTGGAGGAAGGGGAGTTGGAAGAAGAAAGTGGGATGGAGAGTCAGGAGACAGGTATAAGGATACAGGTAAAAAGATCAGGTGGGAAAAGTTCTGATACGTCTCTAAACAAGAAACATAAAGATGCCTCTTGATATACATTTTATAACCATGAATGTTTGCAGCATTAAGAACAGAAAGACTCGCTTTATGGCTTTTGATTTCCTAGAGTCAGTGGCTGCAGATATTATCTTTCTGCAAGAGACTAGACTGACCTCTATCCAAGAGATAAGGGAGGCTAAAAGGGATTGGAAAGGGGGGTTTTCTTTTTGGTCGGTGGCTACTGAGCCAGCTGGTGGGGTTGGTATCCTCTTTAAAGGGGGTAGAAAAATTGAGGTAAAGAAGGTAGTAGACATATGGCTGGGAAGGTGTCTGATGCTGGATGTGCAGATTGATGGGTCCCTGTTGAGGTTGATAAATGTATATGGGCCCCAGACAATCTCAGAGAGGAGGAAATTATTATCAGAAATTAAGCAGTTCTTATACACATCTGCTCCTGTGATTCTAGCTGGGGACTTTAATCAGGTTCTCAGGGATGTGGACAGAACGGGAAGGTATAAAAAATATGAGAGCCAGTTTCTGGTGAATTTGGTGGAAGAGACCGGCCTTATAGACATCGCTACAGCCCATGGGAGAAAGGGGAAGCACACTTATTATTGTGGTGGGAGAAGCAGCAGAATTGATTTGGTTTTTGTTAAGAAAGGGGAGATTTTCTCAGAGATCAAGGAAACAGCAGTAGAATTTTCTGATCATTTAGCCCTGTCATTTTGTTATGGTTCTGTAGGAAAACCCAGATTTGGGAGGGGACTGTGGAGATTGGGGGCAGGTTCCCTAGAGGATGCAGAGGTAGGGAAATCCTTTGAGCGTTTATTGCAGAGGGAAGTCACAAAGGTAGATTTTTTCGGCTCACTATCAGAATGGTGGGATGCTACCAAGGATTCTTTTAGAACCTTTTTCAAGTCTGTCTCTTTTAAGAAAGGGAGGGAAAGAGAGCAAAAGTGCTGGTCCTTGAGAAGGAAGCTTGAGGTCTGTGTTTCGGAGGGAGAGGTGGGGGAAAAAGTGAACCGGCTCAAGTATCTGTTAAGACAGCAGCAGTATAGCCGCTACAAGTCCTTGGTTTTGGAAAGGGATTATGGGGTGTCCAACTCTCCAGACCCTTACCAAAACTGTAAGGAGACAGTTAAGAGAAAATTGGTGGAAGGTCTGTATGACTCCCAGGGTCACTTACAGAGTACTAGGGAGGGGATTCTGGGAGTTGTAAGATCATACTATGCTGAGCTTTTCAGAAAAAAAGCTTTGGATAGGGGAAAGATGCAAGCCTTCCTAGAGACGACCCCAGGCCCTAACATTGAGAATTTGGACTTTTCCCCTTTGGTGAAAGAAATAACAGAGGAGGAGGTTTTGCAGGCCATTGACAAGCAGCAGAAGAAGAAGGCTCCTGGGCCGGATGGTTTAACAGCTGAGTTCTATAAAACTTTTAAGGTGAAGTTGGCACCAATTCTGGTGGAGGTGTTTAATGAGAGTTTAGTGAATGGGAGCCTTCCTTCTTCTATGCAGAACTCCTCGTTGATTCTGTTGTCAAAGGGGAAGGATTCGAGACACATTGAGAATTGGAGGCCTATTGCACTTCTCAACTGCGATAGGAAGCTTCTTGCAAGGATTTTTTCTGTAAGGCTGGGTAAGTTTGCTGGGCTTCTTTTGTCATCTTCTCAGTTCTGCTCGGTGGAGGGACGTGACATCTATGGGGCACTTCTACTTCTCAGGGAAACTTTGGAAAGGTGTAAACTAAATAAATGGGGAAGGTACTTTCTCTCATTAGATCAGGCTAAAGCTTTTGATAAAGTCGATTACGAATACCTATGGGCTACTTTGCAAAAGTACCACATCCCGGGTCAGTTTATTGAATGGTTAAGAGTTTTGTATGGAGGGGCAAAGAGCTTCCCTTTAATTAATGGTTGGCAGGGTGAAGACTTTGAAGTGCAGGCTGGGGTGAGACAGGGATGCCCTCTTAGCCCACTCTTATACATATTTGCTCTGGATCCTTTTTTAAGGGGTTTGCAGAGTTGTGGTTTGGAGGGTGTTCCGTTTCCCATGGGTCAGTCTTTTAAGTCGGTAGCCTACGCGGATGATGTGACTTTGGTTCTGTCTTATCCAGAGGAGGAGTCGCTGGTGTCGGAGCACATCAAAAGTTATTCAGAGGCCTCTGGGTCTCTAGTCAACCAGGAAAAATCGGAAGCTCTTTGGGTTTTAGAAGGGAGACCAAGTTTTAATCTTGAGAATTTTCCCGTAGCCCCAGAGCAGGTTAGAATTCTGGGTATCAAATTTGGGAGAGGAGATAATGCTCAGGTAAATTGGGAAGAAAAGTTGGATGTTGGTATTGCAAAGGTTCAGCGATGGAAGGCATGGAAGCTGACCTATAGGGAAAGGATCGACATTATTAAAGCTTATCTGATTCCTTTGTTTCTCTTTGTTTCCTATGTCTTCTTATTGCCAGAAGCTCTCTATGTCCGGATCCAGAGCCTGTTCTTCCAGATGCTATGGGGGAGCAGGATCAATCCTGTAAAAAGGGGTGTGACCTTCCTGCAGAGAAAAAAGGGTGGGTTGGACATGTTATGTCCAGTGGGGTTCTTTTGCGTCATTTTCCTGAAATATAATTTTAGGAATTTGATGCAAGAAAAGAAATTGCTGTGGGAAGTCAGTGTTAAGGACTGGGTATCGCCATTTATCAAGGACTGGTTACTTGGGGACAGAGTGAAGGAGGTTCGAGTGAGAGGAGGCAGCATCCCATCATTTCTGAGCCAGGCAGTTAAGCTTCTGCGGAAATGGAGCATTGGAAAGCAGGAGTTATTTTCCTTCTCTAGGAAAAGTATTTATTTACGGGTTTTAGATTTTTTCTTTTGTACCCCCCCAATAGTGCAGGACTGTGTGAGTAGGATCATGGAGGAGAGTTTAAGCTTTCTGAATAGCAAGAGAATTCCGAAAAAATTTTGGGATAATGCTTGGCTGTCCTTTCATGGGAAGCTATTTGTAAGGGGAAACCTTAAGTATCGAAGTGTTGATAACAGGGCATGTCCTTGGGGTTGTGGGACAGAGGAGTCACAGGAGCATTTTCTAATTGAGTGTCCTGTCTCACAATCTCTGAGATGTCTACTGGCGAGACTGTTACACCTACAGATGCTTAGAGACCTCAACTATTCTGAGTTTGCCTATGGGGTGGTGGGTGCTGGGAGGGAGAATGGCACGGACAAAGAAACATTGTATATAATCATTATGGTGATAAGGTATCATCTCTGGCATATGAGATGCAAATGGACATTTGGACAAACGAAAGATCCTGCAGAACATGTTGCAAAAGTGATTGTAAATGAACTAATTCTTATTAAGACAATGGAAATTGAGAAATCTGTGGGAAATAAGATGCTTTGGAGAAATGTTCACTTTGTTTTTTGATGTGATATTGTTTATTGTATATTTCTGTTTGATTGAAATGTAATTGTATTTCTGTTGTAACTGTTTCATATATTTTAATAAAATTCTCTCCCTACTATACCTGCTATCCCACAGCCCCAGTCCCTTCCCAGAGGCTATTATCCCCCCACTGCTACTATAGGCACCATCTCTCCCTACTATACCTGCTATCCCACAGCCCCAGTCCCTTCCCAGAGGCTATTATCCCCCCACTGCTACTATAGGCACCATCTCTCCCTACTATACCTGCTATCCCACAGCCCCAGTCCCTTCCCAGAGGCTATTATCCCACTGCTACTATAGGCACCATCTCTCCCTACTATACCTGCTATCCCACAGCCCCAGTCCCTTCCCAGAGGCTATAATCCCCCCACTGCTACTATAGGCACCATCTCTCCCTACTATACCTGCTATCCCACAGCCCCAGTCCCTTCCCAGAGGCTATTATCCCACTGCTACTATAGGGACCATCTCTCCCTACTATACCTGCTATCCCACAGCCCCAGTCCCTTCCCAGAGGCTATTATCCCACTGCTACTATAGGCACCATCTCTCCCTACTATACCTGCTATCCCACAGCCCCAGTCCCTTCCCAGAGGCTATTATTCCCCCACTGCTACTATAGGCACCATCTCTCCCTACTATACCTGCTATCCCACAGCCCCAGTCCCTTCCCAGAGGCTATTATCCCCCCACTGTTACTATAGGCACCATCTCTCCCTACTATACCTGCTATCCCACAGCCCCAGTCCCTTTCCAGAGGCTATTACCCCACTGCTAAGGGACACCCTAGACCAGATATATTTATGTTATGCTTATTCACCCTATTACGCTAGAATAGCTATGACAGTCTGTGCATATAACACAGCTGTTATCTAACATTTTTCTAAGCAGCAGCAATATTTCCAATCCCCTAGGTACAAGCTAACTGTGGGTGTAGCATGTGTAATCCTGGGGCTTTGGGCAGATTGTGTGAGCGTGTCGAAGCCATGGGACTGCTCTGCACACACTCGCCAAACTCGCTCACACACTATTACCTAACCAGCACAGGGTATTAGTGTGATTGGCTGGCTTTGATCGCAGGGGCGTGGCTAAAGGGAGCCGCCAGGCTCTGATTGGAATGTAGAACAGTGTGGGCGGTTCTAGCTGCCCATTCATCAGTCTGGCTGCTGTTATCCCTGTATTCCATTACAGAAACATGTGCCCCTATCTCTGTTTCTCATCATTCAGGCTTTGTTCAGAACTGCAGCAGGGCTGGTCTGATCTAGTTCCCCTTGAAACCCTGCGGTGCTGCTGAGATGCACTCTCCCAGCTGCCGGATATCACTGTCCTTTTATAAAACTGCAGTCCATTTCAGTTAGTTCCAGGGGTATATAACTATTAGCTTGGGGTATCATTTGGGAATATAACTTCAATAGTAGAATGGCCTAATGAAACCTTTACACACAGGACAAAGGGAGACTTGTATTCGAATACTCACTAACAAACTGGATGCCCACGTGGTCTAGTGGATTCTCCTTATTGTCCACCTTCCTGAGACTTCTCCTTCACCCAGGGAAACCACTTGGAATGTGTATAGCCCAGTATGAAGCTCACATCATAGGGGTACTGCCTTCTGCAGAACAAGAACCTAATCCCTTGCCCCTATCACTGTATCTTTGACTTGCGAGTTACAACCAGGGTACTAACCTGTTTCTTCCTCCTTGGTGGATCAAAAGGTGCTCAGCTAGCTGGCCTACTGCTATCTCTCAACAGGGTCACCATCCCAGGGGCCCGAGTCCAGGTTCTGTTGTACAGGAGCCATTCTGAGGGGCCCTTGAGGTCAGGTTCTACGGTTCAGGAGCCATCCCGGGACCCTTGAAGTAAAGGTCTATAGTACAGGAGTCATCCAATGGGCCCTTTAGTTTAGGTTCTATGGTTTAGGAGCCATTCCACGGCCCTTGAGGTAAAGTTCTACAGTACAGGAGCCATCCCATGCATCCTTGAGGTTAGGTTTTATGGTACAGGAGCTGTCCAATTAGACCTTTAGTTCAGGTTCTATGGTTCAGGAGTCATGCCAGGGGCCCTTGAGGTCAGGTTCTAGAGTACTGATGCCACCCCATGGGCCCTTGAGGTCAGGGAGCCATCCCAGGGCCCTTGAGGTAAAGTTCTACAGTACAGGAGCCATCCCATGGGTCCTTGAGGTTAGGTATTATGGTACAGGAGCCGTCCAATTAGACCTTTAGTTCAGGTTCTATGGTTCAGAAGCCATCCCATGGGTCCTTGAGGTTAGGTATTATGGTACAGGAGCCGTCCAATTAGACCTTTAGTTCAGGTTCTATGGTTCAGGAGTCATGCCAGGGGCCCTTGAGGTCAGGTTCTAGAGTACTGATGCCACCCCATGGGCCCTTGAGGTCAGGGAGCCATCCCAGGGCCCTTGAGGTAAAGTTCTACAGTACAGGAGCCATCCCAGGGCCCTTGAGGTAAAGTTCTACAGTACAGGAGCCATCCCAGGGCCCTTGAGGTAAAGTTCTACAGTACAGGAGCCATCCCAGGGCCCTTGAGGTAAAGTTCTACAGTACAGGAGCCGTCCCATGGGGCCTTGAGGTACAGTTCTACAGTACAGGAGCCATCCCATGAGGCCTTGAGGTTAGGTATTATGGTACAGGAGCCGTCCACTGGGCCCTTTATTTCAGGTTCTATGGTGAAGGAACCATCCCAGGGCCCTTGGGCTCAGGTTCTACGGTACAGGAGCGGTCCCATGGGGCCTTGAAGTCGTTTAGAAAAAGCAGGCGACTGCTATATAGTCACTAAGGGGGAAGAATGTTTAAAATGGGTAACTCCCCTGCTGCAAACCCTACTGACATCATTTAAACAGAGAAACCCATAAATATACAGAGTGTTCCAAGCAGGAAAGGGTTACAGTAATGAGGCAGTTATGGCACAACCATGGGGGGGGGGTGGTGCTGGTGAGGCAAGAGGGGTGTCCCTTACATGCCCCTGTCTCCCTAATTCCCAACTGCCCCGGTACAACCAACCTTCTCCCTCTGTCCTCCCATAACCCCTGTGGCGCTCATGCCCCGCCCCTTTCCTCTCACAAGCCATAACGCTGCCAGCTGCCCCTTTCCTCTCACAAGCCATAACGCTGGCAGCTGCCCCTATCTGCCCCGCCATTTCCACCCACGGCTTCTGTTCGCCCCCCTTTCCCCCCAGTAGGTTTCATTGCGCACAGGCGATAGCGCCGCCAGTTTCCCACTCCCGCATTCTCACACTAACCCACCCCCGCAGCCCATTTTTGCTCCAGTCTCCGTATTTTTATCCCCGCCCCTTGCTCCACCCCTAGCCCCGCCCCCGCCCTGCCCATCACATTGCACCGAGGCAGGACCCTCACTACACACTGAGCCCCACATGTAAGGGCGACGCCAAGCTCATGCTACGCGACCAATCAGCTTTCTTTCCCCGCCCCCGTCCCGCCCTCCGGTACCCGAGGACCAATGAGAAGGCGAGTGGCTGATGTTGGGCTGGGAGGTGGGGCAGACAGCAGCCAATGAGATGGGTCGATCTGTGCGCACAGGGGGAGGCACGTGTGGTGCTTCACGTGTTTGCAGGAGAGAGACTGGAGCTGGGGAGGTGGCGCCCAGACTGGCACTCACTCACACTACTGACAGTCCGACCGGGAGTCACAGCCTTTTGTGGCAGAAACACTGTGGCAGAGTGACCCACAGGGACACACAATTACCCAGCCTGGGAGGGATTCCTACTGAGACCCCACAGAGACATAAGAGCTGCCCAGCCTGGGAGAGACTACTACTGAGAACAAAAGAGACAACCAACCTTGGAAAGATTTATGGTGAGACCCACAGGCATATGAGATGCACCCAGCTTTGGAGAGACCTCCACTGAGACCCACAGGGGAATAAGAGACCCCGTGCCTTGGACAGACTTATACTAAGACGGTGAGACCCGGAGAAACATAAGAGACACCCAGATTTCAGCTGAGGCCCAAAGGGATATACACTGAGACCCACAGAGATATAAACTGAAATATACAGCTCTGGAGAGACACACTGAGACATACAGCTCTGGAGAGACATACAGGGACCCACCGAGATACACACTGAGACATACAGCTCTGGAGAGACATACTGAGACCCACCAAGATACACACTGAGACATACAGCTCTGGATAGATATACACTGAGACATACAGTTCTGGAGAGACATACAGAGACCCACAGAGTTATACACTGAGACATACAGTTCTGGAGAGACATACAGAGACCCACAGAGTTATACACTGAGACATACAGTTCTGGAGAGACATACTAAGACCCACAGAGATATACACTGAGACATCCAGCTCTGGAGAGACATACAGAGACCCACAGATTTATACACTGAGACATACAGCTCTGGAGAGACATACAGAAACCCACAGATTTATACACTGAGACATACAGCTCTGGAGAGACATACAGAGACCCACAGATTTATACACTGAGACATACAGCTCTGGAGAGACATACAGAGACTCACAGAGTTAAACACTGAGACATACAGTTCTGGAGAGATTTACACTGAGACATACAGCTCTGGAGAGACATACAGAGACCCACAGAGTTATACACTGAGACATAGAGCTCTGGAGAGACATACAGAGACCCACAGAGTTATACACTGAGACATACAGTTCTGGAGAGCTATACACTGAGACATACAGCTCTGGAGAGACCCACAGAGTTATACACTGAGACATACAGCTCTGGAGAGACATACAGAGATACACACTGAGACATCCAGCTTTGCAGAGACACAGAGATATACACTGAGACATACAGCTCTGGAGAGACATACAGAGATATACACTGAGACATACAGCTCTTGAGAGACATACAGAGACCCATAGAGATATATACTGAGACATACAGAGACCCACAGAGATGTACACTGAGTCATACAGAGATGCACACTGAGACATACAGCTCTGGAGAGACATACTGAGACTCACAGAGATATACACTGAGACATACAGCTCTGGAGAGACATACTGAGACCCACGGAGATATACACTGAGACATACAGCTCTGGATAGACATACAGAGATACACTGAGACATACAGCTCTGGATAGACATACAGAGATACACTGAGACATACAGCTCTGGAGAGAGATACATAGATACACACTGAGACATACAGCTCTGGAGAGAGATACAGAGATACACACTGAGACATACAGCTCTGAAGAGACATACAGAGATATACACTGAGACATACAGCTCTGGGAACACATACTGGTGCATACAATGAGATATACAGTCTCATTTCTACTGAGACACTGAGCCTTGAAGAGATATGTACTGAGAACCCCAGATACATACATTGAGACACATAGCACTGAAGAGACCTATGCTGAGAAATGCAATTAGATAGACAGCCTCCTTCCTACTAAAACCCAGAGAGACACAAGAGACGCTCAGCCTTGGAGAGATATTTACTGAGACCCATAGATATATACAGTGCAATGAGACACATAGCACCGAAGAGACATTCTTAGGCATACAATGAGATAGGCAGCCTCAAACAGATTTTTTATGAGACCCCCAGTAGTATACACTAAGGCATACACCCCAGGAGAGACTTGTCCTGAGATACACAGCCAGTGTGTACACGCTGAAGTGACACATAACAAAACCTTTAGGCAGTGAGAGACATATAAAGTGGGAGAGAGACATACAGGGTGGGGTGCCGCACACAGAGTGGGAAAGAAATACAGAGACACAGGTGGGATTGAGCAAAAGCTTGAACGTGATGCACAAGTGTCTTTTTTTAACCTTAAATACTGTGTAATAGACTGCTTAGGAAAGAGAGTGACACAGAATGGGCACAACAGACAGCGTGGGAGTGACAGAGACAGTTTATGAGGCATACATTGGATAATACGAACTATCCATCCATCCTGAGAGTGATAAATTAACCAGTTGCTGCATTGCCTTCAGGCTGGGTGAGAGCTATCCAGACACCCACTGTGGCACTGGGAGAGATATTGTAGGACCTAGAGCTGGCATGACAGAGACAGGCAGAGAGACAGAGTAGCAGTTAGACAGTAGAGGGGAGGCCAACGGCACAGCTAGATACGAGACAGAGGCAGCAAGAGACATACACAAAGCAGTGCTGGGGTGGTGCCAGCGGGGAGACACAAAGCAGGTAACGGGGGAAGGCTGAGAGCACTGATACACCAAATAGACAGCAAGCCTGAGAGATTCCAGACATTTCTAGAGACACAGCCAGAGTGGAGGTGAGTGCCCCTGCTGTGCATTTGCAGTTTACACGGATACCCCCCTCCCTGTTCTACCATTTCTGCGTTGGCATCATTGTGCCCTGATGCTCCATTGTTTGCCCTTTACTCATCATGTGTATAGGGATGGTGTGTGGGAGTGGCTGCTGGGAACGCTGCCCCCTTTTCCTTATCTGGGGGGTGCACACAGCATAATATGCAGATATTAACATGACTTTCGGGAATTATGTGGCGGCAGATCCCCTAATTAAAGGAACAGCAGAGCTTTTTAGCCAGTGCCAGCCTATAGGAGAGCCCTTCAGATTTGCAATATGGAGCCCCAGTGGGTATTTGGGGTGGGGTGCAAGTGGATATATCCTGCTCTCCCTAGAGAAT
This sequence comes from Xenopus tropicalis, assembly GCF_000004195.4. Lineage (NCBI taxonomy): Eukaryota > Metazoa > Chordata > Amphibia > Anura > Pipidae > Xenopus > Xenopus tropicalis. Next base: position 133,340,937 of record NC_030684.2, on the reverse strand, counting down.
TGTACGCTCAAGCACCCTTCCCCATAGACTTCTTTGTATGCTATTATTTTAATACTGAATTTTAGGATAGAAATATGGAACCTGTTGCATTATAATACTAAAACTCAGCAAAAAAGCATCAACATTTGGACATTGAAGTCCAAACTCCACCCAAAACCTGTAATTTTGTCTAATGAAAGAAATTTTTTTTCTAAGCAGCTTTTCAAAAATATATTCATTACGTCGTCATTGGCTTTAAAGGGGAAGTTAACTTGTAGCACAATGTATAGAGTGCTATTCTTAGACAATACGTAATTGGTCTTCATTTTTTATTATTTGAGGTTTTTGAATTATTTCGATTGTTGGCTAAAAGCCGAATGGGGGTCAGTGGCCCCATTTGAAATCTGGAAAGAGTCAGAAGAGGTAAAATGTAAACAATTCAATTAAGGCTCCACAATATCTCTTATAAAGACTGGAATTGGAAGTGGTGTGGCCCCCAGGCTTTATTTTTTGGATCTGTCCAGTTCCTGTTTAATCATTACCCATGGGAGTCTTGGCACCCATGGGAAGGGCAAGGTCCTTCCTTTGAAGCAGTCATGTGACGTGAGGGCCCTGGATTTTAGGGGTCACGCCTTAACGGCAAAGTAGCTTTAAAGGACAAGTCAACCCAAAATATAATTGTTTGCCTAATAAAAGAAAAGGCAACTTTGCAATATACATTAATTACAAATTTGCAATGGTCTGTAACTTGTTTGTATATATAATTGCTATAAGAAGCAGTGTCTGTCCTTTTCTATTCTCTGGCATTTGAAACAATGTAACACAAGGCAGCAGCCTTGACAGACCTGACTCGCTGGAGGAGACCGACCTTTGCAACATTGTTTAATGTCTATAGCAATTACATTTACACATAACTTTTAAAGCACTAACATTTTTCATGAAATGCACATTGCAAAGTTGCTTGGAATTATGTTTTCTTTTATTAGGCAAAAAGTTATTTTCTCTTTTTTATTTATCCCTGACTGAGTCTTATGTCATATTCTTGCAGTTGGTCAGGACAGGAAGTTAAAGCTACAAAAGAAATCTTCATAGTTTCCTGTATAAGTTCCCTGTGCCCCATTGGTGTAGGAGAGGCCTGTATGATAGGCGTGGCTTCCCTCTCCGGGAGCGCGTGCCCTTAACTGACCTCTTTGGGGCCCTATTATATATCCTGCGATGCGGAAGCCACACAGAGGGAGCGGGGGGGAAGCAAGAAAGAACAGTCAGTATAGAGTTGGCGCTGCCACACTAAATGCCACCCAGAGATGCACAGACGTTGCACCCACTCAAACCCAAACATGAACAAATGTGTGCGCAGCACATTCCAAAGAGATTTCTCTCATTGGGCCCGGGTGACTCAACTGCGCTAAATCAGTGGATGAGTGGGAAGGTGAATGATGGTTTAACTGCCTCACTTTCAAGTTTAATAAGAGTCATGTCCTCCAGCTAGGGACGGTGCATAGTAGTGACAGTGCCTGGAACACCTTAGCCTCCCCTGAAAACCTTCAGTATTTATATAGTCCCTTCCCCAAACTCTCTTGCTCTACTATACACACTGTCATACAGTTATACACACTATCCTACAGTTACAGCCTCTTCCCCTGAACAGTATTACCTTACTATACACCCTATACTACAGCTACATCCTCTTGACTGAACCATCTTACCTTACTATACACACTATACTACAATTCAAACTAAACTATAGCTACAGCATCATCCCTTGAACCATCTCACCTTATTATACATACTACCCCCTACTTTTACACCCCCTTTTCATGCAACCATCTTACTATACTATACCCATTATACCAGGGGTACCATTTGGGTGCAAAGCCCTCTATATAACCCCCTAACTAGACTGCAGAGCAATATACTTCCCCTAGCCTGCTGCAAAATGCACCATGTACTTTTATACAGCTGGGGTGTATGGGGGAATAGTGCAGATATTGAGCCCTGACTAACTTTAATCCTATCCCTTAAGGCGGCCATACACGGGCCGATTCTAGCTGCCGATATTGGTCCCTTAGACAGATTCGGCAGCTAATCGGCCTGTGTAGGGGCACTAACAACGGGCCTCTCCGACCAATATCTGGCCTGGAATTGGTCAGATATCAATCGGGCAGGTTAAAAAATTAAGTTGGATCGGGGACCGCTCGTTGATGCGTACCTATTACCGTCGTTCTAATTCGATCGTTTGGCCCAGGGCCACGCGACCAAATTAGCTTGAATTCACCCGATATCATCCTTCTGTAGGTGAGGATTTTGGAAGAAGATCCACTCGCTTGACGACCTTGCCAAGCGAGCGGATCTTAACGTGTATGGCCATCTTTAGGACGTAGGGAACGTCAGATTCGCTAAGTGTGTCCCTATCTAGGGTAACTATACCAGCATTTGTTGCTAAACCCCTGTTCCTTCATTGCTGACAGTGGGGGTCCCAGAGCATTTAGATGTACTGGTATTGTGGCACTTCTGCTGTTCCTGTGTTGGATATTCTGTGCCAGCCTGCTGTGCCACTGATCATTTATGGGACTGAGTGTGATATTCCCCTGGGACACAGACTCCCTGGCCAATTTATAGTTGATATGTGATGCTGGAGGCAATTAAAGGGACTTGCCACAGGAAACTGATATATTGTAGCCGATGCCAGGCTTGAGTCAGAGCCCATTGTCTTGACTTACCCACTGTGCCACTCCTTTGCTTACACTGCCTTGCACTGTATCACCTTTTCTGAAATATTACCCAAGTACGTACTGTCCTGGGCAGCCTTTGTGCAATCTGCAGGATACACAGCATTTGGGTTTGGCTGGTTGGTATATCAGGGCCTGTGATATTGTACCTTGGCACGTGTCTGTGCAGTCCTTGTTATAGCCAGTATGGTGTCAGGGCAAGGGCAGATGATAGCAGGGTAATTTGTACATATATGTACAGAGCCTTATGCCCCTCCTTAAAAATGTTTTGTCCTATCCCCTCTCTAGTAACAGGATTGTTCCATTATATACTGTAATGCAGGTCCCACCACTATTATTTCTGCTTATGGGGACACATTGGGCTCTGTAAAAAAGAAAAAGCATTACAGAGAACAATGGCAAAATCAGAATGTGCAAGTGAAGATAAAATAATTCCATTCTTTTTTCCAGGTTGCTGATTCCATGATGAACGACACGGAATCCTCTGACTTGCAGTCTTCATATGACTCTATTGTCTCGGCGGGCAGTGGCTCGTCCAGCAATCGGGAGGACCCCGACTATGTGGATTTTGATGTGTTCTTTTCAGATGATCTAGAGGAAGCAAGGAAAGACGAGGAGGATTATGGGAAAGTGACGATGATTCCAAACTCCCGACTGAGCAGCGCGGACCACCCTGTCTTGATACGGCTGGAGAATGAGTACCAGGCCAGGCGGTCTCTGTGGCAGCAGCGGTTAGGGCAGTACCCTGAGGAGATAGTAGGGAGGATCTCATGCCCCAGTCACAACAACCTCCGTCACACGCCTGTGGGCAGTGCAAGCAAACTGGCACAACAGAAACTCTTTGTCTGCTCAGAGGAGGCCAATATAGAGGCCCCACACGGACTCAAAAGGCAATGGAAAAGGGAGGCGGAAATGTCATCCGAATGGTGGCAGGAAAGGCAGGAAAAGAATGTGCCAATGACAGAAGGGGACAGGATATTCGCACAGAAGGTTTGTAGAAATGAAAAGAATAGTGTATCAACCTTTCCTAGGATTTTGGTCAGTATCAGATAGGATCTATAGGACTATACAGATAGCTAGAATCACAGCCATAAAGCAGGGCAGGACTGCTGCTTACAATGGGGGGGATCAGATAGGATCTGTGCCACTGTGACAGAATGCTCTGTTATACAGATAGCTAGAATCTCAGCCATAAAGCAGGGCAGGACTGCTGCTTACAATGGGGGGATCAGATAGGATCTGTGCCACTGTGACAGAATGCTCTGTTATACAGATAGCTAGAATCTCAGCCATAAAGCAGGGCAGGACTGCTGCTTACAATGGGGGGATCAGATAGGATCTGTGCCACTGTGACAGAATACTCTGTTATACAGATAGCTAGAATCTCAGCCATAAAGCAGGGCAGGACTGCTGCTTACAATGGGGGGGATCAGATAGGATCTGTGCCACTGTGACAGAATGCTCTGTTATACAGATAGCTAGAATCTCAGCCATAAAGCAGGGCAGGACTGCTGCTTACAATGGGGGGATCAGATAGGATCTGTGCCACTGTGACAGAATGCTCTGTTATACAGATAGCTAGAATCTCAGCCATAAAGCAGGGCAGGACTGCTGCTTACAATGGGGGGATCAGATAGGATCTGTGCCACTGTGACAGAATGCTCTGTTATACAGATAGCTAGAATCTCAGCCATGAAGCAGGGCAGGACTGCTGCTTACAATGGGGGGGATCAGATAGGATCTGTGCCACTGTGACAGAATGCTCTGTTATACAGATAGCTAGAATCTCAGCCATAAAGCAGGGCAGGACTGCTGCTTACAATGGGGGGATCAGATAGGATCTGTGCCACTGTGACAGAATGCTCTGTTATACAGATAGCTAGAATCTCAGCCATAAAGCAGGGCAGGACTGCTGCTTACAGTGGGTATCAGGTGGGTCCATGGCAACTGTGACTAATATTTTTCCCCTTTTTGTTTAACAGTGTCGGGAACTTCAGGGTTTTATTAAACCTCTGACCAACCTTCTAAACGGGCTAAAAAGAGGACGTTATGATAAAGGTATATCTTTATTTTTCATACTTCTTTGTACTGAACATGATCACAGGATTAATCTGTATGTTTTGTTGGTTGTTAGGGGTTACTTCAGTGCTTGTTAACCCTTTTCCATTGTGGTTTTAAAGGAACAGTTCAGTGTAAAAATTAAATTGGGTAAAATAGATAGGCTGTGCAAAATAAAAAATGTTTTCAATAGGCAAAAATGTCATCTATAAAGGCTGGAGTGGGCAGATGTCTAACATAATAGCCAGAACACTAATTCTTCCTTTACAGCTCTCTTAGCTGTTAGTAGTCAGTGACTTGAGGTGGGGGGGCATATGGGACATAACTGTCAGTTAGTTTGCTATTGAATTTCACCTGCGTGCTCACAAACTAACTGAACAGTTATGTCCCATATAGCCCCCACTCAAGTCACTGATTGGTTACTGACTACTAACAGCTTAGAGAGCTGTAAAGCAGGAAGTAGAGTTCTGGCTATTCTCACTCCAGCCTTTATAGATGACATTTTTGCCTAAAAGGTTAGAGAGCTGAAAGCAGGAAGTAGAGTTCTGGCTATTATGTTAGACATCTGCTCACTCTAGCCTTTATAGATGACATTTTTGCCTAGAAGGTTGGAAAGCTGAAAGCAGGAAGTAGAGTTCTGGCTATTATGTTAGACATCTGCCCACTCCAGCCTTTATAGATTATATTTTTGACTAACTAACTATATTAGGAATAGTTTATATTTTGCGCAGTCTATCTATTTTGCCCAATATTGTCCAATATTTGGATACCTATAGACCCAGTGGTATCCAGCCACACCCTTTGTCTGTTTAGCCATGCCTACAGATGCTCATTATCCCAGTTATATGAGCAGATAAGCATTACAGGTACAAGAGAGCGATGGCATTTTACTGCATAGCAGAATCTGCAAGCCAGGGCAACCTGCTCCCCTGCACCACTTGCCCAATTATACATGAGCAGTGATTGGCTGTAACACCACCACATGTACTGTGTGTCATTAAATATGTTGAACAATGTAGCCTTGGCCTCTCTGCGGGGGGTAAGTGTTCTGTTTATGGGGTTTAGTAAACCTCCCAGGGAATTCCAAGCATTTTCTCTGTTAAACATTTCTAGGAACAAGGCACCCAAAAATAACCAGTTTTTGTCCTATTAGCCTTAGGCAGGAGTCACGTGCACGAAGTACATTCTGTATAGGGGCCCCTTTAAAGGGGCCATAAAGGATTGCCAATTCTAAGCAACTTTTCAATTGGTCTTCATTATTTGTTATAGTTTTTGATTTATGTGCCAACTCTTTGCTTTGTTTAAATGGGGGTCACTGACCCCGGCAGCCAAAAAACCATTGCCCTGTGAGGCTACAATTGTATTGCTACATTTTATTACTTATGTTTCTATTCAGTCCCCCTACTATTCATATTCCAGTCTCTCATCCAAACCACTCCCTGGTTGCTAAGGTAACTTGGACCCTAGCAACCAAATAGCTGCTGAAACTCCGAGCTTCGGAGAGCTCCTGAACTGAAAAAGGTGCCTGGCAATGAAAGGGTTAATGCAGAATGTTACTCCTGGCTGCATACAGTAGGCCTAGCCAGCATAACAAACGCCCTCGGCTCGTCAGATAGAAAAAAAGGATAGGGCCGGTTTCAAATGTTAATGGCTCATTAATGCATCGGGTTGCAGTTTCCATCAGAAGGAAATGTGATAACCGGAGCGTTAGGGATCAGCTGATAAGTGGATCAGAACGCATGGTTGATGGCATTTCTGAAGGCGCAGCACTGCTGTGGGCTTAAAGGGCCAGTAGCATTCAGTAGTATTATTCCACTTTCTTCCTGCTGTGACCTTGCCTACCTGGCTCTGACCCCTTTCTGTCTGTGCACATACTGACCTTTGCTGCCTGCCAGAACCTTGGCCTGGTCCAGCTACATATCATATATATCAGCCCTCCCCTGTGCTCTGGGGGTGCTGCTCAACGCCCCCACCTGAGAAGCACACTGTCTTTTCTGTTAGTGCCATATTGCTGTGCCAGTTGAACCTGTCAATGACACTTACTGAGTCACTAAGTGAGAAGGTAGTATATATGTGGGAGGTATATATAACTTGTCCTTTTATAGGGCCACTGTACTGTCAGATTTCCTTCAAAATTGTTCTTAACACAGTCTTTGCTGGAATAGTGTTATGTGATAGGGACCTTCGATTAAGCTCCACTGGGGCAGGGGCTGATGGGAATGTGATAGGGACCTTAGATTGTAAGCTCACTGGGGCAGGGACTGATGGGAATGGGATAGGGACCTTAGATTGTAAGCTCTCTGGGGCAGGGGCTGATGGGAATGTGATAGGGACCTTCGATTAAGCTCACTGGGGCAGGGGCTGATGGGAATGTGATAGGGACCTTAGATTGTAAGCTCTCTGGGGCAGGGGCTGATGGGAATCTGATAGGGACCTTAGATTGTAAGCTCCACTGAGGCAGGGACTGATGGGAATGTGATAGGGACCTTAGATTGTAAGCTCACTGTGGCAGGGGCTGATGGGAATGATGTATACCTCTGTAATGAAATAAAGAGTATGTGTATGCCAAAATAATTGCAAATGTTACATTTTGAGGATATTTTTCCATTGATTTGACTGTTCACCTTTCTCCCCCCAGCACTGACTCATCTCATGCTCTGCTATGGATATTATTAGAGCCATTGATGTGGGAGCCATAGAGAGTTTATCTCCGGTCCCCTAGCCCTGAGACGTGACTCAGCTCCGGCTGTAAGAGCAGTGCGAGTGCAGGCAGACACCCTTAGAGACCACTCCAAATTCCTGCTGCACTGAAAGAAAGGAAAATAAGAAAGTGCTGCTGATATTGAACCTCTTACTAAAGGTTCTTAAATTAATCCCTTGGGGTTAATATAATTTTATTCTATGGTAGAAACCTCTGGAGGGAGAGAGACACGTGAAGCAGTGCAGTTAGGGGGGCACAAGCAGCAGAGGGTGTTTGTATTGAAATATAGCTTTCATTTATATTGAGAATAGGAGTTTTAGCTACCTGGTTTCAAGAGTCAGAACCAGCAGTGCATGGCCACATCTGTCTTATGTCATTAGAACATTCTCCTCTGTCAGGAAAGAGACGAATAATATCTGTTGTGCTGTACTTTCAGGCCTGAGCTCCTTCCAGCAGAGCGTTGCTATGGATCGGATACAGAGGATTGTGGGAGTTCTGCAGAAGCCAGAAATGGGGTAGGTGTTGTCAAGCCTTTAATAAGCGCCGGTACAGTCAGTCTGTGATCACAATCCACAAACAGATGCATTCAGAGCTACTCTGGTTTCCTCCTCTGCTCCAAAAAAGCAATAGAAAGCGCCTTGAGCTCCTAACATTTCCTAATTAATTTTTAATTTCCCCTTTAAATATTGTTCTTTCACCTGTAGTCGTTAGTAATTGCCCTTTGTTTCCTATGCCGCGCCGGCGCTACTTTCCTTGTCTCACTGCCATGTTCTCGGATTCCAGGGAGCGGTACTTGGCCACGTTGCTACAGGTGGAAATGATGCTCAAGATTTGGTTTCCCGGCGTCACCAGCTCTTCCTCTTCATCATCGTCCTCTTCAGACTGCGACATGGAGGAGCCGCTGTATAAGATGGCCAAGGTAACGGCTATAGTTTTAAACTGGAAGCTGCGCAGAAAATACATGTTGTACTGGGTCATGTGTCCATATTAAATAGCGAATCCCTATCAAGCACATCAGTTGTAGGAGTGCAGCCCTTATACTATAAATACTCATATTAGCCTTTATTTATAATATTAACATTTATTTATAAAGCGCCAACATACCCCGCAGCGCTGTACAATAAGTGGGTTACATACATTGGGCATACAGAGTAACATATAAAGCAATCAATAACCGATACAAGAGGTGAAGAGAGCCCTGCCCAAAAGAGCTTACAATCTACATTATTATTATTATTAACATTTATTTATAAAGTGCCAACATACCCCGCAGCGCTGTACAATAAGTGGGTTTCATACATTGGACATACAGGGTAACATATTAAGCAATCAATAACCGATACAAGAGGGGAAGAGAGCCCTTCCCAAAAGAGCTTACAATCTTTACACTCACTGAACCAATTCAGAAGAGTCTCACTAGGGTGGGTGGGGCCCACTGGGGCTGTACCCTCAGGGCGCCCCCACCCCAGTCATGGACCTTCTTCTTACTACAGTGGGCCGCGATCGAGGGATGAGGGAGAAGCACTTAGGTCAGAGCAAGAGGGGAGCGGCACTGGGTCAATGTGGCCCACCGGGTTTTTTCCTGGTGTCCCGCCGGCCCAGTCTGCACCTAGTCATACTGAATAGTTGTACTCCTTAAATCACAAATCCTTCTCTTTTTTTGACCCCCAACAGAATCCTGATGCCAGTTGTGGAGCGGCAAACAGCTGTCACTCGAGACTGCACCCTTCTCCAAGCAATCTGTATGTAGCAAAGCCAATGGGGAACCCAGCGGCCTCTCAGTTGGACTCCAGTTGGGAGTTGCCCACCATGAACCTGACGTGGATGCACACTGCTCCTATCTGCAACACGTCCCTCGGCCAGGCCGACCTTCACCATCTGAACAGCGCCCTGGGACAGAATGTTTTTGGACCCAACGCCAACAACTGTGGCATTATCTTATTTCTTCACAGTGACTTGGCCTCTTCCTCCCCCTTGCCCCGTTCTAGCTCGGCGGTGCTGGAGGAGAAGCTGGCACCGGTAATAAGTCAACATCTAGGGGGAGAGGAGACCAGAGTAAAGAGACCTCTACGCTGCAGAAGTGCCCCCGCCACTGCGATAGACCACTCACAGTCACGGCCACCCTTAGCCATATGCACTGAGAGACCTGCAGGGGAGAACACTTAAATGGCACAGGAACATATCAGATCTGTTCAGTAAGAACTTTCTCATTAAGAGAGAAGGAAGTGGCATAGGAGTCGGGGCATCATGGCTTCACCCATGCCCAGAAGAGCGAAAGAGATGACAGCAGCAAATGCACAAAGAAACCAAAAGCACCATTATTTTGAGCTTCCGTCCTGCCACCAGTAACATATATTGTGGCAGTGGCACCTGGGCCAAGCAGGCATTGTGGGTAACCTCAAGTAGGACTTGTTGAACACTGTGGGCACCTTTTGTTTGCTGGTGGGATAGTAAATTGTACATCGACAGCAACAAAAGTGCCACAGCTTTGGCAGTGATGCCATGGAGTGGTCCTGCCTCCATCCTGTCCTGCTCCACCTGCTTTCCCACAATGCCAGGCCATCACTCCACTGCTATAATGGGCATTTCTGTGCAATAAAAAAGTCAAATAATCTTGCATTGTTTCGGCCCTCCCTGCCACAACTGCTTTTATTGTGATGCCCAGTATTAGAGATGCCTGGCACAGCTGCCCTCCTTGGCTTTCCCTAAAGACTGCTCTGCCAGCCAATCACATTCATATCCCCCTCCCATTAAAATATAAATGATTTTCTACTTGCACTTGATCTATGGAAGTGTTAGCATGGCACGGCAGGCACACAGAATGAATTAGTAAGCCCTGCCATGGTTGTGGGTAACTACAAGAGGCCCAGAAAGAAAGATGGAACACTGAGTTGGTCCCAACAGGACTTTACTACAGCAAGAAGCATCATGTCTTGTACTTTACAAAGGAGCATTTTAATGATATTTATGGTTACTTCATGATCTTCATGTCTGCTTTGTAGCAATTCTGTGGGTCTCCTCATTAATGGGCTGATATACCCTCATATTTCCCTGCAGAAATGGGGGAATACCTATGGTAACATAGTTTTATGGTATCTCTCTGTACAGGCTATCAGCAAACTTAGGGGGCTGTTCCTGCTGAATTGTGCTTAGTACAGGGGAATCCCTATGCTGCCATAGTTTTATGGTATCTCTCTGTACAGGCTATGAGCAAACTTAGGGGGCTGTTCCTGCTGAATTGTGCTTAGTACAGGGGAATCCCTATGCTGCCATAGTTTTATGGTATCTCTCTGTACAGGCTATGAGCAAACTTAGGGGGCTGTTCCTGCTGAATTGTGCTTAGTACAGGGGAATCCCTATGCTGCCATAGTTTTATGGTATCTCTCTGTACAGACTATGAGCAAACTTAGGGGGCTGTTCCTGCTGAATTGTGCTTAGTGCAGGGGAATCCCTATGCTGCCATAATTTTATGGTATCTCTCTGTACAGGCTATGAGCAAACTTAGGAGGCTGTTCCTGCTGAATTGTGCTTAGTACAGGGGAATCCCTATGCTGCCATAGTTTTATGGTATCTCTCTTAGGGGGCTGGTCCTGCTGAATCGTGCTTAGCCTTGAGAAAACCAAGGAAGTTCTATGCTATGGAGAATATCACTGGCTAGCCACACCCCTGTTGGCTTCTCATTTGGGGGTTATATATATATATATATATATAGTCCTTATATATAGGCACCCTAATACAAGGGCAGGGCTGAGCCAATAACACCTTTATACACACTAGGGGGGAAGGTATAATTATACATGAATCTAGTAACATTTACTGTTTTTAGTAAATCCAAAGGGAAAGGGGTATTGTGGCCTTTAATTACAAAAAGGAGGAGTGTACATTGCTGCGTGTTAAGACCAATGGGTTAAAGGCCTCAGCCAAATATGGTTTAGAGGGCAGCCATATTTAAATGGAGCTCCTATAGAGGAAGGAAGGGAATTAACACCTGATAATGCAATATGTACCCCGTGTGAGCAAAGCCCCCCCAGTGGGGAATGAACCCTCGGTTGCCCTGTAGTGAATATTGTATAATCAGTGAGGCCAAGGGGAATGAATTGCACTATGCACTTAGAATATCTATGCATTTTTTTTACTATCCAAATAGTATGGACTTTATTCTAAGTGCAATAAAACAGGCAGGCATTAAAGAGTTAAAGCCATTCTGCGAGTGTGCTGTTACCGCTATCATTTGTAATAAAGGGGACTCCATTTGTACAACCATGACCCGGCTGTGTGTGCTTCTCTGATTGGCTATTTGTGTTAAACTTAAATAATTTATTCTTTTCTGCCAACCTCCAATTAAAGGAGAACTAAAGCCTAATAAAGTATATGGTGAAGAAATGCTGTATTTTATATACTACACTTACCAGTCAGAGGTTCCAGGTCTTTAAAGTTACCGCAAAAGCTCCCCATGTTGGATCTGGTTAGGCCATCTTTTGTGTGTCAGCGGCACTGCACGTGCTCAGTGGGCTCTGGGCTGCTGCTAACAAAGTAAGTAAGCTTAGGGGTTGTCAAAAAATATCAGAACATTAGCAGAAAGTGAGGTTATAATATTTATATCAGAAGCAGGTGATACAGGGCTGATTCTGATGCAGACTGCACTGCCTTCTATGCTGCCATGAAGTGAATTAGATTTAATTACTAATCAGCCCTGTATAGTGAATGTTATATTGTATATATACAGTATATAGTGAGTGGGTCCCTGAGCTCAGGTAAGTGCCAGCAGCACAGAGTATGGGCAGGGAATCGGCAGAAAAGAAGATGGGGGGCTACTGGGGCATCTTTGGGGGCACAGATCTTCCCTGCTAAAGGCCAGTGGGTGCCTTGGGCTGGTACAGAAACCCAAATCACAAGGTGCAAGTTCTTTCTTGAGCAGAACAATGGTCCTAAACACAAGTCTAAATAACAGAATTGCATGGAAATAGGTATGGGATCCATTATCTGGAAGGCTCTGAATTATGGGAAGGCCATCTCCCATAGATTCAATTATCAGCAAATAATTCAGAATTGTGAAACATATTTCCTTTTTCTCTGTAATAATAAAACAGTACCTGTACTTGATCCCAACTAAGATATAATTACCCCTTATTGGGGGCAGAACAGCCCTATTGGGTTTATTTAATGGTTAAATGATCCCCTTTTCTCTGTAATAATAAAACAGTACCTGTACTTGATCCCAACTAAGATATAATTACCCCTTATTGGGGGCAGAACAGCCCTATTGGGTTTATTTAATGGTTAAATGATTCCCTTTTCTCTGTAATAATAAAACAGTACCTGTACTTGATCCCAACTAAGATATAATTACCCCTTATTGGGGCAGAACAGCCCTATTGGGTTTATTTAATGGTTAAATGATTCCCTTTTCTCTGTAATAATAAAACAGTACCTGTACTTGATCCCAACTAAGATATAATTACCCCTTATTGGGGGCAGAACAGCCCTATTGGGTTTATTTCATGGTTAAATGATTCCCTTTTCTCTGTAATAATAAAACAGTACCTGTACTTGATCCCAACTAAGATATAATTACCCCTTATTGGGGGCAGAACAGCCCTATTGGGTTTATTTCATGGTTAAATGATTCCCTTTTCTCTGTAATAATAAAACAGTACCTGTACTTGATCCCAACTAAGATATAATTACCCCTTATTGCGGGCAGAACAGCCCTACTGTTACATGGGAGTAGGATAAACAATAGATTAGCTGAAAGCAGTTCTAATGTGTAGCGCTGGCTGAAAGCTCAGACTCAGTCACACTTTACTGCTTCACTGCAAGTTGGAGTGATACCCCCCCCTCACCCCCAGCAGCCGATCAGCAGAACAATGGGAAGGGAGCAAGATAGCAGCTCCCAGTAGGTATCAGAATAGCACTCAATAGTAAGAAATCCAAGTCCGGCTTGGGACTCCTCCAGTTACATGGGAGTAGGAGAAACAATAGGTTAGCTGAAAGCAGTTCTAATGTGTAGCGCTGGCTGAAAGCTCAGACTCAGGCACAATGCACTGAGATGGCGCCTACACACCAATATTACAGCTACAAATACATTTGTTGGTTCAAGAATAAAATGTTAAACGGCAGAGGGAATTATGTAACAGTGTCATTTAGAAATAAAAATTACCCCATAGAAATCCTGGCAGTAATAATGTTCAAGAAAAAGCAAATTCAAAAAAGTCATTAGAAAAAGGCTGCATTTTCAAGCCAGCTATGGCTGCTTTACCTGCAGGATTGTACGCCAGCCCCGTGGCCAATAAATGCGATTATACATGGCATGCTTCCTAATTGGTTTAATTGCACTTTCATTATAGAACATAAACAAGTTAAACACCGCTTTACCATAGGGGAGAGTGGCGCAGGCAGACAGACTCACTGACTCAGGGGAATGGACTTGTAAAAGCTTGTTCCTTTGGAGGCAGGTAAGGGATGGGTGAGATTTACATTATCCCAGCATGCACTCTGAGATCATCAGTGAGATTTACTAAACACCACAGTCGTTTGGGATTACTTTTTTTTTTTCGGTGGAGCAATCTTAGTTACCTGAACTTTTCAAAAAATATATATATTTCTATGTAAGTGTTTGCTGGAATATATTGCCTAGTAGACCATGCTTTTAGCCCAGCAGCTGTATATGTAGGGACACCCTTCTCTTACTAGTACTGTAGTTCAGCCGGCCATGGGATCAGTGGGACCACCCATCCATACCGGTGCCCTGTGGGTTCCTACTGGGCCCCTCCCTCTAGGGCAGTGGTTCCCAACCTTTTCTGCACCACGGACCGGTTTCAAGCAAGACAATTTTTCCAAGGACCGGGGATGGGGGGTGCGGCGCAACTAGTGCTAGTTAAATTTTATATTATGCACTTTACTATTAATATTATTATTACATACAGCTTAATAAAGTACTTTGGTCCTTGTTGTAATCAGTAGAAAGCTTCCTGGGCTTCGCATAGCTATTGTCATTGCTGTGTAACACATCAGGGAGTTGGGATCACAAGTAATTGGAACCAGAGGTGGGCCAGTTCAGCACAGCCCACGGCCCGGCACCGGTCCCCAGGCCAATGTTTGGGGACCCCTGCTCTAGGGCATGATGATGATTATCCAGTGAACTCACCAAAGGTTACTTCTGATGAACATTTAGATACGATGACACCATTGTCAGAATGTGTGAGTCACATGACTGATCAGCATCCCATAAATCTTTGGCTTTAGGCAATCTGACTGAATTGCCCCACATCTATGTCGAAAGAATCCGAACAACAATAAGTGATAGTGACTAAACAATAGGGTAATGGAAGGTAAGTTGCCCAAATTAGTTGGAAAAGTGATCCGATCTGATACCCATTGTAAGCAGCAGCCCTGCCCTGCTTTATGGCTGAGATTCTAGCTATCTGTATAACAGAGCATTCTGTCACAGTGACACAGATCCTATCTGATCCCCCCATTGTAAGCAGCAGTCCTGCCCTGCTTTATGGCTGAGATTCTAGCTATCTGTATAACAGAGCATTCTGTCACAGTGGCACAGATCCTATCTGATCCCCCCCATTGTAAGCAGCAGTCCTGCCCTGCTTTATGGCTGAGATTCTAGCTATCTGTATAACAGAGCATTCTGTCATAGTGGCACAGATCCTATCTGATCCCCCCCATTGTAAGCAGCAGTCCTGCCCTGCTTTATGGCTGAGATTCTAGCTATCTGTATAACAGAGCATTCTGTCACAGTGGCACAGATCCTATCTGACCCCCCCATTGTAAGCAGCAGTCCTGCCCTGCTTTATGGCTGAGATTCTAGCTATCTGTATAACAGAGCATTCTGTCACAGTGGCACAGATCCTATCTGATCCCCCATTGTAAGCAGCAGTCCTGTCCTGCTTTATGGCTCTTTCTTATAATAAACGTGCAGACAAAAGTGGTCCAAATCCTATGTAAGACTCTCTGCTCACTGCTGAGCACTCACCCCAAATCCACCCTAACTGGCCTTCAGGCTGGGCCCCCTTAGCCCATAACAAGGTTACAGATATATAGAAACATTGGGGTAACAGTCACCCTGCTATAGTTCCAGGGGTACCCAGGGCACAAATAAGCACTCACCCCAAATCCCTCCCTAACTGGCCTTCAGGCTGGGCCCCCTTAGCCCATAACAAGGTTACAGATATATAGAAACATTGGGGTAACAGTCACCCTGCTATAGTTCCAGGGGTACCCTGGGTACAAATAAGCGCGCACCCCAAATCCCCCCCCTAACTGGCCTTCAGGCTGGGCCCCCTTAGCCCATAACAAGGTTACAGATATATAGAAACATTGGGGTAACAGTCACCCTGCTATAGTTCCAGGGGTACCCAGGGCACAAATAAGCACTCACCCCAAATCCCCCCCTAACTGGCCTTCAGGCTGGGCCCCCTTAGCCCATAACAAGGTTACAGATATATAGAAACATTGGGGTAACAGTCACCCCGCTATAGTTCCAGGGGTACCCAGGGCACAAATAAGCACTCACCCCAAATCCCCCCCTAACTGGCCTTCAGGCTGGGCCCCCTTAGCCCATAACAAGGTTACAGATATATAGAAACATTGGGGTAACAGTCACCCTGCTATAGTTCCAGGGGTACCCAGGGCACAAATAAGCACTCACCCCAAATCCCCCCCTAACTGGCCTTCAGGCTGGGCCCCCTTAGCTCATAACAAGGTTACAGATATATAGAAACATTGGGGTAATAGTCACCCTGCTATAGTTCCAGGGGTACCCAGGGCACAAATAAGCACTCACCCTAAATCCCCCCCTAACTGGCCTTCAGGCTGGGCCCCCTTAGCCCATAACAAGGTTACAGATATATAGAAACATTGGGGTAATAGTCACCCTGCTATAGTTCCAGGGGTACCCAGGGCACAAATAAGCACTCACCCCAAATCCCTCCCGAACTGGCCTTCAGGCTGGGCCCCCTTAGCTCATAATACTATTTATTAATATACCCTGGATTCCGGGTGCATATATAGATATATCTAACATCAGAGCTATTGGGTTAGTAACTAAGCTGTTGTTCAGCGCGGAACTTTCCCATCGGGCTGAGGGTTCAGTTCAGGCTATCTTGTTGCTAGGCTCTAGCTCTGGGCGGCTCCTACCTTGGCTAAGCAAGAAAGTCAGATGAACCTTTAGCCAAGGTGACGTTTCTAGGAAAAGCCTTGCCAGGTTTCTGCAGAACAATGTGGCCGGGCAGGTGGAGGTGAGCGCCCGCCTGGCATTCCACGTGCGGAGAAAAATTGAAAACAGGAGCATTTGGGGTGTGGATCTCTCTGCCGTACAGCAGCACCTTCCTGGTCCATGTGAGCCTGGGTGCTGTAATGTTTGGAAAGCAAAAACAAACATGCAGTTCCTTGGCTGCCTAGAGACAATGTTCGACACAGCATGGCATTGCCCTGTGCTGGGCACTGTGCCCACTATGTACCCGCTGCAGAATAAGGCTTCATTCCCATGGTGAGACTTTTAGGTCACACAAACATTGGCATTATATTTCTCTTATCCACTGGCATAACTAGGAGTTACTGGACCCCCCCAAAGTGGGGGCATTTTTCTTAAACATATATTACAACTGTTTATTAGTCAGTGGCCAGTAGGCACCCTATTATTCTTGGGTCCTCTGTTCCTAACCTTTTGCCAGTCTGTGCCTCTGGACTATGGCTAACTGGGTGCCCTCCTTTCTCCCAAGACTTCCTTTGCTGCAGGTTTCCTACTACAGCTTGGAGACACCAATAAGTAGGTGGCCATTACTGGTACTTACTGGCCAGTAGCGGCAGCCATGAATGTGCATGCTTTAGTCCCTAAAATCCCAGACAAATTAGATGGCACGTGGGACTGGCAGCCACACATTACCAGGCTAACGAGTGGCACACACTGATGCCATTTCAGTAGGTTGGCAGACTTTAGTGGCAAAGAGAATAGTTGGGTTAAAGGGCACCCATATAAGACACATTTGTAAATTAAAGCATTAATTGACATCAGGGCACGTGCAAGAGCTATCCAATCAGGGGTCCTATAGCAGAGCGGGTTTGCAAAGTGGGTTGGGTTTTGCAGGGGAATTGTTGGGCGGATCATGACCAGAGTCTTGGTGTAACTGGGCATGGCCGGGCATATTAGGACCACACTCTCCTTGGCAGGACCCACTGCCAAGGAGGCCCTAGTGACCAGCAGACTGATAAATGGGGGCCCATCTACCTTAGTAGTGATTACATATAGAGGCCCTGATTGACATTACCAATCCCTACAAGGAATAACTGGGCCCCTGTACATTTTTGGAATAAGACATTTTCTATAAACATATACAAAACTGCTCAGCAGTCAGTGTGACATGGGGCCCCCTGTACCTCTGGGGACCCCAAGCTGTTGCAGGGCCTAGCTCCTCTACATTTGCTCAGTACCATCTTGCCATTTTGTTTGGGGCACTGGGGCTGCTTCTCATTCTTGCTTCTAAATCCAGCAGCATTTGAACAAGTTGCTTTACTATGATTGGCCAATGTGCCCCTATTTAAAGGGGAAGTAGCTTGCAGACAGTAGCAGCTGGCAGGAGAGGGCAGAAGATGGAAATAGTGGGCACTTACTGTTACCTGTGCCTGTAGTAACACAACTCAACATTTTTCTTTTTTGCTAAGTAATGTCCCTATGGTGCTCCCTTGTACATAACTATTACATAATAAAGGCGAGTTAGGGCTCCCTGCCCAGGTACCTGGCTGCGGCCCAGCGTTTCTCTCTCAGGTAAACATCTGCAGATCTGGGCGCGGCCCAGCAGCGAGACAAACTGTACCTGGGGTTGTACAGTCGCCCGTGTCTCCCACATGCCCCACTGTACCCTGCGTGGCTCACACTCATGCCAATTATCTGTACAGTACAAGGCTAATACACTGTAAAAGAGCCCAGAGCTGGCACAATTACACAATTATAGAATGTGTGGGTGGCTAACTAGCAGATTATTTAGATGCATGCTGCCGACTGCACTGGTTTCTGTGCAACCTTGCATTATACTGTAAATCCGTGCTTGGAGTTTTACAAGTTGCTGGTTTGATGGTAAATGTCAAATGGGGCAGTGCGAGTACTATTTTCCATATCTAGAATGTTTAATTACCCATTAATTAGGATGCTTGCTGCAGACCGCAGAGTGCATTCAATTAAAATGCTAACTTATCACGTAGCACAGGCCTCAGCCAGGGATTCTGCTTGTGCAAATTCTAAATCTGCCAGCGAGTAGTAACGCATAGCAACCAATCAGAAATGTTGTTTCATTAGGCATATCAGAGGTCACTGATTAAAGCTTATTGCTGATTGGTTTCTCTGGGTGACCATTCCAGACTCATGAAAGCTCATTCACGTCCACAAGTGCAATGAGCAAAGTGAACCTTGCCTGCCTACCCCTAGGCGGCGCTTCCTTGCCCCCCCCTGCAATGCCACTGGGGGGAGGGGTTAGCAGGGTAAGGTGGCTGGCCAGGTTGCCTAGTGTGCGCTTTTGGTTTGGCCCACCCCTGGTTCCCTTTAGGAACCTCTAGGATTGTCCCTTAACCCCCTTTAAAACAAGACCAATGACACATTATATGTGGAGTTTTGTGTAGTAATCGTGCTGGGCCCCTCCGAAGATTTTTTTGCAGGGGGGGCTGACACCCTTAAGTTATACCACTGATTCCTTCAACTAATGTCTGCATAAATATATAGGAGCTGTAATATTGTGCGTCTAAGTGGAAGCATTCCCCATACGTATAGATAAACAATTGTCACTTGTTTTTTATTACAACATAGAAGCGTTTTAGAAAAGTCTATGGCGAAATGAATATGGCAACACCCACTAATGTTGTTATAGGGAACTATGAATTCTGTGCACACAATAAACTATGAGCTCAGACCGCATCGTTTGTTTAAGGACAAATAAATGTAATGTAATGCTCTGTGTAAATGACATATGTACCTGCCGCAGAACTATTCGTCTCTACACAAGGAACAATACATTACATGTGGCTATACAGGCTTATTGGGAAATCACTGATTGCAATAGGTTCAGTGCTTGCCAAAAGCGGACATAATGGCTAACTGAATTCATTTAGAATCCAGTGCAGCCTGCAGCATGCATATACTGTAAATAAGTGCTATTTGCAGACATGTCAGATATCTCAACCCACCAATAACCCGGTCACTGCTGCAGCCCAGTCTCCTGCTCATGAATGGCTGTTAACCCCCAACTAAAAAATCAGTTGAATATCCCTGTATGGTTTGGCAGAGCTCAGAACACAATTGGGGGCTCGGATATGAGTGTAATGACAGGGAGTGGCTAAAAAGCACTCAATTAAAGTAGAAGGAAAGTCATTTTGGCATTTTACTGCCAATAGATTCACCACATTAGTGCCACCTAGAATACTATATTTATTCTGCAGAAAGCATTACCATCCCTGAGTAAAGAGCCCTAGAAGCTTTCTCTGTTTGCTTAAGACAGCAGCTGCCATTTTAAATAGGTTCCTGTTTGCAGTCTAGTCATTATAGCTCAGATCTCACATTCCTAAGGGAGGGGGGAGGGAGTTAATAGCATTCACATAGGAGGGGGGAGCAAGAGAGGGGAGAGAGGAGAGAGCTGCACGGACTCTGGCCATGGGAATTAAGGATTTTTCTGAGAGAGGAACTCAGACACACGAACAACATGTTTACAAAAAAGGAGACAAGAAATTCTTTTGATAGAGGACTCAGTGCAGCGTTTCTGTGAGTGCTTATGGCTGTATTTACACAGACCTTCCTGATAAAGCTTACTGAGTTTTTACCTTTCCTTCTCCTCTGAAGGGCTTGCCAGGTTAACCTGCACTACTTGCTGGCACTATTGCTCTACACTCTTCTGTGCAGTGTAACCTAAGCACCTAAGGCCCGGACTGGCAATCTGTGGCATACCCCCCAACTGTCCCGCTTTTCGCGGGACAGTCCCGATTTTTATGGCGCATCCCACTGTCCCTGATAGTTCCATGAATGTCCCGCATTGCGGAACATTCATTGAACTATCCAGCACAGCGGTATGCGCTGGCTGGAGCCGGACGTTCCGACTTCTCCTGTGGCTCCTCTCCTTATGCGGCTCCTTGTGCGGCGGTGACAGGCCCTTTTATAAGGTTGCGCCCCTGGGTACGTGTGACGTCATTACGCACGGGCGCAACCTTATAAAAGGGCCTGTCGCCGCCGCACAAGGAGCCGCATAAGGAGCAGGAGCCGCAGACGAAGGCGGAGCCCTATGGGGGGTACTGTGTATGGGGGGTAATGTGTATGGGGAGCTACTGTGTATGGGGGGGCTACTGTGTATGGGGGGCTACTGTGTATGGGGGCTACTGTGTATGGGGGGGCTACTGTGTATGGGGGGTACTGTGTATGGGGGCTACTGTGTATGGGGGGCTACTGTGTATGGGGGCTACTGTGTATGGGGGGCTACTGTGTATGGGGGCTACTGTGTATGGGGGGGCTACTGTGTATGTGGGGGCTACTGTGTATGGGGGGGCTACTGTGTATGGGGGGTTATTGTGTATGGGGGGCTATTGTGTATGGGGGGGCTACTGTGTATGGGGGGCTACTGTGTATTGGGGGCTACTGTTTATGGGGGCTACTGTGTGTGGGGGCACTGTGCATGGGGGGGCTACTATGTATGGGGGGGCTAGTGTGTATGGGGGGCTACTGTGTATGGGGGGATACTGTGTATGGGGGCACTGTGTATGGGGGGTACTGTGTATGGGGGGCAAAACTGGTACATAGTATAACTCACTTATAACTGACTGCCTTCTCTCTATATTTGTATTTTAATGTAGGAGTTGCTATATTGTTTTCCTTAGGTCGTTCAGTATGAGGTTATAGCTCATTTGCGTCTGATCCCGCCATTTCATCTATATAAAAGGAGTATTTTTTTTTAATGGGGTGTGGTAATTGGGGCATGGCCACAAAAGTGGGCGTGGTCAAAAGAATTTGCCGTGCTGCACGCGCCAAATATTTTTGTCCCTCTTTTCATTTTTCAAATGTTGGGAGGTATGATCTGTGGATTCTGGCAAATGCCAGAGGGGCTGCTGTAAGGTGCCATAGACACTCACTATTTATTGGGCCTATGGGGGGCTGTTTGGGTCTCTGTGTACTGAAAATCAGGCCCGGACTGGCAATCTGTGGGTTCAGGCAAATGCCAGAGGGGCTGCTGTAAGGTGCCATCCCAGAGGGGGAGTTAGGTCAGTGGGTGCCAAAGCATCAGCGGGGTCCATTAGGGCTAGGGGTCACTTGGTTTTTTACCGGTATCCCACCGGCCCAGTCCAACCCCGATTGTAAACCAAGAATATCTTGGTATAGCCATTTCAGTGCATTGCAATGGTGCTAAAATTTGGCTGAAAGTTCTAACAGCAGATGACTGGGCTGTTATTAGGGTTGCTACTTTTTCTGGAAAAAAAATATCGGCCTTCCTGTATTTTTATGTTCTTTCCCTGTTAATAAAATACCATCCAGGTGGCAGCCCTACTTGTTACTACAGGTGAATGGGGGGATAATCAGGGCGACTGATGGAAAATAAGCATCTGCTTTTGGTCCTGAAGTGTCTTGGGTAATCCTTGGTATATAAAGGGAGGAGCAACCATTTTCTTTCTCTTTGGGCTCCTCTCTCCTGAGGCTACATGTTTGTATACACAGTTGTATTGTTGTACCAATATTTGTAGAACACTTCCTGGTTGCTACTAACAGGAAGTGCTCCCCACTCTAGTGACTCACACTTACTGGAGGGTTGCCAGGGCTCTTTGGTGCTTTATCACTATGGCATCACTTTATTTGGGAGATGTCGGACATAGAATTAGAATATTTAGTTGTTGTACTAGTGGGAGATAGGAATTATGTTACTTTTCAGTCAGTATTGGGGAATTTTGTGAGGCCTAGAGAATATTTGTGGTTCCCTGTTTTGTGAACAGAGGTGTAATCGTTTCAGGATCTGCTTTCAACATACGGAACTTGAAATGAGAGCGCCCTCTCCTGTAAATGGTTGGAATAGCTTTCAATGGGGAATAGGAGAGGGATATCAGAGTGCCGTATTCAGCTTATAATTACACATCACTGTGGAGCCTCTCCTGCCAACAAGAGCTACACAGGAGGAATATACACCAGGAAGATACATCCCTTATCCGGAAACCCGTTATCCAGAAAGTTCCGAATTATGGAAAGGTCATCCCCATTGACTCCATTATAAGCAAATCTAATTTTTAAAAATTATTTCCATTTTCTTTGTAATAATAAAACAGTACCTTGTACTTGATCCCAACTAAGATATAATTACCCCTTATTGGGGGCAGAACAGCCCTATTGGGTTTATTTAATGGTTAAATGATTCCCTTTTCTCTGTAATAATAAAACAGTACCTGTACTTGATCCCAACTAAGATATAATTACCCCTTATTGGGGGCAGAACAGCCCTATTGGGTTTATTTAATGGTTAAATGATTCCCTTTTCTCTGTAATAATAAAACAGTACCTGTACTTGATCCCAACTAAGATATAATTACCCCTTATTGGGGCAGAACAGCCCTATTGGGTTTATTAAATGGTTAAATGGTTCCCTTTTCTCTGTTATAATAAAACAGTACCTGTACTTGATCCCAACTAAGATATAATTACCCCTTATTGGGGCAGAACAGCCCTATTGGGTTTATTTAATGGTTAAATGATTCCCTTTTCTCTGTAATAATAAAACAGTACCTGTACTTGATCCCAACTAAGATATAATTACCCCTTATTGGGGGCAGAACAGCCCTATTGGGTTTATTTCATGGTTAAATGATTCCCTTTTCTCTGTAATAATAAAACAGTACCTGTACTTGATCCCAACTAAGATATAATTACCCCTTATTGGGGGCAGAACAGCCCTATTGGGTTTATTTAATGGTTAAATGATTCCCTTTTCTCTGTAATAATAAAACAGTACCTGTACTTGATCCCAACTAAGATATAATTACCCCTTATTGGGGCAGAACAGCCCTATTGGGTTTATTTAATGGTTAAATGATTCCCTTTTCTCTGTAATAATAAAACAGTACCTGTACTTGATCCCAACTAAGATATAATTACCCCTTATTGGGGCAGAACAGCCCTATTGGGTTTATTAAATGGTTAAATGATTCCCTTTTCTCTGTTATAATAAAACAGTACCTGTACTTGATCCCAACTAAGATATAATTACCCCTTATTGGGGCAGAACAGCCCTATTGGGTTTATTTAATGGTTAAATGATTCCCTTTTCTCTGTAATAATAAAACAGTACCTGTACTTGATCCCAACTAAGATATAATTACCCCTTATTGGGGGCAGAACAGCCCTATTGGGTTTATTTCATGGTTAAATGATTCCCTTTTCTCTGTAATAATAAAACAGTACCTGTACTTGATCCCAACTAAGATATAATTACCCCTTATTGGGGGCAGAACAGCCCTATTGGGTTTATTTCATGGTTAAATGATTCCCTTTTCTCTGTAATAATAAAACAGTACCTGTACTTGATCCCAACTAAGATATAATTACCCCTTATTGAAGGCAAAACAGCCCTATTGGGTTTATTCATTATTCAAATGATATTTAGCAGACTTAAGTTATGGAGATCCAAATTACGGAAAGATCCCTTATCCGGAAAGCCCCAGGTCCCAAGCATTCTGGATAACAGGCCCCATACCTGTATATTCAATATATCACTTTTGGAAAATCTTGCACAAGTTCCTTAGATTAATTCATTTCATGAACAAATAGATCCATTTCAGACATTCTTGCATAACCAAGACACCAAATGTCGGTATTTTTTGGCATTTTTGGAACAAGTTGATGTATATAACCTAGCGAAAACACATTTTACTTGCATACACGATAGAAACAGTTATGGTACCTATGGTGAGTAGCCTAGCTCATGACAGATATAAACAATAAAAATCCCAACTTTTTTTTGTAAGTAAAAGCTTTTAGGGTTAGGGGGTTAGGGTACAAAAGTAAGGTCCATACTTATCCGTACTTATCCATACTATTACCAACCTCATTTGGCTGATCACCTGATGACAACTCTATATTTGCCCATTCCTAACAGTACAATTATAAATTGTACCGAATTCAGCCGATGCACCGAATTCGGCCAAACCCCGAAATTCTTTGTGAAAGATTGAATTGAATTTACACACTACATCATGTTAACAGGGAAGCCCCTAACCCTCCTGCCAACTTCTGCTTGGAAATCAAATGCTCATTGGCTGCTTGGGGAAGGCAATCATAACCTACCAACCTACCCATACAGACAAACAGATGCCAGATACAGAAGCTGAAAGGAACAGCAAAGGCAGACCGAGACTACAAACAGGACCACATTTTGTCCATTTACATACCCCCCCCCCATCAGCTCCACCTCCAGATTTAGCCAGGGGGACAGGGGGGATTTTTTTAAAGTTCTTTTTCTTTTTTTCTTATTTTTAAACCAAAATATGGCAATCACTTAAGGCCTCTATGCCCAAACAGGGTCCTAAGAACAACCCCAGTCTCAGGGCTATTGTTGCAGTGTTTAAAGCAGGGGTCCCCAACCTTTCTTACTCTTGAGCCACAGTCAAATGTAAAAAGACTTGGGGAGCAACACAAGCACCATAAAAGTTCATGGAGGAGCCAAATAAGGACTGTGATTGGCTATTAGGGGCCTCTATGCACACTATCAGCTTACAGGGGCTTTATTTGGTAGGAAATCTTGTTTTTATTCAACCAAAACTTGCCCCCAAGTCAGGAATTCAAAAATAACTCTCTGGTTTGGGGGCACTGGGAGCAACACCCAAGGGGTTGGGGAGCAACATGTTGCCCTGAGCCACTGGTTGGGGATCCCTGGTTTAAAGACAGTGAGTATATTTCAACTTGCTGTTCCACAACAGCTCAGAGATACATAGAAACTCCTCCTAAGAGCTATATATTATTATTATCTTTTATTTATATAGAACCAACATATTCTGCAGTGCTTTACAGAGATTATACATCATTCACATCAGTCCTTACCCCAATGGAGCTTACAGTTTAAAATCCCTATTGAATACACACAATATTGGCAATTTTAGCAGAAGCCAATTACCCCCCTGTTTTTAGATTATGGGAGGAAACCAACCAGACACAGGGATAACATACACGCGCCTTGCAGATAGTGCCCTGGCTGGAATCGAACCTAAGACCCCAGGCAGAACTAGTTCACAGTGGGATATACTTGTATATGTAATATACAACCTAGGTTTTTTATCCCTAGTGTTCAAAAATAAAGATCACAATCCCTTAGCTGTTTGGCATGAAAATCTGTTGAATACTGTAACACATACCTGCTCTAACACGTTCAGTAATTAGCAAAAAGTCCATTAAAAAAGCCAACATGTTAATTGAAATACGTTCTTGTTAGTGTTAGTCGTTTACTTTCCATTGTCATCATCATCATCATCATCATTTATATTTCTCCAACACATTTATACAGCACATTAGAGATTGTTCATTGCTTACATCGCTCTCCCAGAGGAGCTTGCAATCTAAGGTCCCTATCATATTCACAATGGTCAATTTTATAAAATATCCTGCCTGTATGTTTTCGGAAGGGTGGGAATACCCACAGGAAACCCACACAGACACGGGGGGGAAAATGCAAGCTCCTTGCTGATAGTGCCCAGGTTGGAATTGAAATCTGAACCCCAGCACTGCAATGTAGGTGTGCTACCCAATGAGCTGCCATGTGCTTTTGTGAAAGATCATGTATCAGATAATAGCAGGAATGTTTGAGAAGTTCATCAAATTATTTACTTTCTTTGGAGTATGCTTAGACACCTTCAGTCTGTGGCAAATGTGCTGAATTGGTTACACCCCCGAGGAACTTTACCTGTTTTTTTTTTCCCAATTCTTAATTTAAACCTTCCATCAAGGAGGACCTATAAAAGGTAATTTATTATCACAAGATGACAAGATCATAAATATACTTATTTAGCTCCGCCCCCAAGGAACATATTCTGACTTTTTTTTTTTTTCAAATGTGAATCTGATGGCTAAATTCTTGCTCTAAAGCGTCCATCAAGGGGGAGGCTTTAACTAAAATCAATCCAATAAACAAGCACTGGCAGGCTGGATTCTCTTCCCCATAGTCCATTAAGGCACAATCTTTCAGATATTCCTCTGCAATATATTACAGTTCATCGTGTATTTCTTTGTCTTCTTCGTCTTTCAATTTGAACTCCTCTTCGGTGATCTTGCCGTCTTGATTTCGGTCTTGGTTTGTAAACATGTTCTCTATGATCTTGTTGGGGTCGAAACCCGGTGCTAGTTTTCCTTTTCCAGCCCTAACCTGGGCATGTATGTATTCAATGAACTGTGAAAAAGAGACAAAAAGCATTATCCACAACCTTATTTGTACCAAGGACCGGTTGCTATGTGTAAAATGTTTCCACGGACCGGGGGGGGGGGGGTTGGGGTGCACGCCGCGTTCATTTTGCCTTTGTGTATATGTCACGTTCCGTGGTGTCTCCATGTGTGCGGCACGCTCATTTATAATGTTTGTTTCGCGCTGCTTTGGGCTCCGTGGGAACGACGGCGGCCCAGCGCCGAGCAGTCCGCGGCCCCGCACTGGTCCGCGGCCTGGCGCTTGGGGATCCCTGATCTAAAACGTACAACATAGAGGCCTACCATCCACTGAGTGGCAATTGCTGGATTATTGATAGGTCTCTGTAACTCAGAAATGCACTAGTGTTTCTAAACAAGTAATTGCCATTCGGACTAAGCATTAACAACATTTAGCCCCTGCTCAAGAAGCCAAAAGGGACCTGGGCAACAACACTCAACATCATCTGGTAGTGCTAGACTAGGCTATATTATCCTAGGAGAGATGAACATTTGACAGAGAAAGACCTTGAAATACTTGTCTATAATACTCAATGCCAGTCAGCAGCAGCAAAAGCCAACAATTTTGCACTAAGAGTAGTGATTGTTATTAATGCAATTTATGACGTTGGATTGTGAGCACTATGGAGCGGCTGTGTTTCTTTCTGTGTATGGGTTTAGGGTTTACTATATCACCAAACGGTTGATCATTTTAGGTAATGAGCACCTGTTATATCTGCAAATATATGTTTCAACACCTTGATTCAGGATCTGGTCCATTTGCCTATTGAAGTTCTGGAACAGCCTCAGATAAGGCTTTTTTGCCCTCATCTGGTTCATCTAAAACAGTGGTTCTCAACCTTCCTAATGCCGCAACCCTTTAATACAGTTCCTCATGTTGTGGTGACCCCCAACCATAAAATTATTCCTAAGACCATCGGAAATATGTGTTTTCCGATGGTCTTAGGCGACTCCTGTGAAAGAATCGTTCCACCCCCAAAAGGGGTCCCGAACCACAGGTTGAGAACCGCTGAACTAGAAGTTAGCTGGGATTTACTTAGGCAAAAGGATGATCTTGATGGACCTGTGTCTTCTTTAACCTCAGCTTCTGCATTATGTAACCATGATCAAGTGCAATGTAAATCTTGTTGCCCTTATCTAAAAGTGGCCACACAAGGTAAGATTCACTCATTTGGCGAGGTTGCCAAACAAGCAAATCTTTCTCCCAGTATGCCTTGGGTGGGCGATATCATGCTAATGCAATTGTTTGGCCCCAGGGCCAAACGATTGCATCGCAATTAAGTGGATAGAAAAAGCCAGAGTGAGGACTGCATCAATTTGGTGATGTGGGCCCTGACCCAACAAAAAATCAAGCCTGTCCGATTGACATATAGCCAATTTTTAGCTAGATATCAGTTGGGGAGGCCTGTTGGAGGGCCCCATACACTGGTAGATAAGCTGGTGAGCCAGTCTTAAGGACCTAAATCAGCAGTTGAAATCTGCCCGTGCATGGTTATCTTAAGACATTGAGTCAATAAAGACTAGATCATGTATCTTCACCCTGAGGTTCTATGGCATTGTTAAGGTTTTCTAGAAAGAGTAGGGACCACCTAGATAATGGCAGTTATGGAATCTAATTTCTAAAGGAGAATGATGAGAAGGAGAGCAGAGTTACTGCCTTGATTTTAGCACAGCTGGTCTAATAAACTAAATTTAGCTGTATACTACCATCTCAATGGCAATAGTGTGTCCTAGCAATACCATAAGCAAATAAGGCGCTTGTCAATGCATTTTAACACCTACCTCATCCAAGACGACCTCCCCATTTTGATCTTTGTCAATATCTTCAAAAAGATTGGGCGACACCTCCCCATTCCACACAAACATGTACCCTTCTGGAAGTCCAGGTATCAAGTCCAAAAGTTCAATATCAAAGACCAAAACAGCACTCCCAGGCACTTCTCCCTCTGTCATCAGGAAAGAAAGCAGAAGATATTAATGGGATACATAGCATAACATCTTAACAACTGGTCTAGATAGAGAGTCTCTAGCCTCCCATAGGAGCCTCCAAAATAGAGAAACTACACTTTTTTATGAAGACACCAATTAGTAACCTGAATATCAAGTTGCCTTGATGGCATGAAGTACTTTCTAGAAAGGGTTGGGTTATGCCTTAACATTTGAGACCCTTGGTTGTATCCTTATCCTTATGTCTAACATCCAAGTTGCCAAGTGCATGAGAGTCTAGGCTAGTGGCTTCCAAATTCTGTGTGCTTGGCCCTCTGGGGCCCAACCTGAAGGCTTTTTTCTAGATACTCCCAAGGACAACTTGATTAAGATTTTAGGCTTATTTCCTGCCTTAGATGCTTTTAGAACTATGGCTGAATATCTGAAACCAATGTTTCCTATATCTGTAGGGGCTTGGGGGGTCAGTTTACACTGAAGAGGTGTCTTGAATCAAATAAGTTTGAAGACCACTGATCTAACATCTAGCCACTGTATTACTAATGGGTCTAGTAAACCCTAGCAGCCATTAACTAGCATTTACTGGTTCCCTGATTGAAAGCGAAGCACTAATTCATTAACTTACCCACTCCAGCTTCGCCATAGCCCAGGTGCGGAGGAATGACAATGTTCCGTTTCTCTCCGATACACATGTCCTGCAGGCCTATATCCATCCCCATTACCACTTGGCCTGACCCTAGCACAATGTTATAGGTTTTTCCATATTGATGCCTAAGGGGAAGCACAAAAAGACTGATTCAGTTGAAGTAACAAGCCCTTGTCACAGACACAATGAACAAATTGCATTTTTGGATGCAATCGGCATGTTTTTTTTTCTTCCCACAATGCAGCAACGTGGGCACTTAGTCGGACACAATTGTCCCGCATCTGACTCTTGCATGCTGCATCTGGCGCAACTGTGTCCAATTTGTCAAAATGGATGCAACTGCGCATGGGTTTTGTCAATACATGTGGCAGTGCTCAATATACAGACCAGAAGTTGCACTATCAGGAGTAAAACCAGTTGATATTGAAACCTACAAGCTGCTGATCTTCTGACCCTCACCCATACCCACATCCACAAGTCCTACCTGAAACCTACAAATGCCTGCTTTCTGTGGGCAGCCTGCCGGTACCCAACCCTGTGCAGAACTCTACCGAGATCTGGCCCTTAGGTCAGGAGGGTTAGGGTTGACATTTGGGTGACCATTACGAGTTTGGGTTGGGTGCTGGTCAGATTGGAGAAGTACATTCTCCCTCTACTCCTGAAGTTCCCCTGTATTGCAACCTAAGGCCTATGCAGAAGTAGTGTCCAGAGTGGGAAGACATGGGTACAGGTTGAGTGCTGGTCAATGTGGGCGCAGGTTGGGGGTGGCAACATTTTGCGGGTTAAAGTTAGGTGCAGGTTAAGGTTTGCAGGTTAGGGTCAGACACAGGTTGAGATTTTCCTCACCCACACATCACTACCGGCGATATTAGGGTTGCTACCTTTTTTTTCTTGTAATACCAGCTTACCAGCTTTTGGGTCGGGAGTAGGTGGGGTGTAACATGGGGCTGGGCAGAAATTGGCAGAGTTTAGTGTTGGACTGACCCACCAGGATACCAGGAAAACTCCCGGTGGGCCCAGGTGTCAGTGGGCCCTCCTGCTCCTGATCATTTGGCCTGTTTCATGGTCATTCCCTATTTCTAAATGGGAACAAAGAGGAGAAATAGATGTAAGGATAGATGCTAGCATGTAAATAAGACTAGGAGAATAAAGAGGTTGGGTGAGGAAAAGAGGAAAAATAGTTTGGAGAGTGGGTCTAGGGTCTAAGGTTTTCAGGTGGGCCCTGGGGTCCCAGTCTGACACTGGCAGAGTGGGTAGGAAAATGGGTGGGGAAATGGGTGGAGTGGGTGGAGAATGGCCAGTGTGAGTGGGGAAATGGGCGGGGGAATGGGCGGGTCTGTACTTATAATGAGTAATACTGTAGCAGAGAGGGTCAGGGAAGGGAGGGATTTGTAGGGTGTTACACATTTACAGGTAATGACATTGCTGGTAAAATTGTAATTCTGGCCCCCCTAGTTGTTGATTTACCGGCTGCCCAGTCAAATATCGACCAGTGGTAACGTATATCCCATTATTTCCTATGGGCATCAAATGACTTACAATGTCTGGCACTCTAGCACTTTGTGATATAGCAGATGGGAGTGAGAATTGCCAGAGCACATAAAGGTGCCAGTCTGCCAGTAAATATGCATTTTTGCATTAGATCACATGTGAAATTACCCAGACAGCTGAATTTACAGCATTTTGGGGGAGCTGCAGGCTATTCTTCTGCCCCCAACAACTTGCCACCCAAGCCCCACACCATCATGGTCATCATCCAAATCCAGGCCTGGCTCAGGCAGGACATTGGTACTTACGTTGAATCCAGCACGGTGCCATCCATGAGGGTGGCGTTATAGTGGTACTTCAGGTAGTCTCCCTTCTTGCTCAGTACAGAGCAGTTACTGGGCTTAAACAGGGAGGTGATGCTGACCGAGTCCTCCGGATTGTGGAAGTCAATGACATGAATATCAAACACCAACACAGCCGATCCTGGGATCTTCCCTACAAAGTAGATGTAAAAATAAAAATTGCTTTTATTAAAGGGGAGCTCCACCCAAAAACTCTAGTGAAAGAGAATGTCATTCTAAACAACATCCCAATAAATATTCAATACACATTTTGTTATTTGTAACTCTGGATCCTAAATTGATGCCAGACAGCCCCCGTATCTAAACGTATGCCTGTTACTGATATACATGTATATATACCTACCTCTCCCTTCTTCACCATAGCCGAGATGTGGTGGAATGGTCACCCTCCTCTTCTCTCCAGTGCAAAGGCCAAGTAAGCCTTCATCCATTCCAGCTATCACATAACCCTTTCCGATGTACGTGTCATACGTGTGCTTGCGGGAATAGCTGGGATAAGGATTATTAGCAAAACAGAATTAACAGAATTATAAGCAAAATAATGGTTAAATGATTCCCTTTTCTCTGTAATAATAAAACAGTACCTGTACTTGATCCCAACTAAGATATAATTACCCCTTATTGGGGCAGAACAGCCCTATTGGGTTTATTTCATGGTTAAATGATTCCCTTTTCTCTGTAATAATAAAACAGTACCTGTACTTGATCCCAACTAAGATATAATTACCCCTTATTGGGGCAGAACAGCCCTATTGGGTTTATTTCATGGTTAAATGATTCCCTTTTCTCTGTAATAATAAAACAGTACCTGTACTTGATCCCAACTAAGATATAATTACCCCTTATTGGGGCAGAACAGCCCTATTGGGTTTATTTCATGGTTAAATGATTCCCTTTTCTCTGTAATAATAAAACAGTACCTGTACTTGATCCCAACTAAGATATAATTACCCCTTATTGGGGGCAGAACAGCCCTATTGGGTTTATTTCATGGTTAAATGATTCCCTTTTCTCTGTAATAATAAAACAGTACCTGTACTTGATCCCAACTAAGATATAATTACCCCTTATTGGGGCAGAACAGCCCTATTGGGTTTATTTCATGGTTAAATGATTCCCTTTTCTCTGTAATAATAAAACAGTACCTGTACTTGATCCCAACTAAGATATAATTACCCCTTATTGGGGGCAGAACAGCCCTATTGGGTTTATTTCATGGTTAAATGATTCCCTTTTCTCTGTAATAATAAAACAGTACCTGTACTTAATCCCAACTAAGATATAATTACCCCTTATTGGGGCAGAACAGCCCTATTGGGTTTATTTAATGGTTAAATGATTCCCTTTTCTCTGTAATAATAAAACAGTACCTGTACTTGATCCCAACTAAGATATAATTACCCCTTATTGGGGCAGAACAGCCCTATTGGGTTTATTTCATGGTTAAATGATTCCCTTTTCTCTGTAATAATAAAACAGTACCTGTACTTGATCCCAACTAAGATATAATTACCCCTTATTGGGGGCAGAACAGCCCTATTGGGTTTATTTCATGGTTAAATGATTCCCTTTTCTCTGTAATAATAAAACAGTACCTGTACTTGATCCCAACTAAGATATAATTACCCCTTATTGGGGGCAGAACAGCCCTATTGGGTTTATTCAATAGTTAAATGATTTTTAGCAGACATATGATATGGAGATCCAAATTACGGAAAGATCCCTTATCCGGGAAAACCCCAGGTCCCAAGCATTCTGGATAGCAAGTCCCATACCTGTACCAGGATTTATACAAGTAATAGCTGCCTACCTGGAGTCGAAGAGGGTGCCGTCCAACAGGGACCCATTGTAGTGATATCTGATGAAGTCGCCAACCTGCGTTCTCCTCTCGCAGTCTTCGGGCACATAGTGACTCTCCACAGTGATGCTGTCTTTGGGGTTGTGCAGATCTAATAAGACCACGTCAAATACCAAAGAGGCCTGGGAAGGGATATCCTTACCTACAGAGGGATTCATTGGTTAGAAGAAGTCCCTATATTCCCAGAAGTACTTGCTTTAATCCCAAAGTGAATAATAACCCAGACATGTATGTAACAGGCTATTGCTTGCATGACTTAAATAAAATGTACCCAAGAATGCAATGCCAGGTATCCCACAATGCACCATTTTATCCCACAATTCATAAGCCCGTAAGCAAAGATAATGAACCCTAAGTATCCATGCAATGGAATATTTTGTGCCATATTTGTGCCGGCCATCTTGGTGAAGTCCTTAGGGCAATGGCACAAGAGGAGAACGTGGGTGTTTTGCACCCATGTCTTTTAGTAGCTCAGATGGTGGCCCAAGTGGCTCAAAAACCACAGTCTGTCATGGTAGAGCCAAGTACTTACTCAGTGAAGCCAATATTCACCAGTGAGCCCCAGGAGGATAGAGTGATTCTATGGAATCTTGTGCCCCATATTAACCTGTTCCTTATGGATAATTTACTGTATGTGCGTCCCTTAGTGTTTTTGTTAGTGCCAAACCCTCTCAGAGACATTACCGTCACCATCTTCTCCATATCCAAGGAACGGTGGAACTTTAATGATACGCTTCTCCCCTACGCACATTCCCAAGAGGCCGGTATCCATGCCGGGGATGAGCCAGCCGATTCCCACGTACGTGTCGTAGGTCCGCATTCGATTGTGGCTTTAATGGGAAAAAAGAAAGGATTTTTTTTTCTTAAATAGTGATGAGCGAATCTGTCCCGTTTCGCTTCGCTGAAAAATTTGCGAATCTTTCAAAAGATTCACGAAATGGCGAAAAATTTGCGAAACGGTGAAAAAGTCATGCATCAAAAAAATTGTCGCCCGCGGCTATTCTTTTGTTGCCCTGCGGCTATTCTTTTGTCGCCCAGCTATTCTTTTGTCGCCTGCGGCTATTGTTTTGTCTCCCGCGGCTATTGTTTTGTCTCCTGCAGCTATTATTTTATTGCGCGGCTATTGTTTTGTCGCCCGGCTATTCTTTTGTCACCCGCGGCTATTGTTTTTTCATGCGGCTATTGTTTTGTCACGCGGCTATTGTTTTGTCGCCCGGCTATTCTTTTGTCACCCGCGGCTATTGTTTTTTCACGCGGCTATTGTTTTTTCACGCGGCTATTGTTTTGTCACGCGGCTATTGTTTTGTCACGCGGCTATTGTTTTGTCGCCCGGCTATTCTTTTGTCACCCGCGGCTATTGTTTTTTCACGCGACTATTGTTTTGTCACGCGGCTATTGTTTTGTCGCGCGGGTATTCGTTTGTCGCCCGCGGCTATTGTTTTGTAGCCCGCGACAATTTTTGCATGTGAGGCAAATTTTTCTGCGGCAAATTTTTTCCTCCATTTCGCAAAACAATCCGCCAATGGCAAAACGCGGAAATTCACTGCGAATCCATGCCTGGCGAAACATTTCGCCCATCACTATTCTTAAACTCATTTCATTTGTATGATAAGGAAATGTTTATGATATCTTCCCCTACAAGATTAACTAACATGAACGTACCCGTTTCCATGCTTTCAAAGGCAGAGACCTACGTAGGGTACACTCCGCCATTCCACCATCCCCTACTCTTTCCCCCAAGCTATTTTCTCAAATGTACCAGATACAACCGAATACCTGGAGTCAAACAGGGTGCCGTCCAACAGACTCCCATTGTAGTGGTAGCGTATATAGTCGGACACTTCGACCAGGCGAGAGCAGTTCTCTGGTTTATAATACGTCTCCACCTGAACCGTGTCTGTTGGATTCCAGATATCCAGCAAAAGGACGTCAAAGTGCAGCACGGCGTCTGGGGGGATCACATCCGCTTGGGGGGGAGAAAAATCCAATTGGATTAATATTAGTCTAAAGTGGATATTATGTGTTAAAAAGCCTTACAAATAGCAGTGCGAATTAAAGTAAAACTATACCCCCAAACAATGTAGATTGCTATAAAAATATATTGCATAGACAAGCTCATATGTAAAACCCTGCTTCATCTATATAAGAATATACTTTTTTTAGTACAGGTATGGGATCTGTTATCCGGAGACCCGATATCCAGAAAGCTCCGAATTACGGAAAGCCTGTCTCCCATAGACTCCATTTTAATCAAATAATTCCGATTTTTAAAATTGATTACCCTTTTCTCTGTAAAAATTAAACAGTACCTGTACTTGATCCCAACTAAGATATAATTACCCCTTATTGGGGGCAGAACAGCCCTATTGGGTTTATTTCATGGTTAAATGATTCCCTTTTCTCTGTAATAATAAAACAGTACCTGTACTTGATCCCAACTAAGATATAATTACCCCTTATTGGGGCAGAACAGCCCTATTGGGTTTATTTAATGGTTAAATGATTCCCTTTTCTCTGTAATAATAAAACAGTACCTGTACTTGATCCCAACTAAGATATAATTACCCCTTATTGGGGCAGAACAGCCCTATTGGGTTTATTTAATGGTTAAATGATTCCCTTTTCTCTGTAATAATAAAACAGTACCTGTACTTGATCCCAACTAAGATATAATTACCCCTTATTGGGGGCAGAACAGCCCTATTGGGTTTATTTAATGATTAAATGATTCCCTTTTCTCTGTAATAATAAAACAGTACCTGTACTTGATCCCAACTAAGATATAATTACCCCTTATTGGGGCAGAACAGCCCTATTGGGTTTATTTAATGGTTAAATGATTCCCTTTTCTCTGTAATAATAAAACAGTACCTGTACTTGATCCCAACTAAGATATAATTAATCCTTTCTGGATGCAAAATAATCCTATTGGGTTTAATGAATGTTTTATTGATTTCTTAGTAGACTTAAGGTATGTTTGTGCACAAGGGTAACGCCACGCGAGCTCTTCATTGGCTAGTTGGCGGAAAGTGAATGAGGGAGCATCAATATGGTTTTATGGCACCCAAACCAACCATGACTACCCAGTTGGAAAGGTATAATAGCATTAAAACAAGCAAACCACTTACCTAGTCCCTTGCTCCCATAGGCAAGACTGGGTGGGATCTTTACAAATCGCCTTTCATTCACACACATCCCCAGCAGGGCTTTGTCCATCCCGGCTATAATTTGCCCCTTACCCACAAACACATTGTATGTGGAGCCCCGATCATAACTGCAAGACATAAACAGATACAGAGGGAATAAGTGTCTGATACATAAGCATGTGGAACAAAAAAAAACAACTTATGTGCTTTATAAAAGATAAGTAAAATGGATATTGTTAAGCCAGACAGAGACAGCTAGGGACATATGGCTAGGGTGCCCAAGTAATGAGGCAATCCAGTTTGATCCGATTAGTAATTAGATCACATAGGGATAGGGATGAACCAGCACATCTGTCTTCCTCAACCAATGAGAATTTCCAGCCTTCTTGATATTTTTCTGACCACTGAACCAATAGCCAATATAAAGTTTGACTATTTATTTGGCTTTTTCCCACTCTGATCAAACAGTGAATAGAAAGGGGCTACATTGGCAACCCCCCAATGCATCCCAAACTGCTCCTAATGGCAACATGGTGGTCCCTGCAGCTGTTCAAACTACTCCTCCCTATGCATTGAGCAAACAGCTCTGTGGCACCATGGCCTAGCTTATTGCCTACTACAGACTCCCTCTGCATTGAGCAAACAGCTCTGTGGCACCATGGCCTAGCTTATTGCCTACTACAGACTCCCTCTGCATTGAGCAAACAGCTCTGTGGCACCATGGCCTAGCTTATTGCCTACTACAGACTCCCTCTGCATTGAGCAAACAGCTCTGTGACACCATGGCCTAGCTTATTGCCTACTACAGACTCCCTCTGCATTGAGCAAACAGCTCTGTGGCACCCTGGCCTAGCTTATTGCCTACTACAGACTCCCTCTACATTGAGCAAACAGCTCTGTGACACCCTGGCCTAGCTTATTGCCTACTACAGACTCCCTCTACATTGAGCAAACAGCTCTGTGGCACCCTGGCCTAGCTTATTGCCTACTACAGACTCCCTCTACATTGAGCAAACAGCTCTGTGGCACCCTGGCCTAGCTTATTGCCTACTACAGACTCCCTCTGCATTGAGCAAACAGCTCTGTGACACCCTGGCCTAGCTTATTGCCTACTACAGACTCCCTCTACATTGAGCAAACAGCTCTGTGGCACCCTGGGCTAGCTTATTGCCTACTACAGACTCCCTCTACATTGAGCAAACAGCTCTGTGGCACCCTGGCCTAGCTTATTGCCTACTACAGACTCCCTCTACATTGAGCAAACAGCTCTGTGACACCCTGGCCTAGCTTATTGCCTACTACAGACTCCCTCTACATTGAGCAAACAGCTCTGTGGCACCCTGGCCTAGCTTATTGCCTACTACAGACTCCCTCTACATTGAGCAAACAGCTCTGTGGCACCCTGGCCTAGCTTATTGCCTACTACAGACTCCCTCTACATTGAGCAAACAGCTCTGTGACACCCTGGCCTAGCTTATTGCCTACTACAGACTCCCTCTACATTGAGCAAACAGCTCTGTGACACCCTGGCCTAGCTTATTGCCTACTACAGACTCCCTCTACATTGAGCAAACAGCTCTGTGACACCCTGGCCTAGCTTATTGCCTACTACAGACTCCCTCTACATTGAGCAAACAGCTCTGTGACACCCTGGCCTAGCTTATTGCCTACTACAGACTCCCTCTACATTGAGCAAACAGCTCTGTGACACCCTGGCCTAGCTTATTGCCTACTACAGACTCCCTCTACATTGAGCAAACAGCTCTGTGGCACCCTGGCCTAGCTTATTGCCTACTACAGACTCCCTCTACATTGAGCAAACAGCTCTGTGGCACCCTGGGCTAGCTTATTGCCTACTACAGACTCCCTCTACATTGAGCAAACAGCTCTGTGACACCCTGGCCTAGCTTATTGCCTACTACAGACTCCCTCTGCATTGAGCAAACAGCTCTGTGGCACCCTGGCCTAGCTTATTGCCTACTACAGACTCCCTCTACATTGAGCAAACAGCTCTGTGGCACCCTGGCCTAGCTTATTGCCTACTACAGACTCCCTCTACATTGAGCAAACAGCTCTGTGGCACCCTGGCCTAGCTTATTGCCTACTACAGACTCCCTCTACATTGAGCAAACAGCTCTGTGACACCCTGGCCTAGCTTATTGCCTACTACAGACTCCCTCTACATTGAGCAAACAGCTCTGTGGCACCCTGGCCTAGCTTATTGCCTACTACAGACTCCCTCTGCATTGAGCAAACAGCTCTGTGACACCCTGGGCTAGCTTATTGCCTACTACAGACTCCCTCTACATTGAGCAAACAGCTCTGTGACACCCTGGCCTAGCTTATTGCCTACTACAGACTCCCTCTGCATTGAGCAAACAGCTCTGTGACACCCTGGCCTAGCTTATTGCCTACTACAGAATCCTCTGCCCCTCATAAACCTTTCATCCCAAGAGTAGAATTAAATTTATCAATTGTAGCCATTTTAATTATTGCATCTGTACATCCAACATTTTGGCCCACATTAGGGCCTTAATGTGGAACAAAGCGCTGGAATATATATTATATAATATAATATATATTATACTATAATTATTATATGCAACAATTAAAGATTTTTCATTCACTACAATTGGAGTGCTGTCCTGTATTGTTTTATATATATATTAAAGGTATATTAAAGGTATAACATAGGTCATGGCTCAAGCGTAAAGCTTAAACTATCCAGCATCTTATATAACCCCCAAGGCAGGGAGAGAGAAAAGGGTGAAAAGGATATAAGCTAGTTGATAAAAATATATATTATATACACTTATATACTTTCTCTGTTTGCTTAAGACAGCAGCTGCCATTTAAAGTAGCTTCCTGTTTGCAGTCTAGCCGTTATAGCTTAGATCACACATTCCTAAGGGTGGGGGGAGGGAATTCTGGGCACAGGATTTAAGGATTTTCTGACACCTGAACAACATGTTTACAAAAAAGAAGACAAGAAATCCTGTGTTTCTTTTGAAAGAGGACTCAGTGCAGCGTTTCTGTGAGTGCTTATGGCTTTATTTACATTTCTGATAAAGCTTACTTAGTTTTTACCTTTCCTTCTCCTTTAAAATAAACTTTGTTGTTTTGTTAATAATTGAGCTTCTTATTAAACTCTCCAGTTTCGGTACCTATCTGGTTGCAGAGTTCACAATCACCCTAGCAACCAGGCAGTGGTTTTACTAAGAGACTGGAATATGAATAGGAGAGGGCCTGAATAGAAAGATAAGTGAAAAAAAGGACTTCTAAAGGGGTTTCTGCTAGGAGAAGACCCCAGCTTCATTCCCTCCTTGGGCAACCTGACGACTGATGTTTCTTCATTACGTGCCCTGGGGAGTTCTTGTGTATTGAAGCAGCTCTTCCTTGTGGGGTTTTTATTAGTAGTATATGCATCAGTTATTGGGTGTATCTGGGTAGCAAAGGGGGTGCAGTTGGAGGGATTTCCAAATCTATTACTTTGGCTTTCATTTCACCTATTCTGTCATGGTGCTGCTGTAGTAGGGGTCTATTGTAAGTTCAGGTATCTTGTACTCAATGTAATGCAGTTGCACTAGCAGGTTTTTTTCACTTCTGTCATTGTTGTCACCTTGATGTCTAAACTCAAGTTTGTTAATAGTTCTACAAATCCAGTCTTTATTAGGGACAAATGTACTTCAAAGTCCCTGTATGAGGAAGAGGAGGCCTCAGCAGGTGCTGCATCTTGGATTGGAAGGCAGTTTGAAGAGGGTGAAAGTTTTTCCCTGAACTTTCCCATGCTATGAGATGTTAGTGAATCCTTCAAGGGAGAAGACCAGCTGCTGTTGCAGATTTGTGAGCCGCACTCCAGGGAGCCGGAGCGAAATGCATCTCTACTGCCGGTTGTTTTATTCCCTCCCACCAACACCACTGTTCATACATTTTGTTCCAGGTCTTCCATTAAACGATTTATTTCTGTAGACAATGTTTTGTCCAAGACATATAGACAGATAATAGAAAGATAGATAGATAGATAGATAGATAGATAGATAGATAGATGATAGATAGATAGATAGATAGATAGATAGATAGACAGATAATAGAAAGATAGATAGATAGATAGATAGATATATAGATAGAGATAGATAGATAGATAGATAGATATATAGATAGAGATAGATAGATAGATAGATAGATAGATAGATAGATGATAGATAGATAGATAGATAGATAGACAGATAATAGAAAGATAGATAGATAGATAGATAGATAGAGATAGATAGATAGATAGATAGATAGATGATAGATAGATAGATAGATAGATAGATAGATAGACAGATAATAGAAAGATAGATAGATAGATAGATAGATAGACAGATAATAGAAAGATAGATAGATAGAGATAGATAGATAGATAGATAGATAGATAGATAGATAGATAGATAGATAGATAGATAGATAGAGAGAGAGAGAGAGAGAGATAGACAGACAGACAGACAGACAGATAGATAGATGATAGATAGATAAATAGATAGATAGATAGATAGATAGACACATGCATAGATATGAAGTCATCATTCTAGAATGAAAGTCCAGGGCCATGGGCAACTAATGCTGGCCTCAACATAAATACAATTAAATTCCAATTAAAGCTAAAGTTACAGATAGATGATAGATAGATAGATAGATAGATAGATAGATAGATGATAGATAGATAGATAGATAGATAGATAGACAGATAATAGAAAGATAGATAGATAGATAGATAGATAGATAGATAGATAGACAGATAATAGAAAGATAGATAGATAGATAGATAGATAGATATAGATAGATAGATAGATAGCTAGATAGATAGATGATAGATAGATGATAGATAGATGAGAGAGAGAGAGAGAGAGAGAGAGAGAGATGATAGATAGATAGATAGATAGATAGATGATAGATAGATAAATAGATAGATAGATGATAGATAGATAGATAGATGGATAGATAGATAGATAGCTAGATGATAGATAGATAGATAGATAGATAGATAGATAGATAGATGATAGATAGATAGAGATAGATAGATAGATAGATAGATAGATAGATAGATAGATAGATAGATGATAGATGATAGATGATAGATAGATGATAGATGATAGATAGATAGATAGATAGATAGATAGATGGATAGATAGATAGATAGATGATAGATAGATAGATAGATAGATAAATAGATAGATAGATGATAGATAGATAGATAGATAGATAGATAGATAGATGGATAGATAGATAGATAAATAGATAGATAGATGATATATAGATAGATAGATAGATAGATAGATAGATGGATAGATTGATAGATAGATAAATGATAGATAGATAGATAAATAGATAGATAGATGATAGATAGATAGATAGATAGATAAATAGATAGATAGATGATAGATAGATAGATAGATAGATAGATAGATAGATAGATAGATGATAGATAGATAGATAGATAGATAGATAGATAGATAAATAGATAGATAGATGATATATAGATAGATAGATAGATAGATAGATAGATAAATGATAGATAGATAGATGATAGATAGATAGATAAATAGATAGATAAATGATAGATAGATAGATAGATAGATAGATAGATAGATAGATAGATGATAGATAGATAGATGGATAGATAGATGAGAGAGAGATGATACATAGATAGACAAACAGACAGACAGATAGATAGATAGATAGATAGATAGATAGATAGATAGATAGATAGATAGATAGATAGACACATGCATAGATATGAAGTCATCATTCTAGAATGAAAGTCCAGGGCCACGGGCAACTAATGCTGGCCTCACCATAAATACAATTAAATTCCAATTGAGGCTAAAGTTACAGTTTGGAAAACCTGAAATAAATCTTAATGGGAAGCATGGTGGCACAGTGGTTAGCATTCCTGCCTGGCAGTGCTGGGGTCCTCGGGCACTATCTATGGCATTTATTATTATGCCTGCCTGGCAGCTCCCTAGAATGCCATTCCTAAAGCTCTGCAGAAAACTTGCCTCAAAGCCAGGAATTCAAAAATACGCAGCTGCTTCGAGGCCACTGGGGCAACATGCAAGGGGTTGGTGGGCCACTGGTTGGGGATCCTTGGCTTGGACCCTTCAGCCTGTCCTATGTACCCTCTGTTTGGGCCCTCATATATATAATGTAGCCAGGGCTCTATCTTCAAGCAGTTTAAATGTTCTCCACATGTCTGCATGGGTTTCCTCCAGGTTCTCTAGGTTCCTTCAACCCTCTAAAGGGTGAAGACACAATGAGCTACAAGTAGCAGCTACTTTTTAATGGCTACTAAGCTCCAGAAAATACCTTGCCATAGACCAGGGATCCCCAACCTTTCTTACTTGTGAAACAAAGTCAAATGTAAAGACTTGGGGAGCAACACCAGCACCATAAAAGTTCATGGAGGAGCCAAATAAGGGCTGTGATTGGCTATTAGGGGCCTCTATGCACCCTATCAGCTTACAGGGGCTTTATTTGGTAGGAAATCTTGTTTTTATTCAACCAAAACTTGCCCCCAAGTCAGGAATTCAAAAATAACTCCCTGGTTTGGGGGCACTGAGAGCAACACCCAAGGGGTTGGGGAGCAACATGTTACCCCTGAGCCGCTGGTTGGGGATCACTGCCTTAGGGTGAAGACACACAGAGCTACTAGTAGCAGCTACTTGTAGTGGCTACTAAAATAGACAATGCTGATCATTTACTGATAACTGTCTCTATGTGTGTTTTAGCAGAGGCAATTCTCAGTATTGTCTATGGCAGGGGATTTTCTGGGGTTTAGTAGCCGTGACAAGTAGCTGCTACTAGTAGCTCAGTGTGTCTTCACCCTTAGACAATACTGAGAATTGCCTCTGCTGAAACACACATAGAGACAATTATCAGTAAATGATCAGCATTGTCTATTTTAGTAGCCGTGACAAGTAGCTGCTACTAGTAGCTGTGTGTGTCTTCATCCAAAAACAGGTTAATTGGCCCCTGATAAAACTGATTTGTGTGTGTGTGAAAGTGATAGGGAGCGTATATTGTAAGGTCTAATTAAGAACCTGCAAATAGGATGCAGTCTCTAATTAACCAACTGCCTTCTAAACCCAACCACAGATATATAATAAGTATAATAAGTATAAAGTGCTTGATACTGGCCCAGTCGAACCAAGTTGTGACCATTTTGCCTAATTAATCT
The DNA here is from genome assembly GCF_000004195.4 of Xenopus tropicalis. Taxonomy (NCBI): domain Eukaryota; kingdom Metazoa; phylum Chordata; class Amphibia; order Anura; family Pipidae; genus Xenopus; species Xenopus tropicalis. Next base: position 133,297,387 of record NC_030684.2, on the reverse strand, counting down.
TCTTTGTCCCCGAGAGAGTCAAAAAGTCGGCCTTAAAAAATGAGCAGAAAGTGCATGTGAATGTGAAAGGCAGAAGGTGGAGACGTGGACAAGTCTGTAGTCTGGATCATGTTACAGCTTGCTCCCAGCGGGATCCAATGGAGGCTGCTGGAACTCTGGAGCTGCTATCAGGCTTCCTTCACAGCAATGCTTCTATTTACTATCTTCATAACTAGAAATAAAATGATTTCTTTGACGACAAGAACAAGGATTTTGGGAAACTTAGCAGGAGAAATAGTTTGTCGTGCTTAATGAATTCAGTGTGTGATTCCATTGGCTGCTCTGTTTACCCGGGCAAGTGAATGAATGGGGATAGCCATGGCTTCCCCTATGGTTATTGTTGCACCGGCTCAGATTCACTCTAGAGTCTGTCTAATGTGCCTAATTATTGATATAAAAGAACTAAGCACAAATGTGGGGCCTTATATCCAACCATGGCCCTCCATAGCTGCCTTAAGGTGCCCATACACCTTCAGATCCACTCGCTTGGTGAGGTGGGCAATATTGGGAGAATCCAGGTATAGGAAATGTCGGACGAGCCGATGCGGCCCCCGATCCGACTAGATTTTCTAACCTGCCCAATCGAGATCTGCCCGATTTCAGGCCAGATATCAGTCGGGCAGGCCCGTCGGTAGTCCCCATACACGGCCCGATAAGCTGCCGAACCGGTCTAAGGGACCAATATCGGCAGCTAGAATCGGCCCCTGTACGGGGACCTTTAGTCTCTACATGCAGAAGGTTTGCACCTCTATTTTCAATGGGGCAAGCCAGATGTGGCATTCGTACGGTCATTGTAGGGAATTAGTCAATGCCACACAAACACATTGGCATTGGTACCCACTGTCATGCTGACTGTTCAACAAACCAAGAGTTGGGTTCCCCTACCTGGAGTCGAACTTAGTGCCATCCGGGAAGGTTCCATGGTAGTGGTACCTCACAAAGTCTCCCTCTGTGACATGTCGCTGGCAGGTATCGGGCACCCAGCGCTTCTCTATGTGTAGTTGGTCTCCGGGCACCGGCGGGGCATCGTTGCAAGTTACGAAGCTCACAAGGAAAGCAGCCTGAAGGGCCAGGACCGGCCAGCGGCTGCCCAACACCACAGGACTGGCAAAGGCTGCCGAACTCACTCTCTTTTTGAAAGCCATGGCACAGCAGGGGCAAGCAGGACTGTATTGAATTGAGAGCCCTTGATGGGAGCCTGGTGGGAAATTAGAAACAGAGGACGGAAGGGAATATTAGAGGCAGCCCAGCAATACCCAGCCTTAGCAGCGATGCCCACAGTAGTAATGGAGGCTGCTGACTTCCTTGCCCTGTGCCGATATTAACCCAAGCTGTTGCTGAAGTGCAGCCGTGGCCATCCCAGGGATACTGCAAAGTTACACTTCATCCACAGCCTGAATCCCCCCCTTCTCTGCTAAATCCCACCCACATCTGCTCGTGTGAACTGCATATTTATTTAGCTGGGCAATCTCCCCTTTCCCATCTGATGCAGAATGCAGCACTGCTAAAGGGGGGGGGGAATTAGGAATGCAAACGTGGAAAGCACAGAGTTACTGGGCCCTGCCTAGTCTTATGGCCAGGGGGCAGCTATAAAAGAGAGGGGAGGAGAGATAAGTGGGGGTGGTCTTGCACCCCCCTCCCACTGGCTGAGTGGAGCATTCCAGCACCAAGAAGAAACAAGTAGGATTCTTGTTACTCCAGTTACAGGGATACATTGTTGCAGATGTGACTGTCCGACAATTCAGAACAGGTTAAGATGGCGGAACGGACCAGGATCTGTCTAAACGTTACCGTGCCATGCCCATGGCAGAACCGAGAGAGGACTGCTCATTGGCTGGTCAATGGCACGGGGCCCTAAGCTCGGCAACTGGATCGGGCGGCCCTCCCTCTTTACTCCTCTCAGATCTGTGAAATTCGTCAAATGACCAGCCTCCACTTATTTGGGGACATTTGCTGGGGCTTTAAAGGGGATATAAACCCAAAATATAATCTTCTACAAAAAAATACAACTTTCTAATATACAGTCATCACAAATCACTTAGATTGTAAGCTCTACGGGGCAGGGACCTCCTTCCTACTGTGTCTCATACCACATGGCACTTACTCCCTGTGTATTTATATATATATATATATATATATATATATATATTTATTTATTATATCACTTGTCCTCCCTGTGTGTAATTGTGTATATTGTAAGACTGTACAGCGCTGCGTACCCTTGTGGCACTTTATAAATAAAGTTATACATACATACAAATCATCAGTGGGTTTTAAAGTTATTTGTAAATAACTTTTACACCTGCTGCACAGCTGGTTCTGACTTTTGAAACAATGTAGCAGACATTTTCACCTAGAGTGTAAGCTCCAAGGGGCAGAACCTCCTCTCTCTTGTCTCTTTAACACATAATCATGACAGTACTGTGTATTTAGTATTGTATTGACCCCTGCTTGTTCTATTCATTTATTGTTCTACTGTACAGCGCTGCGTACATACCGCGTCTTGCGGGGGGCCTCATTTGCACACAAAGGACACAGGGTGCTAGTCTGAAGACCCATGGCACCCGACTCGAGTATAAGCCAAGGGTGACTTTTGGGTGCTGAAAAACTAGGCTTATACTCGAGTATATACAGTAAGTAGCGCTATATAAATAAAGATATACATACTGCATTTACTGTTTTGTCTGACCAGATATTATGGATTGCTGGTGGATGGGAAACCTTGGCTCCCTACAATACCAAGACTAGTGCAAAATAAGCACTTTTACCCCTAGCACCCCCATAGTGTTCAGTTCTGAGAACCCCCCCCCCCAAGATTCATAGCTACAAATCACAACTCAGGGCTATTTTGTAATGATTCTATAAGCTGTAATAGTGTGCCCTATGGAGTGGCCTTTCTGCTTATAGGCAATTACCCTTTCTTGGGGGCCCTCCAGCATATAGCCTATGTCTCCTTTATAAAAACTAAAGTCCATGCAGTTGACGTTCTTTTGGGGCTTTAACAGCTTAGGTGTGGGGCCTTACAGATTGTGTAGTGTCTGCAGGGACCCTCTACTTATTAATACTGTACCTGGGATGGGGCCTCCCTGCCTACAGCATGTGTCTCTCAGCTGTGCCCCCCCCTGCAGGCAGCCATACTCTTCTCAGGGGGAGATTTAGCAACATCTGAATGTCGAATGTCGAATGTCTGGTAAATATCAAGTGCAAAAAACCTGGAAACACAAATGTAAAAATTTGCCCATCTCAAAGCTTGTGCGTTTCTGTAGAAGTCAATGGGAGTTGTCCTGGGCAAAGTCAGGCCATATTTTCAAACTTGAGTTTTTTGAATTTGTAAACTCAAAAAAATTCATGTTATTTGAGTTTTTTTATTTAAACGAGTTTTCCTTATTAATAAAAATAAATTGGGCCTTCCTATTTCATCCAAAGGCCTCTTAGCGGGGGCCCTCCTGCATATAGCATATGTAACCTCGGGGGTTCTCTTCTTCCATACACCAATGTTCCCATACTTTTTTAGGGTTAATATCATCAGGGGAGAATGTATACAGGAAGCAGACCCTACGGCTGCTGGTGGGGACCATTAGGGTGAAGACACATGGAGCTACTAGTAGCAGCTACTTGTCGTGGCTACTGATAATTGTCTCTACGTGTGTTTTAGCAGAGGCAATTCTCAGTATTGTCTATGGCAGGGGATTTTCTGGAGTTTAGTAGCCGTGACAAGTAGCTGCTACTAGTAGCTCAGTGTGTCGTCACCCTTATAGGGACTGGGGGTTTTGACTGGGGGAAACTGCTGCTACATTGTTTCAGTGGAACATGTAGTCAGGACCAGCAGTGCAAGGAATAGCATAGGAAAGACACGGACTATCCAGACCTCTGGTCCAGGCGTGGGTGCTATAAAGAGAGTTGGCACTGAAAACTGTATTTGGAAGTGTTTAGACACCTGGGATAAGGGCGATTGTGTACATTAGAACTCACACAGCAGCCTAGTGCAACCCTGCACACAAATACTTGTTGAAGTTACCCTTTAAAGATCGTCTTCCCTCTAAAAGGTTTTGCACAAGTCAGGTCTAGCACAGTCATAAAATATATGGAATTTTTACTGACCCAGCCAAGCAGAGCTTTATTGCTCTCACACAAGAAAGACACTAGCTATCTCCTACCCTTTCTACATGCAATGGCAAGCTGGAGGGATCCCTGGGGCCCCTCGGCTGGCCCTTATAGGTAGGAGGCACAGGAGACAGATGGTGCAGCCTAGTTTGATGGTGGCAGTAGAATAAACTGAAGCCAACAGATCAATATGGTCGCAGTAACTTTCAGTGTTACCCAGTGTGCCACTGTTATTGCAACTCCCAGCACCCATGATATTCACTGTCATAGATATTCCTGGGCACCCACATTCGACCCACCAGAGCCTACCCTCTGCCGGCTCCTGTTCCATCACCCACATCCTTCTCCATGCCCATCTATCAGGTATCAGGGGGCCCTTACCAAAAGCTGGACCTCAAAGGGGAGCCCAAATATGTCCGTATAGTTACAAGTTACACTCTATACCCATAGGCAATAAAAGGCCCTGGTGCAGTAACCTATAGCAACCAATCAGCTGTCTGCTTTTAAACAAGTGACCAGTAAATGCTTCAGACTAATTGGCTGTTATTGCTGAGGAGACCTGTTCCAAACATTCCACCTTTTATTACCATGAGTGCACAAATCCATATGCACCCCCCCCTTACCAAGCTGAGTTATAGCCTGGCGCCACCTAGTGTGAAAGACAAGCAATGCAAGTCACATTACATTACAGACAAGCTGCGGAACTTATAATGTTATAAAAAGCATTTATTGTTGATAAATGCTACTTTGAAGTATGGCTTCCAAGAAATACTATACTTTGTATGTTCCCAGCCACAAGGGATAATCATTCTGCTAGAGAAAGTTGGAGCATTACAGAAGGAAAAAGGTCCCAGGTTCTATTCTATCCATGCTAAACCACATAGATAACATTTTCCCCAAATCGTATATAACATTAAAGAAAAAAAAAAGCTTTACTGAAAATTAAAAAGGCATGTTAATAGGGTTACCACCTCTTTCTAAACCCTAAGGGCCAGGCAGGGGGCGGGATTAATTGTCATGGGCGTGGAATTAAGTGGATAAGTTGAGTATAGAGGGGAGAAAGGGGCAGATCAGAGGCGGCCTGGGGCCAAATTGACTAGATATTACATATTTACTGGCAAGTACATTGCTGGGTAAATTTGCAATACTGGCCTTGGCCTTGGCTAGTATTTTATCAGCTAGGCAAGTGAAATGCCGGGGAGGTAGCAACCCTCCATATTAATCAAAGAACGGCAATGAATCACTCACACATTCAATAATACCTTTATTAAGGGTTAATTTTGTGATCATGAAATTGCCTTGAGGGTATCACAGGATGAGCCATGTTTGGTCACTGTTAATATCCGTTACCGGCTCTCCCATGAGCCTCTCCTCCATACTTACTAAAAGATGGCACCTTAAGGGCTCATTTACTAGCAGAAGCACAATGCTCTGAGGGTACAAATACACAGTGCCATGTTTTTTTGCCATCATCTCAAATTCTGCCCCCTTAATAGTGTACACATCAGTAAATACTGCCCAGTTATATCTTGCACCATTTTGTTCTTGCTGATCAATTGACAGGAAGTAATATGTGTAACAGGAAGTAGTGTGTGGGAGTGATAGGCACAGCTCTCCGCTCTGTCCATTCATTGGCTGATGTAACCTAGCATGTTTGTGTGCCCTCGGTTTGTGTGTGAGCACAGTGCCTCATAAATGCCAGAGGTTGGACTTTAGTGCTTTTAATGGCAGTGGCCCAAAGGCTCAGTAACGTATAGGAAAGGCTTTATTTATATGAAACAGTGATTTACTCATGTTTTGTTTTGCTTACTCTATAAGCTGCTCAATTTCTGCCCTGCGCGGGTTCATAAACACATACAGTAATAGAGAGGAGCCTTGCGTGATTCAGTCTGCTTGATTCCTGGTAGCGTAAGGGGTTAAAGAGCAAATTTAAAAAGTTAAGATATATATATATATACACTATTTTTCCCATAATTCCTCTGAGCAGTTATCTGATACAAGATCAATCAGGAAATGCATCCAATAATAATAAATAAGTTGGCATCTCAGTTACTATCTCTTCTGCTTTATGGTCCCAATATAATATCATTAAATAGCTGGGATTGGCTGAACTTGCCTTCAGTAGTTGGGTGGTGGGACGAAGAGGGGCTTCTTGGAGGCACTGGTGGCTAGAGATAAGTAATACTCTGTGCAAGTTGAGTATGGGGGAGAGACGAGGGAGGTGGGGGAGAGTTTTTCTTGCCATGTCAGGTCAACCTTTTATCATGATGGTGGAATGTTTGGTGCAACTGGTTTGTTATCCATCAGACATGGTCATGGTGCCTACCAATGTTCTAGGTGTCAGTAAGCACCAAAGCCCTCTCTGCTATTACTAGATCTTAACAATGAGGGATCAAGTCCATTGCTGGATCGGTGGCCTCCAACTCTTCTTCATCTGCTGAGACTTTTTCTCCTTGGGATTTTGGCCGCAGTCTAGACGCTCTGGCAGCAAGATCTCTTCTGCTCAGTCACCAGGGTGATCGACTGGGTAGGAGAAGCCTCTTTGGACAGGTTTATCGTACTTGGCTGTTGAGTTTCCCCCTTGGACTTCAGAACTCTCATGTAGATATCTAGAGACGGAAGAGGGGAACGATGAATGGAATCTACTTCATTCCATAAGTAGCGCTATATAAATACAAATTGGTCATTTGTTTTGCACTTTGCACACTGCATAGGGCATTGTGAAAATTGCCACAGTCCTGTGGGGCTCCCTGTGGCCTAAGGCAGGTGGAAAGGACAAGGCTACTGACGCTGGTCTCTTCACTGACAGTCAGACTTTTCATCCAGTGAGCACTGTGGGCCGTGCTCTTGTGCCCCCCGGGGTGCCTTATGGCAGGCAGTAAGGATAGGGGCCGATGTGCCATATTTAGGTCCAGTGCCACCCTAGGCACTGGACCCAAATACACCCCATATGTCTTGGAAGTGACATCAATCCTACAATAAAACCTAACCCCCTACCCCTCACCTCACCAGATTTCCTAAGGAAGTCTGCAGTGGAGGCCTATTTTTTTAAATTATAAATCTAATATATATATATATATACAGACGTAGTAACGGCACTCACAGGAATTTTCACACTTGGAGACATCAGATGAAGTAAATGAGTGAGGTTTTATTCAGTCCGACGTTTCAGTTCCCACTGGAACTTTCATCAGGGACATATGCATATGTCCCTGATGAATATATATATGTATATATAGGAAGCCAAGAACTGTCCCCCAAAACCTGACGCCCTAGGCACAGGCCCTCGGCTGCCTATATATATAAATACGGCCCTGATGATATGGGCTTTGCCTACTACCACTCAGCACTTTGTGCCTCTGAATGCCTCCCCCCTGCCCCTCACTAATACCATACAGACAGTCACTGCCATATTATCAATGGAGCCGCAAGTCTGTGGCCTGTCTCTATTTATACAATGTCCCAAATAGTGTGCAAAGTACAAATTTAAAAATATGGCTGATTGTGTGGGGCATTGTAAATGAGCCCCTGTGTAAATTGTGACTCTAGAGAATATTCACAGCCGATTATTACAACCTTTTCGTAAGGGAAATTCCTAGCATTTTATTTGTATGACATCACAGTGATAAAACAGTGATAAAATGGCCCCAGCCATTGGGTAGCGGCCAACTCTATGTATCACGTTACTGATATAAAGTCATTTTATCACTCACTGCATCTGCACAGGCCCAGATGGAACAGCCTGCCCTGCTGTATTGCACTCACCTCGCAGGATAGATTCAAAGGCCAGTTCTACGTTGGTGGCATCTAAGGCTGACGTCTCTATAAAGAGCAGTCCGTTCCTCTCTGCCGGGAATGGAGGATAAGGGTCAGTGTTTAAGGAAGCAATTTCACATAAATTCAGTCACATGTAAATGACGTTTTATCTGAATAGAAAGTCAGTATTGTCCCATATCCGCCCTTATCTAATACGGCACTGAGAGTTTCATGTGTGGTTAATCCGGTAATTCTGGCAACCAGTGTCGCACTGGCCCACTAGGATACCAGGAAAACTCCCGGTGGGCCCAGGGGTCAGTGGGCCCTCCTGCTCCTTACCATTTGGCCTGTTTCATGGTCATTCCCTATTTCTGAATGGGAAGAAAAAGGAGAAAAAGATGGAGGAACAGATGCTAGCATGTAAATAAAAGAGACAGGGAGAATAAAGAGGTTGGGTGAGGAAAGGAGGGAAGTAGTTTGGAGAGTGGGCCTAGGGTCTAAGGTTTTCTGGTGGCCCCTGGGGTCCCAGTCCGACACTGCTGGCACCTAAACTGAACTACATCTCCCAAGATCCTTAGTTTGCCTCAGTGATGCAGGGATTGGTTCAGTAATATCTGCTCTGTATAATAGCATTCTAAGCAGCGACAGAAATAAAATAAAGCGGGATAGGTACCCGCATTGCTTGGGGAGGGGTGCCCTACTAGCAGGGATAGAGTGAGCCAGTGTCAGCCAGGAGAGTGGGATCGACTGGTCAAGAAGGGCAGTAATAGGGGTAATGGAGGGATTCGAGCAGAGAGTGAACAAGCCTTCTACCACCCATTACTTACAAGATATCATTCTAGCTTATTACCCCATGACAATGAAGCTGAAGTCATTGTGTTACCTGCATAGGCCTTGGCCTCCTCTGATGGCACCTCCTGGGCTTCATCCTTCAGGTCACACTTGTTCCCAACCAACATGACTACAATGCTGGCATCGGCATGGTCATAAAGCTCCTTCAGCCAACGGTCCACACTTTCATACGACTGATGCTTGGTGATATCATAGACCAAGAGAGCCCCAACTGCTCCCCTGTAATAACTAAGAGGAAACCCTGTATTAGAGAGAGCAGCCATGTTTGTCTTCAGTGAGGTCACCCTTCATAAGGGTGAATCACTTGGGAAGCGGCAATATGTTAGGTGCCCAATAGAGATTATAAATGCTAACCATAGACCCTGGGCGCTTCTCAAAATGGCAAAGGCCTGTTGTACAGGTGCCAAGTCCCCAGTAGCAGGGAGCTATGATTTATATTAGATGCCTCATTGGCCTCGCTTATATCTGCAATGATTGATAGCTGCCATGATTGATAGCTGATGTTTATCTTACGGCCCACGCCCATATTGAACACTCCTTACAACTGCCAATGGACCGTAAGCTTAGGTTGAAAGGAAAGTCAGTTTGCGTAACGGAGGCCTAATATTTCCTGAGGCGTGGCCGCTGAATAAAGACTGTGGAAGGGTAAGGCCACATTCCACTCATAACTGACCTCAATTGTTTTATATAAACACAGCCAACCCCAAGCAAACTCTCTTCTTACAGTCAGTTTAATGATCTTTCAGGTGATCCATAAGGACAAAAGGAAGATGAACACCACATTCTGATGGTAACCAGGCCACTCACCTACGCTCCCATGGCCAGAACATAATGTACCAACAGGAATGCCATTCAGTGGGGCTAGAGATTTGGAGAACTTATTTGCTGTCCAAGATATTCTTAGAACTATGGATATGGATATTCTAGGAATATCTTGGACAGCAAATAAGTTCTCCAAATCTCCAGCCCCATTGAGTGATATTCCTCTTCCTGAGCTTCATCAGGTTCTAGCCAGGGAAGTGTAGGTGGGTGGGGATACAGGGTTCTGGCCTTCTTTGCTGTCTAAGATATTAGAAATATGGCTGACAATGTCTTATATATATATATATATATATATATATACTGTACTTAACCTAGTTTTGGGATAAAGGTTACAAATGAGCCGAAGGTTGCATCTCAAAGTAGGGCTTGAATCAAATCCAAAAACAATGCTTTAGGGACTACAAAGTGACAGGAGCATTCTTAAGGTGGCCATACAGGGGATGATTGTATCAGCCCATGTAGGGGCAGCAACGACTGGCATGCCCGACATCTGGCCTGAAATCGGGCCGATATCGATCGGGCAGGTTAAAAAATGTAGTCGGATTGGGGACCACATTGGCTCATTGGTGCAGTCCCCAAAGCGACTGTGCCCATTGCCGTCATTATAATTCAATCGTTTGGCCCCAGGGAGAAGATTCGGAAGATCTTAAAGTGTATGGCCACCTTTAGATCCCATTCAGTAGTCCAGAGCAATCATTCAGTGGCTAGGAATGTTAATACTGCTGAGGGCAGTGGGCAACCAACAATGTACTAAAGGTAGAACAGCTACAGAGGGTCCATTCGTTGCCGGGGTCCTGAAACCAATTAGTATTGCTCTTTATGGTACAGTGGACACCAAATGTTACAATGTAGGGGAAACTGCCCCACTCTGCCTTTTATCTCCATATAGGGTCAACATAGTCCATGAACTGGGCAACTTTCCATTACTGGGCCTTCTCATCCTCAAGGGGGATACTCCTGTGCTCCTGGCTCGCATCAGTTATCAAATATCTGGTTTAGGGTACTGGCCTAGAGTACATGGTGGCCATGAAACAGCATAACCCCCTTTACCCTGAGAACCTAGAAAGGGCAAGGGGACACCTTGTCACTTGCTCTATGGAGCACCCATTACTCTCCTATGTTCCTCCTTATATATGGTAACAGGCAGAGTTTGCACCACTTCAGTAACCTATGTGGTGAAGCCATGTAACCAGATGGAATATGTTCTCCCATATATACATACGCAGAGGTAATAGCTCTGTAGCGTTCCAAGCCAGCGGTGTCCCAGATCTGCGATTTCACCAGGTGCCCATCTATCGTTAGCGTGCGGGTGGAGAACTCCACTCCAATGGTGGTGCGGCTGTCGTGGTTGAACTCGTTCCTCGTAAACCTGGAGAGGAGGTTGGTTTTGCCCACCCCGGACTCTCCAATCAGAACCACTGTCAATCAGAACAGCAAAGAGGGTCAATGAGTTTCAAAATGGCACCTCCTGGGCCTCATCCTTCAGGTCACACTTGTGTCTTTTGGTCACGGTAATAAACACCCTAATTAGAGCTAGAGAGGTATCTTTTTAGGTAATGTAATAATGCAAACGGATCCAGGAATAATAGTAGATAGCACTCAGTGTCAGATAGCAGCTGTAAAGCTAACATGTATGGAACAGTCTCTATAAGAACATATCACATAAAGCAGCTCATATGTAAAACCCTGCTTCATCTATAAATAAACCATTTTGATAAAACTATACTTTTTAATTAGTATGTGCCATGGGGTAATCCTAAATAGGAAACTGCCATTTTAGGTACTAAGGGCCGCCCCCTGGGATCATAGGAGTCACAGTGCACACAAACAAGCCAAGGCACACATACATGCTAGGCCCCATCAGCCAATGAATGGACAGAGTTCTGCCTTTTGCTCCCACACTACTTCCTGTTACAGTTAGAGCTGCATCACTTCCTGTCAGCTGATCTCTGAGGGAGCACACAGCCCATCACTAAATGATTGCTCAAGGGAAAGGATGTAAATATATATATTTATATATATTATCAACATTATCAACATATTATCAACATATACAAATATTAAAAAGGGTCATATGAAAATGTATCTGGTACAGTGATGCATTAGGCATCATGAGATTGGAGGAAAGGAGATTTCACCATCAGCACAGGAAAGAGGGCAGTCAGGTTATGGAATTTCCTACCAACAGAGCCCAATAATGAGTGATTCACTGGGGTTTAAAATGCACAGTAAGGCTTTCTAGCATGGAGGTGGTGTATAATTAGCCAGCAGAATACAGGGTTGGGTTGTGTAATAAACCTTTTAGTTCTGGGTGCTGAGAGTCCCTTTATTGCACGGCTACATCATGTGATTAAATATGACAGCCAGTAATTCAGGTCGTAGGATACAGAATTAGCATTATGACTAGAATTATATGCTCGATCCTTGGGAGACACCCCAGGGATAATCCCAGTGATCACCTAACATGACGCCTCACTGGGGCGTGCACTGCCCCTTTAATCTAACTACAGACACTTTATCATCAGTTTTGAGTCAGTATCTTATTGGCTAGTGTATAGGGCCACAACTATGGGTTTTCTGGCCAACAGACCATCTGTTGCTTGGGAAGATCAGAAAGAACCCATGGGTCATTAGTGCTGCTCTTATCACTGCTAACACTGGTCAGGGCTGCTTTATGGTACCAGTAGGCCCTGGGCAACATGTAATTGGTGGGCCCCCATTGGCCCAGGAAATTGGTGATAGAATAACCCCCAAGCACCTACAGTTCAATATAGTAAGACAGGCAGTAAAGAAATAGACATGGTCCCTAGCTGAAGTAGACATGGTCCCTAGCTGAAGTAGACATGGTCCCTAGCTGAAGTAGGCATGGTCCCTAGCTGAAGTAGACATGGTCCCTAGCTGAAGTAGACATGGTCCCTAGCTGAAGTAGACATGGTCCCTAGCTGAAGTAGACATGGTCCCTAGCTGAAGTAGACATGGTCCCTAGCTGAAGTAGACATGGTCACTAGCTGATGTAGACATGGTCCCTAGCTGAAGTAGACATGGTCCCTAGCTGAAGCAGGCATGGTCCCTAGCTGAAGTAGACATGGTCCCTAGCTGAAGCAGGCATGGTCCCTAGCTGAAGTAGACATGGTCCCTAGCTGATGTAGACATGGTCCCTAGCTGAAGTAGACATGGTCCCTAGCTGAAGTAGACATGGTCCCTAGCTGATGTAGACATGGTCCCTAGCTGAAGTAGACATGGTCCCTAGCTGAAGTAGACATGGTCCCTAGCTGATGTAGACATGGTCCCTAGCTGAAGTAGACATGGTCCCTAGCTGATGTAGACATGGTCCCTAGCTGAAGTAGACATGGTCCCTAGCTGAAGTAGACATGGTCCCTAGCTGATGTAGACATGGTCCCTAGCTGAAGTAGACATGGTCACTAGCTGAAGTAGGCATGGTCCCTAGCTGAAGTAGACATGGTCCCTAGCTGAAGTAGACATGGTCCCTAGCTGAAGTAGACATGGTCCCTAGCTGAAGTAGACATGGTCCCTAGCTGAAGTAGGCATGGTCCCTAGCTGAAGTAGACATGGTCCCTAGCTGAAGTAGACATGGTCCCTAGCTGATGTAGACATGGTCCCTAGCTGAAGTAGACATGGTCCCTAGCTGATGTAGACATGGTCCCTAGCTGAAGTAGACATGGTCACTAGCTGAAGTAGGCATGGTCCCTAGCTGAAGTAGACATGGTCCCTAGCTGAAGTAGACATGGTCCCTAGCTGAAGTAGACATGGTCCCTAGCTGATGTAGACATGGTCCCTAGCTGAAGTAGACATGGTCACTAGCTGAAGTAGGCATGGTCCCTAGCTGAAGTAGACATGGTCCCTAGCTGAAGTAGACATGGTCCCTAGCTGAAGTAGACATGGTCCCTAGCTGAAGTAGACATGGTCCCTAGCTGAAGTAGACATGGTCCCTAGCTGAAGTAGACATGGTCCCTAGCTGATGTAGACATGGTCCCTAGCTGAAGTAGACATGGTCCCTAGCTGAAGTAGACATGGTCCCTAGCTGAAGTAGACATGGTCCCTAGCTGAAGTAGACATGGTCCCTAGCTGAAGTAGACATGGTCCCTAGCTGAAGTAGACATGGTCACTAGCTGAAGTAGACATGGTCCCTAGCTGAAGTAGACATGGTCCCTAGCTGAAGTAGACATGGTCCCTAGCTGAAGTAGACATGGTCACTAGCTGAAGTAGACATGGTCCCTAGCTGAAGTAGACATGGTCCCTAGCTGAAGTAGACATGGTCCCTAGCTGAAGTAGACATGGTCCCTAGCTGAAGTAGACATGGTCCCTAGCTGAAGTAGACATGGTCACTAGCTGAAGTAGACATGGTCACTAGCTGAAGTAGGCATGGTCACTAGCTGAAGTAGGCATGGTCACTAGCTGAAGTAGGCATGGTCACTAGCTGTGCCGCCCTGATCCAACAGCCCTGGGAGCGGAAAAATCACAAAATGGTGATGCAGTCAGGCTGGTGCCCCAACTAAAATGAGTTGGTCACTAATATCCAAATAGGATTATTATACCCTACAGGGATATAGGGATATGGTGATATGGTGGGGGGGGGGGGGGGGGGGGGCTGGATAATGGGTATTACTAATATCCAGTCTGTTATCAGTCAAGCAATAGCTAGTAATTGCTCCTGTCCTTCCACCCAAACTGTACCCAGTTCAGCTCGTTCCACTCAGTTCCACCCCATTCCACCCGATTTCAGCAATGTACAACCTCCCCCATTACTGCAGTATCAAAAGTCCTGCCTAACCGCAACTAAAATTCAAGTATTAAGATTCAAATAAATGAAAATAGCCATACTGTAGAGCTCTTCCAGTTGATGAGAATGAGGGGTCTGCCATCTTATAAAGGATACTTCTGCTGAAAGTTATCCCAGATTAACGGTGTGTTAGTGAACCCCCTAACCCGGTGGGCCCTGGGTGAATCCCCCCATTAAAACAGCCCTGATGTTGGTGAGACCACCCTACCCACCCTTCAGGCTGGACTTCCTGTATATATCTAGGGGGGCAAATAAACATTTCCCCCAATCTTTTCTTAGCCATCCTTGAGGCTGAACCCACCCCCAGCCATTGCTCAAAGCCCCTAGTTTGGAAAATTCTGAGGAAGGAGTATTCAAAGACAACTTGCAGTTGGTCATTAGTCTGCATTTGCTTTGGTTTCTAAATTCCTAAACCAGCTTTTTGCCTGTTGCGGCCTGAAACGTTGCTTGTACTATCCAAGATACAGCCATATCTTGGACTTGGATATATACAGTATATACAGTATATATACAGTATATATATATACTAGGACTTTATACTGCCATACTAACCCAAGTCACCAGGCAGTGTTTGGACTGGCAGACAGAACGAGTAACAGGAGAGGGTCTGGTTGCTAGTGTCCCTGAACCTAGAAACCAGATAGCTCTGCAGATGCCAGTTCAACCCCATGGCTTCCCTATTGGATAGTATTGCAGTGTGCAGGAGTGCTGCAGTCACTGTGCCTTGGCTAGGAAGGGTTTATGTGCAAACACTGGTTCTGATAATATGTATTTACACACTCGCTGCTTGCTGGGGGGAAAGGTCAGGGCTCTGGGGCTTTTATCGTGCGTCCCCGTAGCAATGTCCCACTGGGCGACTACCCAGCAGATATGAAACAATGGAAGATATGTGACCTGGACCGAACTTTTGGGAAAAAGAACTACGGTTGGTGCAACCAAAGGGGGCAGAACCGACTGGCACAGGCCCCAGAGCAGGCAGCATGAGAAATACACTTCTACAAGGAAATCTGCATCTTTCAGAACACATAAAGGGTAGTTTCCCCTTGGCAATATGATTTCTGGTTGCCGGGGTCACTGACCCTAGAAGCCATTTTCATGTGCAGGTTGGAAGGTTGCTGTACTGTCGCTTTAAGCTGAAACCTCATCTGGTAGGCATGAGTGTTTGCCTGTGGCTTACCCACGGATAACTGCGCGGCACTGACGCCTCTTATTCCTCCTCTCACGGTAGTGATATCACAAGGGCCAGAAAGGTGCGGTGTGATATTTACTAAGAGCAAACACAGGAGCAGGGCTGATCCATCCCCATCTCCCCACATAATCCAGCAATAAAGAAACCGAGGATTTGTGCAGATGGAATTTACTATTTCTTATATAGCACCGACCTAATCCGCAGAGAGATGGTACATTGGTCCTTTGCCAGTGGAGCTTACAATCTAAGGTCCCTATCACATTCCCATCAGTCCCTGCCCCAGTGAGCTTACAATCTAAGGTCCCTATCACATTCCCATCAGTCCCTGCCCCAGTGGAGCTTACAATCTAAGGTCCCTATCACATTCCCATCAGTCCCTGCCCCAGTGGAGCTTACAATCTAAGGTCCCTATCACATTCCCATCAGTCCCTGCCCCAGTGGAGCTTACAATCTAAGGTCCCTATCACATTCCCATCAGCCCCTGCCCCAGTGGAGCTTACAATCTAAGGTCCCTATCACATTCCCATCAGTCCCTGCCCCAGTGAGCTTACAATCTAAGGTCCCTATCACATTCCCATCAGTCCCTGCCCCAGTGAGTTTACAATCTAAGGTCCCTATCCCATTCCCATCAGTCCCTGCCCCAGTGAGCTTACAATCTAAGGTCCCTATCCCATTCCCATCAGTCCCTGCCCCAGTGAGCTTACAATCTAAGGTCCCTATCACATTCCCATCAGCCCCTGCCCCAGTGAGCTTACAATCTAAGGTCCCTATCACATTCCCATCAGTCCCTGCCCCAGTGGAGCTTACAATCTAAGGCCCCTATCACATTCCCATCAGTCCCTGCCCCAGTGGAGCTTACAATCTAAGGCCCCTATCACATTCCCATCAGCCCCTGCCCCAGTGGAGCTTCCAATCTAAGGTCCCTATCCCATTCCCATCAGTCCCTGCCCCAGTGGAGCTTACAATCTAAGGCCCCTATCACATTCCCATCAGTCCCTGCCCCAGTGGAGCTTACAATCTAAGGCCCCTATCACATTCCCATCAGCCCCTGCCCCAGTGGAGCTTCCAATCTAAGGTCCCTATCCCATTCCCATCAGTCCCTGCCCCAGTGGAGCTTACAATCTAAGGTCCCTATCACATTCCCATCAGTCCCTGCCCCAGTGGAGCTTACAATCTAAGGTCCCTATCACATTCCCATCAGTCCCTGCCCCAGTGAGCTTACAATCTAAGGTCCCTATCACATTCCCATCAGCCCCTGCCCCAGTGAGCTTACAATCTAAGGTCCCTATCACATTCCCATCAGTCCCTGCCCCAGTGGAGCTTACAATCTAAGGCCCCTATCACATTCCCATCAGCCCCTGCCCCAGTGGAGCTTCCAATCTAAGGTCCCTATCCCATTCCCATCAGTCCCTGCCCCAGTGAGCTTACAATCTAAGGTCCCTATCACATTCCCATCAGCCCCTGCCCCAGTGAGCTTACAATCTAAGGTCCCTATCACATTCCCATCAGTCCCTGCCCGAGTGGAGGTTACAATCTAAGGTCCCTATCACATTCCCATCAGCCCCTGCCCCAGTGAGCTTACAATCTAAGGTCCCTATCACATTCCCATCAGTCCCTGCCCCAGTGGAGCTTACAATCTAATGTCCCTATCCCATTCCCATCAGTCCCTGCCCCAGTGGAGCTTACAATCTAAGGCCCCTATTACATTCACCCTGGGGTAAATAACTTCAGTTCTACGTTATGAAAGGGGAAGCAGTGATCTGACAATGTGAAAGGGGAAATTACCCACCATTATGGAAAATAATAGAGAGTTAGGACAGACAACCGTTTGTCACTATGTTTTTCTTTCTCCAAGAAAGGGTTGTAATACTGGTCCTGAGGTTTCCACCTACACTAGGGTGGGGTCTAGATCACAGCCTTGGGCCGCCTGATGGGCGAGACATCAATTACCTCTCTGAATTGACTCTAACCTTTCCAGAATTCTTATACACAGGGAGAGGAACCATGTACAGGTATTGGACCCCTTATCCGGAATCCCATTATCCAGAAAGTTCCGAATTACGGAAGGCCATCTCCCATTTTAATCAAATAATTCACATTTTTTTAAATGGTTTTCATTTTCTCTGTAATAATAAAACAGTACCTGTACTTGATCCCAACTAAGATATAATTACCCCTTATTGGGGGCAGAACAGCCCTATTGGGTTTATTTCATGGTTAAATGATTCCCTTTTCTCTGTAATAATAAAACAGTACCTGTACTTGATCCCAACTAAGATATAAATACCCCTTATTGGGGCAGAACAACCCTATTGGGTTTATTTCATGGTTAAATGATTCCCTTTTCTCTGTAATAATAAAACAGTACCTGTACTTGATCCCAACTAAGATATAATTACCCCTTATTGGGGGCAGAACAGTCCTATTGGGTTTATTTCATGGTTAAATGATTCCCTTTTCTCTGTAATAATAAAACAGTACCTGTACTTGATCCCAACTAAGATATAATTACCCCTTATTGGGGCAGAACAGCCCTATTGGGTTTATTTAATGGTTAAATGATTCCCTTTTCTCTGTAATAATAAAACAGTACCTGTACTTGATCCCAACTAAGATATAAATACCCCTTATTGGGGCAGAACAACCCTATTGGGTTTATTTCATGGTTAAATGATTCCCTTTTCTCTGTAATAATAAAACAGTACCTGTACTTGATCCCAACTAAGATATAATTACCCCTTATTGGGGCAGAACAGCCCTATTGGGTTTATTTAATGGTTAAATGATTCCCTTTTCTCTGTAATAATAAAACAGTACCTGTACTTGATCCCAACTAAGATATAATTACCCCTTATTGGGGCAGAACAGCCCTATTGGGTTTATTTAATGGTTAAATGATTCCCTTTTCTCTGTAATAATAAAACAGTACCTGTACTTGATCCCAACTAAGATATAATTACCCCTTATTGGGGCAGAACAGCCCTATTGGGTTTATTTCATGGTTAAATGATTCCCTTTTCTCTGTAATAATAAAACAGTACCTGTACTTGATCCCAACTAAGATATAATTACCCCTTATTGGGGGCAGAACAGCCCTATTGGGTTTATTTCATGGTTAAATGATTCCCTTTTCTCTGTAATAATAAAACAGTACCTGTACTGGATCCCAACTAAGATATAATTAATCTTTATATGAGCCAAAACTATCCTTTTGGGTTTAATTACTGTTTAAATCATTTTTTTTTGTAGACTTAAGGTAGAAGATCTGACTTACGGAAAGACCCCTTATCCGGAAAACCAGCATATAAATCCCCAGTCTAGCACATTCTACCTGTATATAATGGGTGCAGTGTGTATTTCAGAGTATTCCCTGGAGGGTGCTAAGCCTTAAAGTGCTGCATTAAGCAGGTGAGGCCACTTGTGCCCAAAGTAGTTGCTGTAAGTGGCTCAGAGAGAGCTGTGGGATTATAGGGGATAATACCCCTGCTCACCTACCTTTAAAGACAAAGTTAAACTCTTCTTCCTCAGAGCCCATGATTCCCTGTGCACATTGATCCCTGCTGCTCCCGTCTGTCTGTGCCCAGTGCCCCTCCTTGTTAATGGAAGTTGTACGCCGTGCCAGCTCCTAGTGCCCGCAATGTCTGCCCTGGCCGGTGTGTGAGGGGCCCCCTGGCATAGTGTGGGCACAGCCTGCAGAGGGCTAGACGCCGGTGTGGCAGTTGGAGAGAGGTGCAGGCTTGTGACTCAGTGGGCGTTTGCTTCCCTGCCTTGGCTAGGTGTCGCTTTTCAGGTTGGACAGGTAACAGAGTGTAACCGCTTGGGTGTAGTAACCAACTGTTAACTGCTTCCCTGCTGCCCTGCAAGGTGTAATCTCCCCCGGCTTATGTGTGATCTTCTCAATCCCTGTATGTGTGTGTGTGTGTGTGTATCCCTTTAATCTGTGTGTGTTTGTATCCCTTTAATCTGTGTGTGTGTGTGTGTCAACATCAGCCAACAACCGAGCAAACACAAGCCACCATGATCTCCTGTCAGCTCCCTTCCAAGTGTTTGCTAAACAAACTCCCGGGCTCTAATGTACACAAGCTCAGGCCCTGGCGGCAAGGCGGGAGTAAAAGGGGATAGTTTGCCCTTAAATTAACTTTTAGTAGGATGTAGATATTGATAGTCTAAAGGTGGCCATACACGCTAAGATCCGGTGTGGTTGCCAAGCAAGCGGATCTTCTCCCAATATCCCTACCTACAGATGGCCGATATCGGGCTAATTCGGTCCTTTGGCCCTATACGATGGGTATAGGCATCTGTCCGTTCAGGGAGCCAATACAGTCCCCCATGTAACTAAATTCCAAACCTGCCCGATCAAGATCTGCCCGATTTCAGGCCAGATATCGGTCGGCCAGGCCCGTCGGTAGTGCCCATACACGGGCCGATTAGCTGCCGAATCTGTCTAAGGGACCAATATCGGCAGCTAGAATCGGCCCGTTTATGGGGACCTTAAGGGTGAAGACACACTGAGCTACTAGTAGCAGCTACTTGTCGTGGTTACTAAAATAGACAATGCTGATCATTTACTGACAAATCATTAAGGTTGAGGAGACTGCCTCATACAAATCAACAAAAGGAATTCTGGGAATGAATTCCAAGCAAACTCCTAAAAAAAAATCCCGTTTACATGGGTTTATCCCATAGGCTAAAGCTCACCCACTGGGTTTAAAGCAGAAGCCAGGATAATAGCTGATCAGATTCCCAACTACAGACCGGTTTCACCCTTCTTGGGGCTCATCAGTGTAGTGATAATTGTCTCTCCGTGTGTTTAGCAGAGGCAATTCTCAGTATTGTCTATGGCAGGATATTCTCTGGGGTTCAGTAGCCGTGACAAGTAGCTGCTACTAAGTAGCTCTGTGTGTCTTCACCCTAAGACAAATTGCAACTGATCTTCATTTTCTTTTAATGCTTTATGGGTTTTTAGTTATTTAGCTTTTTGTTCTGCAGCTCTCCAATTTGGTATTTCAGCAGCAACCTGGTTGCTAGGGTCTTACTTACCATTGCAACCAGGCAGTGATTTGGATGAGAGACTGGAATATGAATAGGTGAAGGACTGAATAGGAAGATAATAAAAAGCAACAATAACAATAAAGTTATAGCTTCACGGAGCAATTGTTTTTTGGCTGCCGGGGTCAGTGACCCCCTTCTGACAAATTAGAAAGAGGCAGGAATAGGAAGGCAAATAATTAAAAAAAACTATAATAATGAAGACCAAATGCAAAGCTGCTAGGAATAGGACATTCTTAGTTAACTTAAAGGTACCTTGGGTAAATCCAGACTGCTGGCAGAGCTGATCAAGAGGGCAAAAGAACCCACCTTGTGAAACCTGCACCCCCAACCACTATCCCACTTCAGTGTTTTGAAGATATTAGCAGTTTTATACTACTAAATGGGGCTGACACCTCAGCACCCAAGTTCTCTATGGGTTTCAGAGCTGGAGGCCAGAGGCTTAATTAAATATATAGGAGGCTGTTATGTTAACACATTACTCTGCATATCGCCCCCCTTCCTCACTGGAAGCCGTGACCCCGGCCGAGGGGAAGGAGAGTCTTCCTTCAGCCCCCCCCAGGTAGGAAATGATCAGGTCCTGTCAGCCATTGCTGTCACTCACCTTAGAAAGTGTCAGATTAGCAGAATGGGCCTGGGCCCTATGGCTCTGCCTCCCATACGGTTAGGCCCATGTATCATCATATGGCTTTAACAAGGGCCCAAACACCCCCTGAGTAAATCTGGCAAACATTTCAAGAATTCATGAGTACAGAGACAAGTCTATTCCCTGTGCTGCCGACGTGACTTACCACCTAGTTAATGAATGTTTAGCCCAGTAGCACAGGCCTGTCCCATACTCACTGAGCAAATAGAGCCCAGTCCCTTTCTACTCACAGGGAAGGTCTCTTAATCAGTCTACTGTGCCAACATGAGCTGTTCCACCGTGTAGCCTGTCTGTATAGAAACAGATCTGTATCACAGTGGCACAGATCCTATCTGATCCCCCCCATTGTAACCAGCAGTCCTGGCCTGCTTTATGGCTGAGATTCTAGCTATCTGTATAACAGAACATTCTGTCACAGTGGCACAGATCCTATCTGATCCCCCCCATTGTAAGCAGCAGTCCTGCCCTGCTTTATGGCTGAGATTCTAGCTATCTGTATAACAGAGCATTCTGTCACAGTGACACAGACCCTATCTGATCCCCCCATTGTAAGCAGCAGTCCTGCCCTGCTTTATGGCTGAGATTCTAGCTATCTGTATAACAGAGCATTCTGTCACAGTGGCACAGATCCTATCTGATCCCCCCATTGTAAGCAGCAGTCCTGCCCTGCTTTATGGCTGAGATTCTAGCTATCTGTATAACAGAGCATTCTGTCACAGTGGCACAGATCCTATCTGATCCCCCCCATTGTAAGCAGCAGTCCTGCCCTGCTTTATGGTTGAGATTCTAGCTATCTGTATAACAGAGCATTCTGTCACAGTGGCACAGATCCTATCTGATCCCCCCATTGTAAGCAGCAGTCCTGCCCTGCTTTATGGCTGAGATTCTAGCTATCTGTATAACAGAGCATTCTGTCACAGTGGCACAGATCCTATCTGATCCCCCCCCCCATTGTAAGCAGCAGTCCTGTCCTGCTTTATGGCTGAGATTCTAGCTATCTGTATAACCGAGCATTCTGTCACAGTGGCACAGATCCTATCTGATCCCCCCATTGTAAGCAGCAGTCCTGCCCTGCTTTATGGCTGAGATTCTAGCTATCTGTATAACAGAGCATTCTGTCACAGTGGCACAGATCCTATCTGATCCCCCCCATTGTAAGCAGCAGTCCTGCCCTGCTTTATGGCTGAGATTCTAGCTATCTGTATAACAGAGCATTCTATCATTGGCACAGAGCCCAACACTAATGGTGGCCATACACGTTAAGATTTTTCATCCGACAGAAAATTGATCGGGCAGGTTTGATAATTTAGATCATTACAAAATGTACCTTGCCCATTGTCCCATTGTTTGCAGGACCAAGCAGGCAGCTTTACTAGCTTTAACTACACTTTTCAGAGCATAGGGATGGATCCTCGGCCTATGTTTATCCGCAAACGTGGAATCCTCCACATTTGGCAGCAGTCTAAGCAATATTCCTGTAGGAATCTTTACGCCCTTCCCCAGGTTGGGAAACTGGTTCCCATTGTTACTTTGAAACAAAACAGATAATTATCAAACTGATAAGATACTGGGCTGACTAGTTCCATTTAATCAATAAGCAAGAAAGTCAGGAGAAGCAACATGTGGGAAGTGCACATCCCCTTCAGGCTTAAAGGAACAGTAACACCAAAAAATGAAAGAGCTTTAAAGTAATAAAAATATAATGCACTGTTGCCCTGCACTGGTAAAACTGGTGTGTTTGCTACAGTAACACTACTATAGTTTATATAATAAGCTGCTGTGTAGCCACGGGGGCAGCCATTCAAGCTGGAAAAAAGGAGAAAAGGCACAGGTTACATAGCAGATAACAAATAAGTTCTGTAGAATACAATAGTGTTTTATCTGTAATCTGCTATTTGCCTGTGCCTTTTCTCCCTTGAATGGCTGCCTCCATGGCTACATAGCAGCTTATTTATATAAATTACAGTAGACTTTCTGAAGTAAACACACAACTTTTACCAGTGCAGGGCAGCAGCACATTATATTTTAGTTACTTTTATACACTTTCATTTTTTGGTGTTACTGTTCCTTTAAAGCAATACTGACATGGGAAAACATGTTTGTTACAAAAACCATCAGTTAATAAAGCTTCTCCTGCAGAATCCTGCATTGTAATCTGTTTTTCACATGGGGCTAGCCATATTCTTCATTTCCCAGGGTGCCACAGCCATGTGACCTGTGCTCTGATAAACTTCACTCACACTTTACTGCTGTGCTGCAAGTTGGAGTGATATCCCCCCCCCCCCCCCCCCCCCCTCCCAGCAGAACAATGGGAAGGGAGCAAGATAGCAGCTCCCAGTAGGTATCAGAATAGCACTCAATAGTAAGAAATCCAAGTCCGGCTTGGGACTCCTCCAGTTAC
The DNA here is from genome assembly GCF_000004195.4 of Xenopus tropicalis. Classification (NCBI taxonomy): domain Eukaryota; kingdom Metazoa; phylum Chordata; class Amphibia; order Anura; family Pipidae; genus Xenopus; species Xenopus tropicalis. The sequence goes on along the minus strand of NC_030684.2, from coordinate 133,273,728 downwards.
ATGGGAGTAGGAGAAACAATAGGTTAGCTGAAAGCAGTTCTAATGAGTAGCGCTGGCTCCTTCTGAAAGCTCAGACTCAGGCTCAATGCACTGAGATGGCGCCTACACACCAATATTACAGCTACAAATACATTTGTTGGTTCAAGAATAAAATGTTAAATGGCAGAGGGAATTATTTGCTGTGTAACAGTGTCATTTAGAAATAAAAAGTACCCCATAAAAATCATGACAGTATCCCTTTAAGCCAGACATACACGTTCAGATTTTAGTCTTCTTACGCCGAATGTTCGGATATTGATGGTGCATTTAAATGCAATGACCTAAAACGAACATTCAGACTGAGAGGATGTTCTGAACATGAAACAGTTGGCACCAATCATATGAAAGTGACTTCCGCTGTAGGTCCCCCAAGGATAATGTCCGATACACAATACGTTCACAGGTTTTTCTGGTAGCCGACTGAAATGTTCTAACCTGGCTGATCAACTACACGACCAATTGCCATGGTACCAAAATTATCGGGACAATAATTCAGATTCACACACGGTCTGAAAATCATAGGAAACTATACAGATTGCTGCGTCTTCTTTCCAACCTACTAACAAAGCATAGGAATAGCCAGCTTTGCTCTGTGCATTGGTTTGATTTACTAATGCTGCCATGCTCCCTCTGTTCCAGTAGGTGGCGCACATGCTGCTACATGGAGACCCCTGCTGACTGATGCACCATGGGAACACCCTGCCCAATAGTACTCAAACTACAAGCTATGTTTTCTTTATAAGACACCACAAGGGTTTTGCAACACTGCCATTTATTGAAGACACAGAGGCAAAGGCCAAATACATTGCACTGTCCTGCCCAAGGAACCTGATCACTGTACATGAGAAAGATACACAGAAAAGTAATGAAAGCTTCCCCTTTACTTGCACCCATTGCTCAGGCTGTAGGAGGATCCTCTCTTAGCCGATGCAATCAGAGACAAGATGTAAATTGGTCCCTAAACTGGCTATACACACGCTGATATTTGCTTCCAACGAGAGGTGATAGCTTAAAAAAAGACATTCACATGATTAAAGAGCTGCAGAATTTCCCTCTGCTCTATTTCACCTTTCAATAACTAGGCCCCATAGGCCTTTCATGTAATGTATAAATATGCCAAATGCACTTTTAGCTTATGGCCACTAGAGGCACTGTATATACTCTATGGAGAAAGCAGATTTACTGCTGCTTAGATAAGAAACAGGGCAGCCCCCACTTGTGTAAAAACCCAGAGATGCGCCCAAATAAAAGCTGGCCTGGGACCTGAAATAGGCCCTGGCTTTCCAAGTACACAGAGGCCCAAACAGCTCCCCTACTAGCCCAATAATAGTGAGTGTTTATGGCATCTTACAGCAGCCCCTCTGGCATTTGCCAGATGCCACAGATTGCCAGTCCGGGCCTACACCCAATAAGTTATACCCCTAAACAGTCTGTTTATGGGAAGGTGAACTGAAGAGTAATCTTATTAATATACAGTACAAAAAAAAATAGGTTTATTTTTAATATAAATTCATTTTATCAGTTAATCAGTAATACTAATTCATTGAAGATCTTTAGGGCACACCGGCTATCAAGTCCTTTGTATTTAAAAGGATCTGCAGCTCGCAGCATTGGCTTAGGGTGCTGGGAACTGCAGTTCCATAGGTGACCTTTATTAGCAGAAATGCTGTTTAGATTGTGCAGTCTGCCCTGGTCATAGAAGCACATATATACAAGGAAAGTCCGTATAGCAAGGGGGGGCAGGGTAGGTTTGTGTTGCAAAGGGGGGGAAGCAATGGGCTGCGTGGCAGCCTGCGGAAGTGGATCAGCTTCAGGTAATGTTCCCTCCATCAGTGCAGGGGCTCAGTTACCCCCTGGGTGAGGTTCCCATACAGTTCCGATGCACAGTGCTGCTCCCCTTAGGAAGAGGACACCTGGTTGAGGGGTTCTTCCAAGTAATACACCAGCGCCTGGGCCTAGGAATTGATCCGATACAAGAAGGGAAAGTTAAAACACCCAAATGAAAATAAACATTAAACCAATCCATAACAGCCACACATTCAATGAAGGAGTCTCCAGCTTTCTGAGCAGGAACAGGCTGAGTATAAACGGACACTCCTGTTTAATTCCCTGCACATCTGGAATATACATAGAGGAATAGTGTGTATATCAAGTGCATGTTTCTTACCTTGGCTTTCAGCATTCCAAATCCAACAGTCTCTTTGGCATACATGCACAGCAGCAGGTTAGACACTCTTGTGATTGCCACGCGGCCCTCCTGCAGGTCACAAACAGAGAAGATTGATTAAAGCCGATTGGCTGGCTCCATAAAGCACTCCCACGCTGGCACAGCCAACCCTGCTCACCATGCAGTCCATAAGGATGAATTTAAGATTGTCCTCGTTGAATGCCTGGTGGCCGTTCTTATCATAGGCAGCCCAAATGTTGCTAGCAATAGCAGCTGTAACTCGGGCATCTGTGTCACCATAACCAGAATATGCAAGTAGAGAGCCTTCATTGTTCAGCAGCCTGGGAAAGAGAAGCAGAGTCAGGGATGCATGATTGGGGCTGGCATGTACCCAATGACAAGGCAGCGGGGAGGGATACAGATATATGGAGGTAGTGGGGCAACGAGATGGGTCCTGATGTAAAGAGGCAGTTAGTGGGGGCAAGGATGGGGGGGTGCAGAGGGTAGTGTAGCAATATAGAAGGCAGTGGGAAGAATGGCTAAATGGCCCAGAAGGCAGCAGCCAGCGGGGGTAGGGAGGCTGGCAGGCATTGGGGAAGGGAAGGGAGGCTGGCAGGCATTGGGGAAGGGAAGGGAGGCTGGCAGGCATTGGGGAAGGGAAGGGAGGCTGGCAGGCATTGGGGAAGGGAAGGGAGGCTGGCAGGCATTGGGGAAGGGAAGGGAGGCTGGCAGGCATTGGGGAAGGGAAGGGAGGCTGGCAGGCATTGGGGAAGGGAAGGGAAGGGAGGCTGGCAGGCATTGGGGAAGGGAAGGGAAGGGAGGCTGGCAGGCATTGGGGAAGGGAAGGGAGGCTGGCAGGCATTGGGGAAGGGAAGGGAGGCTGGCAGGCATTGGGGAAGGGAAGGGAAGGGAGGCTGGCAGGCATTGGGGAAGGGAAGGGAAGGGAGGCTGGCAGGCATTGGGGAAGGGAAGGGAGGCTGGCAGGCAGGCAGCGGGGAAGGGAGGCTGGCAGGCAGGCAGCGGGGAAGGGAGGCTGGCAGGCAGGCAGCGGGGAAGGGAGGCTGGCAGGCAGGCAGCGGGGAAGGGAGGCTGGCAGGCAGGCAGCGGGGAAGGGAGGCTGGCAGGCAGGCAGCGGGGAAGGGAGGCTGGCAGGCAGGCAGCGGGGAAGGGAGGCTGGCAGGCAGGCAGCGGGGAAGGGAGGCTGGCAGGCAGAGGGGCAGGGAAGGGAGGCTGGCAGGCAGAGGGGCAGGGAAGGGAGGCTGGCAGGCATTGGGGAAGGGAAGGGAGGCTGGCAGGCATTGGGGAAGGGAAGGGAGGCTGGCAGGCATTGGGGAAGGGAAGGGAGGCTGGCAGGCAGAGGGGCAGGGAAGGGAGGCTGGCAGGCAGGCAGCGGGGAAGGGAGGCTGGCAGGCAGGCAGCGGGGAAGGGAGGCTGGCAGGCAGGCAGCGGGGAAGGGAGGCTGGCAGGCAGAGGGGCAGGGAAGGGAGGCTGGCAGGCAGAGGGGCAGGGAAGGGAGGCTGGCAGGCATTGGGGAAGGGAAGGGAGGCTGGCAGGCATTGGGGAAGGGAAGGGAGGCTGGCAGGCAGAGGGGCAGGGAAGGGAGGCTGGCAGGCAGGCAGCGGGGAAGGGAGGCTGGCAGGCAGGCAGCGGGGAAGGGAGGCTGGCAGGCAGGCAGCGGGGAAGGGAGGCTGGCAGGCAGAGGGGCAGGGAAGGGAGGCTGGCAGGCAGAGGGGCAGGGAAGGGAGGCTGGCAGGCATTGGGGAAGGGAAGGGAGGCTGGCAGGCATTGGGGAAGGGAAGGGAGGCTGGCAGGCATTGGGGAAGGGAAGGGAGGCTGGCAGGCATTGGGGAAGGGAAGGGAGGCTGGCAGGCAGAGGGGCAGGGAAGGGAGGCTGGCAGGCATTGGGGAAGGGAAGGGAGGCTGGCAGGCATTGGGGAAGGGAAGGGAGGCTGGCAGGCATTGGGGAAAGTATAGGACAAATAAGCGGAAGGTAACGCCATGGGGCAGGGATGTAAGAATGCACTGGAGTATGGCAGCAGTTTTGGGACAAATTGCAGGGAGGGGAGCAATAGGCCAGGATAAATGCACTGAAATGAGGGAGCAGGATGTAGGGAAAGGATGCCGGGAGTTGTAGGCTCTGTAGGCACTGGCACTGTGGCAGCCAAGAGCGGACGAGGCAGACAAAAGACCTGCTACTCGGGGGGCTCCGGTACTTACAGGGTGCTCTGGACTCCCCCGGTGTTGGCCTGGCTCAGAACCTGGGTGAGCGCTTTGGGCCGCAACATATTCCGCTCAGTGCTGCAGCCTAACCTGTCACAGGGCCGCGGTCACATGAGCAATCCCACAGCCCGCCTCCCCAGGAAGTAGGCGCTAGGTATGATGGGTAATGTAGTCCGGCGAGCTCAGAATGCCGTATCTCGTACAATATCCATATAAAAGCTTCACAGAATCCTTTCCACCCAAATGGATGTCCAAATAACTGCAGGGTTCCTTTATATAAATGTCCCGAACAAGACACTGGATTAGCTGTTGCCAAGGTAACGCTAGGCCGTGAAACGCAAATCCAATAAATTCAAATAGTTTGTAATTGGTCGTGTGGCGTGTTATTGTTCCGTATTTTCAAGCCTCGCCCTCATACTCTCGTTTCATTGGGTGAGCGTGTCACCTGATTTAGAACATGACGCAGCACAGCTGGAACCTCAGTGCCTGTGATTCGTCCTCCGTGCCGGTAGGTGTCACCATGCGGCGAAGAGGTAAGTAGAACGGTCGGCGCTTTGCCAGTCATAGGAAGCCTATAATCCTCTCTTCGCGGCTTTCCTCCTTCCTATTGCTCCTCCTCGGGGTGGGCGGGTGCAGAGAAGATGGCGGAGAGCGGCGCTGATGGTGCGGCCTCCGGTACTACCGGGCCGGCTCCGGGAAAAGGACTTATTCGTGTCACCGTCAAAACGCCCAAGGACAAGGAAGAGATTGTTATTGGGGAAACGGCGTGCGTGCTGGAGGTGAGGGGCGGCTAACCCCGCCATCCTGCCTGGGGAGAGAGGGGCCAGCCCCAGCCTGAGAGCAATGGTCCCTCTGATAGAGAGAGAGGGGGACAGTCTGATAGAGAGAGGGGGACAGTCTGATAGAGAGAGGGGGACAGTCTGATAGAGAGAGGGGGACAGTCTGATAGAGAGAGAGGGGGACAGTCTGATAGAGAGAGGGGGACAGTCTGATAGAGAGAGGGGGACAGTCTGATAGAGAGAGAGGGGGACAGTCTGATAGAGAGAGGGGGACAGTCTGATAGAGAGAGGGGGACAGTCTGATAGAGAGAGAGGGGGACAGTCTGATAGAGAGAGGGGGACAGTCTGATAGAGAGAGAGGGGAACAGTCTGATAGAGAGAGAGGGGAACAGTCTGATAGAGAGAGAGGGGAACAGTCTGATAGAGAGAGAGGGGGACAGTCTGAGAGAGAGAGGGGGACAGTCTGAGAGAGAGAGGGGGACAGTCTGAGAGAGAGAGGGGGACAGTCTGAGAGAGAGAGGGGGACAGTCTGAGAGAGAGAGGGGGACAGTCTGAGAGAGAGAGGGGGACAGTCTGAGAGAGAGAGGGGGACAGTCTGAGAGAGAGAGGGGGACAGTCTGATAGAGAGAGGGGAACAGTCTGATAGAGAGAGAGGGGGACAGTCTGATAGAGAGAGGGGGACAGTCTGATAGAGAGAATGGAACAGTCTGATAGAGAGAGGGGAACAGTCTGATAGAGAGAGAGGGGGACAGTCTGATAGAGAGAGGGGAACAGTCTGATAGAGAGAGGGGAACAGTCTGATAGAGAGAGGGGAACAGTCTGATAGAATGGAACAGTCTGATAGAGAGAGAGGGGGACAGTCTGATAGAGAGAATGGAACAGTCTGATAGAGAGAGGGGAACAGTCTGATAGAGAGAGAGGGGAACAGTCTGATAGAGAGAGGGGAACAGTCTGATAGAGAGAGGGGAACAGTCTGATAGAGAGAGGGGAACAGTCTGATAGAGAGAGGGGGACAGTCTGATAGAGAGAATGGAACAGTCTGATAGAGAGAGGGGAACAGTCTGATAGAGAGAGAGGGGGACAGTCTGATAGAGAGAGGGGAACAGTCTGATAGAGAGAGGGGAACAGTCTGATAGAGAGAGGGGAACAGTCTGATAGAGAGAGGGGAACAGTCTGATAGAATGGAACAGTCTGATAGAGAGAGAGGGGGACAGTCTGATAGAGAGAATGGAACAGTCTGATAGAGAGAGGGGAACAGTCTGATAGAGAGAATGGAACAGTCTGATAGAGAGAGGGGAACAGTCTGATAGAGAGAGGGGAACAGTCTGATAGAGAGAGGGGAACAGTCTGATAGAGAGAGGGGGACAGTCTGATAGAGAGAGAGGAACAGTCTGAGAGAGAGGGGGACAGTCTGAGAGAGAGAGAGGAACAGTCTGAGAGAGAGAGAGGAACAGTCTGAGAGAGAGGGGGACAGTCTGAGAGAGAGAGAGGAACAGTCTGAGAGAGAGAGAGGAACAGTCTGATAGAGAGAGGGGAACAGTCTGAGAGAGAGAGGGGAACAGTCTGAGAGAGAGAGGGGAACAGTCTGAGAGAGAGAGGGGAACAGTCTGAGAGAGAGAGGGGAACAGTCTGAGAGAGAGAGGGGAACAGTCTGATAGAGAGAGGGGAACAGTCTGATAGAGAGAGCAGTCCAGTCTGATAGAGAGAGAAGGGAACAGTCAGAGAGAAAGAACAGTGAAGTGAAAGGAGCTCAGACTGATAGAGAGAAGAACAGTCTGATAGAGTGAGAAGAGCGGTCTGATAGAGTGAGGAGATCGGTCTGATAGAGGGTGAAGATCGGTCTGATAGAGAAAAGGAAGATCAGTCTGATAGAGTGAGGAGCCCAGATTGATGGAGAGAAAGATACGGCTGAGTGATGGAAAAGCCCAGCCTGGAAGAGGAAGGGGGAACAGTCTGATAGAGAGACAAGAACAGGCAGAAAGAACAGTGAAGTGAAAGGAGCTCAGTCTGATAGAGAGAAGAACAGTCTGATAGAGAGAAGAACAGTCTGATAGAGAGAAGAACAGTCTGATAGAGAGAAGAACAGTCTGATAGAGAGAAGAACAGTCTGATAGAGAATGTGCAGATGAGTCAGAGGAGCCCAACCTGAAAGTGAAAGAGATCAGATTGGAATAAATGGGCCGGGGCCTGATGGAGAAAGGGATGATCAGTCTGGTAGAGTGAGGAGCCCAGAATGATGGAGAGACAGATATGGCTGAGTGATAGAGAAGCCCAGCCTGGAAGAGGAAGGGATGGGTGGACAAGCAGGCCAAGCTGAAAGTGAAAGGGGTGATCAGTCTGAAAGAGAGGCGACCCTGTCTGGTAGAGAAAGGGATGGGTTAGTGCAGGGATCCCCAACCTTTCTTACCCATGAGCCACAGTCAAATGTAAAAAGACTTGGGGAGCAACACAAGCACCATAAAAGTTCATGGAGGAGCCAAATAAGGGCTGTGATTGGCTATTAGGGGCCTCTATGCACCCTATCAGCTTACAGGGGGCTTTATTTGGTAGGAAATCTTGTTTTTATTCAACCAAAACTTGCCCCCAAGTCAGGAATTCAAAATAACTCCCTGGTTTGGGGGCACTGAGAGCAACACCCAAGGGGTTGGGTGGGGGGTGTTAGAGACAGGAGCCGAGTTTAATGGGAAAAAGGAAGATGAGTGCGAGACAGAGGGGAACTTAGGCTGATAGAGAAAGAGAGGGGCCAGTCTGATAGAGGATGATGAATTTTAGAGGAGTTCTCCCTCCAACTAAAGTAATGGAGCTGAGAGTGAGAGGGATGTGGCAATGCTGGCTGGAGAGTGACATCTTAGCTTGGCTGAGGGAAATGACTCTCACAGGAAGTACTGACACATTTAGGTAAAATATTGCCAGAAAGGGAACCAGCTGCATGGACAGGAGTGGGGCGGAGCTTGAGAGAGTGGAAGTTGAAGTGGGTGAATAAAGCAACCAATGGTAGTGACCGATCAGCCTGTAACTGTGATGAAGCCTAACGGGCTCATCCTGATAGTGGGTTCCATGGAGAGTATCTACAGATATAGAGATGGAGCTTAGTGGCAGAGATGCTGGTAATTAAGCTCTGCAGGAAGGTGTATGGGGAGGTGGAGCACAGCTGGAAGGAATGGAACATGGTATCCAACATGAGAGGAGATGGATACACTGGCTACTCTGTGTTTGGGAGATACAGGGGGACCCACGCTAAGGGCTTGTGATGGTGGGTCTCCCCCTGCTTGAGAGGGATTTAGCCTCAGCAACACAACCTGAGCTCAGGCTGAGGGTAAATGGTAGCGATGGAGCTCATCTCTTGAAGAGGTGGAGCTTAGGCTGAGAGAAGAAGATGGAGCTCATTGTGAGAACAAACATGGGGCTTAGCTTGAAAGTGCAAGGGGATGAATGAAGTCAATGTTATGTAGAGATAAGATCTTCTGGAGAGAAATGAAGCTCAGCTTGGGCCAGCATGAGTGTGAGTGATAGACTGAGTGTGAGTGGGAAGCAGTGCAGGGAGACTGATAGGTGGTTCCCTGCCAGAGATTGCACTGGGATGTGTAAGGGGATCAGTATGGCAGCTTCCGCCCATCAGTGTAACTATACCCAGAGGAGAGGGAAGGAATGTGCAGCACTAAGGGAGACAATAAGTCTGCTCTTACTGTGTGTGTGAGTAAGTACAAATGCCCCACTGTGTAGGGAGACCCATTTCTGACTACAGACCTACAGAGAAGAAATGTTCTGTGCCAGCTGGACGCACTCCCCCCTATGAATAGTGACGTTCCCTGGTGTGAGCGCCTCTCCCCATCCCCAGGCGGGACACACAGTAACCAGGATGCCACACTCACAGGCAGACACTGCTCCCAGGGCTTCACATAATGACACACAGGGACTCGTTAGCCTAATTAGTCTCGTGAGATCCACATGTATTCAGCCTTCATGGTACCGGAATCACTTCTGTTTGTCTGTTCCAGTTCAAGGAAGAGATCTCCAGGCGGTTCAAAGCGAAACGGGATCAGCTGGTTCTGATCTTCGCCGGGAAGATCCTGAAAGACGGAGACACACTGAACCAGCACGGCATCAAAGATGGCCTCACCGTACATTTAGTCATCAAGACAGCGCAGAAGTAAGGAGGCAGAGCTTGTCATGGCTTTATAGTGGAATGCTGGGAGTTGTAGTTTATGCTACATGCACACATGCTTTAGATAAATGGCTGTGAGCAAGGCTGCTTTTAAAGATACGTTTTACCATAACATGGGCATATAGTGGGGGGAGCCCATGAGTGTGTGAGTAGTGGAGGAAGGTGGTGAGTGGACCGAGTAGTGGTGCGATGTGTGAGTAGTGGAACGAGGTGGTGGGTGTGTGAGTAGTGGTGTGAGGTGGTGTGTGTGAGTAAGTAGTGAGGTGTGTGTGTGAATAAGTAGTGTGGTGTCTGTGAGTAGCGGTGTGTGTGAGTACGTAGCGGTGTGAGGTGGTGTGTGTGAGTAGTGGTGTGTGTAAGTACGTAGTGGTGAGTAAGCAGTGGTGTGAGTGAGTAAGTAGTGGTGTGAGTGAGTAAGTAGTGGTGTGAGTGAGTAAGTAGTGGTGTGAGTGAGTACGTAGTGGTGTGAGTGAGTAAGTAGTGGTGTGAGTGAGTACGTAGTGGTGTGAGTGAGTAAGTAGTGGTGTGAGTAAGTACGTAGTGGTGTGAGTAAGTACGTAGTGGTGTGAGTAAGTACGTAGTGGTGTGAGTAAGTACGTAGTGGTGTGAGTAAGTACGTAGTGGTGTGAGTAAGTAAGTAGTGGTGTGAGTAAGTAAGTAGTGGTGTGAGTAAGTACGTAGTGGTGTGAGTAAGTACGTAGTGGTGTGAGTAAGTACGTAGTGGTGTGAGTAAGTACGTAGTGGTGTGAGTAAGTAGTGGTGTGAGTATGTACGTAGTGGTGTGAGTGAGTAAGTAGTGGTGTGAGTAAGTAAGTAGTGGTGTGAGTAAGTAGTGGTGTAAGTACGTAGTGGTGTGAGTAAGTACGTAGTGGTGTGAGTAAGTACGTAGTGGTGTGAGTAAGTACGTAGTGGTGTGAGTAAGTACGTAGTGGTGTGAGTAAGTAAGTAGTGGTGTGAGTAAGTAGTGGTGTGAGGTGTGCAGCAGTGGGGCGCTGGTATTGGTTCCTATGAGCCGGCCCATCAGTTGCACAATACGCAGAAAGGCCTCTCTGTGTCGCTGGATTCCAGGAGATGAGCTTTGAACTGCTGCCTGGTACGGACATAGGTTCCCTGTTAGAGCCCTGGCTGCTGCTCCCTGCCCCATTAACCCTTCCCCTTCTGTACTAGACTCCTTGCCTGCCACTTTGTATAATTAGCTTGTTTGGCCATTTATCTGTATTCCCAGTCTGGCTCCCATTGTAGGGAGGGTGTGGGTTCTGACCCACTAATGTGTATGAGTTTAATGGTGTTTTGTTTCTTCCCAGATCCCAGGATCCATCCGTGGCTTCCTCTGCCCCTGTCGCTGCCTCTTCCAACTCCCCCTCACAGGCAGGGAACACTACCTCCCAGGCACCCCCTACTGGCAGCAGCCCCTCTGAGGGGAGCGGAGGAACCAACAGGGCGAGTAGTTCCAGCACTGCTGCAAATGGAACCCCAGCTGCCCCCAACCTCCTGTGTAAGTAGGGTTTGGCGCGGGGAGCTTTGGAGAACTGTTGCTTTGGTTCTTATACAGAATGAATGACATATTGTGCTTTTTCAGCTGGATTTGGAGGTTTGGCCGGCCTGGGCAATCTGGGCATGGGCTCCGCCAACTTCATGGAGCTGCAGCAGCAGATGCAGCGACAACTCATGTCCAACCCTGAGATGCTGTCCCAGATTATGGAGAACCCCCTGGTGCAAAACATGATGTCTAACCCCGACCTTATGAGGCAGATGATCATGGCCAACCCACAGATGCAGCAGCTCATGGAGAGGAACCCGGAGATCAGCCACATGTTGAACAACCCAGAGCTGATGAGGCAGGTATGTGTGTCCTTGGTGGGGGCTTTATTATCCATTTTCTATGGCACCTATCTCACCTGGCTCCTCTGGTTGGTTCTCTGTCATTTGGAAATCCATTAAATAGCACGTGTTTCTGTTTTAGACTATGGAGTTGGCCCGAAACCCTGCTATGATGCAGGAGATGATGAGGAACCAGGACCGAGCCCTCAGCAACCTAGAAAGCATCCCTGGTGGATACAACGCTTTGCGCCGAATGTACACAGACATCCAGGAACCAATGTTCAGCGCAGCTAGAGAACAGGTAAGGCCCATTGTGTGCAGTACCACCTGCTTACCTGCTGGGGGAGGCAGAGTACAAATCCTTATCTGTTACATTTGCCTGTACAAAGTGGGGAATGAGTATTGCAGATTTTGTACAACAATCACAAGACGTGTACAGCAGTCCCGTGGCACAAATAGAAGCTTCATGTTCTTTGTGTCCTATAAATAAGCACCATTTCTGCTAGCCTAGAATTAGAGAGAGGGTGAAAGAGATGGGACATGGGGGTTGTTGCTGGGGCAATGATAATAATACAGGGATTATGCTGTTATGAATGACAATTATTCCGTTCTCCCCCATCAGTTTGGCAATAACCCCTTTTCTGCGTTGGCTGGGGGGTCAGAGGGCTCCGCCTCACAGCCATTGCGCACAGAGAACAGGGAGCCCCTCCCCAATCCCTGGAACCCCGCCTCGCCCTCTTCCCAAAACCAGACGCCCAGCAGCGACAGCAACACCGGCTCCACCACCACCACCACCAGCCAGAGCACCCCGACCGTGTCAAATCCCCTTGGCGTCAACGCTGCCAGTCTGGGAACAGGTAAGAAGCCATCCTTAACCCCGTGTGTCCTGTAAGTGCCTTGTCAATGGAAATGCATGACGTCCCTTTTTTTGTGTTGTGTGCCATTAGGCATGTACAATAGCCCAGAAATGCAAGGCCTGTTGCAGCAGATCACCGAAAACCCCCAGTTAATACAGAGCATGATTTCTGCCCCCTACATGCGGAGTATGATGCAAGCCCTGGCACAGAACCCCGAATTTACTGCCCAGGTAAGTGACTGCACTCATTAACCCCACTCTGGGGTAAATCATCCATACCTGTTATAAATGTATTTAAAAATCTGAGCTGTCAATCATATATTGCCTGCCCCACCTCTATGCCGCAGGCATAGAGGCGGGGCAGGCAATATATGATTGACAGCTCAGATTTTTATTTACAATTACAATTCCCATTCAGCAGATTTTGGGGGATAACAAAGCTTTGCCTTAATAACAATAGAAATATTTTTTAGGGTGACAGGCCCCCCATTTATGCTGCTAAGCCCACCTTTTCTCTTCTATCCTATCAGATGATGGGGAACATTCCACTCTTCTCTGGAAACCCGCAGCTACAGGAACAGCTCCGACACCAGCTGCCAGTCTTCCTGCAGCAGGTAAGGAACACACACAGGCATGGCTGCACCATCAGCTTTTATAGAAGCCAGTAATATGGAGGAAAGGCTTGTTGTGCGACCCTTACCCGCCTTCCTGGTTCCTCAAGTGGGGAACTCCCATGCCTTGGAAGAATTGCAGGGGGAGGTAAATAAGATCTGCACGAGTCGCCCCCACCAACTGATTGTGTAAAGCAGCTGTGAGAGTAATTCAAATAAACCATATAGCGCAGGGCTTTACTTGCCCTTTAAATGTTTCCACTACATTTTCACCGTGCTCACAGACAGATGTATTATTTGCTTCCATTTGACGTGTAACAGATGCAGAACCCAGAATCTATCTCAGTAATGAGCAACCCCAGGGCGATGCAGGCGCTGCTCCAGATCCAACAGGGACTTCAGACTCTGCAGACGGAGGCCCCAGGCCTGCTATCCAAGTGAGCTAACACTCTAACAGATGTTTATAGTCACAAAGCATGTAGCGTTTAGTTAACCCTGATCTCTCCCTCCTGCCTAAGCCTTGGTTCCGTTGGCATTCCTGGGGTGCCACCCACGTCTGGCGGAAGCACACCCCCTGATAACCCCGCCTCCTCCACGCCATCAAGTGCCTCTCCATCAGGGGGCAGCAGCAATCCCCAGCAACAGATGATGCAGCAGATGATCCAGCTATTGGCCGGGGGTAATTCTCAGGTAAGACACGTTCCACCTTACACTATAAACACATTGACAGGGGCCTGGGAATTGCCTCCAACTGGGCTCTTTGTGTCCCGCAGGTGCAGAACCCCGAGGTCCGTTTCCAGTCTCAGCTGGACCAGCTAAATGCCATGGGGTTTATCAACCGGGAAGCGAATCTGCAAGCCCTCATAGCCACCGGCGGCGACATCAACGCAGCCATCGAGAGACTGTTGGGCTCCCAGCCCTCCTAAGGAGAGAGCGAGAGCGAGAGCTTTGGCCCAAATCTACAGGAACACATTCTCCCTGACTCACCATCCAGGTTGCCGAACGTGCCCCATCAGCGAGCATCATGGGACGTGGCGCATTGCTGCTTTATTGGACTGCTCCTTTTGGATTCCAGACGACATGAGGATGCTCTGCGGTGTGGGCAGTACCTGTAACATCTCCCCCCCCCCCCCTTCATCCTGAGGGCCAATGCCAGCCAATAGGATATGTCCCTCTATTACAGGTCACCCCCCAGCGCCGCTTACCTTCCTGATGGCAACATGCTGTTAATAAACAACCCATAAACCAAGCCGACTACATAGCAACATTTGCTCGTATCTGCCCTGTAATAACTATTTAACTCACTAATCCCCGGATCAATTCACTCAGCTCAAATGGTGGTCTCAGTTATGTAGGATTTTTTTTCTCCCCTCTTTAATTTTTTTTTCCTTTTTTTTTTTTTTTGCCTTTAATCCCCCCCCACCCCCCCGTTGGCCTAATGAATTGGAGCTGTATTTTCATTAGATTGATTTTTAACAATAAATCAACGAGTTTTATTTTTCCCCACTTTCTGTACATATCTTTGCTGAATCCAACATGAGGATTCTGAGCTGGGGGGGCGGGGTTATATTTGTTGGGATGTGGGGAGGTTCCCGTCTGTAACAAGTTAAAACCACTTTTGGCACTCCCAATAATTACCCAGTAAGGATGAGTATAAAAAATGGATTCAGAGAACTACATTAACCCCAGATATGCCAAATGATCATGGCAGAAAAATTCAGGGTACAGTATTAACTTTAGACATGCTAGTACAATCTCTGCAAAAAAGGCGTGCTGCATTAACCCCAGATATTCTAAAAAGATAACTGCAGAAAATAGATGAGCACTCCATTAACCCCAGATATTGTCCTAAGATAGTTGCAAAAAATGGATAATGAGCACTGCATTAGCCCCAGATATGCCCATAAAATAAATGCAGAAAATGGATGAGTGCTGGATTAATCCCAGATATTCTCATAGAATAAATGCAGAAAATTGATAACAAGCACCACATTAACCCCAGATATGCCCATAAAGAAAATGGATGAGTGCTGGATTAATCCAAGATATTCTCATAGAATAAATGCAGAAAATCGATAATGTGCACTGCATTAATCCCAGAAATGCCCATAAGATAAATGCAGAAAATGGATGTGTGCTGGATCAACCCCAGATATTCTCATAGAATAAATGCAGAAAATTGATAAGCTCCACATTAACCCCAGATATGCCCATAAAGATAATGGATGAGTGCTGGATTAATCCCAGATATTCTCATAGAATAAATGCAGAAAAATGATAATGAGCACTGCATTAACCCCGGATATGGCAGTAATATAACTGCAGAAAATGGATAATGACCACTGCTTAAACCTTAGGTATGATAGTAAGACTACTGCAGAAAGACTAGGACATTGCATTAACCATGGATTTGGCAGTAAGGTAGTTGTTAAAACCATATTAACACAATATATACCAATAAGATTACTGCAGAAAATGCATTATGTGCACTGCATTAACCCCAGACATACCAGTAAATTCACTGTAGAAATTGGGGACAGAGCACTGCATTAACCCCAGACATGCCACTAAGATCACTGCATTGCATCATGGGTAACCTCCCTTTAGCTAAATGCACATTTCAACTCCTTCTGCAGAACAGGCCCAATAGAATAATGCAGATATATAGGGGGCAGCACACACTGATTGCCCCGACCCATGGTGAGTGCACTTGGATGCCTTACTGGTTAGCCGTGCCTGGGGGGCAGATTCTTCTAAAGCCCAGACCTCCTTGCCCTTGATCCAGCCCTGTGTTAGATATCAGTCACTTGTAGCTCATTGCTAAATGTAGTTGAAGTTTGCAGTTCTTCATTTAAACAGCAGGGGGCAGGAAATAAAAGGTGATTAGTATTTAGTAGCTGTATACTGTATATGTACTTGCAAGATACACGTCACCGGAGCTGCCAGTGTAGCCACATAGTGGGGCAGTTAACGGGGGGGGGGGTCTCACCAGAAAGCAGAAACGTCTGATATTCATACAGGGGAAGGTATCATTTCCCTGGCACAGTGTGTACTAAAGAGCTTACAATCTGGGTTTTTTAAAGTGGCACAGGGGCAAGCAGGTCAGTTATACAAGTGCAGTAAAGTGGCTTCAGATGTGACTTTGTGCTTGGGGGGCACAGAGCTGATAGGCTGGGACACTGTTACATTTATAGAAGCCCCGGCCCCCATGGTGCCAATTCCCCTCCCCAGACAGAAATGCACCGATGCCCCGGTCCCTGTATCAGGAGCCAATAAACCCAGCAGAATCGAACCCAGGACTGCAGTGGCCCAAGCCGGCAAAGCTACCCATGAGCCCTCTCCTACTTTATACATTGCTGACACTTTGCAGTTGGTCTTTCTTTTTGTAAGTTTTTATGAAAAATCTGCCCTCTCCTTCCCTGGCAGGGCCACCGTTAGTAATAGGGATGGGCTGAATCCACTATACTAGGATGGGGCCCTGCTTCTTGGGATCTAAAATGTTATTGGGTACCTTGGGGCAGTGACTCCTCAGTAAGATATATGTCAGGTCTGTAGCCCTGTAACCTATAAACCAGCAGCACGTGGGTCCCCCCCCAAGGATATTTGCCCCTATGCACTTGGTCAGCAAATTTACAGTATTGTGTCTTAATTGTGCCTCAAATCCAATATTGGGTTGGGTTTGGGCAAAGCCCACTTAAGCAGCGACACCAACGGGGCAGAAATATAGGGGGGCAGCAGTACAGAGGGGCAGTTGAGCGCTGAGAGCAGCAGTATATGATTATTAGTAAGGCACAAGTTGCCCATTTGATGAGGAAGATGGTGGCGACAGTCAGAACTGCTGGTGGCAGGGTGATGTGTTTCTGGGTATCTGTGCCGAGGTTTTGCTTGATCACTAACTGGACTTTAGATTGATGCAGCCTGAACCGGAGCCAGTGGTACCCACCCCAAGCTGCCCCTATCAGCCTACAGACACTCACTAGTTGAACCCCGTGGGGCACAATAAAGCCCCCAGTCACAGTATGTGATGCCAAGTAAACAGACCACGCAGACAGGAGATTACGGAGATTTATTGTGCAGAACCTTCTCATTTTGCCCCCTGGGGAGAAGTCAAGTCTAAAGCAGCGCTGATAGGCACCTTGTGCTTAACCACCCTAGACAGAGAAGGGCAGGCTCCTGGGGCAGACAGAGAAGGGCGGGCTCCTGGGGCAGACAGAGAAGGGCGGGCTCCTGGGGCAGACAGAGAAGGGCGGGCTCCTGGGGCAGACAGAGAAGGGCGGGCTCCTGGGGCAGACAGAGAAGGGCGGGCTCCTGGGGCAGACAGAGAAGGGCGGGCTCCTGGGGCAGATACAGAAGGGCAGGCTCCTGGGGCAGAGAGAGAAGGGCAGGCTCCTGGGGCAGACAGAGAAGGGCAGGCTCTTGGGGCAGAGAGAGAAGGGCAGGCTCCTGGGGCAGACAGAGAAGGGCAGGCTCCTGGGGCAGACAGAGAAGGGCGGGCTCCTGGGGCAGAGAGAGAAGGGCGGGCTCCTGGGGCAGAGAGAGAAGGGCAGGCTCCTGGGGCAGATAGAGAAGGGCGGGCTCCTGGGGCAGAGAGAGAAGGGCGGGCTCCTGGGGCAGAGAGAGAAGGGCAGGCTCCTGGGGCAGAGAGAGAAGGGCAGGCTCCTGGGGCAGATACAGAAGGGCAGGCTCCTGGGGCAGATACAGAAGGGCAGGCTCCTGGGGCAGATACAGAAGGGCAGGCTCCTGGGGCAGAGAGAGAAGGGCAGGCTCCTGGGGCAGATACAGAAGGGCAGGCTCCTGGGGCAGAGAGAGAAGGGCAGGCTCTTGGGGCAGAGAGAGAAGGGCGGGCTCCTGGGGCAGAGAGAGAAGGGCAGGCTCCTGGGGCAGAGAGAGAAGGGCGGGCTCCTGGGGCAGAGAGAGAAGGGCAGGCTCCTGGGGCAGAGAGAGAAGGGCAGGCTCCTGGGGCAGAGAGAGAAGGGCGGGCTCCTGGGGCAGAGAGAGAAGGGCAGGCTCCTGGGGCAGAGAGAGAAGGGCGGGCTCCTGGGGCAGAGAGAGAAGGGCGGGCTCCTGGGGCAGATAGAGAAGGGCGGGCTCCTGGGGCAGAGAGAGAAGGGCGGGCTCCTGGGGCAGAGAGAGAAGGGCAAGCTCCTGGGGCAGAGAGAGAAGGGCAGGCTCCTGGGGCAGAGAGAGAAGGGCGGGCTCCTGGGGCAGATACAGAAGGGCAGGCTCCTGGGGCAGAGAGAGAAGGGCAGGCTCCTGGGGCAGAGAGAGAAGGGCAGGCTCCTGGGGCAGAGAGAGAAGGGCAGGCTCCTGGGGCAGAGAGAGAAGGGCAGGCTCCTGGGGCAGAGAGAGAAGGGCAGGCTCCTGGGGCAGAGAGAGAAGGGCAGGCTCCTGGGGCAGAGAGAGAAGGGCGGGCTCCTGGGGCAGAGAGAGAAGGGCAGGCTCCTGGGGCAGAGAGAGAAGGGCAGGCTCCTGGGGCAGAGAGAGAAGGGCAGGCTCCTGGGGCAGAGAGAGAAGGGCAGGCTCCTGGGGCAGAGAGAGAAGGGCAGGCTCCTGGGGCAGAGAGAGAAGGGCAGGCTCCTGGGGCAGATACAGAAGGGCGGGCTCCTGGGGCAGATAGAGAAGGGCAGGCTCCTGGGGCAGATACAGAAGGGCGGGCTCCTGGGGCAGATAGAGAAGGGCAGGCTCCTGGGGTAGATACAGAAGGGCAGGCTCCTGGGGCAGAGAGAGAAGGGCAAGCTCCTGGGGCAGAGAGAGAAGGGCAGGCTCCTGGGGCAGAGAGAGAAGGGCAGGCTCCTGGGGCAGAGAGAGAAGGGCAGGCTCCTGGGGCAGAGAGAGAAGGGTGGGCTCCTGGGGCAGAGAGAGAAGGGCGGGCTCCTGGGGCAGAGAGAGAAGGGCAGGCTCCTGGGGCAGAGAGAGAAGGGCGGGCTCCTGGGGCAGAGAGAGAAGGGCGGGCTCCTGGGGCAGAGAGAGAAGGGCGGGCTCCTGGGGCAGAGAGAGAAGGGCGGGCTCCTGGGGCAGAGAGAGAAGGGCAGGCTCCTGGGGCAGATACAGAAGGGCAGGCTCCTGGGGCAGAGAGAGAAGGGCAGGCTCCTGGGGCAGAGAGAGAAGGGCAGGCTCTTGGGGCAGAGAGAGAAGGGCAGGCTCCTGGGGCAGAGAGAGAAGGGCAGGCTCCTGGGGCAGAGAGAGAAGGGCAGGCTCCTGGGGCAGATACAGAAGGGCAGGCTCCTGGGGCAGATACAGAAGGGCAGGCTCCTGGGGCAGAGAGAGAAGGGCAGGCTCCTGGGGCAGAGAGAGAAGGGCAGGCTCCTGGGGCAGATACAGAAGGGCAGGCTCCTGGGGCAGAGAGAGAAGGGCAGGCTCCTGGGGCAGATACAGAAGGGCAGGCTCCTGGGGCAGAGAGAGAAGGGCGAGCTCCTGGGGCAGAGAGAGAAGGGCAGGCTCCTGGGGCAGAGAGAGAAGGGCAGGCTCTTGGGCAGAGAGAGAAGGGCAGGCTCCTGGGGCAGAGAGAGAAGGGCAGGCTCCTGGGGCAGAGAGAGAAGGGCAGGCTCCTGGGGCAGAGAGAGAAGGGCAGGCTCCTGGGGCAGATACAGAAGGGCAGGCTCCTGGGGCAGATACAGAAGGGCAGGCTCCTGGGGCAGAGAGAGAAGGGCAGGCTCCTGGGGCAGATACAGAAGGGCAGGCTCCTGGGGCAGAGAGAGAAGGGCAGGCTCTTGGGGCAGAGAGAGAAGGGCAGGCTCCTGGGGCAGAGAGAGAAGGGCAGGCTCCTGGGGCAGATAGAGAAGGGCAGGCTCCTGGGGCAGATAGAGAAGGGCAGGCTCCTGGGGCAGAGAGAGAAGGGCAGGCTCCTGGGGCAGAGAGAGAAGGGCAGGCTCCTGGGGCAGAGAGAGAAGGGCAGGCTCCTGGGGCAGAGAGAGAAGGGCAGGCTCCTGGGGCAGAGAGAGAAGGGCAGGCTCCTGGGGCAGATACAGAAGGGCAGGCTCCTGGGGCAGAGAGAGAAGGGCAGGCTCCTGGGGCAGAGAGAGAAGGGCAGGCTCCTGGGGCAGATACAGAAGGGCAGGCTCCTGGGGCAGATACAGAAGGGCAGGCTCCTGGGGCAGAGAGAGAAGGGCAGGCTCCTGGGGCAGAGAGAGAAGGGCAGGCTCCTGGGGCAGATACAGAAGGGCAGGCTCCTGGGGCAGAGAGAGAAGGGCAGGCTCCTGGGGCAGATAGAGAAGGGCAGGCTCCTGGGGCAGAGAGAGAAGGGCAGGCTCCTGGGGCAGAGAGAGAAGGGCAGGCTCTTGGGGCAGAGAGAGAAGGGCGGGCTCTTGGGGCAGAGAGAGAAGGGCAGGCTCCTGGGGCAGAGAGAGAAGGGCGGGCTCCTGGGGCAGAGAGAGAAGGGCAGGCTCCTGGGGCAGAGAGAGAAGGGCAGGCTCCTGGGGCAGATACAGAAGGGCAGGCTCCTGGGGCAGAGTGGAGACTACGATTTGCTGTTTGTGACAAACTTTTATAAAAACAACAAAATCACTAGTCTTCCAAACCGACCCAGAAATAAAGTGAAGAGCCAGTTGGTGTGATGGGAAGCAGCGATGCGCCGCCGCAGGGAGATGTCTCGTGGCTTTATCCCCATAGTTACACGCAAACACGGGTCCTGTCGGTATCTGTGGAAAACACACGTATGTATTAGTTTCCTCTCACTGTCACTCACACTCACATACTTATTGCTCACACTCGGGAGAGTCACAGCCCAACACAAAGTGAGGAAATGCAGAGTAATGATAAAAGTGACATGTTTACAGGTTGCCAGGGTAAATGACCCTGGCAACCAAATCATTTTCAGCTGGAGACACGGGCAGGACACAGAGGTTAATGGTGAAACCATAAAACATACTGAATGGATATCAGGCACTAATACAGAGGGCAGTGCAGGGAACGTGCTGCACTCTATACTAATACAGAGTATCTGTGCCCTGAGAAGGCCGTGATAATAACCGCTGTGATTCATAGAAATACTATAATTAGCCCTGAGCTGTCCTTGATAGATACCGACTGTGCCGAGTCTCTCCTCGCCGGGTTTATTCATTAAAATAAATATATATATTACATACAGGCTGACATAGCATAGTTAGCATTATTCCGTTGCCTGGTTGCTAGGGTTCTGTTTACCCTAGATACCAGGAGCCGGTTTGAATGGCGGACTGGAAAGGGCTTGACTAGCCAGTGATGAAAGTGACAGCAATAGTAATGATGCTCTTTGCTCAGATTTAGGAGCTTGGCCCCATATAGAAAGTATAATAATCTAACATCCCCCACCAAAAAAATTAGGAAAGGTACAAAGCAGGGACTTGTACATTGATATGCCCCGTAGCCTGTATACAGTATAACAGCCCTGCATTCAGAATGGGAAAGCACAGGGGGCCACAAGCCATAAGGAGACAGGGCTCTGAAATAATGGGGCCCCACACTGCCTAGTTACCAGGGCCCTCCCCCCAAGCAGCCCTAGTTACTAGTCCATTGCCTGCCTGGGCTCCCTGGGAGATGGTCTCTGCCAACTAAGTACAATGAGGGGCCAAATGGGCAACAAAAACCCCACAAGCCATGCCCTCAACCCACCCCAGCTGTGCTTGATTACCCCCAGAAAATGCCCACAATCCACAAACCCTGCCAGTATTCCCTGCAAGCCTGGCCCCCAAACCCCCAGAAAAATGCCCACAATCCCCAAACCCTGCCAGTATTCCCTGCAAGCCTGGCCCCCAAACCCCCAGAAAAAATGCCCACAATCCCCAAACCCTGCCAGTATCCCCTGCAAGCCTGGCCCCAAACCCCCAGAAAAATGCCCACAATCCCAAAACCCTGCCAGTATCCCCTGCAAGCCTGGCCCCCAAACCCCCAGAAAAATACCCACAATCCCTAAACCCTGCCAGTATCCCCTGCAAGCCTGGCCCTCAAACCCACAGAAAATGCCCACAATCCCCAAACCCTGTCAGTATCCCCTGCAAGCCTGTCCCCCAAACCCCAAGAAAATGCCCACAATCCCCAAACCCTGTCAGTATCCCCTGCAAGCCTGGCCCCCAAACCCCCAGAAAAATGCCCACAATCCCCAAACCCTGTCAGTATCCCCTGCAAGCCTGGCCCCCAAACCCCCAGAAAAATGCCCACAATCCCCAAACCCTGCCAGTATCCCCTGCAAGCCTAGCCCCTAAACCCCCAGAAAATGCCCACAATCCCCAAACCCTGCCAGTATCCCCTGCAAGCCTGGCCCCCAAACAGTGAAGGGCAGGAAGACACAGGCCCAAGTAATATTACCCAGAGTGCTAGCTCGGCCCAAAGACCCCCAGGCCTAAATAGAGTCCCCTATGTATCCCCCACCCCAGATGGCAGCCCTGCAACCTGTGCCTGACACACAGTACAGAGTGAGGTACAGAGCCACTGCTACCTGTGCAACATCCTATGGGGGGCAGTGTTGGGCAGCTCCAGGGCTGGAAACAGGGGTAGAAGAGGCACGTGCCTAGGGTAGAACAGTGGGGGCGCCGGGCACATACCCCTTCTGGCTTCCCCTAGTTTAGGTTCTTGTGTAAGTCCAGTGCACCCAGCGTCGGACTGGGGGAGGCGGGGCCCATCAGAAAACCCAATCAAAGAGCCCCACAACTCTGGCCTCACCCAACCCCCAGCTAAGAACCCACCGCACCCCATAAATACGAGCACCAGTGCAGTTAAGTATCATGCAATGCATTCCCATGCAGCCTATCGGTGTGCTTGGGCCCAGTCCCTTCTACCAGCCCAGGCTGCGTCATTATATTTAAAGGGAAACTATACCCCCAGAATGAATACTTAACCAACAGATTTATATCATATTAAGTGGCCTATTAACTGGAATATATATATCAGTAAATATTGCCCTTTTACATCCTTTCCCTTGAGCCGCCATTTAGTGATGGGCTGTGTGCTCCCTCAGAGATCAGCTGACAGGAAGTGATGCAGATCTAACTGTAACAGGAAGTAGTGTGGGAGCAAAAGGCAGAACTCTGCCCATTCATTGGCTGATGGGGCCTAGCATGTATGTGTGCCTTGGCTTGTTTGTGTGCACTGTGAATCCTATGATCCCAGGGGGCGGCCCTTAGTACTTAAAATGGCAGTTTCCTATTTAGGATTACCCAATAGCACATACTACTAAACAAAGTATATTTATATGAAAATGCTATATATGTATATAGAGACCTACATTGTTTGGGGGTATAGTTTTCCTTTAAGATAGGAGAGGGGGTGGGAGACTAAGGTACAGCAGACCCTGTGGTCCGGGCCCCCCTGTGACTATGGGTTCTGCTGGGTTTATGTTCATTTGCCCCTTCTTGGGAAACATGGGCTGGGCCGCTTTTTTGCAAGATGGTTTATTCCGCCCCCCCCCCGTTGCTAAGCACCCGTGATATTTAAATGGCAGGGCCCTTATGCACAATGAATACCTGCTTTTTTGTGTTGTGCCCATAATAGACAGGGGGGGGGGCACGGGAAGGAAATGAATTCAAACCGCATTCATCATCCCAGGACCGATCCGTAGGCGCAAATATGGCATTAATTAAGGGGGAAAAAAAATAAATGAACGGAAATCATAACTGAGGTTTTTTTGTCTTGCGTTCCCGTCCTTATTCGCCGCTTCTACAAGCGAGGATGATGATGCGCCCGTCACCGCGACAGGAAAATTGCGCCCTTTTGTTATCGTAATGGGAATAACAGAGATTTTTCTGAAAGGAAAATGATTTAAAAAGAAAAAAAAAAATGAAGAACAACAACAAATGTTTATTAACCCACGGCGTGCCGCCGAAACCACTAAACAGGGAAATGCCTTATAGTTTAAAGGGGAACTTCATCCAAAAAAAAATAAAAAAGAAAAATGTTTTTTTGTAAGCAACTTTCCAACATGTGTTCATTACACATTGTCAGTGGGTTTTAAAGTTATTTGTACAGGTATGGGACCCGTTATCCAGAATGCTCGGGACCAAGGGTATTCCGGATAAGGGGTCTTTCCGTAATTTGGATCCACATACCTTCAGTCTACTAAAGAATCAATAAAATATTAATTAAACCCTATGGGATTGTTTTGCATCCAATAAGGATTATTTATATCTTAGTTGGGATCAAGTACAGGTACTGTTTTATTATTACAGAGAAAAGGGAATCATTTAACCATTAAATAAACCCAATAGGGCTGTTCTGCCCCAATAAGGGGTAATTATATCTTAGTTGGGTTCAAGTACAGGTACTGTTTTATTATTACAGAGAAAAGGGAATCATTTAACCATGAAATAAACCCAATAGGGCTGTTCTGCCCCAATAAGGGGTAATTATATCTTAGTTGGGATCAAGTACAGGTACTGTTTTATTATTACAGAGAAAAGGGAATCATTTAACCATGAAATAAACCCAATAGGGCTGTTCTGCCCCAATAAGGGGTAATTATATCTTAGTTGGGATCAAGTACAGGTACTGTTTTATTATTACAGAGAAAAGTGAATCATTTAACCATTAAATAAACCCAATAGGGCTGTTCTGCCCCAATAAGGGGTAATTATATCTTAGTTGGGATCAAGTACAGGTACTGTTTTATTATTACAGAGAAAAGGGAATCATTTAACCATTAAATAAACCCAATAGGGCTGTTCTGCCCCCAATAAGGGGTAATTATATCTTAGTTGGGATCAAGTACAGGTACTGTTTTATTATTACAGAGAAAAGGGAATCATTTAACCATTAAATAAACCCAATAGGGCTGTTCTGCCCCCAATAAGGGGTAATTATATCTTAGTTGGGATCAAGTACAGGTACTGTTTTATTATTACAGAGAAAAGGGAATCATTTAACCATTAAATAAACCCAATAGGGCTGTTCTGCCCCAATAAGGGGTAATTATATCTTAGTTGGGATCAAGTACAGGTATTGTTTTATTATGACAGAGAAAAGGGAATCATTTAACCATTAAATAAACCCAATAGGGCTGTTCTGCCCCCAATAAGGGGTAATTATATCTTAGTTGGGATCAAGTACAGGTATTGTTTTATTATGACAGAGAAAAGGGAATCATTTAACCATTAAATAAACCCAATAGGGCTGTTCTGCCCCAATAAGGGGTAATTATATCTTAGTTGGGATCAAGTACAGGTACTGTTTTATTATTACAGAGAAAAAGGAAATCAGTTTTAAAATTCTGAATTATTTGATTAAAATGGAGTCTATGGGAGACAGGCATTCCGTAATTCGAAGCTTTCTGGATAATGGGTTTCCGGATAAGGGATCCCATACCTGTATATGTAACTGCCATTTAGCCAGACAGAAACTGCCTTCTATAGCAATGGGGTTGCCGCCTGGTTTTGACCCGGACAGCCCGGTTTTCAGGAGGGAAACTGGGCAGGACTCAAATACAGTGGAGGAAATAATTATTTGACCCCTCACTGATTTTGTAAGTTTGTCCAATGACAAAGAAATGAAAAGTCTCAGAACAGTATCATTTCAATGGTAGGTTTATTTTAACAGTGGCAGATAGCACATCAAAAGGAAAATGGAAAAAATAACTTTAAATAAAAGATAGCAACTGATTTGCATTTCATTGAGTGAAATAAGTTTTTGAACCCCTACCAACCATTAAGAGTTCTGGCTCCCACAGAGTGGTTAGACACTTCTACTCAATTAGTCAACCTCATTAAGGACACCTGTCTTAACTAGTCACCTGTATAAAAGACACCTGTCCACAGAATCAATCAATCAAGCAGACTCCAAACTCTCCAACATGGGAAAGACCAAAGAGCTGTCCAAGGATGTCAGAGACAAAATTGTAGACCTGCACAAGGCTGGAATGGGCTACAAAACCATTAGCAAGAAGCTGGGAGAGAAGGTGACAACTGTTGGTGCGATTGTTCGAAAATGGAAGGAGCACAAAATGACCATCAATCGACCTCGCTCTGGGGCTCCACGCAAGATCTCACCTCGTGGGGTGTCAATGATTCTGAGAAAGGTGAAAAAGCATCCTAGAACTAAACGGGAGGAGTTAGTTAATGACCTCAAATTAGCAGGGACCACAGTCACCAAGAAAACCATTGGAAACACATTACACCGCAATGGATTAAAATCCTGCAGGGCTCGCAAGGTCCCCCTGCTCAAGAAGGCACATGTGCAGGCCCATCTGAAGTTTGCCAATGAACACCTGAATGATTCTGTGAGTGACTGGGAGAAGGTGCTGTGGTCTGATGAGACCAAAATAGAGCTCTTTGGCATTAACTCAACTCGCTGTGTTTGGAGGAAGAAAAATGCTGCCTATGACCCCCAAAACACCGTCCCCACCGTCAAGCATGGGGGTGGAAACATTTTGCTTTGGGGGTGTTTTTCTGCTAAGGGCACAGGACAACTTATTCGCATTAACGGGAAAATGGACGGAGCCATGTATCGTGAAATCCTGAACGACAACCTCCTTCCCTCTGCCAGGAAACTGAAAATGGGTCGTGGATGGGTGTTCCAGCACGACAATGACCCAAAACATACAGCAAAGGCACCAAAGGAGTGGCTCAAGAAGAAGCACATTAAGGTCATGGAGTGGCCTAGTCAGTCTCCGGACCTTAATCCAATAGAAAACCTATGGAGGGAGCTCAAGCTCAGAGTTGCACAGAGACAGCCTCGAAACCTTAGGGATTTAGAGATGATCTGCAAAGAGGAGTGGGACCAACATTCCTCCTAAAATGTGCGCAAACTTGGTCATCAATTACAAGAAACGTTTGACCTCTGTGCTTGCAAACAAGGGTTTTTTCCACTAAGTATTAAGTCTTTTTTTGTTAGAGGGTTCAAAAACTTATTTCACTCAATGAAATGCAAATCAGTTGCTATCTTTTATTTAAAGTTATTTTTTCCATTTTCCTTTTGATGTGCTATCTGCCACTGTTAAAATAAACCTACCATTGAAATGATACTGTTCTGAGACTTTTCATTTCTTTGTCATTGGACAAACTTACAAAATCAGTGAGGGGTCAAATAATTATTTCCTCCACTGTAGATTTTTAGACAAACGGCGATTGCCACGTTATAACTCCGCCCCGATGTCATCGGCCACGCCTCCAATGTCATCCACCACACCTCCCCCCCTAGGTTTCTGGGTGTCTTTTTTGTGCATTTTATAAAACATCTATAGGAGTCTGACCTCTGCCCCCCCCCCCCCCAAATACAGCACATCTCAGGGACTCCTTGAAAAGTATTGGCTTTGGGGGTTAAGAAAAGCCAGCATCCATATACATTCCTCTGTATAAACGACCCCAGGGCCCCCTGTATGCAGCCTGGTATTAACTGAAGGCAAAACAGTTAATGGCAAAATGAGAGAGAGTCACATCTCACACGGCGACGTGAGACATAGCAGCCACTGTTCCCTCCCACCCTCATCTGATTCTAATTCCAGAGCGAGAGAACTCTGGTGCAAGAAAAAGAGTGGGAGTGATACACAGGGGGAGATGGGAAGCAAAATGGCACTGGGGGGGCAGGTGTTGGCTGAGGATGATGGTAGGTGTGGGATGCAGGGAAGTGTAACTGTATATACTGCAGCCTTGTGCCTTTATATGGGCACAGAACCCCTCAGTGACTGCTAATATCCTTATCATTTACAGTAGGGGGTACATTCTCCCTTATAATACATGAGTGATACTCAGAGTTCCCTGTATAACTCAGCCTGCAGCCTTGTGCCTTTATATGGGCACAGAACCCCTCAGTGACTGCTAATATCCTTATCATTTACAGTAGGGGGTACATTATCCCTTATAATACATGAGTGATACTCAGAGTTCCCTGTATAACTCAGCCTGCAGCCTTGTGCCTTTATATGGGCACAGAACCCCTCAGTGACTGCTAATATCCTTATCATTTACAGTAGGGGGTACATTATCCCTTATAATACATGAGTGATACTCAGAGTTCCCTGTATAACTCAGCCTGCAGCCTTGTGCCTTTATATGGGCACAGAACCCCTCAGTGACTGCTAATATCCTTATCATTTACAGTAGGGGGTACATTATCCCTTATAATACATGAGTGATACTCAGAGTTCCCTGTATAACTCAGCCTGCAGCCTTGTGCCTTTATATGGGCACAGAACCCCTCAGTGACTGCTAATATCCTTATCATTTACAGTAGGGGGTACATTATCCCTTATAATACATGAGTGATACTCAGAGTTCCCTGTATAACTCAGCCTGCAGCCTTGTGCCTTTATATGGTCACAGAACTCCTCAGTGACTTCTAATATCCTTATCATTTACAGTAGGGGGTACATTATCCCTTATAATACATGAGTGATACTCAGAGTTCCCTGTATAACTCAGCCTGCAGCCTTGTGCCTTTATATGGTCACAGAACTCCTCAGTGACTTCTAATATCCTTATCATTTACAGTAGGGGGTACATAATCCCTTATAATACATGAGTGATAGGAGTAGGAATAGGAGTAGGAGAGCAGACCATTCTCAGCGCTGGAGGCAGATACCTGCCATTTGTGAGCAGCTCGCACCCCCCTCTACATAACTGGCCCCGGTCCAAGCGAGCTCCAGCAGACCCTAACTGGGGGGCTAAACTAAAGAGCAAATAAATGCATATATTCTGTGTGACGGCTGGAATGGGAAGCACATTAAAAGGATTTCAGTACAAAAGCTTGCCGATTCATTTGGGAGCCTTTTTGTGATTGAGAACAAAGGACCCAAAAAACCCCCAAAACACCAGTATTATCCATCTCCCAATGACACTCTGCCAATCTGTCCTTTCAGGCCGGGGGCCCCGCACCATTTCCTATGCAGGCAGAGAGTGAAATGGGGAGACATGAAACAGCAATGGGCTTTCAGCTCCCCTTTGGCCTTGCTGGGATTGAAGGGCCATCTGTGGAACTGACAGACGTGCGAGTGGATGTCCGGGGTGATTAGAGGCAATGGCCCCCACCAAGGTTTTGTGTGTCTGGGGGTCCAGTCCTTATCATATGAAAGGAATACATAGTAAAGTATCAGCCATTATTCTAAGGTGATGATCAGGATATCTCCGCATTATTAATATATACATGGTGCTGGCAAGTGTACATGCCGGAGCCATAGTGTGCAAGGTCCATGACCCAGGTCCCTGTTCCTGTTTCCAGCAGGCATTAAAGCACTTATTGTCATTTGCAGCATTGCTGTAAATCAGCTGACAAATTTCTGTTGCCATGGGTTTCAGGTCTAATATTTAGGACCCAGATCGGCAAGTAGCAGCCCATTCAGCTCCCGCAGGGTATTTATGCCCAGAATTATGGGTGCCCAACACATCAGGCCTTTACTCACAACTATGCCCCCCCCCTTGTATTGTATGCACTGTCCTAACAGCACAATATCCACCCCCCATCTTTATTGGGGAGTTATTAGCTGCCTGCAGAGTCAACCTAGATGCCTTCTGGTATAGGCCCTGTATTAGTCTCTGTTTTTAAAAGTCCAGTGTCATTTTGGTTCCTCCCAATCCAGTGTCCAATAGCAAGCCCCAAACAGTCCTTCCTTGCTGTTCATAGGGCACAAATTAGCTTCCACTGCAGGGGCCCCCTCCCTTTAGTTTACAGTTGATTCATCCGTATTGGACCCCTTACCAGGATTCTGACACCACCAGCCAGGTGTCCTGGATTTCCGAAGTGCCAGCAGCACGGGGGGGCACCAACTTGACTTTGACAGCCTCTCCCTAGTAGAGGACAATTTGTGCTAACCTCTGCTGATAGTTTCCCTTTAAATCTACTTCTGTACCCTTTAAAGTAAGCAGGGTTGGACTGGGGGGTGAAGGGCCCACCGGGGCTCCCGCCCCAGGGGCCCTGCAGGTGCCCCTGGCGCCCGCATCCCCTAATCCCCCCCGCAGGGGCCCCCCTAACCCCCCTCGCAGGGCCCCTCACCCGACGTCCTCCCCTGAGTGCGCGTAATTTAACGCGTCAGGGGAGGAGCGGTCGGGCAGGGGGAGCTCAGGCAAGGGTCGGGTCTGGGTTGCGGGGCCCACTAGAGATGGGGCCCACCGGGATTTTTCCCAGTGTCCCAGTCCCAGGCCCAGTCCGACCCTGAAAGTAGGTGGCTGTCAGTGGTCATGGGGGATATACATACTGTCTCCCATAGTGGCATTAGCCGATTTCATGGTTTGGAGATTTAAGGTGGCCATACACGTAAAGATCCGCTTGCATGGTGAGGTCGCCAAGCGAGCAAATCTTCTCCCGATATCCCCACCTACGGGTGGGCGATATCAGGGGAATTTAGGCTAATTCGGTTCGGGGACCACATCAACAAGCCGATCTGGTCCCCGATCCGACTGAATTTTTTAACCTGCCCGAACGAAATCCGGCCGATTTCAGGCCAGATATCGGTCGGGCAGGCCAGTCGTTGTTGCCCCTACACGGGCCGATAAGCTACCGAATCAAAGGGGCCGATATCGGCAGCTACAATCGGCCGGTGTATGGGGACCTTTAAACTGGGAGTAGTCGTTGGGCTAAACCTCCCCCTGTGACCCTCCTGGCGCCCCCTAAATCCTCCCAAAGAAAATAAACACGGGGCGGCAGCTATTTATATGGAAATTGGCCGTATCTTGGGAGAAGTCAGAAAGCTATTTAGAAAGGATTTGGCGACGGCGGAAAGTCATAAAAATGTAAAACCAAAAGTATGCACAATATTCTCCAAAGGTCATTGGAATAACCCGTGAATAATGACATAATCGCTACTGACAGAGGATTCTGGGAAGTTCAGCGCAGCGGCAGCCCGGTCGCTCCTGGGACTGTATTGACAGATACACAGTAATCAGATGCGCTGGTATTTATCTCAGGCAAACGGTGATATTTATCCGCGGAGCAGGGATGTACTAATCTCCGCCATGAATTTATGAGAAGTGCACGGAGACTCATTTTATTAGCATTATTATTGCATTTCCCCCTGAGAGACTGTAGCTCCTCAGTGGAACGTAGCTCTCTCTGATCTGAGGGCTAAGTGGCACGATATTAAGCCTGCCGACTGGCATCGCTAGTAAAACCAGAGACGGAATTCAATTTATAGTGAGGAATTTACTGATTATGAGGCAATGAAATGCAGAATCTGCAGAGGCCGATCTGGTTCCCCTCAAATTAATAACTCGGGCAGTTGTGAACCTTGCACCAACCGCTGGCTAGGGACCCTGGCATTGAGCCCTGGCATAGAGTATTGGGTGGGTAAATGTGGGTGCAGCATGGGAAATGCTACTAAGACGATCGGGCAGGTCAGTGGTGGAGGGATATAGTTTGTTTTGCTTTTTATACCTCCTTTCCTGCCTTCTAATAATGTCACTTCCTGTTTTATGATGTCACTTCCAGTTTTATGATGTCACTTCCTGTTTTATTACATCACTTCCTGTTTTATGATGTCACTTCCAGTGGCCTAACTACCAGGGGAACAGGGTGTGCAGCTGTATAAACGATGTAAGGTGGTGTGGGCTAGCTTGGTGGTGTTTCAGGGAGATTGGTGACTAGAGTTACCACCTTTTTGGGGGAACAGGCAGGGGTGTCACATGGGGCTGGGAAATAGGTGGAGCGGGTGGAGAAGTGGGTGAGTATAGGCTGTTGATTTCATATAAAGAGAAGGGCATAACTATAGAGACTGTGACTACCCAGAAGCTACAAGGGGCCCGGTGGGGTTCAGTCTGAAAAATCATTCCAATATAAATAAATGTTAATATTAATAATAATAATATATGTTTTATTCCAGAAGTTTAGAGGGGCTCTAAAATGATTTTGCTGGGGGGCCCAGTAACTTTTGGTCACACCTCTGGGTGAAGATGTGGGTTGTAGATCTGGGTGCAAGTCAGCAGGTCTAGGCTAAAAGTGGCTCCATTGGTTAGGCAACTGGAAGGGCCCAACTCTAGACATTGCTCTACGGTGATGTTGGGGGGGCTAAACGATGATTCCAGGGGGTGGGGTAACTTTTAGTC
Source organism: Xenopus tropicalis (assembly GCF_000004195.4). NCBI lineage: Eukaryota > Metazoa > Chordata > Amphibia > Anura > Pipidae > Xenopus > Xenopus tropicalis. Next base: position 133,242,138 of record NC_030684.2, on the reverse strand, counting down.
ACACCTCTGGGTGAAGATGTGGGTTGTAGATCTGGGTGCAAGTCAGCAGGTCTCGGGTAGAAGTGGCTCCATTGGTTAGGCAATTGGAAGGGCCCAACTCTAGACCTTGCTCTACGGTGATGTTGGGGGGCTAAACCATGATTCCAGGGGGTGGGGTAACCTCTGGGTGATGATGTGGGTTGTAGATCTGGGTGCAAGTCAGCAGGTCTAGGGTAGAAGTGGCTCCATTGGTTAGGCAATTGGAAGGGCCCAACTCTAGACATTGCTCTACGGTGATGTTGGGGGGCTAAACCATGATTCCAGGGGGTGGGATAAATTTTAGTTACACCACTGGGTGAAGATATGGGTTGTAGATCTGGGTGCAAGTCAACAGGTCTAGGGTAGAAGTGGCTCCATTGGTTAGGCAATTGGAAGGGCCCAACTCTAGACATTGCTCTAAGGTGATGTTACGGCACTGCCCTTATTCATACAATTCTTCAAATTTCCAAACAGCTGACAGGTTTAGCGTTGCCGTAATGACACCGTATAAATACTGGCATTCCCTTACCTTATTTATCACAGTGGGGATTCTATACTGATTTATCACTAAACACCTCCAAAGGGGGCATGGCTCAATATATATATATACTCCAGTGCGAAGACCAATTAGCTGGGAATCAATGGAAAAGTTCTTTGCCAGTAATTATCTGCAGTCGGGGAGTAATCATCATGATCAGAGGAGTTCCATGACTTGAGATTGGGCCCTGGATAATATATAGGGAATAAAGTACCCCCTATTGTAACATATAGGGATAGTATAAGTCACAGAGGAGTTCCATGGCCATATAAAGGGTATTTGTGGCTCTTGTATATTATATAGTGAATAAAGTACCCCCTATTGTAACATATAGGGATATTATAAGTCACAGAGGGGTTCCATGGCCATATAAAGGGTATTTGTGGCTCTTGTATATTATATAGAAAATAAAGTACCCCCTATTGTAACATATATGGATATTATAAGTCACAGAGGGGTTCCATGGCCATATAAAGGGTATTTGTGGCTCTTGTATATTATATAGAGAATAAAGTACCCCCTATTGTAACATATATGGATATTATAAGTCACAGAGGGGTTCCATGGCCATATAAAGGTTATTTGTGGCTCTTGTATATTATATAGTGAATAAAGTACCCCCTATTGTAACATATAGGGATATTATAAGTCACAGAGGGGTTCCATGGCCATATAAAGGTTATTTGTGGCTCTTGTATATTATATAGTGAATAAAGTACCCCCTATTGTAACAAATAGGGATATTATAAGTCGCAGAGGGGTTCCATGGCCATATAAAGGTTATTTGTGGCTCTTGTATATTATATAGAGAATAAAGTACCCCCTATTGTAACATATAGGGATATTATAAGTCACAGAGGGGTTCCATGGCCATATAAAGGTTATTTGTGGCTCTTGTATATTATATAGTGAATAAAGTACCCCCTATTGTAACATATAGGGATATTATAAGGCACAGAGGGGTTCCATGGCCATATAAAGGGTATTTGTGGCTCTTGTATATTATATAGTAAATAAAGTACCCCCTATTGTAACATATAGGGATATTATAAGGCACAGAGGGGTTCCATGGCCATATAAAGGTTATTTGTGGCTCCTGTTTTTTATATAGTGAATAAAGTACCCCCTATTGTAACATATAGGGATATTATAAGTCACAGAGGGGTTCCATGGCCATATAAAGGTTATTTATGGTTCTTGTATATTATATAGTGAATAAAGTACCCCCTATTGTAACATATAAGGATATTATAAGTCGCAGAGGAGTCCCATGACCATATAAAATCACTCGGCCTTTAGACTTTACAATAGGGGGTTCATTATTCTCCTTGTTCCTATTATAGCACCGCAGTACCCCCCACCCTCACAGGGCCACGGGTGTCCCACGAGCATCAAACAGTTATTTTCTGAGCTGGAACCAATCAGCCCAGCGTGGGAAATCAAACTGCTAAAGGGGAACTCCGCCCAAAGACGGCATGCACGTGCCATTACATGTGTGCCCCCGGGAAACTAAATTGATTTGTCGCTCCATATAACTGCAGGAGGGATTTATCTGTATGCCCTCATCCCTGGGAATAATTATCTGCCAATCAATAGCGCCAGCTATTTATCAGAAATTATCGGACACGAGCAGTGGGGGATATCCATTGTGGCGTCATCTCTGCAGTATACTTTGCAGTTAGAATTTGGAGGAGAGTCGTGGAGGAGTTTGCTCATAGCCTGTACAGAGAGATACCATAAAACTATGGCACATAGGGATTCCCCTGTACTAAGCACAATTCAGCAGGAACAGCCCCCTAAGTTTGCTCATAGCCTGTACAGAGAGATACCATAAAACTATGGCAGCATAGGGATTCCCCTGTACTAAGCACAATTCAGCAGGAACAGCCCCCTAAGTTTGCTCATAGCCTGTACAGAGAGATACCATAAAACTATGGCAGCATAGGGATTCCCCTGTACTAAGCACAATTCAGCAGGAACAGCCCCCTAAGTTTGCTCATAGCCTGTACAGAGAGATACCATAAAACTATGGCAGCATAGGGATTCCCCTGTACTAAGCACAATTCAGCAGGAACAGACTTTTAAATGACAAATAATGGCACAATGTTTCATGCCAGGATACATTTATATAAATAGTATACTTACAAACATAGTAAATTAGGTTGAAAAACTACACACAACCATCAAGTTCAACCATAATGCCGTTATATAACCTGCCTAACTGCTAGTTGATCCAGAGGAAGGCAAAAAAATAACCCCATCTGAAGCCTCTCTAATTTGCCGCAGAGGGGAAAACAATTTTGGAAAGTAAATGCTGACAAATGACCCCCTGGCAGAGCTGCTAGCCAATACTATGCTATTAGGTTTTATCATGGAAATACTAGTGCCAAGGGGTGGGCAACCACCATCCTATGCCTGCTGCCTGCCCTAATGAGGGTGATACAGTGCTTCAGAAATACCTGGGTGAGAAGGGGTCTATAGAAGTAGGTCGCCATCTTGCTGCCTGCTCCCAGGACCCCCTGCAGAGCCATGGGTGGGTACAAGCATTACTGTTAATGCCAGGGAGAAAGCCACAAGATGGTGGTGGAGCCCACAGCATACCTGCCAGGGAGGTTAATGATTACAGTCAATATTGGGGCCAAACCAATAAGCACCCCCCAGTAAACTGTTGCTTAGTTCTCCTTTAAACCAAGTGCATTATACTGCAGGAGATTTGATTGGTGCAAGTCCTTACCTAGAAGCTGACCAATGGGAAGCCATTAGCAGCAAACTCCTATTTTCTAGCACAGTAGGAGAGGAAATGATATCTGTCACGCAGTCACATACGTTATCGCCTGTCCCCATAAGCCGCCCCCCAGTGTGCGTTATTCTTTGTTCCCCCACTCTCTCCAACCTACACACAGATACTGGAGTCATTTTCTATCCGTGGTGCCAGCGGAAGAGTTGGACGCAATCCTTGGCTCTTCCCCGCTGGCGTGGAACCATCTTTACTGTTGTTTAAAAATCAGTTTTGATGTTTATAGAGTAAAAGAAACCTAAGTGCAGTGTAAGGTTATTATAGGGCTTCAAGAGCTTACACTCTAGCAATGATATGGTGCTCCGAGCATCCAAAAATAAACACTGTGCTTTGGGGGAATAGTGACAGAAAGTCTATAAGGAGTTAATATAAAGGCAGAACCTGCCCAAAGAGCTTACAGTCTAACTGTATAAAGAACTAAGCAACCTGTAGTGCAATTCGGTTTAGGGTCTCCCAATGTATAACTGTATGATGGAAGACCCCCTTCAGCTGATAGGGGCTTATTCCATAATAAGGATACTAACCCTAAAGCTAACTTACTAGGATAATGCTATTTTTACACTTCAGAATTGAAGCTTTTATTGGGTTGCTAGGGTATCCCTTACCTTAGCAACTAGGTTGTGGTTTGAACATGAATAGGAGAGGGCCCAGACAGCAAAACAAGTTATTAAGAGAGAGTTATTGGTAATTCAGAAGCCCCAAACAGTGTCAGTTGGCCCCAGAATGTGGGGAAAGGGCATAGGCAAAACCAGCGTATATATATCTAAGGCAGTCCTATTAAACTGCTGGTTGTTATGGACATTGACCTTAGATACCGATATTTTAAAATGAATGAAATTATTATAAGGAAAGGAAACACCAGTTGCGGATTCCCCTACAGTACTGCTGTGCTCAAATTCCAATTTGGGTGAATTTCCCCTTTAAACCATTTGCAGGGCTCCCGCAGCGCCAAGCAGCGTGTGTGGCACATAGACAGCCGGAGAGTGCTCCCCGAGGGGTCATCGCCGGAGATTTATCAACTTAATGAGACAGTTATTGGCAACAAAGGGGAAACATGCAAATTTCAACCCAAATTTTTAAATACCCCTGTCTGACAAATTATAGGGACTGACTGTAACCCCTTCTCTGCCACAACCCAACACTTTTACCTTATTGTCACTCTATCACATTGCATTTGGGCTATTCCCAACATCTACACCCACTTTACAGAAGAACTACAACACCCAGCATACACTTCAAGTGCAATACTGGAAGTTGTAGTTTGCCAACATCTAAGCATAGATACCAACTGTAGCTTAGATTGTCAGCTCTGTGGGCAACACTTGCTGTCTGGAATTTTCCCTCTTTAGCAAGCATTATACTATTTCTGCAGGATATATATATATGTACTCTACAGGCAGCAGTGTTACCCAAATGACACAAATACTTCTATTCATATAAGTATTAACTAATGATGCCAATAAGTGGTTAAATAATTGCCTTATAATGAGCGTACAGCCCCGATATAAAGCAGCAAGGGGTATAAGTAGAACAAAATCTAGTGATTTTCTCAGTGTGGGAGGGGACAGGTGTGATTCTGGGGGTCCGGGATACAGTTTAACCCCTGGGGTACCATTATATAAAGGCAATATGACTTACCCCCCGGCAGGTGGGTTGTAGTGCTGCTCCGCTGCTGCTTCTAAAGAAGATGAATGCAATAATATTGCATCTCCCAACCATCCTCTATGGTGGCAACACCCTTCTAGAGCTTAGGAATAGTGTGTGTGTGTGTATGGGTGGGTGTGTAGATGTGGGCGAGACACTCACACACTAATGTGATCCAAGGCTGGGCTGGCATAACGCTGTCCTTGGTGATTGTGACTCGCAGCTAAGTAGGAGAGAGGTCTCCATTGGCCGAGCACACAGACCCCTTCTGCTACACATGTGTGTGAGTGTGTGTTAGTGTGAGAGTGTGAGTGTGTGTGAGTGTGTCTGTGTGAGAGTGAGAGGGCTGATGTCATCTTTTCAAATGCAGCGTGATTCCACAATAAAAGGCACCACTCTTTTCCCCCGTCTCCATGAGAATAGGCAGCTGAGAGACAGCTTGTTAACCCCAGAGATGCTTACCCTGCACTCACTTCTGCAACTGAATTACTGCTACTATTGGAACTAAACCCCTTGTATCCCCTGTACCTTCTACTGTCCTGCTCACATATCCATTACCTACTGCCCACAGTCACTCATCCACCTGTCTTATTTCTACTTACTGACACCATCTTGTTCTGCTGATACCATTGTGGCAAGATTTTGTACCAGTATGCCCACTGCTACTATAGCCCTATCTCTCCCTACTATACCTGCTATCCCACAGCCCCAGTCCCTTCCCAGAGGCTATTATCCCACTGCTACTATAGGCACCATCTCTCCCTACTATACCTGCTATCCCACAGCCCCAGTCCCTTCCCAGAGGCTATTATCCCACTGCTACTATAGGCACCATCTCTCCCTACTATACCTGCTATCCCACAGCCCCAGTCCCTTCCCAGAGGCTATTATCCCACTGCTACTATAGGCACCATCTCTCCCTACTATACCTGCTATCCCACAGCCCCAGTCCCTTCCCAGAGGCTATTATCCCCCCCACTGCTACTATAGGCACCATCTCTCCCTACTATACCTGCTATCCCACAGCCCCAGTCCCTTCCCAGAGGCTATTATCCCCCCCCACTGCTACTATAGGCACCATCTCTCCCTACTATACCTGCTATCCCACAGCCCCAGTCCCTTCCCAGAGGCTATTATCCCCCCACTGCTATAACAGGCACCATCTCTCCCTACTATACCTGCTATCCCACAGCCCCAGTCCCTTCCCAGAGGCTATTATCCCCCCACTGCTACTATAGGCACCATCTCTCCCTACTATACCTGCTATCCCACAGCCCCAGTCCCTTCCCAGAGGCTATTATCCCCCCCACTGCTACTATAGGCACCATCTCTCCCTACTATACCTGCTATCCCACAGCCCCAGTCCCTTCCCAGAGGCTATTATCCCCCCCACTGCTACTATAGGCACCATCTCTCCCTACTATACCTGCTATCCCACAGCCCCAGTCCCTTCCCAGAGGCTATTATCCCCCCACTGCTACTATAGGCACCATCTCTCCCTACTATACCTGCTATCCCACAGCCCCAGTCCCTTCCCAGAGGCTATTATCCCCCCACTGCTACTATAGGCACCATCTCTCCCTACTATACCTGCTATCCCACAGCCCCAGTCCCTTCCCAGAGGCTATTATCCCCCCACTGCTACTATAGGCACCATCTCTCCCTACTATACCTGCTATCCCACAGCCCCAGTCCCTTCCCAGAGGCTATTATCCCCCCACTGCTACTATAGGCATCATCTCTCCCTACTATACCTGCTATCCCACAGCCCCAGTCCCTTCCCAGAGGCTATTATCCCCCCACTGCTACTATAGGCATCATCTCTCCCTACTATACCTGCTATCCCACAGCCCCAGTCCCTTCCCATAGGCTATTATCCCCAGAGGCACCTACTACATGCTGAACTCAGAACTGCAAAATATGTTGACGCTTTCAAAATTCTTGTCAATAACCATAAAAATGATCATAGTTTGTTCTAGGCTAAGCAATACACATGGCAGCTGCTACTCATATGAAAAAATATGGTGGGTAAATAAGGCAGAATTTCAAATAAAGAGGCATTTTCATGTGAAAATTGCATACAAATTATATAAATGAGGAAACACTATTACCATGTTATCCTTAGAATACCTCCCTATTGTAACCTGATGCTAAATACAGTGTAAATGAGTTCCATTTTCCAGTCTCGTAACCATGGACTAAAGTCATTCAATTAAAGGAAACTCCCATGCTGTTCCTTATTGTGGCTCATTGAAACAGACACTTTTATTAACGTCAAGCCCAAGTTATTAACAGTGATTCAACTCTGTAGCTGCTCTGTGTGGCACGAGCATAATACAAACAGGGATTCGCTAACAGCAGGGCTCAATATGTTGTTGGATTTCAACTCCCTGTACCTTTAAGATTTAGATGTTTGATTCATAAAGATGGACTGTGTGCCCAGAACATATCCCTTCTTAGTAAATGTTTGCATTTATACATAAGGACTGGAGTTGCCATATTGTTTCCCTTACTCAATACATTATGGAGATATATATATATATATATATATATATATATATAGATTACTGTGTGTCCAGAATATTCCTTCCTTCTCTATACAGATATGGGGTCTGTTATGCAGAAAGTTCTGAATTACAGGAAGGACATGTCCCATAGACTATCTAATTTTTTAACATTACAATTCCTTTGTCTCTGTAATAATAAAACAGTACCCGTACTTGATCCCAGCTAAGATATAATTACCCCTTATTGGGGGCAGAACAGCCCTATTGGGTTTATTTCATGGTTAAATGATTCCCTTTTCTCTGTAATAATAAAACAGTACCTGTACTTGATCCCAACTAAGATATAATTACCCCTTATTGGGGCAGAACAGCCCTATTGGGTTTATTTAATGGTTAAATGATTCCCTTTTCTCTGTAATAATAAAACAGTATCTGTACTTGATCCCAACTAAGATATAATTACCCCTTATTGGGGCAGAACAGCCCTATTGGGTTTATTTAATGGTTAAATGATTCCCTTTTCTCTGTAATAATAAAACAGTATCTGTACTTGATCCCAACTAAGATATAATTACCCCTTATTGGGGCAGAACAGCCCTATTGGGTTTATTTAATGGTTAAATGATTCCCTTTTCTCTGTAATAATAAAACAGTATCTGTACTTGATCCCAACTAAGATATAATTACCCCTTATTGGGGGGCAGAACAGCCCTATTGGGTTTATTTAATGGTTAAATGATTCCCTTTTCTCTGTAATAATAAAACAGTATCTGTACTTGATCCCAACTAAGATATAATTACCCCTTATTGGGGCAGAACAGCCCTATTGGGTTTATTTAATGGTTAAATGATTCCCTTTTCTCTGTAATAATAAAACAGTATCTGTACTTGATCCCAACTAAGATATAATTACCCCTTATTGGGGCAGAACAGCCCTATTGGGTTTATTTAATGGTTAAATGATTCCCTTTTCTCTGTAATAATAAAACAGTACCTGTACTTGATCCCAACTAAGATATAATTACCCCTTATTGGGGCAGAACAGCCCTATTGGGTTTATTTCATGTTTAAATGATTCCCTTTTCTCTGTAATAATAAAACAGTACCTGTACTTGATCCCAACTAAGATATAATTACCCCTTATTGGTTTAACTAATGCTTAAATGATTTTTTACGTAAGGAGATCCAAATTACGGAAAGATCCCTTATCTGGAAGTCCCAAGCATTTTCGATAATGGATCCCATACCTGTATATCACTGTATAATCTGTGTTATTTGTATGGGTGGTAGGTAGCTCCCATATATATATAAAAAAAAAAGAGTAAATAACCCCCTTATGATCTATTAAAAAGGATAATAAGAAAGGAACTCTCTGATTAGAGCAGAGAGATCTAATTTCCTGCTTGTAATGACGAGGCGAGGGGCTTGTGGCGACAGAGATAATGGGCTGAGAAGCAGGTGAATGGAAGGAGAAGGGACAGAGACCTTATTTATGCCTGTCTCTAATGAAGGGACATGTCTAACCCAGCAGTCTCACAGCAACCAGATAATTAACAGAGGATAATGACAGCAGCATTCTGTGCAAAGGCCACTTATACCGATGACCTGTTATGGGCTTTTTACAGTCTGTACTGACGGACAAGGAGCTGACTCTACACAAATAAGCTCTCTGCCCAAAGCTCCCCCTAACTGGCCTTCAGGCTGGGCCCCTTTAGCTCATAACAAGGTTACAGATATATAGAAACATTGGGGTAACAGTCACCCTGCTATAGTTCCAGGGGTACCCAGGGCACAAATAAGCACTCACCCCAAATCCCCCCCTAACTGGCCTTCAGGCTGGGCCCCCTTAGCTCATAACAAGGTTACAGATATATAGAAACATTGGGGTAACAGTCACCCTGCTATAGTTCCAGGGGTACCCAGGGCACAAAAAAGCACTCACCCCAAATCCCCCCATAACTGGCCTTATGGCTGGGCCCCCTTAGCTCATAACAAGGTTACAGATATATAGAAACATTGGGGTAACAGTCACCCTGCTATAGTTTCAGGGGTACCCAGGGCACAAATAAGCACTCACCCCAAATCTGCCCCTAACTGGCCTTCAGGCTGGGCCCCCTTAGCCCATAACAAGGTTACAGATATATAGAAACATTGGGGTAACAGTCACCCTGCTATAGTTCCAGGGGTACCCAGGGCACAAATAAGCACTCACCCCAAATCCCTCCCTAACTGGCCTTCAGGCTGGGCCCCCTTAGCCCATAACAAGGTTACAGATATATAGAAACATTGGGGTAACAGTCACCCTGCTATAGTTCCAGGGGTACCCAGGGCACAAATAAGCACTCACCCCAAATCCCCCCCTAACTGGCCTTCAGGCTGGGCCCCCTTAGCCCATAACAAGGTTACAGATATATAGAAACATTGGGGTAACAGTCACCCTGCTATAGTTCCAGGGGTACCCAGGGTACAAATAAGCACTCACCCCAAATCTTCCCCTAACTGGCCTTCAGGCTGGGCCCCCTTCGCCCATAACAAGGTTACAGATATATAGAAACATTGGGGTAACAGTCACCCTGCTATAGTTCCAGGGGTACCCAGGGCACAAATAAGTACTCACCCCAAATCCCCCCCTAGCTGGCCTTCAGGCTGGGCCCCCTTAGCTAATAACAAGGTTACAGATATATAGAAACATTGGGGTAACAGTCACCCTGCTATAGTTCCAGGGGTACCCAGGGCACAAATAAGCACTCACCCCAAATCCCCCCCTAACTGGCCTTCAGGTTGGGCCCCCTTAGCCCATAACAAGGTTACAGATATATAGAACCATTGGGGTAACAGTCACCCTGCTATAGTTCCAGGGGTACCCAGGGCACAAATAAGCACTCACCCCAAATCTCCCCCTAACTGGCCTTCAGGCTGGGCCCCCTTAGCCCATAACAAGGTTACAGATATATCTCAATGAGCAACATTGGTGGTCTGTCTAGTAATAGTTGTGCAGAAACCAAGCTAATATTTGCCCTAGCCCAGCAACCCATAGCAACCAACCCCTTTCTTTTCTTTATGCTGATACACTAAATCACTACATACAAACCGATGGCTAGTTGCTATGGGATACACAGCTTGGGTGAAGTTTTTAATAAGTCGCATTATCACACATAGAAATGTGATTTGAATGAGCCTGCTATAGCACTATTAGTGATACCTCAGTGGTTTTTCGGCTGGGCCGCCCCACTGACTGGCTTAAAGCACATTCCCTCACATGTTAGAAGCTACTTTTCCACTTTAAAGGGCAAATAAAAGCAGCAAGAAACGCAGGGCTTCTAATGGTTTATAGCCACTCTGTCCCTGAGCCATGAACAACAGCCTATGCTGTTGTATGTTTTCTCCGGCGCAGCTTTACTGTTCAAAATGGACATGAATTAAAACATTAGCCTAAGACACAGAGGAGGCTGGGACTTGCAGTTCACTAAAGTATAAGTTTAACACCTAAATTCTACCTGAATGTTCCCAGTTTTTTTTTCATGGTCTGAAAGATCCAGGAGATTTTTGTCCATGCCCCAAGACTGTCCGTTACAGCCAGGCCAAGCCCTATTATGCCACGGGACTTCAAATAGGAGATTAAAATAAATGTGGGTGCTAGAATCAGGGAGTGGGAGACTGAGCTGTTACAGCAGGTGACTGGGTGGGGAGAAATGGGGTATGTTTCCAGGTTTGGGTAACTGTTTTGGCGTGAAATGCTGTAATTTCCTTATTTTTGTTAAAGAATGAATCCCTCCCATATAGATTGTAAGCTCTACGGGGCAGGGACCTCCATCCTCTTGTGTCTTTAACTCTTACCCTCCCATATAGATTGTAAGCTCTACGGGGCAGGGACCTCCATCCTCTTGTGTCTTTGACTCTTACCCTCCCATATAGATTGTAAGCTCTATGGGGCAGGGACCTCCATCCTCTTGTGCCTTTGACTCTTACCCTCCCATACAGATTGTAAGCTCTACGGGGCAGGGACCTCCATCCTCTTGTGTCTTTGACTCTTACCCTCCCATATAGATTGTAAGCTCTACGGGGCAGGGACCTCCATCCTCTTGTGTCTTTGACTCTTACCCTCCCATATAGATTGTAAGCTCTACGGGGCAGGGACCTCCATCCTCTTGTGCCTTTGACTCTTACCCTCCCATATAGATTGTTAGCTCTACGGGGCAGGGACCTCCATCCTCTTGTGCCTTTGACTCTTACCCTCCCATATAGATTGTAAGCTCTACGGGGCAGGGACCTCCATCCTCTTGTGCCTTTGACTCTTACCCTCCCATATAGATTGTAAGCTCTACGGGGCAGGGACCTCCATCCTCTTGTGTCTTTGACTCTAATCTTGTTGCAACTGTATTTATCTGTATTTATTGTTATACTTTGTATTTATCTATTATTATCTTACTAACCCCCTGTTTGTATTAATGTATTCTACTGTACAGCGCTGCGTACATAAGTAGCACTTTATAAATAAAGATATACACACATACATACATTATTATTATCAGTTATTTATAAAGCACCAACATATCCCGCAGCGCTGTACAATAAGTGGGTTACATACATTGGACATACAGAGTAACATATAAAGCAATCAATAACCGATACAAGAGGGGAAGAGAGCCCTGCCCAAAATACATATTGCCCAGCCAGATCCAAAACAACTGTTACCCTGTCCATATAGAGCAGCAGTCAGTGTTGTAAATGACATCTTTATATGTGTAACTCTTGCCCCGGGCAGGGGTACCCTGCACATTAGCTACCAGTTATTAAAGGGTAAACGGAGGGCCACCCCGTGCTCATTACAAACCAAAATCCACATCAGGAATACATGGAAGCGCAGCATAAAGGTTACATGAATCACAAATTCGGAAAAGCACTTTTGCTGCAAGCCCCATAGCAACAGGGTGCACTCCAGCATTAGTAAAGTTCAGCGCAACCCCCCCCCCCAACACCTCCTCGTAATTGGGGAAGGGGGAGCTGAAAGGAACGTGTGAGGGAGAGAGGAGACTGGGGGGAAAACACTAAGGTAGAAGGGAAAAGCAGATAAAAAAGAGGTAGGGAAGAAGGCAAGACTGTATCTATGTCAGAAAATAAGGCAAAAAGGGTAGAAAAGGGGGAGAGAGGAGCGCTGGAGAGAGAAGAGCGGGGAAGGGAATAAAGGAAAAGCAAAAGTATAGAGGGAAGGAGGGAGAGGAAGAAAAGACAAGTTAGCAGTGGAAAAGAGGGAGAGTGTAAATGAAAGTGGATACAGAAGCGAAGAGAGAAAAGTGGAATAAAAAGAGTGTAAGGAGGAATTTGGAGATTATAGAAATATGGAATAAGAAAAACAGAGCAGGGGAATAGCATCATAAGGGAAATAGGTGGAACACGACTAGCACTGGCACTGGCACAATGCCTTGGTTCCATCTCACCGCCCTTATGAATTTGCTACATTCCTTCTGAGATCAGCGTTACTGTTACTGGTGCTGCTTCCCCGTTGCGCTGAAGCATACGGGGGCTTGATATTTTCCTAAAGGTTATCTTATACTCACGTCGTTTTCCTGCAAGGGGGGATTGTATTGTGCCAAGCATTGGCCACTCAAACCCACCCCCCAGGCTCTAAATGCTGTTAATGCCCTTTTATTGCTGTAACTGTGCGTCTCTCTATGGCTCTGCAGGTTCTGCACCCATGTTGCAGGCACATTTCATCATGACCTTCCTGCAAATGAAGCAAGATAAACTCCGCAGAGGGTTATCAAGGCCGGAGATGGAACAAAACCCTGCCTACATGAAACAAATCAACTGCATAAAGGGGGGTCCATTGAAAACAGCAGACAAAAAAACAAAACAAAACTAGCCACAGTGACTGTAAATAAAGGCAACAGTGTCACTCTCTGATGTCTATATGTATCCCCGGCTCTGTTCTCTGATGGGCAACCCACGACAGCCATCTTGAAACTGAAGGCAAATTTGCACCTGTGCAGTAACCAATAGCAATAGCTTTATTCAGTCGGCTGTACGAAAAAGAGTGAAAAGAAACACTTGCTGGTTGCTATGGGTTACTGCCTAGGTTTAAACTTGCCCAGTGTTGATGAATAAGCCCCATTAAAGTATTTGTGGAGCAATTATAGTCTTTAACACCCACCAGTGGGCTTCCTAAAGTAAACATTTGTAGCCCCAAAAGGACATGACACTTCCTGCCAAACATGAAGGAAACATTCTGTAAGTGAAAGGGAACTTGTTGTAAAAGGACAGGACACTTCCTGCCAAACAGGAAGGAAACATTCTGTAAGTGAAAGGGAACTTGTTCTAAAGGGACAGGACACTTCCTGCCAAACAGGAAGGGAACATTCTTTAAGTGAATGGAAACTTGTTCTAAAAGGACCGGACACTTCCTGCCAAACAGGAAGGAAACATTCTGTAAGTGAATGGAAACTTGGTCTAAAAGGAAAGGGCACTTCCTGCCAAACAGGAAGGAAACATTCTGTAAGTGAAAGGAAGCTTGGTCTAAAGGGACAGGACACTTCCTGCCAAACAGGAAGGAAACATTCTGTAAGTGAAAGGAAGCTTGGTCTAAAGGGACAGGACACTTCCTGCCAAACAGGAAGGAAACATTCTGTAAGTGAAAGGAAGCTTGGTCTAAAGGGACAGGACACTTCCTGCCAAACAGGAAGGAAACATTCTGTAAGTGAAAGTAAGCTTGGTCTAAAGGGACAGGACACTTCCTGTCAAGTAAATGGAAACTTGACCCTGGCAGCCAAAAACTATTGCTCTGTGAGGCTACAATATTAGTGTTATTGGTACTATTGGTACTTTTTATTACTAATTTGTCTATTTAGACCCTCCTCTATTCATATCTGTGTCGCCTTCTCAAATCACTGCCTAGTTGCTAGGTTAAACTGGACCCTAGCAACCAGATAGCACCTGAAATTCCAAACTGGAGAGCTGCAAAAAGCTAAATAGTTAAAAAAAAACAGATTCTTTGTTGGGGCAGGGTCCTGATGAAGATGGATAAGGCAATAAGGAGATTCAGTCAGACATCCCATAGCACCATATAAAAGACAAATGATACATCCCATAGTAATGCTTTCAGGGGGTAACCCTTAACCCTTTCATTCTGAGTTATATATGAAGGGGACAGTGAGTGATTTCTGGGAGCAAGTTGTCTCCATCCTGGCAGTATAGTGTAATGAGAATATAACGAGACATGTGCCCTTGCATTACTCCGAAGATCTAGAGGTGGGCGGAGCCACCGGGTATAACGAGCAGGGCTAATCAGCACACACTGTAGGGGGGGGGATCAATGAATAGGCATTAACCCAGGCCCCTGTTTGCTTATGAAGCAGTTTAACCCCTGTGCTGCCCATCTCCTGCGCTTCCATCCGGCACTGAATACCCACTGAGGCTGGGGCATGATTATTTATACAGCAGAAATTCTCTCTCTTTCCCCAAGCTATTTAGTCATGAAAGGGAAAAGAATCAATAAATTGTATTTTACAGTATGTTTTGTTCATTCCTGCCATTTTGGAAACCGATTGGTATGTGGCCATCTTTGATTTCTAGGCCCATCCACTCCTTCAATGTCATGAGGTCATGTGCTAACATGGATTTACACTGAGGTACTCCTGGCACTGCACCAAACAGCAACCCCTGCCCACCCAATCCCTGCCCCTTACATTGCTGCCCCCATTATACCCAGGCATCAACATTTATTGGCAAAGGGTGCATCTCCATGCTACCTCCACCGTCGGAAGTGGTGGTTTCTCCAAGTTCCCCTGGGTTAGCAGGGCACTGAGCACAGGTCTCAAGATGGGGCAGGGGAAACAAGCACTATGCCAAAGCACAAGAACCACCTTTGGGCTAAAGTACTTTTAATGAATGGAATTTTTCATGAAACCGTTTGCAGCCAATTTAGCTGCACTGGTGGTCTTAAATGGCACCTATTGTGAATAAATTGTAACCCCCTCTGAAGGTGAGGGCAAAAAGGACAAGAAGAGTGGAACATACAAAAGATATAAACTGCCCAGACCAAGGGCAAGAAGAGTGGTACCTACAGAAGATATACCCTGCCAGACTGAGGGCAAGAAGAGTGGAACATACAGAAGATATACCCTGCCAGACCGAGGGCAAGAAGAGTGGAACATACAGAAGATATACCCTGCCAGACCGAGGGCAAAAAGAGTGGAACCTACAGAAGATATACCCTGCCAGACCGAGGGCAAGAAGAGTGGAACCTACAGAAGATATACCCTGCCAGACCGAGGGCAAGAAGAGTGGAACCTACAGAAGATATACCCTGCCAGACTGAGGGCAAGAAGAGTGGAACATACAGAAGATATACCCTGCCAGACTGAGGGCAAGTAGAGTGGAACATACAGAAGATATACCCTGCCAGACTGAGGGCAAGAAGAGTGGAACATACAGAAGATATACCCTGCCAGACTGAGGGCAAGTAGAGTGGAACATACAGAAGATATAACATGCCAGACTGAGGGCAAGAAGAGTGGAACATACAGAAGATATACCCTGCCAGACTGAGGGCAAGAAGAGTGGAACATACAGAAGATATACCCTGCCAGACTGAGGGCAAGAAGAGTGGAACATACAGAAGATATACCCTGCCAGACTGAGGGCAAGAAGAGTGGTACCTACAGAAGATATACCCTACCAGACTGAGGGCAAGAAGAGTGGAACATACAAAAGATATAAACTGCCCAGACCAAGGGCAAGAAGAGTGGTACCTACAGAAGATATACCCTGCCAGACTGAGGGCAAGAAGAGTGGAACATACAGAAGATATACCCTGCCAGACTGAGGGCAAGAAGAGTGGAACATACAAAAGATATAAACTGCCCAGACCAAGGGCAAGAAGAGTGGCACCTACAGAAGATATACCCTGCCAGACTGAGGGCAAGAAGAGTGGAACATACAGAAGATATACCCTGCCAGACTGAGGGCAAGAAGAGTGGTCCATACAGAATTCATAACCACAGATTTACCCAGAGAAACTCATATTCCTCAAATTCTTTTGTGGTGCCAGTGAAAAAAACAGGGGCATAAGAGGTGCCAGTGAGTCCTTAAAATTATTTTGAACTCCTAGTGGCAGAGTGGAAGTTGAAGTTCAACCACATTGCCCAGCACTCATTCAGACAGTGAAGTTAAGCTCCTTATTTCAGCAGCACCTTTATTTATTTTTTCCCCTGCACCCCATATATTCCAGGCCCCTTGGAGCAAAGAAATAAAAACACAAAGGGACCCCCCCACACCTCTAAACACAGAACTTGGTAAATATGTTGCTGCTGCTCTTCCCGGGCAGCAATCTCTATGGCAACAGAAAGCTTTTCTTTCCCAGGCGGAGAGGGGTACTTAGTATAATCATATACACAGAGCAACAGCAGCCTCTATTCTGCTTGATGGTAGGGAGTGCGCATTACAAAGGAGCGCTCCTTATTTTCTCTTTAATTTGCACACAGCAGCGCTCCCTTTGTCTATAGCGGCCCTTTCAGTTGACAAAGAAAAAAACGAACCTACCCGGGGAAAAAACAACAACACTGAAGCTGTGCCGAGCGAGTAGCCATGTTCTGCGGGCATTGCCTCCAGCAGGTTGGGCCTGAGTGGCAGCAAAAGGCATCCGACCCTTCCTTGAAAAGTCTGCTCTACCTGCTATTTACTTAGCAGATCATAGAATAAGTGTTCCATTTAAGTCCAAGCATACACAGTCTCAGGATGAGATTTCATGGGTAAAATAAAGTCTTAACCCCTTCCCTGCTGATGCTGAAAGATGCTGAAAGAAACCTCAACCTTCTGAGAAGCTACTCTAGGCCGTTGCTTTGACAATGCTTCATTACACCCAGGCAGTTCTTCAGATTTCCAGTAATTGTAGTAGAAAAATATGTGTATTTTCAAGGTGTGAGCAGCGTTGGACTGGGGTTTCTTGGTAACCTCACTGCAAGGGCCCCCAATCCTGCTGCCTAGCACCCCCCTCCTCTTTGGCCAACCCATTGTGAACCCAATGCCAAGGCCCCCCATCAGGAACCAACCTCTGAGGACCCCCTTTCACATTATGAACCAGCCCCTGCTCATGTACCTTCCTCCCCCAAGTACCTCTGGTTCATTGGGATTTCTCCTAGTCCCTGGCAGCCCACTCTTACCCTGGGTATACGATCTGATGAGCCTTGGGTAACAATACTACTTGGCCCAGCTCTAGAATTTGTGGCTGGACATGAAAAAGATATTTCTTTTCATTATTATAACCGCTAGAGATACATTTTTGCTACCTGATAATCAGTTACTATCAGGGTCAGACTGGGGGGTGCAGAGTCCTTCGGGGCTGCCACCGCCAGCCCTCGCCACCCAAACCCCCAGTGTTGGAATGAGATGCCAGGGGCCCACCAGAAAACCTTGGACCATGGGCCCACTTCCTAAACTATTATTCCTCCTTTGCTCATTTAATCTCTTTTTATCCTAGTCTCTTTGTTCCACTTTGTTCTCATACAGGAATAGGGAATGACCATGAAGCAGCCACCGGGAGTTTTCCTGATATCCTGATGGACCAGTCCAACTCCAGCAAATAGTTAGAAGCAAGAGGGCCCACCGACACCTGGGCCCAACGGGAGTTTTCCTGGTATCCTGGTTGGCCAATCCGACACTGGTTACTATGGGTTACAAGACCAGGATGGTGTCTGATGATGTCCATGTACAATAGCCTTTAGGGATTCACAGTTATGTGGCCCCTCAAAATATACTTCCTTGGCAAATCCACCTCCCTTGCTATCCAGTATAACAACTGTGGTCCCCGAGCACAACCCAGTCTGCCATTGCCCCGCACTTCTAACCTTGCTAATGATGTGACTACTGCCTGTTGTACGACTGTCTGTGATTTATGGCTTCCGTGAGCAGCAGATCCAGCTGCGGGGCCTCAGCGAGAGCTCCATCCTCTGAGCCCCTAATTATCTCATTAAGTATGAATGCGGCTCTAATTGAAAGGGCGACTTATTATATTAATAGGGGAACCGGCCTGGCACTGGGCATTTTTCTCTGCTTGGAAATGCTAACAACATACATATATATATATATAAGTATCAGACACTGAATTATAATGCTGAATTACAGAGCTGGCCTTGGGCGTGACAAAGCACAGAAATCAGAATCCGAGGTCAGGGGAGATGGCAGAAAACCACACATCAATGATTTATCATTTTGCCGTTTACTGAACACTCGTTTTCCAGTTCACAGCTTGATAAATAGGCTCTTTAAACTGGTATTTTTTTTTAGACTGTTGTGTATTTTAGGAATAAGCCCACTGTTTGTGACGAATACTGGGGGGACAAATACAGAAAACGACCCCCAAAAAAACATCCTGTTTTTCATTCAACTTTCTTTAATTCAGATCTTTTTACAAAAGACTGACATTCGTGGAAGTGAGTTTTTTCGTGGGTTCAAAAACCTCTGAACCCACGTAGATAAATGGGCCTCTAAGTTTGCCCAGACGCAGTAACTCATAGGAACCAATAAAATTAGTGATGTGCAGGCCAGCTCAACACCCGTGGGACCCAGTGGGTTGGCGAGTCCGAGCTGACTTCTGCACACCATTGTCGGTGTCTTTATGCTTCTAGTGAGTGCCTTTTATAAGCTCACGTCTGCTTGACCGCAACCCCTTCCATGATGTCATAGTGGGCGGGGCAGGGTGGGCGTAGGTCTAAAAATTTAGTGGCTCGGATAAGGGTTGGGTGCAGGTCAACTTTTTGTTGACTCCACACATCACTAAATAAGACGTTTCCAGTAGATTCTACCTGCTGATTGGTTGCTATGGGTTACTGCTCTTGGGCAAAATTAGTGCCTTTTATTACATAACCCCCTAAGGATGCTTTTTACATATGGAATATATATCATTCCTGAGTGCCTGATTCCATGCTTCATCCTATAGTTACTGAACCAGGATCAGAGAGTTCCTCGGCGTTATTATAGGCAGGTCATACATGGCAGGTACAGCACGCTATGGTCTTCTTGCATAGCAACACTCACTCACTAGCAGCAAAGGTTCCAGGAAATATGGTGTTTTTCTTTCAATTGAGAATCAAGTGTGTGGGCTTGTGTGCAGAGCACATTCCTTTTCGGCAGGATTATTTATACATGTGGGCGGGAGTTGCCATAGTGCTCACCTTAGTTGCGGACTCACCATCTCCCGCCACCCACCACCATCATCATTCATGAGTAAGGTGACGCCATCTAGAGTTATAGCAACAATTTTACTGTTATTATGCTGGATGGTCTCCATCATAGCTATGCCTGCAAAAAAAAAAAGACATTTCCTTTGCCCATTTTTAGAATCCTGTGCTAGTAAGGGCACAGAATTGAGCTTTTGTTGATGCAGTAACATAAATAGGCTCTGCCAGGCCTGGACTGGCAATCTGTGGGTTCTGGCAAATGCCAGAGGGGCTGCTGTAAGATGCCATAGACAGTCACTATTTATTGGGCTGGTGGGGGGACTGTTTGGGCCTCTGTGTACTATAAAGGCCAGGGCCTATTTTGAATCCCAGACAGACCCCATTTCTCCCTGCTCTCATCACACCTTCTTTACTTGTGCCGCACTGATGGCCTCCCATCAAACCTTTCCTAAGAACTATTTGTTTTTTAAAGAGATACTGACACCAGAAATGAAACCTTTTTTTACATCTATCATAACATACCTCCCAACTGTCCCGTTTTACGTGGGACAGTCCTGATTTTGCCACCCTGTCCCGCTGTCCCGGATAGCTGCGGATCTGTCCCGCTTTTAAAGGTCTCTGCTCCCATGACGTCACACGCACGTCTCCCCTTAGCGCCGCAGCTTCTCTGCCGCTCACTTCAGTTTTAACATAAAGCCATTCACAGTGCAGAAGCTGAGGCGCTCAAGAGACGTGCGTGTGACGTCACGAGGAGGAGAAGAAGAGCCCTGGGGCACAGCCGGAGGAAGCTGGTGGTGGTAGGAGCAGGGGGAGCCACAGAAAGCAGGTTGACGCTGGGGAGGACACTGGAGGAAGGTAAGGGGCAGCTGGAGGATGCTGGGGGGAGCTGAAGGATGTTGGGGAGGATGTTGGGGGAGCTGAAGGATATTGGGGAGGATGTTGGGGTGAGCTGGAGGATGTTGGGGCAGCTGAAGGATGTTGGGGGAGCTGAAGGATGTTGGGGGAGCTGAAGGATGTTGGGGAGGATGTTGGGGGAGCTGAAGGATATTGGGGAGGATGTTGGGGGGAGCTGGAGGATGTTGGGTCAGCTGAAGGATGTTGGGGGAGCTGAAGGATATTGGGGAGGATGTTGGGGGGAGCTGGAGGATGTTGGGTCAGCTGAAGGATGTTGGGGGAGCTGAAGGATGTTGGGGGAGCTGAAGGATGTTGGGGAGGATGTTGGGGGAGCTGAAGGATATTGGGGAGGATGTTGGGGGGAGCTGGAGGATGTTGGGGCAGCTGAAGGATGTTGGGGGAGCTGAAGGATGTTGGGGGAGCTGAAGGATGTTGGGGAGGACACTGGGAGGAGCTGGAGGAAGGTAAGGGCAGCTGAAGGATGTTGGGGAGGATGCCGGGGGGAGCTGGAGGATGTTGGGTGGATGCTGGGGGGGGCTGAAGGATGTTGGGGAGGATGTTGGGGGGAGCTGAAGGATGTTGGGGAGGACGCTGGGAGGAGCTGAAGGAAGGTAAGGGGGAGCTGAAGGATGTTGGGAAGGACGCTGGGGGAGCTGAAGGATGTTGGGTGGATGCTGGGGGCAGCTGAAGGATGTTGGGGAGGACGCTGGGAGGAGCTGGAGGAAGGTAAGGGCAGCTGAAGGATGTTGGGGAGGATGCCGGGGGGAGCTGGAGGATGTTGGGTGGATGCTGGGGGGAGCTGAAGGATGTTGGGGAGGATGCTGCAGTGGGGAGCAGCCCATAGTAGGGGGACACTGTGGGAGGACCAGCAATGTTTTAGGGGGTCCCTGCTCTAGCGCCAATGCAAAACATAACACCTGGCTGCCAATGTCTGTCATGAGTTTGTCATTAAATACAGGTGCCACAGTGCATAATGAAATCCTTAGGGCCACAATATGTCATAAAATGATTGGGGCCACCGTGTCTGTCTTCTGGTGCACTTTGTGTATGTTATCGAGGCAACTTGCGCGATTTCACTGAAATCACGCCACCGCGTATGCCATCCCACCGCCAATTTACATTTTTGCCGGTGGGATGGCAATCCGGGGAGATTAGTCGCCCGCGAACAGGGAGTTTTGTCGCGGGTGACTAATCTCCCCGTGTGCCAGAGCCCTAAGACCCGCTCGCTTGGCGATGTCGCCAAGCAAGCGGATCTTCTCATCGACCAGGAAAGTAATTTGTACTGGGCAGATATTGGCTGCAATGCTGTCATTGGCCAGGAAAGTAATTTGTACTGGGAAGATATTGGCTGAAATGCTGTCATTGGCCAGGAAAGTAATTTGTACTGGGGAGATATTGACCACAAAGCTGTCATTGCCCAGAAAAGTAATTTGTACTGGGAAGATACTGGCTGCAATGATGTCAATGGCCAGGAAAGTAATTTGTATAGGGAAGATATTGGCCTCAATGCTGTTATTGGCCAGGAAAGTTATTTGTACTGGGCAGATAGTGGCTGCAATGCTGTCATTGGCCAGGAAAGTAATTTGTACTGGGCAGATATTGGCCACAAAGCTGTCATTGGCCAGGAAAGTAATTTGTACTGGGCAGATATTGGCTGCAATGCTGTCATTGGCCAGGAAAGTAATTTGTACTGGGCAGATAGTGGCTGCAATGCTGTAATTGGCCAGGAAAGTAATTTGTACTGGGGAGATATTGGCTGCAATGCTGTCATTGACCAGGAAAGTAATTTGTACTGGGGAGATATTGGCTGCAATGCTGTCATTGGCCAGGAAAGTAATTTGTACTGGGGAGATATTGGCTGCAATGCTGTCATTGACCAGGAAAGTAATTTGTACTGGGGAGATATTGGCTGCAATGCTGTCATTGGCCAGGAAAGTAATTTGTACTGGGCAGATAGTGGCTGCAATGCTGTCATTGGCCAGGAAAGTAATTTGTACTGGGCAGATAGTGGCTGCAATGCTGTCATTGGCCAGGAAAGTAATTTGTACTGGGGAGATATTGGCTGCAATGCTGTCATTGGCCAGGAAACTAATTTGTACTGGGGAGATATTGGCTGCAATGCTGTCATTGGCCAGGAAAGTAATTTGTACTGGGGAGATATTGGCTGCAATGCTGTCATTGGCCAGGAAACTAATTTGTACTGGGCAGATATTGGCTGCAATGCTGTCATTGGCCAGGAAAGTAATTTGTACTGGGCAGATATTGGCTGCAATGCTGTAATTGGCCAGGAAAGTAATTTGTACTGGGCAGATATTGGCTGCAATGCTGTCATTGGCCAGGAAAGTCATTTGTACTGGGGAGATATTGGCTGCAATGCTGTCATTGGCCAGGAAAGTAATTTGTACTGGGGAGATATTGTAGCAATGCTGTCATTGGCCAGGAAAGTAATTTGTACAGGGCAGATATTGTAGCAATGCTGTCATTGGCCAGGAAACTAATTTGTACTGGGCAGATATTGGCTGCAATGCTGTCATTGGCCAGGAAAGTAATTTGTACTGGGCAGATAGTGGCTGCAATGCTGTCATTGACCAGGAAAGTAATTTGTACTGGGGAGATATTGGCTGCAATGCTGTCATTGGCCAGGAAAGTAATTTGTACTGGGGAGATATTGGCTGCAATGCTGTAATTGGCCAGGAAAGTAATTTGTACTGGGCAGATATTGGCTGCAATGCTGTCATTGGCCAGGAAAGTAATTTGTACTGGGCAGATATTGGCTGCAATGCTGTCATTGGCCAGGAAACTAATTTGTACTGGGGAGATATTGGCTGCAATGCTGTCATTGGCCAGGAAACTAATTTGTACTGGGCAGATATTGGCTGCAATGCTGTCATTGGCCAGGAAAGTAATTTGTACTGGGGAGATATTGGCTGCAATGCTGTAATTGGCCAGGAAAGTAATTTGTACTGGGCAGATATTGGCTGCAATGCTGTCATTGGCCAGGAAAGTAATTTGTACTGGGGAGATATTGGCTGCAATGCTGTCATTGGCCAGGAAAGTAATTTGTACTGGGCAGATATTGGCTGCAATGCTGTCATTGGCCAGGAAAGTAATTTGTACTGGGGAGATATTGGCTGCAATGCTGTCATTGGCCAGGAAAGTAATTTGTACTGGGCAGATACTGGCCGCAATGATGTCATTGGCCAGGAAAGTAATTTGTACTGGGGAGATATTGGCCACAAAGCTGTCATTGGCCAGGAAAGTAATTTGTACTGGGGAGATATTGGCTGCAATGCTGTCATTGGCCAGGAAAGTAATCTGTACTGGGGAGATATTGGCCACAAAGCTGTCATTGGCCAGGAAAGTAATTTGTACTGGGCAGATATTGGCCACAAAGCTGTCATTGGCCAGGAAAGTAATTTGTACTGGGCAGATATTGGCTGCAATGCTGTCATTGGCCAGGAAAGTCATTTGTACTGGGGAGATATTGGCTGCAATGCTGTCATTGGCCAGGAAAGTAATTTGTACTGGGGAGATATTGTAGCAATGCTGTCATTGGCCAGGAAAGTAATTTGTACAGGGCAGATATTGTAGCAATGCTGTCATTGGCCAGGAAAGTAATTTGTACTGGGCAGATATTGGCTGCAATGCTGTCATTGGCCAGGAAAGTAATTTGTACTGGGCAGATAGTGGCTGCAATGCTGTCATTGACCAGGAAACTAATTTGTACTGGGGAGATATTGGCTGCAATGCTGTCATTGGCCAGGAAACTAATTTGTACTGGGCAGATATTGGCTGCAATGCTGTCATTGGCCAGGAAAGTAATTTGTACTGGGGAGATATTGGCTGCAATGCTGTAATTGGCCAGGAAAGTAATTTGTACTGGGCAGATATTGGCTGCAATGCTGTAATTGGCCAGGAAAGTAATTTGTACTGGGGAGATATTGGCTGCAATGCTGTCATTGGCCAGGAAAGTAATTTGTACTGGGCAGATATTGGCTGCAATGCTGTCATTGGCCAGGAAAGTAATTTGTACTGGGGAGATATTGGCTGCAATGCTGTCATTGGCCAGGAAAGTAATTTGTACTGGGGAGATATTGTAGCAATGCTGTCATTGGCCAGGAAAGTAATTTGTACTGGGGAGATATTGGCTGCAATGCTGTCATTGGCCAGGAAAGTAATTTGTACTGGGCAGATACTGGCCGCAATGATGTCATTGGCCAGGAAAGTAATTTGTACTGGGGAGATATTGGCCACAAAGCTGTCATTGGCCAGGAAAGTAATTTGTACTGGGGAGATATTGGCTGCAATGCTGTCATTGGCCAGGAAAGTAATCTGTACTGGGGAGATATTGGCCACAAAGCTGTCATTGGCCAGGAAAGTAATTTGTACTGGGCAGATATTGGCCACAAAGCTGTCATTGGCCAGGAAAGTAATTTGTACTGGGCAGATATTGGCTGCAATGCTGTTATTGGCCAGGAAAGTAATTTGTACTGGGCAGATATTGGCTGCAATGCTGTTATTGGCCAGGAAAGTAATTTGTACTGGGCAGATATTGGCTGCAATGCTGTTATTGGCCAGGAAAGTAATTTGTACTGGGGAGATATTGGCTGCAATGCTGTAATTGGCCAGGAAAGTAATTTGTACTGGGCAGATATTGGCTGCAATGCTGTCATTGGCCAGGAAACTAATTTGTACTGGGCAGATATTGGCTGCAATGCTGTCATTGGCCAGGAAAGTAATTTGTACTGGGCAGATAGTGGCTGCTATGCTGTCATTGGCCAGGAAACTAATTTGTACTGGGGAGATATTGGCTGCAATGCTGTCATTGGCCAGGAAAGTAATTTGTACTGGGGAGATATTGGCTGCAATGATGTCATTGGCCAGGAAAGTAATTTGTACTGGGCAGATAGTGGCTGCTATGCTGTCATTGGCCAGGAAACTAATTTGTACTGGGGAGATATTGGCTGCAATGCTGTCATTGGCCAGGAAAGTAATTTGTACTGGGCAGATATTGGCTGCAATGCTGTCATTGGCCAGGAAACTAATTTGTACTGGGCAGATATTGGCTGCAATGCTGTCATTGGCCAGGAAAGTAATTTGTACTGGGCAGATATTGGCTGCAATGCTGTCATTGGCCAGGAAAGTAATTTGTACTGGGCAGATATTGGCTGCAATGCTGTCATTGGCCAGGAAAGTAATTTGTACTGGGCAGATATTGGCTGCAATGCTGTCATTGGCCAGGAAAGTAATTTGTACTGGGCAGATATTGGCCACAAAGCTCTCATTGGCCAGGAAAGTAATTTGTACTGGGGAGATATTGGCCACAAAGCTGTTATTGGCCAGGAAACCCTACTGGCCCAAAGGCCTAATATTGTTTCTTGTACACAGGGAGCCATTACGTTGCTTTTGTTGGTTAAGGATGATAATAAAGTGGAATTAGTAATTCTGTAAGTCAATATTTCAGAAAAAATAAACCATCAAATTCTACCAGGTGTTATGCCAGCATTTCCCATTCTGCCTGTGCTGCGCCCCAACTATTTCCTATAGCAACTAACACCCTCATAATCTGTCAGAGGATTCTATTCACCTTGTATTCTGTCCATCAGCACCGAGAGAACTTCTCCTCAGCATTTCTATTGGGCAAAGCTCATGTTGGACCTCCCACTACCACAGAGTCTTTAGCAATCAGTGCAGAGCGTCTATTCCTCCGCGTACTTCCCTTTTTCCTGCAAGATGGCGCTGCCCTGAAAGCCGGGCATGTGTTCTATGATCAGCTGATGATGAGAGGGAATTTTATCTTTGTTTTTTTAACATTTTTGTTCCTGATTTCTGCCCAAGTGATCCTTACTTCTAATTAACCATCATAATCGCAGTGACTCGTCGGCTCAGGTATTTTATATGCGCTACTTTCTCTCTGTGGTCAGTGTCACAGCGCTGGCAGGTATAGATGGTGTTCTTTTTGCGCTCAGAGCAGTAGCATTCTCTTATCCTGTGTGATACTGCAAGAAAGCTCTTATGTATATAGTATATAAGTGCCCCATAAGGGAGAAAATTGTATGTATCCAAATACAGGGAGTTTATAGAGGAACTAATAAGTTGCACAGTAAGGTTGGTGCACTGAGGGGTACTGTAAATGATAAGGATATTAGCAGTCACTGAGGGGTTCTTTGCCCCCCATATAAAGGCACAAGGCTGCAGGCTGAGTTATACAGGGAACTCTGAGTATCACTCATGTATTATAAGGGATAATGTACCCCCTACTGTAAATGATAAGGATATTAGCAGTCACTGAGGGGTTCTGTGCCCATATAAAGGCACAAGGCTGCAGGCTGAGTTATACAGGGAACTCTGAGTATCACTCATGTATTATAAGGGATAATGTACCCCCTACTGTAAATGATAAGGATATTAGCAGTCACTGAGGGGTTCTGTGCCCATATAAAGGCACAAGGCTGCAGGCTGAGTTATACAGGGAACTCTGAGTATCACTCATGTATTATAAGGGATAATGTACCCCCCTACTGTAAATGATAAGGATATTAGCAGTCACTGAGGGGTTCTGTGCCCCCCATATAAAGGCACAAGGCTGCAGGCTGAGTTATACAGGGAACTCGGAGTATCACTCATGTATTATAAGGGATAATGTACCCCCTACTGTAAATGATAAGGATATTAGCAGTCACTGAGGGGTTCTGTGCCCATATAAAGGCACAAGGCTGCAGGCTGAGTTATACAGGGAACTCTGAGTATCACTCATGTATTATAAGGGATAATGTACCCCCTACTGTAAATGATAAGGATATTAGCAGTCACGGAGGGGTTCTGTGACCATATATAGTTATATACACACCCTCTTATAGTTGAGAGATGATTAAACAGGCACATGGGTGCACCAGCTTAAGACAAAGCTTTGCCTCTCATTTGTGATTAACCCACATCTGTCTATTTGTTTTCCAGCAGCAAGAGAATGAGTGCCTCTTCTGGGGAAAAGAGCCAGGGCAGGAGGTTTGCTGAACAACAGATGCACAAGCATGGCTGGACTGAAGGTACTCGCTAATTCACAATGTGCATTTTATTACATATAGGGGGTTTGGCTGGGGAGCACAAACCCCTAAATGAAAAGTTTGCCCAGGGGAAGTAACCCATCGCAACCAATAAGATGTTTGCTTTTAAAAAGATAACCGGTAAATGCTACCTGCTGATTGGCTGCAATGGGTAATAAGAACTGTAGCAAACGTTGCTCCTTATATTACATTAACCTGTCTTGGGTTCTGTGCTACTGCAGACACGAGGGTCTGGCTTCAAGCAATGTATTCCTTAGGGATGCCTTCTGTAGCCTGAGAACAGTATGAATGGCTATTGGAAAGTGATTGGAAAGCTTTATTAATATTATTTTTATATACTTTATTAACCGTGTTTAACATTCACCCTATTTCCCTTCTAGGTAAAGGCCTTGGGAGACGGGAAAATGGTATTTCCGAAGCAATCAAAGTAAAAGTGAAATGTGACCACGCCGGGGTAAGCGAGGCCAGCAATCAGAAGCAGGAGCATTTCAGGTTGTCCCTAGAGTGTAGACTTTGGCCGAGGATGATGGGA
Source organism: Xenopus tropicalis (assembly GCF_000004195.4). Lineage (NCBI taxonomy): Eukaryota > Metazoa > Chordata > Amphibia > Anura > Pipidae > Xenopus > Xenopus tropicalis. The sequence continues at coordinate 133,213,971 of NC_030684.2, read as the reverse complement.
GTTGTACTTTATATCATGTATTTATCAGCCATTTAGTGAGTAACAATGTAATGTTGGGGTTGAGATGTATCCTGCATGCCCATGATTGGTCAAAGGGACAACCCCCTATAAGTAATAAAAGGCACTAAGTTTGTCTAGGGGCAATAACCCATAGCAACCAATAAGAACTTTGCCTTTTAATGGGTGACTAGAAAATTTTACTTACTGATTGGTTACTATGGGTTACTGCTCCTGTGCAAACTTAATACTTTTTATTACATAACCCCTAAAGACTTGTAGTACAGAGCAACTCCAGCAATATAAATTGAATAAAGACTGGTTTTTATTTTTACCCTTGTGGTGCTCTGCTACTTTTTTCTTTGTATTTCTACTGCTGGGACCTATCTGGGGTCAGCGAGTAGCACACCTGGGCTTAAGCGGTAAGTGCTCCCGTGTATTGTTTTTATACTGCATTCCCTATAGCCATTAAAGTGAACCTGACGCCCCTTAATCAGGAGGTGGCATGGAAAATAATACATACAAACTATTCAGCTCGATGGGGCACGGTACTACGAGTCACATAAAGGGGGCAAATCCTGTAACATTTCTTTCCTACTGTGTTTAATACCCTTAGGTGGGACATAACTCTGCTGAGCAGTTCACCTTCCACTGGTGGGATCACGTCTTTAACAAAACCGCTTCCAGCATCTCAGTAGAAGCAGATCAGGTGAGAAGAGAATGCAGCCAGGTATCCTGCTGTGGGGACCGGGTCACACAATCACCAATTTGACACATTGGGAACTATAGGAATGGGGGAAATATAATAAGGCCTTTCATTAGTGACACCCCAAAACGTACCTGTATCATTTGAATGATGTTGCTGCTTCCCTTTTAATTCAAATTCTTTCTTTATATGTTTGTGTTGCATAAGCAGTAGAGCAGAACTGGGTGACTCTCCAGCTCTTTTCCATAAACATGTCTTAGTGGTGGATTCTGGGAACTGTAGTGTAACAGCTGGCAGGATGTCCCTACTAGGTTGCAGTGCATAAAAATGTCATGAAATCTGCCTGAGAAATGTGCACGGCAGCACTAAAAGATCTGTATGCAAAGGTCTTTATACTGCAATCATAGGACAGGGTTCAAGGATTACCCACAATGGGGTTCAGGGATTCGGATAAGGTCACTTTTTTTGCTTTCTGCACGTGTTACATCTGCTGCTTTTGTATTTGTAAGGATGGTGTTAAGGTCAACAGGACTAAAGATGACGATGCCCCTGTGACGAACAAGAAGCCCCGGAAAGCACTTTCTAACCGTAACATGTTATACGGACGCTTCGTTAAGGTAAGCTGACTCCCAGGCATGTTTCACTGCACTTGTGGTTATAATAATGGGAGGATAAAGATGGTTACTCTAGGAACATGCAGTTAAAGGGGTCGTTCGCCTTTGAATTAACTTTTAGTATGATATAGAGAGTAATATTCTAATTGGTCTTCATTTTTTATTATTTGTAGTTTTTTTAGTTATTTCGTTTTCAGTTTAGCAGCATCCAGTTTGGAGTTTCATGAGCTATTTGGTTGCTAGGGTGTAGGTTACCTTAGCAACCTGGGAGTGCTTTGGATGAGAGACTGGTATATGAATAGGAGAGGGACTGAATAGTAAAGAAAGTTACAAAAAGTAACAATGGAATTGTAGCCTCACAGAGCAAAAGTTTATTGGCTGCCGGGGTCAGTGACTCCCTTTGAAAGCTGGAAAGAGTCAGAAGGAAAAGGCAAATAATTCAAAAACTGTAAGAAATAAAAAATGAAGACCAATTGAAAAGTTGCTAAGAATTGGCCATTCTGTAACATATTAAAAGTTACCTTTAGGTGACTTTAATGACACACACTTTTTTTTATTTCTCTTGCCGTTTTTAGTCTGCAACGTTGCTGCCCGGCGGGGAGCAGGCTGTGAAAGAGCCTTCATCTTCAGAAAGCAGCGACAGCAGTGGCGACGAGGACGAGAAACTGGATTTGTCTTCTGCAACCAAGTACGTTGGTCACTTCTCTGGTTGTATAGATTGTAAGCTCCTGGAATTAGCAAAGGTCCTTTTGTGAAACCCGCACCCCATTTTCTGGGCTGGAAGCCACAGATCTGTTTCTTTAAAGATGTTCTTTATGGGGAGAGTGGGGACTGTATAGGCTACACATGTAATGCAGAGATGTTTATGGCTTCTCTTTGTTTTTCCCTGCTACACAGAATGACAGATGAAGACCTGAGAAAAGTCTGTGGAGGCCGCACAGCACATAAGTAAGTGTGCAGGAATCTAGTCACAACCAATTTCTGGCATTTTACCAATTTGCCTTAAATATTTAGTGTAATAAATATAAAGTACAGTGGTGCTTGAAGGTTTGTGAACCCTTTAAAATATTCTTTATTTTCTTATGAATGTGACCTAAAACATCATCTGATTGAAGTCCTAAAAGTAGATGATGAAAACTTAGTGAAACAAATAAAACAAAAATGATTATATTTGGTCCAATAAAAAAAAAAGTAAATGAATAGTGCTCTCGTTATTTGGGGTGACCCCCTTGTGCAGCAATAACTTTAGCCCTTTCCTCCTGATGGTGGACTCATAAACATCATCTTTAAAGGGATTCGGCCATGATTTTATGGGTACTTTTTATTTCCAAATTACACTGTTTACACAGCAAATTCCCTCTGCCATGTAACATTTTATTCTGGGACCAACAAATGTATTTGTAGCTGTAATATTGGTGTGTAGGTGCCAATTCAGTGCATTGTGTCTGAGTCTGAGCTTTCAGCCAGCGCTACACATTAGAACTGCTTTCAGCTAACCTATTGTTTCTCCTACTCCCATGTAACTGGAGGAGTCCCAAGCCGGACTTGGATTTCTTACTATTGAGTGCTATTCTGATACCTACTGGGAGCTGCTATCTTGCTCCCTTCCCATTGTTCTGCTGATCGGCTGCTGGGGGTGAGGGGGGGGGATATCACTCCAACTTGCAGCGCAGCAGTAAAGTGTGACTGAAGTTTATCAGAGCACAGGTCACATGGCTGTGGCACCCTGGGAAATGAAGAATATGGCTAGCCCCATGTGAAATCTCAAAATTAAATATAAAAAAATCTGGATTACAATGCAGGATTCTTCTGGAGAAGCCCTGTTAACTGATGGTTTTGAAAAAAAAACATGTTTTCCCATGACGGTATTGCTTTAAATAAAACAGTCTCTCACTCATACCTCATCCCATTGACTGAAAACACCAGACCCTGATTTCACCTTCAAATTATATGATAATCCTAAGGATTTACTTACTTTTGCCACACGCAGATACTGGATCATTTTTTTTTCTCAAATACATGACCAAATATCTACTTTTAGGAAAATCAGATAATATTTTAGGTCACGTTCATTTAAAAATATAGAAAATGTTAAAAAGCATATATATATATATATATATATATATATATATATATATATATATATAATCTGAAGCAAATTGTCTACTCTCTCTGGCAACTAAGCAGTGGTTGAAAAGTTAGCCATTTGAATTTTACACTGACCAATCCTAACTGTGCTAAGCACTTTTGCACAGTTTCGTTTTTAAGACATTTGCAGCTTTTACCCTGGTAATACAGTTCACTTAAAACAATGGTGCACCTACTATTCAGTTCTGCCGACCAGCTGCAGCAGAAAATAAAGTTAGTGAGCAAAGAAAAGTCTTGTGATGTAGCTCTGCTCAGTAAGTTATTGAGCAGGCGAGTCATCTGAGATTTTGCTGGTCAGTTCTTTACAGAGCAACTTCACAATGGGAATTTTTGACCAATGTGGCCAGTCGAACTGAATAATAGGTGACATTGTTGTTTGAAATGTATTCTATTACCAGTGTAAAAACTAGGGAAGGTTTGAAGGTGAATTTTCTCTCAAGTGCATATATAGCATAACTAACTGACTAACTGTCATTTCTGTCTTACAGAGGAGCCCGCCACGGTCTGACCATGAGTGCCAAGCTCTCTCGGCTTGAAGAGCAAGAAAGGGAATTTCTGGCAAAATATGGAAATAAACAACAGAAAGATAAAGTGAAAGCTGTAACTCCGGAGATTACAGAAGACTTGTTGGGCAAAAACAGACAGCAGAACGATTCAGGAGAATGTCCCGAAACAAACAATTCCCACAAGAAGAAAAAGAAGAAGAGAGAGAGAGTGGATTCTGAGAGGGAGGAGGAGGAGGAGGAAGAATCACAGGAAAACCGTCATGAAGAAGAGCAAGTGCCACTATCAGAGGAGGAAATAAAGTCATCAAAGAAGAAGAAAAGCAAGAAAAAGCACAGGGAGCAGAGTGCCTCTCCCCAAGAAGAACAGGTGGCAGAGAGTACAGACTTTTGCATAAAGCCCAAGAAAAAGAAAAAGAAGAAAAATAAATCAGAATAGACCTAAATGTTGGGGTGTAGTATCGCAGCTATCAAGAAACTGAATCCAAAAAGGGGCCTTGGGAGACCCATCAGAAGTGAACAGGAATTTTTAACCTGCCTGATAGATATATGGCAGATTTCCAATCGGATATTGGATGGGCAGGCAGAAGGTCCCCCTCTGTGGGCCAATAAAATGCCAACTAAGCCTGGAGTTGCCGAGCTTTTATCAGCCTGTGTATGGCCATATTATACCATGTGACACATGGAACCTATTTTGATAGTACTTACTGAAGCCTGAAATGTAAAATGATGGCAATAGGTGGTTCATGTCACTGGCGCAACCCTCCTGGATTACTTAATGTACTAGTAATATTCTCCTTCATTAAATGCAGACTTTTCATAATTTTACATTTGTTTTGATTTGGCCAAAGGGCAGGGTAAATGTTACAATGCTTGCTATTATGTTTTGGGGCTTCTGGGATTTGTAGTTCAACAGTAGGTAGAATAACAAGTTTTCGACATACCAGGGCCCATCATTTTGTACGTATGGCGTCTTGGTTACCCTGCTTGGGAAGACATGTATCAAAGGATCACTTAGAGGTTTCAAACTAGTAATGTTTCTATACCCTAACCAGTTTAGGGGATGTCCCATGTACAAATGTAAAAGTGTCAAATATAAAGCCATCAGGTTCAGTGTAACTTATACAAAGCAATCATTTCCCAGAAGCTAACTGCAAAAAGTCATGCATCAGACGCATTTTTAAAGGCATGATTTATTGAATATACATGTTACCCAATGACAGCTTTAGAAAGGTTAAGGGTATGGACTTATAGATACAATAATTATGCTCAAGGTGCTTTTCTCCTTATTTTATTAAAGGTTAAGTACTTATTTTTTATAGCAACAAGAACAGCAATGAATTACCTGATTTTTGCCTGATTTGGCCACCCCAAATGCCAATAAAGTCCTCTCTCAATTCAATTTGCAAGCCTGCCAATAGATTGCAGCGCTGTGGAATATGTTGGGGCTTTATAAATACATGTTAATAATAATATCTGGCAGGCCGTCACCTCCATACACCGTCCAATAAGCTGACAACTTGGTCTGAAGTGGCTGAGACAGCAGCTTATATCAACCTACTCATAACCAACTTAACTCTCAACCTTCCATGAAATAAATGGGAAAGTAGTTCCCTAAGTGCTATAAGGCCACAAGTTGATCATCTGATCTATATCATGCTGCATTTAAACCAATCCTATGTGGTTTTCTGGGTGATGTGGTAGTAAATATACTTGGACAAAAAAGTGCCCTATCTTAATTTGTAATTTCAATTTTTCAGTCACTGCCTACTGAATTCCACCCTCCCCTAAGCACACTCTTTGGTTTAAGGCAGCTTCTGGACACATTCAGTCCCAGGGTATGGTGGGAGATTGAGACTGTACTTTTTCTCTAGTGCCTTTGGGACAAATCTTCCACCCAGGAAGTGGTATCGTCCGGTGAAGTGCACAGCTGATTGTTTGGGAGCGGTCAAAGAAATAAGCATGTCCGGCTGTATCCCCTCTGGGTTCCCTTTCTCCACGTCCCATCCTGAAAAAGACAAATGTCCCAAAAATGTACCCCCATTTCAATACTGGATTTCATTATTGGATTGCTGTCCCTTTTACCTCTGCATTGTGCCTTAACCTGCTCAACCACTCTTTATATTACTCTTTCTAGTGCCTCTCTAGTCTGCAGTGGTATGATGAGCAGAATATGTCTTTTAAATACAGTACCTATTCTATAAAGCTATCTAGCAGTGTTGGACTGACACATTTGGACACTGGGAAGAATCCCATTGGGGCCTGTGCCTTGGGATCAAGGCAAATATGTGCGTGGCTGGTGGTTATCTGTGGTGGTGGGAGGCTGCCATAGCAGGACAAAGGGTGCTCATTGGCAGGGAGAAGTGGTCAATAGAGGTCAGTCCTCTGGTGGGCCCTTGGGTCTCCAGTCTATTACTGCTATCTAGAGTAGGGATATACCATACATAGCTGACTTATAAAGAAAGGCTATGGTATATTTGGTATTTTGACCCCCACAGTGGAAGTACCATAGAAGTCAAAATGCCCTTTTCCACATTTTTCATACCTGATGGGATGTCCACACTTGCAATGGGTACAGTGACGCGCTTTAACGTACTCAGAATATTGCCAAAGGGTTCACGTACAGCTCCTTTAAAGCTGAATCCAAAAACGGCATCCACTACCAGGTTGTAGGCTCCGTCAATTACTTCAGGCTGAAAGCACAGGAGTGTGTGACAGAACAGATATTACCATAGCACTCCACTTCCACAAAAGGCCAAGTAAACCGTAGTTTATACACTTCTGAACTCGGTACTAATATACCTCACTTGGAAACTCTGAGACAAATGGAATGTCCATTTTCTGACACTGCGTTGTTAGGTTCTCAAATAGCGTCTTGTTTGGGCGCTTCGGGTAATGTATGGCTGGTTCATACCCCTTTTGGAAGAAAATGATACAATGTTAAACAGGCAGGACGTAGTATATCTGTATAACGGGTAAAGGAGAAGGAAAGGTGGAATCACTGGGGGGTGCCAAAATGTTAGGAGCCCCCCCCAGTGATACCCAGATACCCCAGGCCGGTGCTCTTATTAGCAGAAAATCCTCTTGCTTTCTTCTCATTTCGCTGTGACGGAAGCCCGGGGTATCAGGTAAGTGAATACAATCACTGGGGGTGGTGGTGCCTAACATTTTGCCATCCCTCAGTGATTCCACCTTTCCTTCCCCTTTAAGTTGTCCAGTGAAAAAGAATAAAAAAAACTTACAAAAAGCTTAAGGTGTCGGGCACAGACCAGACCATCTCCTCCATTGTTCCCTGGACCACAGACCACCAATACCGTTGGCAAGTTGGATGTGAATGAACTAACTGGATAAGCCTAAAGATAATAGAAACTAATTTAAGCGAGACATAAGCATATAAGCAATTATGAATAATATATGGTGCTGGTTTCACTTTGTGCTAAAAATGAATCCTATCTGTAAAAATGGCCCCTTTGTTAGATCCTATCAGCTCTCTGTCCGTGTTTAAAAAATGAAGGGTGGGCATGTCCTAATGGTCCCAGCCAGAAGTAGGAGAGCCAATCACAGCCTTAGGCTGATGCCACACGTGGTGTTTTTACTCTGCGTATTTTCTCAGCCTAAAAACGCCGCACAAGCCACACAGCCCCTGACTATGGCGTTTTTCAGCCTAGTACTGGTGACGTAGCAAATCCCGTTTCCCATGGTGCTAATAGTGCGAAATAGTAAAAAACGCCGCGTATTTCAGCTAGGTCTGGCAGCTGCCTTTGCATATACATAGGAATAGCTTGCTGCGCAAATACTGGCGTATTTCAGCCAACGCTTGAAAAATCCATGCTAAGGCGTTTTTTAGCGTATGTACGCATTGTGTGGTTTCCTTCGAGTCTTTTCAAGTTATTTCTATGGATGATGATATCGGGCATTTTTCAGCCGCCGAGAGAATTAGAAAATATGCAGCGTAAAACCGCCACGTGTGGCATCAGCCTTACACTCACACAAGCAAAGACAGGCTTCAGTTTTCTATCAGGTCAGCCTAGCTGCTGATTGGTTCCTAGCCTACAGTGCCGTGTACTGAGAGCCGCCGGCCCCCCTGCACATCCAGAGAATTCAGCCAGCTGGAAGTGGAACTGATGGGCGGGGCTAGTGGGGTTTTGGTGGAATTTCTCAATAAATCACTCTGAAAAACACCTTTTTCAAGCACAATCCTTCTATATCTAGAGGAGTATAGTTCACTGGTACATTCATAATTTTTATAGGATATTTATAGAGTCTTTGAACAGGGCTGTCTGTTCTTCATATAACCGATAGGCAGCTCACTTAGAGCCTATCGGAACCATCCTTGTTGCGACATGACCTATGAATGGGGAGCACACACAGTTCTACACTATGATTCAGGTGCAGCAGCTTTGGTACCTGTGTAAGACGGGTCAGCGCTGCAAATAGGGGAGTAAAACACTAGTACCTTGGTAATAGCGACAGCGCAGCTAAGTCCAGCTAGTTCCATAAGCTGATCAACGCTGAACCTGTATTCATTGAATAGCTCTTCGTCCACTGCCTGTGCTTCTTCCTGACTGATAAAGAAACCAGGGAGTGAGATAGAAATATACAGGCTATATTATATTTTAGGCTCTACTTTCCTATTATCAAGACCTACTGGAGACAGAATATTATTTTCACGTTAAAGCTTTTTCATTTTCACTAAAGGAGCCGCGTCCACCTTTTTATATGGGGTATTTACGTTATAGAGGCCATTAACATCACTTCAGCCCCTGATCCTCCAGCAGGACAGCCCTAAAATATAGACCTTAAAGGAGAAGGAAAGGCTAATAAAGAGTTAATCCCAAGCTGCAGGCATACCTTCTGTTGTCTCAATAGTGCCCTTAAGTCTCCCCATATTTCACCTGTTCAGAAGATCAGAAGCCAAACAGGAAAAAAAAGCACTGAGCAGGGTAGAGAAGATTCCCATAATGCATCGCTCCTTTCCAAGACTTGAGGACTCGTTACTATAGGTGGCGCATGCGCACACTGCTGGAGCGTCTGGTTGCCATGGCGACGGTGAACTCGCTGTGACATGCGCAGGAGTGGTGAGCGAACGACGGTTTGTGGCAGTATCGGCGACCAACGGCGAAGGGGGGTTGGTGAGTATGATGTAGGTCTGCCTGACGGTGCTGTATGGCAGCGGTGGCGGCGGGGGAAGAGGGGGGTTGGTTCCTCTATGTCCTGTCAGTACCGAGCGGCGGCAGCAGCAGGGGGCGGGGGATTGGTGCTGCCAGCAGTGTCTGTGTCCTGATGGTGCCCAGAGGCGCGGGAGCAGCAGGGGGGGGTGTGCTGCCGGCAGTGTCAATCTGTCCTGACAGTGAGCGTTGAACTGGACAATCTGACATGCTGTGGGGTGGGGGGGGGGGCAATCTCTGACATGCTGGACAAGATGGCGGCGCCGTTCACTGAAACAAGTATGTAGGTTCTAGTAAGTGTATCTCTGTAATTCTTTTGTTAGGCAAGCCAGGAATAGAGCGTTTTTACTCACCAATAGTAGTACTATTTAATAGTGTGCTTCATAGATTTTGCCTTTCCTTCTCCTTTTATAGTTTGTGTACTACTCCCCAGGTTTTTTTTTGCTTTTACTTAATCCAGCGGTTCTCAACCTGTGGGTCGGGACCCCTTAGGGGGTCAAACGACCCTTTCACAGGGGTCGCCCAAGACCATCGGAAAACACATATTTCCAATGGCCTTAGGAATAATTTTATGGTTGGGGGTCACCACAACATGAGGGACTGTATTAAAGGGTCGCGGCATTAGGGAGGTTGGGAACCACTGCCTTAATCCTAATCAGAGAAGGCAGAACTCCTACCTATTGCTCAGTGGTTTGGGCTTAGTTATGCTACTGCATCTTAGCAGTGCTCATTAAAGGGCAACTTCACCCAGTGATTCTATTTCCAAGATTATAGTAAAAGTAAATATGAGAAACTTTTTTAAATACTTGAAGTTTTATTCCCATTTAATTCCTATGTTGGTTATGCCAGGTGGAGCAGACTTCCCAATGACTATGTTTGGGTTCCCCCCAGTCCCCTAGTGGTTACCTTAGGTATCTCAGTCCCCGTTCCATGGCTGCCCCAGTTCTGAATTGCTTGCACTGGGAGTTTCCGTCTGCTACCAGCCCCTGCCCCAGCGGACACGTCCCGCCAAGGGCTCCAACTTGCGCTACCCTAGCGCCAAGGCGCGCCCCCCCAACCAGCAGGCCCAAGCTAAACAGAGTGCGGAGCCCGTACATCCGGAAACTGTCAGGCACCGCTTCCGGTATGTGGATAACGAGTGCGTTCCAAGGTGGGACAGTTATGCGCATGCGTGTATTTAAGCGTTAAAGCCGCATTCGCAGGGTGTTAATTTCTATTGGCTGTAGGATTGTCTGATGAGAGCCAATGGCATCGCTGCAGGAATGTCAGTAGTTCAGTCACGTAGTAGCTGTAAAGCAACAGCTTTCAGTCAAGAGTAACTTCTTCTTCGGTGGTCATTCGCCTCTGACGCCTAAGGGTGCAAACAGGGCTAGATAACCAGTCAGTGTATTAGAAAAAGTATAAAGTTGTGACATTAAACGCCACAGGGTCCCTTAGCCAACCCCCAGGGGTATTTCTGCCATCTGTATGGCGGTGAGACATTTGCCTCAGGCAGTACCCCACTTCCCCAAGGGAAAGTTTCCCTGTTCTGTGTCCTAAGGATGTTCCCTTTATGTCCATAATAAGGAAAGGGCAGGAGATTATTGCAATTGTGGTCCAGGAGGATGCCCTAAAATGGACGCTGGAAGCTACAAAATGTATCAGTAGAAGTGCAGTTGCCCCACTCTACACTAGAAGGGTCACATTTCTGGTTAAAAAAAAGTAAATTCAGGTTATTTTTGACAGGTTAAGTGTCGTATGAGGCAATGTAAAAGCTAAAGACAATGGCATACCTCCCAACATTTTTGAAAACAGAACGAGGGACAAAAATAAATGGCGTGCGCAGCACAGCAAATTTTTTTTGACCATGCCTATTTTTGCAACCACACCCCCTAAATACCACTCCCATTTGACTAAATTTGTCAGGTTATTTAAAGTTTGAACCAGGGGCGGGCCAAGCCGACCGGGCGCCCTAGGCAACCCGGTCGGCCAACTCCGCCCACCTCCCCGCCCCCCCCCGAACGGCGCATGCGCGCCAAAGCACAGGAGGCGGTGCAGGGGGGGACGGGGCGATTAGATCGGTCATTGCCTCCGCCGCTAATGACAAGCGGCGGAGGCAATGACACAGGAGAGGCTCCTGCCTGGCGCCCCTCAATCGTTGCGCCCTAGGCAGCTGCCTCTTCTGCCTACCCCTAGTTCCGGCCCTGGTTTGAACACATTTCTGGGGGTTTTGGGGTCCTGTTTTATGTGTTATTACAGTTTTGCTGAAAAAGGTGAAATTGCCCTTTAAGCTACAAGTCTCAGTTCTCAGTGGGGGGGGGGCATTTTACCTTTCTGGGCTCTCTGCCAAAAGCTTCTTATTTAATTAAATGTGAGAAACAATGTATCTAAGTTCAGGTGAAGCTCGGTAAGATTTCTGGGCTCTCTGCCAAAAGCTACTTTTTAATTAAATTTGTATCTTTTTTAGCATTCAGTGCAGGAGATCAAATGGAAATGTGGGACTTTTCAGTAAGAATCCGGGACTGCGGGCTGAGCTGTCAAAAGAGAGACTGTCCCATGGAAATTGGGACAGTTGGGAGGTATGCCATAAAAGTATTTTCCTGATGTGTTTACATTCCCTATCTGATCCCCCATGTTTCTCTATGAAGGGGCGGCCATATTTGTGCAGCAGGAGGCCGTTAGCATTAGAAGCTATAACTGACAGGCTGGGAAGGGACAGTCAGGTTGGCAAATCAGTCAGGTTTAGGGACTTCAAGTAATCAACATGACCTATAGGGAACTTTTTATGCAGATTTATATTTCAAAAAGTCATTTTTGTTCATGTCAGTATCACTTTGAAGCCCACTTAAAGGGTAAGCAAGCTAAAGTCACTGGGGGTGGCAATTTTCAAAGAGTTTCAATCAGCAAGTTTTAATAAAGACACATTATGGAGCAGGAGTAGACACCGAGAATGGATTTTTAAAAACACAGTCAAGATCAATCAGCCAGATTTTGATTGAACTGGGAGACATTTTGAAATCATTTTTTAGGGCTAAAACCAGTAGCTATGCGCAGTGACCCCCATCTTTTAATTGGGCCATTTTTCAGGTTTTCACGTTTGCTTATTAGTCTTGGATTCTGTTGGAAACGAAATGAAGAAAAACAGAATGGGATTCAAATAAATAAACCACAACGTTTAAAGCAAAATAGATATTTTAATTACAGTCATAAATTGTCATTTCCTTTTACATTTTAATGTCCATAGGGCTCAATGACCAACAAAGGCCAAGTGCAAAGTGCTAAAAAGTATGCAAAAAAAAGTATGCCCATAGATGTGCTGAGCCCCAGTGAGCCTGCTCTAATGCATTGCTCAACATTTGCCTGTAAGGTGCAACGTACAGGACGCAAGGGAGTAGAAAATAAGATTTGCTCTGATATGTAGCACTTTGCACACCGTCAGTATAGTAAATGAGCCTTATGTGTTAAGAATGCACAAACATACAATAATAACGCAAGGGCATAAACAAAGTTGAGGTCAGTGAAATCATTAGAACTAACAATTTTTATATAAAGTAAAACACCCCTAACACATTTTGTACAAATATATGTTTCAGACTGAGCATCTCTCAAAGATCCGCATTAGAGCAGATCACTGTATAACGACCCTTTACTTATTATTATGTTTTTTCAAATATTTCATGTTTTACTCCAGCAGCTTTCTCCAGCTGAAAGATTAAGAACAGGATCATAATAGAAAAGTAAGAAAAAAAAAATAATATATATATATATATATATATATATACCGTATTTTTCGGACCATAAGACGCACCGGACCATAAGACGCACCAATTTTTTGGGAAGGGAAATGAAGAAAAAAAGATTCTGAAACAAAGTGTCCTAAAATATTTTATGTGCATTAAAACCCAACCTGTACCAGCAGCACCCAACATATTGCCCCCCACCTGTACCAGCAGCACCCAACATATTTCACCCACCTGTACCAGCAGCACCCAACATATTTCACCCAACATATTGCCCCCATCTGTACCAGCATATAGCCTACCGATATACTTTAAAAAAATGTTTTTACTTGCCCATGTGGTCTCCACAGGGCCCTCCTCTATTTACCGGCGCTTAGCTCTGGCGCATGCACAATGACGCGCATGCGTATGGGCATGCGCATCATTGTGCATGCGCACAGCGCCATAGCTAAGAGCCGGCAAATAGAGGAGGGCCCTGTGGAGACCACATGGGCAAGTAAAAACATTTTTTTAAAGTATATCGGTAGGCTATATTCGGACCATAAGACGCAGGGACTTTTTCCCCCCACTTCTGGGGGAAAAAAAGTGCGTCTTATGGTCCGAAAAATACGGTATATATAAAAGCAAACCTCAGGGCACGTGTTCCTGGTTAGGTGGGAAATGGGGTAAATAATAAAAAAAACAAACATATATATATACAGTATATATATAGCATGAAATAATCCATGGCCGGCACACCCTTAAAATTGAAAAAAAATTTTTTAATGAAAACTCATTGTTTAAAAACAATGAGTTTTCAATAAAATTTTTTTTTGAATTTTAAGGGTGTGCCGGCCATGGATTATTTCATGCTAAATACTCAGATTTTGGCTGTGCACCCCACAGAATACTAAAGCCTTGGAGTGCAGACACCATCAGGATTGATATATATATATATATATGGAAAAAGGAGACCAGCACTCCACATCCCGTGAATATTAATTATATTTTTATTTCACCATTGTGCTGTTTATATATATATTTCAAAAAATTAATGCCATTTAGATGGTAAGCGGTGCTGTTCCCTTATAGGGGCAGGGGTCATATCTGTACATTTCTATAAGTAGGTGGTGTATTTAGGTGTTAAAGGAACAGTTCAGTGTAAAATAGATAGGCTGAGCAAAATATAAAAAAAAAGTAGTGTCCTGGCTATTATGTTAGACATCTGCTCACTCAGATCATCAGCCTTTATAGATTACATTTTTGCCTAACTAACTATATTATATTTGCACAGTTTTTTACCCAGTTTCATTTCTACACTGAACTGTTTCTTTAAGAATTCTTTCTGGATGGTTCACTTACGTAGGTTCATCAGCTGTCCACTAGTTTTGCTTTTCCCTATTGAAGAGAAAAATAGTCACTCTAAATCCCAATTCCGTTCTCTCTGCCTCAGCCTCCCACACCAAGGCACTGTCTCTCCCATTAGTCTAACATCTCTAATCAGCACAAACTGCAGAGGCAGAGCATTTGTGCCAGCTATAAATTGCCTGCCCAAAGAATAGATTTTGAACAATGCAGTGCCCCCTATAATACAACTGGTAGTACTTGTTTTAAAATGATTCATTTTTTCCCCCGCTATCTCTGCAAATGACTCCCATTTACAAAATTGTCCAATTGCTCTCTAATTTTCCCTTTCTGGGGCTTCAGCACAGAAACCACCGATGGTAAGAATATCTCACATGGCTTTAAGAGACTCGACTGTAATTGAAGGGCAGAAGATAAACCATATTAAGAGCCGATTACGGCTTATCTCGTGGTAGCAAAAAGGCACTTTTTGTGCTATTTCAGCAGCGGCATAGCTGTTCTGCATTATTGTTTTGGTTACTTAGGCCTTGGCCACAAGTCAGTCAGTTACATAAAATACGTGTGGTCTCTTGCTTACCCCTGCAAAGTCTAACGTGGCCTATTTACAAACAAACCCCAATAAAGGTAAGTCAGGGGAATGCCATTCATGCCACTGATTACAGACATGGGGTTTGGTGTGCTATTGGTATTTTCTGCACTGGCAGACAAAATGCCATGTGTGACTAACCAGATGAACCCAATAAAAACCAACCATATACTAATATAATAAAAGTTCTCCAGCTGCAAATCACTGACTGTCCCAAAGATCCATTCAGCCCTACTGTGTAAGCATAGTATGAATAGATAAAAATGCCAGGCCAAGACATATAGCACCCAAAGCAAACATCCACCCCATCTTACCCCCCAACATCTGCTTGTTTGAAACCACCAGCCCCCAAACAACCCCCAGTCCCCCATCCCTAGTGAAGCATACATAGACCATGCAGAGGATCTATTCAATTTCTCCCCCTTCCCTGAATTGCATCTCCAACAAGATGTGCCCTAGGCACCTTCCTACCCCTAGGTCCAGTTCTAACAAGCAGGAAGACAATAATTTCTGCAAAGGTAATTCCCCTTTGCTCTTAGCCTGTACAGAGAGATACCATAACACTATGCAACCATAGGGATTCCCCTGTACTAAGAACAATTCAGCAGGAACAGCCCCCTAAGTTTGCTCATAGCCTGTAAAAAGAGATACCATAAAACTATGGCACATAGGGATTCCCCTGTACTAAGCACAATTCAGCAGGAACCGCCCCCTAAGTTTGCTCATAGCCTGTACAGAGAGATACCATAAAATTATGGCAGCATAGGGATTCCTCTGTACTAAGCACAATTCAGCAGGAACAGCCCCCTAAGTTTGCTCATAGCCTGTACAGAGAGATACCATAAAACTATGGCAGCATAGGGATTCCCCTGCACTAAGCACAATTCAGCAGGAACAGCCCCCTATGTTTGCTCATAGCCTGTACAGAGAGATACCATAAAACTATGGCAGCATAGGGATTCCCCTGTACTAAGCACAATTCAGCAGGAACAGCCCCCTAAGTTTGTCCATAGCCTGTACAGGTTGATACCATAAAACTATACCTGTATTGGTATTCCCTCCTACACAATTCAAGATGGAAACTATAGTGTTTAGTGGCCTTTTAGGAATGTTTAGTCCCTGGGAGTTAGTTGAACTTTACAACCAATGCAAGGCAGGATGGCAAAATTGCCCCTCCCCCCCAGTATACTTCAAGGTTGCTGTAAGCAAGAATAATACAATATGCAATACAATGTCTCCCATATTCTCCAGTGAGTGAAAAGCCCAAATACTGCTTAGAAATTAAAACAAAAACAGAACTTGGTTTCTAATGTCATAAGCTCCTTGAAGAATGGAGAGTGGAATTCATTCAAATCCATTACAATCTCTTTTCTGAATTAAAATCAGACCCACCTCTGTGGGAAGCACAGTCTATTGGAGTGTAGAAGCATCATCCTCAAACAAAACCCAAGTAGAACTTATATGTACTGCCTGGTCTTGTTTTAATGAAATACAAGAGCTCTCTCTTATAGGCAGCCATAGCCTGGTTCTGATCAGGTTCTGTAGCTAGGTGCCTCTTCAGGGGCTGCGGCAGCTGGTTGGTTGACATTTCCCTGAGATTCCAGCTGGATGTGCAATGAGGATGTGCAAATAGCTTGTTAGCAGGCACCAAGCCTGTGGAATTTTTATTGCCTCCTATGGCTTAGTCTTATATTAGATAAAGTGGTAGAGGAAGCATTTCTGTAGGAGTGGGATTTCTCTTTCTGGCCCAAGTCCACGACTCACCCTGTTCCACCTCGTGAATTTCACATTATGTGACACATTCTAGATTCAGGCTTCCCTGACCCGGGCTTCTGGTTAGGGTCCGGTCTGGGTATATGAAGGGGGACGTCTGATTGTTTACGTTGGCTTCTGAAAGTAAAAAATAAATCACTCTTCACTTACACACAAGTGCTACTTCTGTATGGATTTGTAGATTGAGATCCCCTACACAGAGATGTCTGGTTATAGTATAAGGGCTGAAGTCAGCTTGGTCATCGCCATTTGAAATTATTTTGTTTGCAAATATTTTTAATATTCACCATGTAGTAAGGGAGAAGGGGTGACATCAATAATTATTACAGGGAGACTAATGATATCAAACAGCAACCTATAATTAGACAGTCACTATTTATTGGGCCTGTGGGGGGCTGTTTGGGCATCTGTGTATGGGGTACCTCTCTGCTTACACTTTATCTTTCCCCCATTGCTGCTTACCATTTTGCCACCCCCGGCAACATCACCACACACATGTGCACTTCTTTGCGCTCCTTTACATTCTGGCAAATGCCAGAGCAGCTGCTGTAAGATGCCTTAGACAGCCATTATTTAGTGGGCTTGTGGGGGCTGTTTGGGCTTCTGTGAAATTACACGTCCTATTATGAATCCCAGTCCAGGCCTCCTGAATGGCATGAAAGACACGGGATTATGTGCACCATTTTGGCCTGAAGCCGTTCAGCAAAGTACAGGGCAGTGCGTAAATATGCAAAAACATGGTGGCGTGCCCCTGTTATTTTGTGCCTTGCACCCTGCCCTGCACTTGGTAAATGAGCCCTATGGGTTTAATTCGCTGGTACCAGCCCTCACCTTCCTCCTCTACTGGCTGGCTAGACCTTACCAAGTGACAGCTGATCACATCAGCCTACATTAGTTGCCTCTGAGAGTCTAAAGGTGGCCATACACGTTAAGATCCGATCGCTTGGTGAGGTCGCCAAGCGAGCGGATCTTCTCCCGATATCCCCACCTACGGGAAAATGTAGGTGCAGTCGGCTCGTTGATGCGGTCCCTGATCCGACTAAATCTTTTAACCTACCCAATCGATATCTGGCCAATTTCAGGTCAGATTTCGGTCGGGCTTGCCCCTCGTTCCTGCCCCTACAGGGGCCAATAAGCTGCCGAATCGGTCCAAAGGACCAATATCGGCAGCTACAATCGGCCCGTGTATGGCCACCTTAAGTAGTGAGAGAGATCCGGTTAGTAAATCATTGTTAAAGCGGGCACCAATTAAATACAGACATTGAGTGCGCCATTGCAGTCTTACCTCTCTAAAGCCATGGTCTTCAACTTCAGTGTTTCATAGTCATGGTTACCTGGTGATAAACAGGAGTTAGGAATTAATATACGCTCCTCTTTTCCTATAGGGTCAATGTAGATTTGTGGTCTTTCTCAGCCAGTCAGGATTCCCCTTGCTAATACTTACTTTTCTGGGTGTCCTGCAACATCCCATTGTGACGACTGTTCTGGTAGAATGGATCAGGCCGCAAGTAAGTATTATTCAGATTGCTGTGAGTAAAGGAAACATAGGATTTAGTGGCGCCTCACGTTCCCTTGGAAAGCGAAGACTCATCCATTAGTAAACAGTTGCTAGGGGATAGTCAAACACGTCAAGGCCATCAATCAATTTTGGTAGGCTCTGCCCTCTGGTAACCAGCACCCATATTGTCTGGGTCAAAAAGCCATTCAGGTTTATAATTTGGAAAACAACCTTCAAGTGTGTGCCAACCCAAAAACTTTTTTTTTTTGCATAATGAAAGAAAATGTAATTTAAAGCAACTTTCCAAATTACATTACCCCCAACCCAAAAACTGCAGTTTAGTGATATAGTTTAGTGTTGTTTGCATGATATTAGCAGTTTTTCCACTGTTAATATAGTTAATTTGTAACATGAGTGCCCCTAGCTTCAAGGGGTCAGCTGGACTGAATGTCAGTAGATCAGGTTGCTGATACAGGAAGTGTCCCTTGAGGCCTTTCTGCTCAGTTAATTATCTGTCATTAAGCAAAAAACAATGTTTTGGGGTGGCGTTGCCTTTAATGTCACTATTGTACCTGTTGGCCTGTGGGTAATTTGCATAGTGGGAGATGCCAGCAGAATTGGGTTCTTCACAGTCCTCTGAGTACTGGTTTGTTATCATTGTTAGACTGTTTGAATCATCCTCCTCGTCGTCCTCCTCCTCCTCCACTTCATTCTCTGCCAGAAAAACATGAATTTAAAAAGTTTTAAAAAAAAATGTTTCTATATATCTGTACCCTTGTTATGAGCTAAGGGTGAGTGCTTATTTGTTCCCTGGCACCTCTAGAAGTATAGCGGGTGACTGTTTCCCCAATGTTTCTATATATCTGTAACCTTGTTATGGGCTAAGGGGGCCCAGCCTGAAGGCCAGTTAGGGGGGATTTGGGGTGAGTGCTTATTTGTGCCCTGGGTACCCCTGGACCTATAGCAGGGTGACTGTTACCCCAATGTTTCTATATATCTATAACCTTGTTATGGGCTAAGGGGCCCAGCCTGAAGGCCAGTTAGGGGGGGATTTGGGGTGAGTGCTTATTTGTGCCCTAGGTACCCCTGGACCTATAGCAGGGTGACTGTTACCCCAATGTTTCTATATATCTGTAACCTTGTTATGAGCTAAGGGGGCCCAGCCTGAAGGCCAGTTAGGGGGAGATTTGGGGTGAGTGCTTATTTGTTCCCTGGGCACCTCTGGAAGTATAGCGTTGTGACTGTTACCCCAATATTTCTATATATCTGTAACCTTGTTATGGGCTACGGGGCCCAGCCTGAAGGCCAGTTAGGGGGGATTTGGGGTGAGTGCTTATTTGTGCCCTGGGTACCCCTGGAACTATAGCAGGGTGACTGTTACCCCAATGTTTCTATATATCTGTAACCTTGTTATGGGCTAAGGGGGCCCAGCCTGAAGGCCAGTTAGGGGGGATTTGGGGTGAGTGCTTATTTGTGCCCTGGGTACCCCTGGACCTATAGCAGGGTGACTGTTACCCCAATGTTTCTATATATCTATAACCTTGTTATGGGCTAAGGGGCCCAGCCTGAAGGCCAGTTAGGGGGGGATTTGGGGTGAGTGCTTATTTGTGCCCTAGGTACCCCTGGACCTATAGCAGGGTGACTGTTACCCCAATGTTTCTATATATCTGTAACCTTGTTATGAGCTAAGGGGGCCCAGCCTGAAGGCCAGTTAGGGGGAGATTTGGGGTGAGTGCTTATTTGTTCCCTGGGCACCTCTGGAAGTATAGCGTTGTGACTGTTACCCCAATATTTCTATATATCTGTAACCTTGTTATGGGCTACGGGGCCCAGCCTGAAGGCCAGTTAGGGGGGATTTGGGGTGAGTGCTTATTTGTGCCCTGGGTACCCCTGGAACTATAGCAGGGTGACTGTTACCCCAATGTTTCTATATATCTGTAACCTTGTTATGGGCTAAGGGGGCCCAGCCTGAAGGCCAGTTAGGGGGGATTTGGGGTGAGTGCTTATTTGTGCCCTGGGTACCCCTGGAACTATAGCAGGGTGACTGTTACCCCAATGTTTCTATATATCTGTAACCTTGTTATGGGCTAAGGGGGCCCAGCCTGAAGGCCAGTTAGGGGGGGATTTGGGGTGAGTGCTTATTTGTGCCCTGGGTACTCCTGGAAGTATAGCAAGGTAACTGTTACCCCAATGTTTCTATATATCTGTAACCTTGTTATGGGCTAAGGGGGCCCAGCCTGAAGGCCAGTTAGGGGGAGATTTGGGGTGAATGCTTATTTGTTCCCTGGCACCTCTAGAAGTATAGCGGGGTGACTGTTTCCCCAATGTTTCTATATATCTGTAACCTTGTTATGGGCTAAGGGGGCCCAGCCTGAAGGCCAGTTAGGGGGGGATTTGGGGAAAGTGCTTATTTGTGCCCTGGGTACCCCTGGAACTATAGCGGGGTGACTGTTACCCCAATGTTTCTATATATCTGTAACCTTGTTATGGGCTAAGGGGGCCCAGCCTGAAGGCCAGTTAGGGGGGATTTGGGGTGAGTGCTTATTTGTGCCCTGGGTACTCCTGGAAGTATAGCAAGGTAACTGTTACCCCAATGTTTCTATATATCTGTAACCTTGTTATGGGCTAAGGGGGCCCAGCCTGAAGGCCAGTTAGGGGGGATTTGGGGTGAGTGCTTATTTGTGCCCTGGGTACCCCTGGAACTATAGCAGGGTGACTGTTACCCCAATGTTTCTATATATCTGTAACCTTGTTATGGGCTAAGGGGGCCCAGCCTGAAGGCCAGTTAGGGGGAGATTTGGGGTGAATGCTTATTTGTTCCCTGGCACCTCTAGAAGTATAGCGGGGTGACTGTTTCCCCAATGTTTCTATATATCTGTAACCTTGTTATGGGCTAAGGGGGCCCAGCCTGAAGGCCAGTTAGGGGGAGATTTGGGGTGAGTGCTTATTTCTGCCCTGGGTACTCCTGGAAGTACAGCAAGGTGACTAGAGTAGTTATGAAGAATGGGAAGATAGCAGACATTGCAGGGCAAGATGGTGACATTAACACTTCAATGCTAGGCAGGAAGAAAATCAGTTGCCAACCCAAAAGTGTATGTTTCTGTTTAACTGTACCTGATGGATGGGATGGGATTTTTGTTGTCTGCTTGCCAGTATTCCTCAGTGCCCTGCTGTTGTCCTCCTCTTCTTCTTTGTCATTGTCCTCTTCTTCTTCTTCTTCTTCTGTCATTGTGGGATTCTCCGTTACAGGTTCTTCAGCTTCATCGCAAGAT
The DNA here is from genome assembly GCF_000004195.4 of Xenopus tropicalis. Lineage (NCBI taxonomy): Eukaryota > Metazoa > Chordata > Amphibia > Anura > Pipidae > Xenopus > Xenopus tropicalis. The sequence continues at coordinate 133,192,643 of NC_030684.2, read as the reverse complement.
TCAGGGTCATCAAAATGTTCCATTGGAGGAGCTTTTATTATAAATGGCTCCTGCACACTGTAGAGCAGGCAACATTATTCATGGAAAACCTTCAACTTCTAATACAGTTTGCCATATACTGTATACTGTATTAAATGCCCATTTTTAAAAGTTTAGGTGGGCCATAAAATGATTTTGCTTGATTAAAATGATTTAGACCAGTATTATTAACCTTAAAGGAGAAGGAAAGTAATTTTGGCATTTTACTGCCAATAGATTTGCCACATTAGTGCCACCTAGAACACTATACTTATTCTGCAGAAAGCATTGCCATACCTGAGTAAAGAGCCCTAGAAGCTTTCTCTGTTTGCTTAAGACAGCAGCTGCCATTTTAAATAGCTTCCTGTTTGCAGTGTAGCCGTTATAGCTCAGATCACACATTCCTAAGGGAGGGGGGAGTGAGTTTTATGAATTCTTATGGGAGGGGGATCAGGAGAGAGGAGAGAGCTGCGCAGGCTATGGCCACGAGAATGAAGGATTTTTCTGAGAGAGGAAGTCAGACACCCGAACAACATGTTTACAAAAAGGAGACAAGAAATCCTGTGTTTCTTTTGATAGAGGACTGCAGTGTTTCTGTGAGTGCTTATGGCTGTATTTACATAGAGCTTTCTGATAAAGCTTACTGAGTTTTTACCTTTCCTTCTCCTTTAATGAGCTAGTGACTGCCAAGCAATGCATTGCGCCAGTACAGGCATCTGTACTTACCGTCGGAGTTCAACTGGGAACGCCTGAGGTAGGTTTGTATTTTCGATAGCAGCCCCTGAAGAGAATCGTACTAGGCCTGTATTTTGCAGCTTTCCGGGGAATGACTTCTAGACAAGCGAAAAACATTTTCAACGTTAGGATTAAATCTGGCTCCTAATGACCAACATTTGGCATTTTCAGCCTCTGTAAACTGATAGAAATGGGACCTAATCCCACAATGGCTGCCTCTGTGCTGCATGTTTAAAGGAAAACTATACCCCTCAAAAACTGCCATTTTAAGTACTAAGGGCCGCCCCGTGGGATCACATGATTCAGGATGTGCAAAAACAAGCCAAGGCACACATACATGCTAGGCCCCTCAGCCAATGAATGGGCAGAGTTCTGCCTTTTGCTCCCACACTACTTCCTGTTACAGTTAGAGCTGCATTATTTCCTGTCAGCTGATCTTTGAGGGAGCACACAGCCCATCACTAAATGGCGGCTCAAGGGAAAGGATGTAAAAGGGCAATATTTACTGATATATATTCCAGTTTGGCGAGATTCTTTAGTAGGGCAATTAATATGATATATGGAGAATATATGGACGCGGTTTATTCAGCACATATCCTTATTTGTCTATATATTTGTATTTATTGGGCTCTCTTTACCTCCTGTATCGGTTATTGATTGCTTTATATGTTACTCTGTACGTCCAATGTATGAAATCCATTTATTGTACAGCGCTGCGGAATATGTTGGCGCTTTATAAATAAATGTTAATAATAATAATTTACAAAATCTCGTGGTGGGCCCAGGCCCTCGCTCACCCAATCATTTGGTTGCCTTTATTGTGCCTATTCCCTATTTCTGTACGAGAACAAAGAAGTGAATTGGAGAGAGGGACAGATAAGAGAAAAATGTTTGGAGAGTGGGTCTATAGCTTGAGGGTTTCTGGAGGGGTTCTTAACATCCCAGGCCAACACTGGATCTGCAGCGTATTACAATACGATTAGGACCTTCTGTAATATTTTTTCTTCAAATGAAGTAATGCAACATAATCCATTGACTTCAGCAATAACCTCAGTCAGATATTAGCAGTGTAAAACTCCTAATATCATGAGAAAAAAAAATTAATTGCAAAAGGTTCCCCTTTAACCCATTTTAATTTAGGGAAGCAGACCTTAACATCCTTGCTCCACACCAGCTTTATCCAGGGACAGTTCTTCTAATTAAAATCTAATCAGAATGGAGCTTATCGCATATTGCGTTTGCCCATGGTCATGTGTGGAATTCAGGGACACGGGAAAGGAATGTGAGATAAACAGCCAAACACAAAATGAAAATGAAGTAACCTCTAACATTGGACAATATCTTTAGGCGAAGGAGATATTTATAAATGATTTCCTGTGCCTCCGTTATCTCTCCACAATATTTCCCCAAGCCAAGTTCAGATAGCCTCTAGCTGTGCTCGTGGAACTTACAAGAGGGGCTGCTGCATTGAGCCCACCGCAGTGGGAGAGGCGGCTGTTCACACTGAGCTTGTACTGAAGGGCATCCGTCAGTTTATTCACTATCCGCTCCTGAGTTGTGTCAGAATATTCCTATAAGAGAGAACCAGAAAACAACAGAGAAGTTAAACTTTAAAGGGGAAGTTTACCATAAAAATTAACCCTTGGTAGGATGTAGACCGCAACTGGGAAATCAGAAGTGAATATATATATGCGGCCTACATCTGTATTACACCGGACTTTATAGTTGCCTTAAATCTATACACATCTTTTTTATTATTATTATTATTTATATAGCGCCATCAATTTACGCAGCGCTTTACAGAATAGAGGGGTATAAAAGACAGAACAGTTAACATATACATATAAATAATTCACAAAAATGGATTGCAGTTACATTGAATGAGGATCGGAGTCACTTGGGGGAGGGCCCTGCTCGCAAGAGCTTACATTCTAAAAGGGAGGGCTAAGACATATGGTCAGGGTAACTGGCATTAGAGTTCATGTAGGTGTGGAAAGTGACAGTAAGTGCAGAGTGAGAGGTACAAACCAGCCTGGATTTTAAAAGGGAAATGCCTGGTGTTCAGACAGCCATGTGTTGTGTATTTGTTTACCTCTGACATAGCTTAATAAATAGCCCTTATGGAGTTAGGCAACCAGCAGTAACTGCTAAGTTAGCAGGGCCCTTCCCCAATAATGATCTGATTAACCCTGGCCACTCCCCAATTATAACAAAACTCCACCCAAACCATGCCCACTTCACCACAAGCCCAACCCATTTTACAGTTTCCAAATAACATTTTTCCATTGGGTCCCCTCTGCCACAGGGCCCCTGGCTGCAGTACCCCTTTGATGGTAGTCCTGATAGCACAGGTAGTGCAGCTGCTTAGCCTGAAATCCAATGAATTGCTCAAAACTCAAATTTTCCCTGTAACATCTTACCTTGGCTTTGGAGAGTAAGGACAGAGCCTGCTTGTAATACTGAATGGCCTTCTCAGCATCTCCAAGGCGGAATTTGGCTGCTCCGAGACCCTCACATGCCTGCCATTGCCCATGGATATCATCTGCCGGACAAAGGTAGAGAACAGATCAGATATGTCAGTCAAACAAAGCTGCCCCATCTTATCTCACTGATACCAGTTCATGAGTTGCTAGTCAGAACTGATTTCTGGTAGGTCTGTGTGACCTGCATCAGGAAGAGATCTAGTATAGCTACAGGGCCTTGCTTGCAATTCTAGTAAGGCTCCTTATACATGGCACAGGCAGTAACTACTTTGAAATTGAGGGGTTCTGGTACAAGGTGCAGACCAGCCCTGTCCATACTGCCTGTCATAGGGCCCTTTACCTGAATCCTTGAAGGCTTGTAGGGCATGAAGGTAATTCTCGCCTGCAGCTTCGTGGTCCTCAAGTTGGCTGAAAGCATAAGCCAGGTTTCCAAAGCACTGGCCCTGGGCTCTGCGGTTTCCTAGAATACCTGGAAAATACAAAAGCTATGGCTGAAGGGGCATAAATGAAATGCTTGCACTTACTGACGTGCATCCCAGTTGTCCCTAAATGGGCAAGGCACTGTCCTAAGAAGGGTGAACCTAAGACTAGGTGTGCATACCCAAAATGCATCTGGGTTTATAAAGGATTGTGGCATGTCTAAGCATGAATAATTGTGGCCTGGATGGAAACTGATGGGAGGCATGGGGTAGCATTAGCAGATGCTTAGATCCTTGTGTATCTAATTGTGTTATCTTTTGCCAGACATGGATGAACCATATCTGGCCACATATATGGTTTTACTATATCTTTCCACAGATAACACAATTATATAATATCAGGCACAATAATATCTGGTCACAGATAACACAATTATAAGGGTTGAATATACTACCAGGCACAAAGTTTGCTCCACTTCCATTAACCCATAGCAACTACTACGTTTTACTAGACTGCAGTTTGAAAGCAACCTCTTGATTGGTTGCTATGGGTTATTAGATCTGGACAAAAAACCTTGTAGATGTTTTTACATGCCCCATATGCAGTTTAATGCGTAATTACATTTTCTTTTTTATCCTAACTGTGCTCTTGTATCAGAGCAAATAAAGCAGAGATATACAGTGTTGTTCTTGGCTGCCACCTTGGCCCCCATGACACAGCCATCTGTATTCCCACTAGGGCTACCACCCAGCTAGTCTTTCCCTGTCCTAGCCAGTAAAATGGTTCTTGATGCCAGCATTCTTAATAGGATATCAGATAGAAGAATGATAAATTCTTCTTGACAACCCTAAAACCTCCCATAGGCTCCCATATTCTCTTGACACAGTCTATAACTATAAATCCATGATTTCAGTAACAGTCAGTCATTATTAATATCTCTTGGCCTTAAAGCCTCTGCACATTAATGGAGGCTATCTCCTGGAACCTACTGTGTAACGATGCTGCCTTCTTGTGGTACTCTAAGCCTTTTTCAAACTGTTCTTGTGTGTTATAGGCTGCTCCCAGGTTCTGCAGTACCACAGCTTCTTTTCTCCTGTCTTCTCCATTGTCTTGGCAGAAAGGAAGAGCCTGATGGAAGCATTCTACGGCCATTGGAAAGATCTTTAGTTGCGCATAACTTAAGCCAATGTCATTGTGAAGTTTGGCTGCAAAGAAGTAAATAGAAAATGTATAAAAAAAACTTTAGAGAAAAATGCTGAAGAACTAAATATGTGAAGAAAAGTCTTTTAATCCAACACAATGGGAGTAGAATGAAACAGAAGGGCCATAAAGCAAAGACAATTGCCATTACCAAAAAAAATCCCAGTAACACTGAATCCATGGAACTGATAACTGAACATAACGAGGGGCCTGGAAATAGAGACACCACTGAAACATATGGGAGGCAAGGTATAAGAAGAAGAGACCCAGACTCCAGGTGAAGAGAGGAAAGGACTTCACAAGAGGGAAATCACAGGAAGGAATGCTCTAGACTTTGACTGGCTAATAGGCCCTGGTGAATAATCCACATACCTAGCAAGTCCTTCTTTGCAACATGTTCACACAGTAGGCGTGCTTCATTAAGAACTTGTAGTACATGGCTTGAGTCATAACTCTGGCTCTGTAGCATGTAGTTAGCAGCATCGTTAAGAGCTACTGCTGCCATGTCCATCCTTTGGGCCTCTATGTATGAGTACCCTGCCTCCTGAAAGCACTGGGCTGCGCGGGCAGTGTCCTTCATGCTAAGGTAGCAATATCCCATCTTCATGTGGGTGTCTCCCTCGTTCCCAAGCTGGGTTGGTTTGTAGAGATTGGCAGCTTTGCGAAAATGCTCCAGTGCTTTTGGAAAATCCTTCAGGCCCTCGTAAGCAGTGCCCAAGTTAAAATTAAGGTCCCCCATACGTTCTTCTCCTTCTCCATCTTTTGGTTGGGATTTTAGAAGAAATTCCAAGCCTTTTTCTGGTTTCCCGGTTTCCACGTAGGCAGCTCCAAGATTAAAAGCACAGGCCCTTTGGACAGTTTTTAGTTTAGTGCCCAAAGAAACCAAAAATGCCCTTTTAAAGCAGGACAGGGCCACCTGGAAGTCACTAGATAGCAGAGCCCTATGTCCCGCTTTTGTAAGATGCTCGATCTCTGCCTTCACCTGTCCAGAATCATTTTCTTCGCCTTCTGCAGCAACAGAGTTGTCTACTGAGTCTTTTATTTTTGTCCTCTTTTTCTTCTTCTTGGTACCATGGGACTTGGTTGATCCTGGGACCTCGTCATTAGGTTCCTCTGTCTGTAAGTCCCCAGAGGCCATTGCTAGTGGTTTTGCCACTTTGAAGACCACTAAAAGATAAAATAAACAAATGTAGTTATTTAAAGGTAAACTGTGTAGGTATAACAAAAGAGAGCATAGATTTTGACCAAAAAAGTACACATTTTTAATACTATTTTCTCGAAGGTGAACAACCCCTAAGGATCTGTACATAGGGTAGGCAGCAGAGGCAGTCTGTGGGAGACCCATACCAAACTTGGGTCAAACACCCACATGAAGATTAAGGTGGCAGGTAGTTTGCAGACCAAGCTGGGAGGGCAGGAGAATGGGGCTGAGTGGGTAAGCAACTTGGTTGCCATGAGTGGGTAAGTGACTTGGTTGCCAATACTATTTCACGCAGCTTTATTAAAGGGGAACTCCAACCAAACCCTACTTAAGTAGTCAACACTTGCCCTCAGTGTGCAATTCCCTGCACATGTGATGTCTATAAGGAAAGGAACATCACTGTGCAATGCATTGTGGGTTATATAGTTCCTGAATGCTCTCTGTAAGCTGTGGAGAAGTTGTTACAACTTGTAACATTGGTGTTTTAGTCCCTCCTCCCCTGCCAGGATTTCGAATGATGAAGAATGAGAAGAAATGTAGCGATTTGTACTGTAAATAAGGGTTGTAAATGACCAATATCCAATACGAGCCAACCTTAATGAAAACAGGTCCCTTTGTTTATAAATTAACTGTGGTCTTGCAACTGAAGGGCTGCAGGTTGGCCTACACTAATATACTGTACTACTGTAGTGATGTGTGGGTTGACCCAGTGTCAGACTGGGACCCCAGGGGCCCAACAGAAAACCTTTGACCCTAGGCCCACTTTCCAAACTATTTTTCCTTCTTTCCTCACCCAACCTCTTCATTCTACTAGTCTATTTTATTTACATGATAGCATCTATCCTTCCATCTCTTTCTTCCCATTTAGAAATAGGGAATGACCATGAAACAGGCCAAATGGTCAGGAGCAGGAGGGCCCACTGACACCTGGGCCCACCGGGAGTTTTCCTGGTATCCTGGTGGGCCACTCCGACACTGGGTTGACTCATAACCAGCAGGTTTACCCTTAGGTCAGGCGTCAGCACATAGCCACTCAAAAATCACTAAAGTCACCAAAAAAATAATAAGTTACAAACAAAAAACTTTATTAAAACAACATCTCTATTACCTTAAACATTTATTCTCCAAGAGCACTGTCATAGGCTTAGATATAGCCTGTACGTGCTATCCCACGCCACAGTCCCTTCCCAGAGGCTATTATCCCCCCACTGCTACTATAGGCACCATCTCTCCCTACTATACCTGCTATCCCACAGCCACAGTCCCTTCCCAGAGGCTATTATCCCACTGTTACTATAGGCACCATCTCTCCTTACTATACGTGCTATCCCACAGCCCCAGTCCCTTCCCAGAGGCTATTATCCCCCCACTGCTACTATAGGCACCATCTCTCCCTACTATACCTGTTATCCCACAGCCGCAGTCCCTTCCCAGAGGCTATTATCCCCCACTGCTACTATAGGCACGATCTCTCCCTACTATACCTGCTATCCCACAGCCCCAGTCCCTTCCCAGGGGCTATTATCCCCCCACTGCTACTATAGGCACCATCTCTCCCTACTATACCTGCTATCCCACAGCCCCAGTCCCTTCCCAGAGGCTATTATCTCACTGCTACTATAGGCACCATCTCTCCCTACTATACCTGCTATCCCACAGCCCCAGTCCCTTCCCAGAGGCTATTATCCCCCCACTGCTACTATAGGCACCATCTCTCCCTACTATACCTGCTATCCCACAGCCACAGTCCCTTCCCAGAGGCTATTATCCCACTGTTACTATAGGCACCATCTCTCCTTACTATATAGTTTTCCTGGTATCCTGGTGGGCCACTCCGACACTGGGTTGACTCATAACCAGCAGGTTTACCCTTAGGTCAGGCGTCAGCACATAGCCACTCAAAAATCACTAAAGTCACCAAAAAAATAATAAGTTACAAACAAAAAACTTTATTAAAACAACATCTCTATTACCTTACACATTTATTCTCCAAGAGCACCGTCATAGGCTTAGATATAGCCTGTACGTGCTATCCCACGCCACAGTCCCTTCCCAGAGGCTATTATCCCCCCACTGCTACTATAGGCACCATCTCTCCCTACTATACCTGCTATCCCACAGCCCCAGTCCCTTCCCAGAGGCTATTATCCCCCCACTGCTACTATAGGCACCATCTCTCCCTACTATACCTGCTATCCCACAGCCCCAGTCCCTTCCCAGAGGCTATTATCCCCCCACTGCTACTATAGGCACCATCTCTCCCTACTATACCTGCTATCCCACAGCCACAGTCCCTTCCCAGAGGCTATTATCCCACTGTTACTATAGGCACCATCTCTCCTTACTATACGTGCTATCCCACAGCCCCAGTCCCTTCCCAGAGGCTATTATCCCCCCACTGCTACTATAGGCACCATCTCTCCCTACTATACCTGCTATCCCACAGCCACAGTCCCTTCCCAGAGGCTATTATCCCCCACTGCTACTATAGGCACGATCTCTCCCTACTATACCTGCTATCCCACAGCCCCAGTCCCTTCCCAGGGGCTATTATCCCCCCACTGCTACTATAGGCACCATCTCTCCCTACTATACCTGCTATCCCACAGCCCCAGTCCCTTCCCAGAGGCTATTATCTCACTGCTACTATAGGCACCATCTCTCCCTACTATACCTGCTATCCCACAGCCCCAGTCCCTTCCCAGAGGCTATTATCCCCCCACTGCTACTATAGGCACCATCTCTCCCTACTATACCTGCTATCCCACAGCCACAGTCCCTTCCCAGAGGCTATTATCCCCCCACTGCTGCTATAGGCACCATCGCTCCCTACTATACCTGCTATCCCACAGCCCCAGTCCCTTCCCAGAGGCTATTATCCCACTGCTACTATAGGCACCATCTCTCCCTACTATACCTGCTATCCCACAGCCCCAGTCCCTTCCCAGAGGCTATTATCCCCCCACTGCTACTATAGGCACCATCTCTCCCTACTATATCTGCTATCCCACAGCCCCAGTCCCTTCCCAGAGGCTATTATCCCCCCACTACTACTATAGGCACCATCTCTCCCTACTATACCTGCTATCCCACAGCCACAGTCCCTTCTCAGAAGCTATTATCCCCACAGCTAATATGAAATGCATGACTCTATTTTAAAGCTCTGCATGACGCTTGTGTAATTGGCCTGCTCCCTCCATGGAGCCTGATTATATATATATGTATATATGTGATAGGGTCCTTAGGCTGTAAGCTTAACTGGGGCAATGCCTGATGTCAATAATGTATAATGTCTGTAAAGTGTTGTGGAATATATCAATGCTATATAAAGGATAATAAAAAAAGGTTTCTAGGGTATCTAAGTAGTAAAATGTTGCCACAGCAATCTGATTTGTCCCTTATTTGGGAATCAAATAACTTTTTTCTCTCCCTATTATACATCTTCCGGATTCCATACAATGAGCTGAAGGTCTGTAAGTGCAATATATAAGAATGAAGCAGAGGGCCCTACAGAGGTGTCAGAGTTGCAGATATAATATAGGTGGTTACAGCTATGGGGAAGGTAACAGTGTAGAACATAAAGCCCCACATACCTGTCAGAATGTACAAGTGAGCCGAGTAATGTTGCTTTGTGCCTCGGTCCCTCTTACTGGGACGCACGCTCCGAATGGCTGTGCGGTGTTTATTTTCCTAAGGCAACTTGCTTTCTATTGTCAGAGTCTCCTATGGCAACTGAGGTCAACAATGGCCTAGAATCCCTCCTCCTTCCCCGAGAGAAGAAATAATACACTGCAAGTCTCACACAAGGCACTCAGGAACTAAGAACTACCTTAATCCCAAACACCACATACATATAGATTCAGCAAGCTGACAGATTCCATCGTGAAAACATAATTAGCCAAAAACACACCTATGCTTTTATGTTTACATCCCTCAAAGGGGCTGAATTTAACTTTTAGTATGATGTAGACACTGATATTTAAAAACTATTTGCAATTGGTTTTCATTTTTTATTCATTGTTGTTTTTGAGTTAATTAGCTTTTTGTTTTTCTGCTCTTTAGTTTGGAATTTCAGCAGCTATCTGGTTGCTAGGGTCTTGTTTACCTTGGCAACAAAGCTGTGGGTTAAATGAGAGACTGGGATATTAATAGAAGAGAGAATAAATAGAAAGTTAAGTAATAAAAAGTAACAATAACAATAAAACTGTAGCCTCACAGAGCAATAGCTTTTGGCTGCCCGGTGGGCCCTGCACCCCCCAGTCTGACCCTGGCACCCATGATCCACCATCAGATGTGGAAAGTAAGAGTCAGGGAGCAGTCAAATAGGGTTGCCATGTAGCTGGTATTGTACTGGCCTGGCTGGTAAATCTGATACTAGATGCAATGTTGTTAATAGGGAAAAAATATAAAGCTTAAGGCCCTCATACACGGGCCGATAGAAGCTGCCGATGTCGGTCCCTTGGACCGACTCGGCAGCTTATCTGCCCGTGTAGGGGCAGAAAGAGCAGGCTGGCAGACCAATATTTGGCCTGAAATTGGCCAGATATCGATCGGCCAGGTTAAAAGATTCAGTCGGATCGGGGGGCACATCAGCTCGCTGATGCGGTCCCCGAACCGACTGCCCCATTGCCGCCTACATAATCCAGACGTTTGGTCCCAGGACCAAACGATCAGATTATTTTTTTTTTTAACTTCAAGCTCCCTGATATCGCCCACCCGTAGGTGGGGATATCGGGGGAAGATCCGCTCGCTTGGCGGTCTCGCCAAGCGAGCGGATCTTACCATGTATGGGGGCCTTTAGGAATAGGGTCGCCACCTTGTCAGTATTTTACCGACCAGGCCTGTAAAAATGATGCTTGATGCCAATGTTATTAATAGGGAAAAAAGGCAAAAAAAAATATTTTTTTCCCCAGAAATGGTGGTAACCCTATATAAGAAGGTTAAGAAAAGGTGGCAAGCCCAGAAACAAGTCTGTGAAAACATTTTTTTAGGGGATTGTCCTGTTTGGGCAGTAATTAGATGTTTTTATGAAGTGGGACTATTGTAGTTTTATGCTTTCCTTAAGCTTTTTTTTTTTTTTTTAAAGCAATGTAATGCTTCACACCTACAGAATTATTTACCCTAGTTAAATGTATGTAGTGTATGCAGCTTTTACTGTAGTACAGGTATTGGACCCATTATCCAGAATGCTTGGGACCAAGGGTATTCCGGATAAGGGGTCTTTCCATAATTTGGATCTTCATACCTTGTCTACTAAAAAATCAATAAAACATTAATTAAACCCAACAGGATTGTTTTGCATCTAATAAGGATTATTTATATCTTAGTTGGGATCAAGTACAAGGTACTGTTTTATTATTACAGAGAAAAGGGAATCATTTAACCATTAAATAAACCCAATAGGGCTGTTCTACCCCCAATAAGGGGTAATTATATCTTAGTTGGGATCAAGTACAGGTACTGTTTTATTATTACAGAGAAAAAGGAATCATTTAACCATGAAATAAACCCAATAGGGCTGTTCTACCCCAATAAGGGGTAATTATATCTTAGTTGGGATCAAGTACAGATACTGTTTTATTATTACAGAGAAAAGGGAATCATTTAACCATTAAATAAACCCAATAGGGTTGTTCTGCCCCCAATAAGGGGTAATTATATCTTAGTTGGGATCAAGTACAGGCACTGTTTTATTATTACAGAGAAAAGGGAATCATTTAACCATTAAATAAACCCAATAGGGCTGTTCTGCCCCCAATAAGGGGTAATTATATCTTAGTTGGGATCAAGTACAGATACTTTTTATTATTACAGAAAAAAAAAAAATCAGTTTTAAAATTCTGAATTATTTGATTAAAATGGAGTCTATGGAAGACGGGCTTTCCGTAATTCGGAGCTTTCTGGATAATGGGTTTCCGGATAAGGGATCCAATACCTGTACAAATGACCCCACTTGTTAAGTATACAGTATGTCATTTTATTGCCCATAAGCTGAATTTCTTCAGTAAGATCTATTTACAGTTCTTATAATATTTCAGTTTTGCTTTAAAGATGCTCTGCAGCTCTATTCCCTGTGAGCCATGGCAGAAGCCATCAAAATAGTTTTGCTAGTGTGTAAAGCGCCGAGAGACTACAAATCCCAGCGTTCCGTGTGCCGGTGACGCAATCATCCTGCGCTCAGACTGCTGACAGTTATTCCGGAAGTCTGGCGCGGCGGGATATTCAAATCCATTAGATAAACAGAGGTTCTTAGCTGAGTTCCAGGGCTGGCCGGGAGCAACTCCGCGTACAGGAATGGAGTGCAAGGCGGGAGGGCCGCCCTCCGGGGCTGCATGTAAGTGATGCACAAGGGACTGGGGACCGGTTTTATGTCAGTAATGAATGGCTCCCGGGTTTATAAGGGGCACTTGGAGTTAAAAGTACATCAGGGACGTCCAACTTGATGCTCTTTTGCTGTTGTTGGACTGCAGTTCTCTGCATCTCAGGACCATGTTGAGGATGGGATGCTCAGGGTTTTGGTGCTGCAACAGCTGGAGGGAAAGCAGGTTACATATCCCTGTATTGTCAGGGGCCCAACCCCATCTTGTTATAGTGAGCCTATGTACAACCCTTCCAAGTAAACCCAGCACCCACACCCTATACTTACCTATCTATACACTCACATACATAAACTATATATACAAACACTAATACTAACTGTAGATATTAGTATCACAATAGCCTTGGGTATTCTACTTGTTCAAAAACTCATCCAGGCCCCTCTTATAGGCATTAACAGAATCTGCCATTACCACATCACTAGGAAGGGCATTCCACAACCCCCTCACTGCCCTCACCGTGAGGAACCCCCTACCCAACATCCCCCGGCAGGGCATTCCCCAACCCCCTCACTGCCCTCACCATGAGGAACCCCCTACCCAACATCCCCCGGCAGGGAATTCCCCAACCCCCTCACTGCCCTCACCATGAGGAACCCCCTACCCAACATCCCCCGGCAGGGCATTCCCCAACCTCACTGCCCTCACCGTGAGGAACCCCCTACCCAACATCCCCCGGCAGGGCATTCCCCAACCCCCTCACTGCCCTCACCGTGAGGAACCCCCTACCCAACATCCCCCAGCAGGGCATTCCCCAACCCCCTCATTGCCCTCAACGTGAGGAACCCCCCACCGAACATCCCCCGGCAGGGCATTCCCCAACCCCCTTATTGCCCTCACCGTGAGGAACCCCCTACCCAACATCCCCCGGCAGGGCATTCCCCAACCCCCTCACTGCCCTCACCGTGAGGAACCCCCTACCCAACATCCCCCGGCAGGGCATTCCCCAACCCCCTCACTGCCCTCACCGTGAGGAACCCCCTACCCAACATCCCCCGGCAGGGCATTCCCCAACCCCTTCACTGCCCTCACCGTGAGGAACCCCCTACCCAACATCCCCCGGCAGGGCATTCCCCAACCCCCTCATTGCCCTCAACGTGAGGAACCCCCTACCCAACATCCCCCGGCAGGGCATTCCCCAACCCCCTCATTGCCCTCACCGTGAGGAACCCCCTACCCAACATCCCCCGGCAGGGCATTCCCCAACCCCCTCATTGCCCTCACCATGAGGAACCCCCTACCCAACATCCCCCGGCAGGGAATTCCCCAACCCCCTCACTGCCCTCACCATGAGGAACCCCCTACCCAACATCCCCCGGCAGGGCATTCCCCAACCCCCTCACTGCCCTCACCGTGAGGAACCCCCTACCCAACATCCCCCGGCAGGGCATTCCCCAACCTCACTGCCCTCACCGTGAGGAACCCCCTACCCAACATCCCCCGGCAGGGCATTCCCCAACCCCTTCACTGCCCTCACCGTGAGGAACCCCCTACCCAACATCCCCCGGCAGGGCATTCCCCAACCCCCTCATTGCCCTCAACGTGAGGAACCCCCTACCCAACATCCCCCGGCAGGGCATTCCCCAACCCCCTCACTGCCCTCACCGTGAGGAACCCCCTACCCAACATCCCCCGGCAGGGCATTCCCCAACCCCCTCACTGCCCTCACCATGAGGAACCCCCTACCCAACATCCCCCGGCAGGGAATTCCCCAACCCCCTCACTGCCCTCACCATGAGGAACCCCCTACCCAACATCCCCCGGCAGGGCATTCCCCAACCTCACTGCCCTCACCGTGAGGAACCCCCTACCCAACATCCCCCGGCAGGGCATTCCCCAACCCCCTCACTGCCCTCACCGTGAGGAACCCCCTACCCAACATCCCCCGGCAGGGCATTCCCCAACCCCCTCATTGCCCTCAACGTGAGGAACCCCCCACCGAACATCCCCCGGCAGGGCATTCCCCAACCCCCTTATTGCCCTCACCGTGAGGAACCCCCTACCCAACATCCCCCGGCAGGGCATTCCCCAACCCCCTCACTGCCCTCACCGTGAGGAACCCCCTACCCAACATCCCCCGGCAGGGCATTCCCCAACCCCCTCACTGCCCTCACCGTGAGGAACCCCCTACCCAACATCCCCCGGCAGGGCATTCCCCAACCCCTTCACTGCCCTCACCGTGAGGAACCCCCTACCCAACATCCCCCGGCAGGGCATTCCCCAACCCCCTCATTGCCCTCACCGTGAGGAACCCCCTACCCAACATCCCCCGGCAGGGCATTCCCCAACCCCCTCATTGCCCTCACCGTGAGGAACCCCCTACCCAACATCCCCCGGCAGGGCATTCCCCAACCCCCTCATTGCCCTCACCGTGAGGAACCCCCCACCCAACATCCCCCGGCAGGGCATTCCCCAACCCCTTCACTGCCCTCACCGTGAGGAACCCCCTACCCAACATCCCCCGGCAGGGCATTCCCCAACCCCCTCACTGCCCTCACCGTGAGGAACCCCCTACCCAACATCCCCCGGCAGGGCATTCCCCAACCTCACTGCCCTCACCGTGAGGAACCCCCTACCCAACATCCCCCGGCAGGGCATTCCCCAACCTCGCTGCCCTCACCATGAGGAACCCCCTACCCAACATCCCCCGGCAGGGCATTCCCCAACCTCACTGCCCTCACCGTGAGGAACCCCCTACCCAACATCCCCCGGCAGGGCATTCCCCAACCCCCTCGCTGCCCTCACCGTGAGGAACCCCCTACCCAACATCCCCCGGCAGGGCATTCCCCAACCCCCTCATTGCCCTCAACGTGAGGAACCCCCCACCGAACATCCCCCGGCAGGGCATTCCCCAACCCCCTTATTGCCCTCACCGTGAGGAACCCCCTACCCAACATCCCCCGGCAGGGCATTCCCCAACCCCCTCACTGCCCTCACCGTGAGGAACCCCCTACCCAACATCCCCCGGCAGGGCATTCCCCAACCCCCTCATTGCCCTCAACGTGAGGAACCCCCTACCCAACATCCCCCGGCAGGGCATTCCCCAACCCCCTCATTGCCCTCACCGTGAGGAACCCCCTACCCAACATCCCCCGGCAGGGCATTCCCCAACCCCCTCATTGCCCTCAACGTGAGGAACCCCCCACCCAACATCCCCCGGCAGGGCATTCCCCAACCCCTTCACTGCCCTCACCGTGAGGAACCCCCTACCCAACATCCCCCGGCAGGGCATTCCCCAACCCCCTCACTGCCCTCACCGTGAGGAACCCCCTACCCAACATCCCCCGGCAGGGCATTCCCCAACCTCACTGCCCTCACCGTGAGGAACCCCCTACCCAACATCCCCTGGCAGGGCATTCCCCAACCCCCTCACTGCCCTCACCGTGAGGAACCCCCTACCCAACATCCCCCGGCAGGGCATTCCCCAACCCCCTCACTGCCCTCACCGTGAGGAACCCCCTACCCAACATCCCCCGGCAGGGCATTCCCCAACCCCCTCACTGCCCTCACCGTGAGGAACACCCTACCCAACATCCCCCGGCAGGGCATTCCCCAACCCCCTCACTGCAATCACCATGAAAACCCCCTACGCTGCTTCGAATGGAAGCTCCGTTGCTCTAATCTGAAGGGGGTGCGTTGATCATTTTTATGGGAAAAAAAAAAAACCCTCTATCTGCCTATAATCCCCTCTAATGTACTTGTACAGAGTAATCATGTCCCCTCGCAAGCGCCTCTTTTCCAGAGAAAACAACCCCAACCCTGACAGTCTAACCTCATAGTTTAACCCTTCCATCCCCTTTACCAGTTTAGTTGCAGTCTCTGCACTCTCTCCAGCTCATTAATATCCTTCTTAAGGACTGGAGCCCAAAACTGCCCCCCATACTCAAGGTGAGGCCTTACCAGGGACCTATAAAGAGGCAAAAATATGTTCCATCCCTTGAGTCAATGCCCTTGTTTATACAAGACAGCACTTTATTTGCTTTAGTAGCCACAGAATAACACTGCCTGGCATTAGACAACTTGTTATCTACAAAAACCCCTAGATCCTTCTCCATTAAGGAAACCCCCAACACACTCCCATTCAGTAGATAGTTCGCGTTATTTTATTCCTACCAAAATGCATAAGTTTGCACTTTTCAACACTGAACCTCATTTACCATTTTGCTTCCCAGTTTTCCAATTTAGTCAAATCGCTCTGCAAAGCGGCAGCATACCTTGCTGTTCACTAGCCCACCCAACTGCCCGGGTGTCTGTATGAGCTGGGTAATAAAGCACAGTGTCTAGAAGAGTATAAGAATTTCACAGGCCGCACTCCAGTATAAATAATAAGGGGGGAGCAGTGGCATTGCCCATTGCATTCATACAGCACCCACTAATGCCCTCCCTTTCCCTGCAGATGAGCGCCTGACTGCTGATGAAATGGACGAGCAAAGGAGACAGAATATTGCGTACCAGTACCTGTGTCACCTAGAGGAGGCCAAACGGTGAGTGACTTCATTCTGCATTTTCCTATGGCTCTGTGCCAATGGGTGCCTCAGCTTGAGTTTGCCACGTGGTACATTCCATTCTGTGGGTCTGTATGGGACTTTTCCCAGGGAGTTTCACTAGACTAGTGATTTGTGATCCTGCCTGGCCCAGTGACATTGCCCTCAAACCGTTTTTGTAAACCTGTAATGAGACCTTTTTTTGGCAGGAGTTCATTTTTGTCCCCCAGTTTGCTAAGGCCTCACCTGAATTTCCCTTGTTGCCCCTGTTTCTCATCTTGGGTCCCCAGGTGTTGTGGGACTGCCACTACAGGCATGCTTTAAAAATTGTTTGGAGTATGCTGGTTGTTATCTAGGGAGCCAAGGTGAGACACTGGGCCTTATACTACTGTTATAGGCAGAGTGATTTACTAACAGGTGCTCTGATTTGCCAGAGTAGTGGTCAGGATGCTTGGAACATACCAATCTTGCAATGGAAGAGACCACTATACAGGTGGTCGGATAGATCACCACAGAGAGAATGTGTGAGTACTAGCAATGACTAGGGTATGAATGAAAGGTATGTTTAGATGAGTGACATGTTGCCCC
The DNA here is from genome assembly GCF_000004195.4 of Xenopus tropicalis. Lineage (NCBI taxonomy): Eukaryota > Metazoa > Chordata > Amphibia > Anura > Pipidae > Xenopus > Xenopus tropicalis. Next base: position 133,175,137 of record NC_030684.2, on the reverse strand, counting down.
CTAATTCTTCTAATTAACTAGATGGATGGAGGCCTGCCTCAATGAAGAACTGCCACCACCAACTGAGCTGGAAGAGAGTTTGCGTAATGGCGTCACTCTTGCCAAGCTGGGAAGCTTTTTCGCACCAGAGATAGTGCCACTAAAGAAAATTTATGACATTGAGCAGATGCGCTATCAGGTAAGAAAAGTAAAACTGCGACAGGTTTGGCTAAAAACTTCTCAATTGTTTTTTTTTCATTTAGTTTTTGAATTATTTGCCTTGTCTTTCCAGTTTTAAAATGGGGGTCACTGACCCCGGCAGCCGAAAAACTATTGCTCTCTGAGGCTACAATTTTATTGTGACTACTACTTTTTATTATTTGTTATTATATATTTCTGGACCCTAGCAACCAGATTGCAAACTAAAGAGCTGCTGTACAAAAAGCTGAATAATTTAAAAGGTGCAAATAATAATAAAAAAAAAACTGAAGACCAATTACAAATTCATAATATCACACTCTACAACATCCCATAAGTTAATTTTAAAGGTGAACAACCCTTTTGCTCTTTCTATGCAGTTTGTGAATGTCCGTTACAGGAACTGCAGGCATTTAACAACTTCTCTGTTCTCTGCAGGCAACTGGGCTTCATTTCCGCCACACCGACAACATCAACCATTGGCGCAAAGCTATGTGCCACATTGGGCTTCCTATGGTACGATGGGGGATTTAGCCACTTAATTTACAGTAAGATTAGGACCAACATGCCTTTTCAGTGGTTAAACTACAAATCCCATTGTTCTCTGTTGTTCATAATCTGATTCACTCCACATCCTATATCCTGCATTTGTATACTTTTTTTATTTTAGCTTTTCCAACCCGAAACAACTGATATTTATGACAAGAAAAACATGCCCCGGGTCGTGTACTGTATCCACGCTCTGAGGTGAGGGCAATTAAAGTTTATATTCTGCCCCTTAAAGGAGAACTCCAGCCTTTGCATAATGAGAAAAGTAATTGGTACATGTAATTCCTTCCGAAAGCGGAATCTTTTTGAGTGAAGACACACAGAGCTACTTAGTAGCAGCTACTTCTCATGGCTACTAAATGCCAGAAAACACTGTGCCTTAGACAATACTGAGAATTGCCTCTGCTAAAACACACGTAGAGACAGTTATCAGTAAATCATCAGCATTGTCTATTTTAGTAGCCGTGACAAGTAGCTGCTACTAGTAGCTCTGTGTGTCTTCACCCTTAGGGTTGTGGCACACGGGGAGATTAGTCGCCTGCGACAACTGGCCATCACCTTTTCTATAAACTCGGTTTACATTTCACACTTATTTCCCCACAGCTTGTACCTCTTCAGACTGGGCCTTGCTCCACAAATCCAGGATTTATATGGAAAAGTGAACTTTACAGGTACACTTCATTGTGCAATATAAATATAGTGTTACATGTACTCAGTAGAAAACAGTGTTTAGATCATTTTCATTTTTAGCATTACTGGTCTTTTATTATCATAACTCTAAAAGAAATGTAGGGGAGCATGATAAACAATGCTCTTTTATATGCAGCCCTCCCTTCTGTATAACATTTTCCTATTGGCTAGAACTGTGATCCTATCCACCTTGACTTGAACGTATGAGAAATGAGTTTAATGTGAGTCATATCAACCACTTGGTGGCAGTGCAGACCTGGAGAAAGGGCTGCTATTCGTCTGTTACGTTCCACAGACACATAGAAGGCTAAAGGATATTGCAATGTAACAGTACATAGGGCTATATAGATTGTAAGCTCTTGTGATCAGGGCCTACCCTTTTATTCTGGAACTCTTGTTTGTAAATAATTAAGTCCTGTTTTTTCCCAGTATTGTTAGGTGCTGCTAGCGTCTGTGTTGTAATATTGGTGTGTAGGTTCCATCTCAGTGCATTGTGCCTGAGTCTGAGCTTTAAGCCAGCACATTAGAACTGCTTTCAGCTAACCTATTGTTTCTCCTACTCCCATGTAACTGGAGGAGTCCCAAGCCGGACTTGGATTTCTTACTATTGAGTGCTATTCTGATACCTACTGGGAGCTGCTATCTTGCTCCCTTCCCATTGTTCTGCTGATCGGCTGCTGGGAGGGGGGATATCACTCCAACTTGCAGCGCAGCAGTAAAGTGTGAGTGAAGGTTATCAGAGCACAGGTCACATGGCTGTGGCACCCTGGGAAATTAATATAGCTAGCCCCATGGAAAAAAACAGATTACAATGCAGGATTCTGCTGCAGAAACTCTATTAACTGATGGGTTTTGAAAAAAAAAATATATTTTCCTATCCTAAGACAGTATTCCTTAAAGAGATGCATTGAGGAATATAGTGAAACAGGGGAGACAGCTATCTCCAGTAACCAGTGCTCTTTATGTTTCTGCAGAGGAGGAAATAAACAACATGAAATGTGAGCTGGACAAGTACGGGCTGCAGATGCCGGCATTTAGCAAGATCGGTGGGATTCTGGCTAATGAGCTCTCTGTCGATGAAGCTGCAGGTGGGAAACTTTTAATATTTGAAAGAGATTTTTTCTTTCCACAATGGCTTTAATAGATCTGTGTGTTGTGAGAGTGAAATCATACGTTAGCAAGCGTGGGGGGGCTATTATTAAAGTATGTTTTATGGATAGTTAATTGGGGCCCAGCTTGCGCAAGAAATTTGCAGGTGAATACTTATTTGCTGCTAGAGGTACCCCTGGAACTATAGTAGGGTGACTGTTACCCCAATGTTTCTATATATCTGTAACCTTGTTATGGGCTAAGGGGGCCCAGCCTGAAGGCCATTTAGGGGGAGATTTGGGGTGAGTGTTTATTTGTGCCCTGGGTACCCCTGGAACTATAGCAGGGTGACTGTTACCCCAATGTTTCTATATATCTGTAACCTTGTTATGGGCTAAGGGGGCCCAGCCTGAAGGCCAGTTAGGGGGGGGATTTTGGGTGAGTGCTTATTTGTGCCCTGGGTACCCCTGGAACTATAGCAGGGTGACTGTTACCCCAATGTTTCTATATATCTGTAACCTTGTTATGGGCTAAGGGGGCCCAGCCTGAAGGCCAGTTAGGGGGGGATTTGGGGTGAGTGCTTATTTGTGCCCTGGGTACCCCTGGAACTATAGCAGGGTGACTGTTACCCCAATGTTTCTATATATCTGTAACCTTGTTATGAGCTAAGGGGGCTTATTTGCTGCCCTGGGTACCCTAGAAAATTAGGAGAGTGACTGTTTTCATATACTGTATGTTTTTTGTTTTTTGTTTGTTAATGAAGTAACTATAAACTTGTCCACTATCCTCAGTTCATGCTGCAGTCATTGCCATCAATGAAGCCATTGAAAGAGGCGTAGTGGGGGAAACCATGTCTGCCCTTCGCAATCCCAATGCCATGCTGGTAAACCTGAATGAGAAATTGGCAGCAGTGTACCAGGAGTTTCTCTGTCAAGCCAAATCTATGAAAGCGGCCAATGCAAGGAATAAGGTATGGTGGGAACTGGGGTTTGATAGGCAATATATAAAAAAGTTGTTGCCAGTTTGTCTAATTAATTTCCCATATATTTGAAGGCTCTGCAGAATTCTCCGGAAACCCTAGATATATACGATCAGTGCCTCACTCAGGCTGAGATACAGGGAAACATCAACAAAGTCAATGGTAACCAGCATGTGTTTGTGCAAATGCTTTTTTTCCATAGTGATGTGATTTGGGATTGGCAAATATTGGTTCCACAGTGGCTATATAGCCAATTCCATTTGGACCTATTTTTGTATATCAGTAAATATATAGGGAGAAGGAGTGTTCTCTTTTCTACTATACACTATACTCTCATTCTTTGTTATCTCTTAGGGAAATTTAAATGGCTAGTACAAGTGATCGTCTGGTAACGTTCTGTACCAGTTAATATTCTGTAAAGGGATTTTTACCTACATGACACTTCCCCTTTATTTAATAACCTTCCAGTGAATGCAGCCTTGGAATACGTGGATGAAGCTTTGGAGAGAAAAGATTCCCAGGCCCTTTACACGGCTCTGCAGGACTCTGTTCTGATGCTGCGCAGGCTCCGCAGGGAGAATGCAGAATGGTACCTGGAGCAACTCACCGTAGATCGGGAACAGAAGGGCTTGGTGAGTCTCCTTTGGGAGAGAATGCTCCGAGATGGCAGATATAAGCACATAATGTGATTCTAAATTAGGAGCATTCAGGATTATTCATTCTTTATTGTTCTTTCAGGAGCTGGGTTATATGGACCTGCTGGAGAGAGAGGAGATCCAGGCAGGAGTGGATGTAGCCAATGAAACCTCAAGCAGAGAACATGCCAGTAAGTTCTTGTTATGGATTATGCAGGGCCGTCATCTGGTTCTGAATGGAAAGGAAGTGTTAGTAGTTCCAATACGTCATAAAATGTATATATTGTAACTTCACTGAGGTTTTGACTTTTTATTGTTCCAGTGGGTAAGGCAGTCGCACGCATCAACACGGCCATTCGCCAAGGGGACCCTGCACAAACGGTTAAGGAGCTGTCTAACCCAGAGGCGCAGCTTCCTGATGTGTACCCTTTTGCTGCTCAGCTTTATCAGCAGGAGTTGTCGGTGCTGCAAGGGCAGAGCCCTCAGGTGAGGGATGTTTCTACTTTTAATCCTATAGAACAGTGCTGTCCAATTTATTACATGTAATTGGCAGATTATATCTTATACAGCAAGTTCAAGGGCCAGTTTAAATTACAATGACTGTCATATAATGAATGTCTATGGAGTCTCTGAGCCGACTGAGGGCCACAAAAATCCTTTGGAGGGCCACATCCGGCCCACAGGCCTCCAGTTGGACAGCCCTGATATAGAAGACTGAAGGAGGCATATTTGTATCGGTGGCCAGCTGTTTATACAGATGATTTGTGTTGTACGCAGGGAGCACTGGTACAAGAGGAGTTGTTTGTGGCGGTGGAGATGCTTTCCGCTGTAGCTCTGATCAATCGGGCCATAGAAGCCGGGGATTTAAATGGATTCTGGACCAATCTGGTGAGCGCAGCACTTGGGTTGTCAGACGTGGAAGAAGAAAACCTTCAGAGGTGAGTGACGCTGACTCTTTGAATATCATACCTTGACCCAAGTACTGCTCCAGTTCTTACAGGAGATGATTAATTCAAACCCTTCTGTTGGGTTTAAAGGTACTTCAACAAACTAACCAAGCTGAAGCGCCAGAGTCACCAGGAAGGTTCCCCATTCCTGAGCTGGAATGATCTGCAGACCTGCGTCAATAACACTAATCTCTCCATACAAGAGGAGCACGATAGTAAGTGCATTGTGGCCTGAAGGTGGTTTATGGCTACCAGGCAAGACTTATGGTAGCCTTAGGACAGCCTTTTTGAAAGTTTGTTATTCTCAGTGCATCTCTGTCACCACCATCATTTATTGTTGCACTGTAGATACTTTTACTGCTTTCATATGGAGTTAAAGCAAGTCATTTGGCTGCCTCCCATTGCAGCAGTGCAAATTATGCTCGCACGTAAACCAAGAAAGGAGTTTACATTCCATTTAACTCTTTACTGACCGTTCCCTCTTTTATTTTTTTTTTAATGCAGAAATCCTGGCAGTCAGCCTGATTAATGAAGCCCTAGGGCAGAACGACCCACAGAAAACATTCTCCGCTTTGCTAATGCCTGCGGCAGAGCTCACAGACATCGCCCTTCCAGCGGCCTGTTTGTATCATCGAATTCTGACTGGCGCCCTGAGGCGCAAAAAACAGGTAGATATGGGTGGGTGTGGTTTAAGGGTGCCCCTTAATTCCTGTGGCTTTCAACCTCATCACAGCCACATGTGGTGCTTATTTTATGGATTTTCTTACATAAAGACATTATGGGAAATCCAAAAGCCTATATATAAGTTTACTCATAAATTGTTTCCTCCCCAGATGACCAAAGATGACAATGCAGTGCTTTGGTTAGAAGAAATCAAGCAAGGCGTTTCCCAAGCAAACCTGGAGAATGCAAGGGCTCAAAAATGTATGTACCAATTCCAATTAACGGTTTTGTGACTTGGCAATACAATACCATTAACCTTTTTTTTGGTGATGTTTTATGTAGTGGCTCTTGGAATCGCTGCCATCAACCAATCCATAAAGGAAGGAAAGGCCTCCCAGACTGTGCGAGTCCTACGTAATCCTGACGCTCTGCTCTCTGGGGTGGTGATGGAGTGTGCCCAGGCCTATCAGAATGAACTTGCCCGGATAATGAATGCAAAGAGGAAAAATGGTATGTGGAAATCACTGCACTACCTGCCCAAACATATCCATAATTGGCACCAGAAATAAATGCCCCTGATTGGTAATGGCAAGGCACTGTAGTTAGCAAGCCATTGCTGGCAATCCTGGTATATTCATTAATAACCTTCTGATGTAAGTAATGAGCATATTCCTATTGCCAAAAAGTGACTTGGCTCCTCCTTGCTTTATGCCCAGGTGATGCGACCAACTACTGGGTGAAACACACGGTTAAGGAAAGGGGGGATTTTTACTTCCATCTGCGCACATTTAACGGCACGTGGGACAAGCCTCCAGGGTTCAGCCCTAGTTCCACGCACTTATCCCGGGAGGAGATCCAGGTATTATCTTTCCCCCCCGAGTTCTATTGGAATCTGTAACCTGAAGAGGCCTTCATATATCAACATGAAATATTTCAAAATATTATTTTTTGTATATATTTTTGGTGGGTTAAAAAGGTTTTTGAATTGTAGTTTCCTTCTATGCTTTTTCAGTCTGCAGTCAACAAAGTGACCAGTGGGTTTAAGAGGGAGCGGCGATGGGAAGCCAATACCGATTTTGTGGTGAAGCTCCAAGCACTAATGAGAGGTTACCTTGTCCGAAAGGCCTACGCTGAAAGGCTGCACGTGTTGCACAGGCAGGTTCCAGCCGTCACCTTAATCCAGGTACCCATATATTGGACTAAAGCTGCTTTTTATTGCTTATAAAGCTCATTCCTCCCATTGCAGAGACTTCCTACATTTAACTTTAAGGCGAGTGCAAGACATATCACTGTTAGAAGTGGTTTAAAAGGAATGGTCCTCTTGTAGGATGAAGACGCAGCACTTACCCTGGAAACCAGATAGCAACACACAACACAGAAACCCCTAATATACCTATCACTGTAATCTGTTCCCAATCCAACTGCAAAACAGTTCCCTTTCTGCATCATTTGAAATCCTGGAAGGGGAGGAGGGAATAAAGCATTGATGTTACAACGCAAGTGACAAATTATATCAGGAGACGTGTTTCTTAACACTTTTTAAATGTTGCAGAACTACAATTTCCATCAAGCATTGACACTTTGTCACTGGAGAGTTTTAGCTCTGCAACATCTGGGGACACAGGTGTAAACCATAGCTTCCCAAACTGTAGGGTTCTGTGCAGTCCTAGATACTCTTGACTATAACAGGATGACTTATATATGTTTTGTTTTTTTTTTTGTGTAGGGGTCATGGCAGAAATGTCATACTAAACTACATATTGAAATATACTCCCCTTCTATGGCTGCACACTCTCTCTCTTGGGCAACGTTTCACTAAGGGTGAAGACACATGGAGCTACTTAGTAGCAGCTACTTGTCATGGCTACTAAACACCAGAAAATCCCCTGCCATAGACAATACTGATAATTGCCTCTGCTAAAACACGGTAGACATGTAGAGTGTGTTCTCACCCTAAGAGCTGCTGTCCTAAATCCTAAACATGATGATGAGGCTGTCTCTGTGCTGTGCTTACAGGCCCACTGGAGAGGTTACAGGCAACGGAGGGCTTACTTACGGAGGCTAAGCTACCTACGCAGAAACACAGCCGCTATCATTAAGGTAAGTATTATGCTAAACTACAGCTCTCTGCACATTTGACCTTCGGATGATCTGTGATTCGTAGATGAATAACAAATGGTTAGCATACTTCAACTAACTTTGTTTGTGTCTAAAGTGATTCTGCTACTCCCCTGGCACAAATCAATGATGTCATTGCCTTTATATGTGAGTTTTCATGATCATGGAGTTCCAGGCAACAAATCCCATACCTGTAATATAGATGCATAGTTTAAAAACATGTATCTGTTGGCTCTGGCTAAAGGGGACAGCCACGCAACCCAATGTGTATTGGCTGTGTGCTCTTATGAGCACTTTTGCACTATACATTTGTTTTTACACTGCTAATATCTTGAAAGTATAACAAGAGCGCCCCCTGCTATTCTGTCTGAGAGGGGCAGATGGACCTCTAAAGTTGTCTCCTGCTGCTGCTTTGCTCAAACTTCATTCGATTCAAGCTTTTGGAGAACTGAACGGCGCATCTGTTATACATTTATGATATTAGCAGTATTAAATTGCTAATTATTGTGAAACTGAAAAGAATTATACACATTGTAAAGGTGCACACTGAGCCGTGTGAGTGGATAATGTTCCCTTTTAACTTGTATTATTCTGGATTGCATTTCAGGCTGTGGAGCTGGCATTACCATTCCTGTGTGTAAATAAACATTTCCTTTTATTCAACATTTACACGGCATACGCCAATTTATGTTACTACTGAAATGTACACAATGGGAAAAACCCTCACGAAAAGCAGCTTTTTGATGATTTTAATGAGCGTTATGTCTGTGTTTAGATCCAGTCCCTGGTGAGGATGTGGCTGGCTCGAAGGAAATACCGCCAGCGGCTCAGGTTTTTCAGGAGGAACGTAAGTGATCCCAGAGTTGATTGGTATGAAAGGCTTTTACAATTTATTTTACAATATCGGAGGTATTTTTCAAAAGCAACCATAAAACCCTGGTTAATAGGATTTCAGGCATGGAGTTAAAACAGAGCTAAAACATTAGGGAATACACTGTTACAGTGCAGCAGGGCTGCCGTACACATAGCATGAAAGCAGCATTTGCGAATAGAAGCCAATAGCAAGGTTTACATTATGATGGATAAATTATATTAAATTATACCCCATTTTTTTGCCCTAATATTTTAGATTGCCAGCGTGATTAAAATCCAGGCCTTCTTCAGGGCTAGCAAGGCCAGAGAAGACTACAGAATGCTGGGTAAGGCTGCTGCTAAATGAATGCTTTTGGTTATGAATGTACAAGAGCTCAGTTAAATTAAGTTCCCCTGATCCCTCAACCCTTCCTGCCTAAGGCTTCCAATTGTTGCCTCCAAGGGCTGCCTATTCAAGAGACCAGGTAATATTCATCTGAGACTCAGGGAAAACATAAAGTATAACTGGGGTTGCACTCAATAACCAGAAAACACCCATCTAATACTGCCCCAGTCAGGTAGAAGGGGAAGAGGTGTATCCTTGTTATACTGATAATGTCAGAATGTGTTTCCCATCAACAAAGCAAAGTGATGACATCACTTAATTTTACAAGGGCTTGCCCCTAGGGGGTCTCTATAGGTCCTATAGTTGACCTGGGGGGGAGGGGGTTCTGGGAGTTGCACTTATACTGTAGCTAGAGTGCTGAAGGTTGCCTATCAATGCTAGCAGTAATTGTAGCAAGAAATATCATGCTTAGTTTTCTCTTAAAGGAAAACTATACCCCCAAACAATGTAGGTCTCTATAAAAATATATTGCATAAAAAATATGCTCATAAACGATCTGTTGTTTAAGCATTCATTCAGGGGGTATAGTTTTCCTAACAAATACAATTCCTCCATGTTTCAATGTTCTTCAGTCCACGCCAAGAACCCGCCACTGGGCACCCTCCGGAAGTTTGCGCATCTCCTGGAGCAGAGCGAGAGGGACTTCTGGGAGGAACGGGAGGTTATGAAGCTGCGAGAAGAGGTGGTGAAAAAGATCCGGTCCAACCAGCGTTTGGAGAATGACCTCAATCTGATGGACATAAAGATCGGGCTCCTGGTCAAGAACAGGATTACCCTGCAGGTGCTTGACTTTTCTATGTCGTAAAACTTACAATTACAATTGATGGGTTTTATAATGTCATCATTTTTATTGTAGAAAGCTTTTACTTGACCTTTGACTATCGTCTTCTTCACAGGAAGTGGTTTCCCACTGCAAGAAGCTGACCAAGAAAAACAAAGAGCAGCTGTCCGATCTTATGGCCATTGATAAACAGAAAGGGTTGAAGTCTCTGAGTAAGGAGAAGCGCCAGAAGTTGGAAGCCTACCAGAACCTCTTCTATCTTCTACAGGTGACTTGTCACCCTTTTAAATGTCCTTTAATGGCCACAATATACTTTCTATTTTACAGGCAACGTTCTCATCCTACTACTATTATGCCTGACTCATTACATTAATGGCTGTTTTCGGGTGGCCACACACCAAATGATTTCAGGCCACACCTAATGCTTGTTTTCTATTAACTGACACAACAGGAGGTTTAGGCACGGTCTTTGCTGAATAATGGTGTAAGTGCATGATACCGACCAGTGAAACTGGTGCCCTCTGGTTTTAATTGCCTATAAGACGATTATAACCCAACAGGAGTGGTATGAGAGAATAAAAGGATGGCTGTAGCCAGGCAGCCAATAATAAATACAAGCAAGTCAGACAGCGCTTTATACAAGCTAGGGGGAACAGAGCACGGAAGCAATATTTTAATACAATCTAATAAATAAAGGGAAAGTGGCCCTAAATGAGATTTTATCATGTTTATATGGAACTGATTTTTCTGTGCATCAGACCCAGCCGGAATACATGGCCAAGCTAATCTTCCAGATGCCTCAGAACAAGTCCACTAAATTCATGGAGTCGGTAACCTTCACGCTGTACAACTATGCATCCAATCGCAGAGAAGCCTATCTTCTGCTCAAGCTGTTCCGTACCGCCCTACAAGAGGAAATCAAGTAAGTTCTCCCACTAGTGACCACATTCTGTCTATACCTTATACCAAATAATAATAATAACTTTCCCTTTTTATCTGTAGCTCCAAAGTTGACAAAGTACAAGATATCATAACTGGTAACCCGACAGTCATTCGCCTGCTGGTGAGTTTTTACCGCAGTGCCCGGGGGCAAAACGCCCTGCGCCATATTTTGGGAAACGTGGTTAAAGAAGTGATACAGGACAAAACGTTGAACATAAGGATGAACCCCGTGGAGATCTACAAGACTTGGATCAATCAAGTGGAGACTCAGACTGGCAAGAAGAGGTAAGTCTGAGGCACTGCTTTTTATTTCATTGGCTTTGCTACATAGTCGGGTGTCTAAAGTGAGATGTGTATGGTCCCGCAGCACCCTGCCCTATGATGTCACTCCAGAACAAGCGCTCACACACCAGGAAGTCCAAAGGCGAATGGATATCTGCATCCGAAATTTGATTGCAGTGACTGACAAGTTCTTTTCCACCATCTTGGCCAACGTCGATCAGATTCCGTGAGTAACCAATGAGACGTCAGCATGGGTCGCCAAATGTCAGGCAAACAAGTTAGAATGAGTCTATATTGCAAAATGTATGTTTCTTATGTCTCCCATGTTTTTTCTGCCACATAGGTATGGGATGCGTTATGTTGCCAAAGTGCTGAAAAACTCCCTGAGCCAAAAATTCCCCAGTGCCCAAGAGCATGATATCCATAAGGTAATATGATCAACCCCTGTAGCTTCCTATTTCCCTACTGACTGGGTCATCACTACTAGAACTGCTGCTTTCTGCCCTAGATTGTAGGCAACTTGCTGTATTACCGTTTTATGAACCCGGCTGTGGTAGCCCCAGATGCCTTCGATATCATTGATCTCTCCGCTGGGGGGACACTTCACCCGGATCAGCGCCGTACGCTCGGCTCCATTGCTAAAGTTCTCCAACACGCCGCTGCCAACAAAATGTTTGAGGATTCTCATCTCGGCCTCCTCAACCAGTATCTAGAGGAGACGTACTGGAAGTTCAGGTCTGTGTTTCCATTTCATTCCCTGATATGTCAGGTTCTGCTTTACTAACCAGTCAAGAAAAGGAGCTTAAAGGGGGAGATCACCTTTAAACTAACAAGCAGCTTTCCAGTTTAGAATTTCAGCAACTATTTGGTTGCTAGGATCTTGTTTACCTTAGCAACCAAGCAGTGTTTTAAATGAGAGACTGCAATATGATTAGGAGAGGGCCTGAATAAAAAGTAACAATAACAATAAACCTGTAGCTCACAGAGAAATAGATTTTGGCTGCCAGGGTCAGTGACCCCCCCCCCCAATTTGAAAGCTGGTGAGATGTAGAAGACGAAAGAAAATAATTCAAAAAGTTATAAAAATAAATTAATGAAGACTAATTACAAAGTTGCTAGAAGTAGGACATTCTATAATATATTAAAGTTAACTTTAAACCACCCCTTTAACTGGATATATCTGCAGGCTAATAGGTGCAAAGTTTGCTCCACATGTGGCAACCAATCATATGTTAGTATTTATAATTCACCTGTTTAACACTTAGTATCTGTTATAGCATTATACCTCTATATATACCCAGCCAGCATGCATTGGTCTTATTGTACAGGTAATAAAGGCTTTATTTTATTGGTTACAGGAAGTTTATCCGCACTGCATGTACCGTGCCAGAGCCAGAAGAAAGGTTTAACATAGACGAGTACTCCGAGATGGTGAACATGACCAAGCCAGTCATTTACATCACTGTCGGGGAGCTGATCGATACACACAAGGTGAGGAAGCCTTTAGTTCCCCAGGTATATACACAAGGGAGGCTGCTGTTCTCTCATAATGTAATTGAGGGTAGATTGTAAGCTCTTTTGGGCAGGGCCCTCTTCACCTCTTGTATCGGTTACTGATTGCTTTATATGTTACTCTGTATGTCCAATGTATGTAACCCACTTATTGTACAGCGCTGCGGGATATGTTGGCGCTTTATAAATAAATGTTAATGTAGTGTAATGTAAAACCTTCTTGTTGTTTTTAGCTGTTGGTAGAACACCAGGATTCAATCGCTCCTGACCACAAGGATCCAATCCATGAGCTTCTGGAGGATATTGGGGAGGTGCCTACAGTCCAATCTCTAATTGGTATGAGACCATTTCCACATTATTGGTTACAACAAGGGCTACTAAACCCTACAGATGTCTTGTTGGGTTGTGCTTAGTACAGTGGGATACCTATACAGGTACGGGATCAGTTATCCGGAAACCCGTTATCCAAGTTCTGAAATACAGAAAGGCCATCTCCAATAGACTACATTATAAGCAAATAATGTAATTAAATACATTTTTTTAAAATGATTTCCTTTTTCTTTGTAATAATAAAACAGTACCTGTACTTGATCCCAACTAAGATATAATTACCCCTTATTGGGGCAGAACAGCCCTATTGGGTTTATTTCATGGTTAAATGATTCCCTTTTCTCTGTAATAATAAAACAGTACCTGTACTTGATCCCAGCTAAGATATAATTACCCCTTATTGGGGCAGAACAGCCCTATTGGGTTTATTTCATGGTTAAATGATTCCCTTTTCTCTGTAATAATAAAACAGTACCTGTACTTGATCCCAACTAAGATATAATTACCCCTTATTGGGGGCAGAACAGCCCTATTGGGTTTATTTAATGGTTAAATGATTCCCTTTTCTCTGTAATAATAAAACAGTACCTGTACTTGATCTCAACTAAGATATAGTTTAATGCTTTTTGGAGGTAAAACAATCCTATTAGGTTTATTTTATCTTTAAATTACGGAAAGATCTCTTATACGTAAAACCCCAGGTCCCGAGCATTCTGTATAAAAGGTCCCATACCTGTACTGGCATAGATATAGGAAATCTCTCTGTGCAGGCTGTAAGCAAATCTCAGCTGGTCATATAGTATCTATAGCTATATTACTTGTATGAGGGGCAGTTTTTCGTCTCACATATACACAGTGATGTTAGATTATGGCTACAGAGACAGTTTCTAATTGAGCTTACACAGGGGGATTACACATTTGAAAGGCTATGATACCTAATAACTAAAGTCCCTATCACATTCACGCTCACTACGGTAGGTTTTAGCAGGAGCAATTTAAACTGCCTCTGTGTGTGGGAGGAAAGCAGAGGTACCCAAAGGAAACCCACACAAGCATGGGGAGAGTATACAGACTTCCTGCATAGTGGAAGCAAAGACAGGATCCCAGTGCTGCCATTCAGTCTTAGCCAGCATTTACCTTGCATTACAGTAACCTGTGGGTGATTTGCTTCCAGGTGAAAGTACCTCAAACCTCAGCGATGTCGGCTCAGAACAAGCTCTGGCTCCGCTAAGGAAGCTGGAGATGTCTCTCACTCTCACCAACAAGTTTGACATGATGGAAAGCAATGCTGAAGCAATGGACACTCAAGGACTGTTACTGAGGTGAGAAGTGCATGCCTTGGGCATCTGTCCCTTTGTGCACCAATAGATTATTTCATATATCCAGAACTATAGAAATAGGATAGAGGATGCTGGGAGTTGAACCCTGGTAAGCGTCGTTGTTCTGCATTGCCTAAATACTCATTCGCTCTGTTTTCATCCGCTGCAGCACAAAGCACTTGCTGGTAGATGTTATCCAGACACAGCCTGGGGATACCCTAGCAGAACTTCTGTACACTTCCGCTTCTGCCCAGCAGGTGGGTAAATAGCTGCTTCTGACTAATCAAATGGGATCCAATCAGATCACAGAAGAAATGATAGTAGTGAGCAGGGTTTCCCTTTTCCTTTTTCCTAGTCATTGTTAGAAATGAACCTTCTATATTGGCCACTAAATGATGCAGTGTCATTGGAGGTAATGGTACAAAATGTCTGATGCCTACAACATTTTTTTTGTAATGACATATATAAACCCAACCCAGCCAATTAGCAGAGCTATATATTATAAACATAAATTATTCTCTAAATGAGATGTGGGTTCAGTGGGGATGCCCATGTGACGTCTTGTAACATGTTCCAGTGGGTGCATCTTAGGTGCATCAAATCCTGCTCAGTACAGCCCCAAACCTATCGCAGGGCCTGCCTCTTATCTGGAACATACCAGGTAATTTCTAAGGGATGCCCCCCCATAAAGCTTTGCTCCAGTGCAGTTTACTTGTGTGTGTAAGAACATTACAAACAATGAATAGTGAATCTGGGTTTTGATTAGGAAGCGTCACATCTCTACTTGATGAATCAACGAGCCAGACGAGAAGCCAAGACCCCAGAAAAAATGAAGCGCCATCGGTCGCTGCTGGGCAACAGCCAACTTACCATAGAGGAGAAGAAACGCAGGATTATCCGGAACCTGAGGAGGCTGGAAAGCCTGGGGCTGGTGTCCTCTGATAATGAGTATCAGGAGATTATCAACATGATCGCTAAGGTATACATATCCTGCTAGGGTATATTTGGTTGCTTAATCCCTCCAGCAGAAATACCCCAATCATTTTTTTTAATCTGCTGGTCAGGCAGGGGGGCAAATACTAAGGTCGATTGATGTTTGGTCATTGGTTAGCACATATACCCGGGGGTAGTATCTGACATGCCAATGGTGCCATGGGTATCATCCTTTTATGTGAATCCAAAGTGATTTTATGTAACAAAGATTACATGTTTGACCCCCTGTAGGACATCCGTAACCAGAGAAGATACCGGCAGCACCGTAAGGCAGAACTGGTAAAGCTCCGGCAGACCATGCAGCGGCTGCACTGTAAAACTGCCTTCCACGAGGAGCAGATAGACTTCTACAATCAATACATTAAGACCTGCCTAGATAATCTGGCAGCCAACCATAAGTAAGTGTCTTTGTAAATGGCAAATTGGACCCCCTGCAGTGTGTGGGGGCAGCCTGTAGCCCATGATATACTGTTGCCATATTCGGCGAACCCCTGGCACCCCTAGATTTCATATTAATGTGTCACTTTTTGTGCCCATCAATGACTTTCAATTTTTTTTTCTAAGGAATTCTGGGAAGAATAAAAAGCAGACATCCCTCAATTACACAGCTGCCAGGCTCCACGAGAAGGGGGTTCTGCTTGAAATCGAAGACCTCCCATTTAGCCAGTGAGTACCGTGTTTGCTGCTTTGCAATATGCTGTGACTGTTTGACCTGTGGCAATGGTGAGAAGCATATAGAATCTATAGGATTATGGTCAAGCAGGTTTGCCTTTTATTCAGGAGAGCTGGACTGCTTGTTCTAGAGCAGGCCAAGCCAAACACTACTGAAGACTCTAAGCTAACTTATAGGGTTTCTTTGCAAAGCCCCCCTTACACTTTCCTCGCTCTGTTCTCATTTCTCAGATTCCGTAACGTTATTTTTGACATAACCCCTTGTGACGAACCTGGAAAATTCCAAGTCAAGACAAAGTTCTTGGGAGTCGACATGGAGAAATTCCAGCTTCACTACCAGGTTAGTAGTAACCATGTTGGTTTTTTCCTGTGACATAAAGGATAGAGAGCAGTTAACCAAGGGTAAAAGCACCAGTATAAGGGTGGGCTCGTTCTGGATCAGGACAGTTAGAGAAATGTAGGTTCCCTGGTATGTTCCCTGGTATGTTAGTGATCTGGTAGATAACTACCGGCACAAAAACAATTGTCATTTTCTCCTCCAGGATCTGCTGCAGCTGCAATATGAAGGGGTAGCCGTCATGAAGATGTTCGATAAAGCCAAGATCAATGTCAACCTGCTCATATTCCTGCTCAACAAGAAGTTCTTCCGGAATTAACGGCTCCTCTGCATAAGGAAGTACTTTATAAAAAAGCATAGCAGCCGATTGCATCCCAGGTTATGCCGGCACATTTTTATGACGACCCACGGAGTGGAGATTATGTGGACTTCAACCTATATAACTTTGCTTATAGGTGTAAAACACAGGAGGATTCCCTCAATCTGAATATGCCCAGACACCCATGCTCAGAGCAGTTAATTACAATAAGCATTGGCCTGACCTGGAGATGTATAACTCCTCCTTGCTCAGTGTCTGCTACGTGCCAAGTATTATTTATTGTCATTTCGGCAGTGGAATCTCTTTGATTCCACCAAAGCGTATTGGCTCCATGCAGAGCATATAGCACTGGCTGCTGTATTTATATATAATATTATAGATTAGAGAAATCTGTACCCAGATAACCACGCTAACAATAGTAATAGTATTGGCCCATATCCTCATTTCAGGCTTCTTAAGCATTCTCTAATGAGGAGGATGGGCTGTCTAATTGTATTTAACCAGTAAATTGTAGTGACAATTTCTGCCATTTATCTGACAGAAACTAGAACCACATGTGCCCTGTATAATTCTGGGGCCACCGCATAGATGCCCGCACTAATAAAAGGCTTCCTAAAGTTTTGGAAGCCATTTTATTGGGTTAAATGTGCCTACGACTTGTTGCACTGCCTTCATCATGTTCTGCCATTAGCCCGGGCTTAATTTGCTAGTGGCGTCCATGTTGGCTTAGCAAACGGCTTGGGACTGCATTTTGCAACCGCTACCTGCTGCTGTGTAGCCCTGACTAGCGCTGATCCATTGGAGGTGATGGGTACAGGTTCTGAGCATAAATATTGATGGCAACGACTACTTTTTAGCTCCAAAACTTGGATACATATGTTCAGGGGATGCACAATATAGTCCTAAGCCATTAGCAAGGCCTGCTTTGGATTCCTTATAATTAGAGAAACCTTATGTTTTTCTATATTTAAATTTTTTTTTTTAATGAACACTAAAATGCTTTTCGGTTAAACTTTTTGACAGATCTAGAAGAAAAAAAGCTCCTCCTTTATGGAATTATTCAGACTTCGAGTTAGAACAGTGAGCAGTTTGAAGCACTTCCCCACTGCCTAGTCTAGCCGTTTAGATGAGACTGCATTACTGCAAAATGATTGGCTGGAGACAGTCAAAGGATGGCCGTCCATGTTATCAGGTTAGTCAGTCACTACACCTGTTAGGGGGAAGACACATGGAGCTACTAGCAGCAGCTACTAAAATAGACAATGCTGATCATTTACTGATAATTGTCTCTCCGTGTGTTTTAGCAGAGGCAATTCTCAGTATTGTCTACGGCAGGGGATTTTCTGGAGTTTAGTAGCCATGAAAAAGTAGCTGCTACTAAATAGCTCCGTGTGTCTTCACCCTTAAACACAGTACTGTGTGCTAGTAAGTTGATTATGTACCCAAATGATTGCAGATAAATACTAAAAAGTATAATATAAAAGTAATTCTTGATTATGCACCTTAATACATAACTTGGCCTCTGCACCTAGAACCTTCACCTCTGGCTAGCAGATATACCTGTGGAACGTTCCTTACTGGGAGACCTCTGATTGTATGAGAGGACCCGGCCATGCTGTGGCGAGGTTAGGTTCCATAGGTACCAATTTACAGTCTTAGATTCCCATAAGCTTCAGGGAGTTCAGAAAGCAGGCACTGTGGGCCACCTTGTGTGTGTGTGTATGTGTATATATATATATATATATATATATATATATAATATATATATATATATATATATATATTATATATATATATATATATATATATATATATATATATATATATATATATATATATATATATAATATATCTTGTGTTTTTCAATCATGAGTCAATCACTTGCCTTTATGTGCTCCCCCTTTTCCCAACACTGGGCCCCCAGATGTGTCAGGAAAACAGCAGTTGTGACAACATCTGGGGACCAAAGGTTAAGAACAAGGGCCCTAAATATTTGGGATGGGGGAGCAGTTTTTTGACGCTCGATCACCCTTTGCCTTGGGTGTCCAGCCATTGTATTGCACTTGTGTATCCACGATTGTCCCCCCTCAAATCTGTACCTTCTTTTCCTTTTCCATGTTGTCCTATCAAACCTTTTAATAAAGCCACATTTTATATAAACTGCTCTCCCTGTGTGTGTGAGCGTCGTCGCCTTCCTTCGCTTTTACACGGTTATTCATCTCCCCTTCCCTGCACAGAGGCAATTTTGCCCTTTAATGCGCAGAGGTATTAAGCAGTTTAGATAAGTAATTGTTTTGCAGGCTGCTGAAATGAGATCACAATAGGCTGACGGCACACAGACTCCCACGGTGAGACGGGCGATCGCTGGGATACGTCAGTAAAGTTGCTTTTATTTCCCCCCCTCGACTCCTCGCAAATCTTGTTTTTGTTTTCTTGCCTCAGTAAACGTATCTCTGGGTTCTAAAACTGTCAACAACAAGGTAGCAGGCAGGGTTGTGTCCAAACTGACGTCTTTAATTGAAGCAGTGTTGCTCTTCTGCTCACTTCCAGCAGGGGGCGCCCACCCTGGTTTCCTGTGACTGAAGTTAGTACTGTAGTATATGTATGATATATAAACTTTCTATTCAAGACTGACCGCTGTCCCAGTTTCCTAGTTGGGTATAGTGCTGCCCCCTGCTGTACACGAAAAGGATTTCAATTCGTTCTTCATCTGCAACCTTTCCTCTCTTACTCTCTCCCCCCTGCTGCGAATGTGTGTAATCAATCTTCTCATCTGTCTGGGCCCTGCCAGACTGCTATCGTGCCCCATTAATAATTCAGGGGCAGTCTCTGGGCCGTGATACCTTTTTCAAAGACAAAGCAATGCTGAGATTTGTTTTAATTTGAAGTGATTAAATGGCCTATTTGAGCAAGGGTGGGAAAGGCCTTATAGCACCCTGTCTAATATGGGACTAGGGGTTCATTTAATAATGACTGTTTATAAAAATCAGGGCTTCTATATTAAATTTTATATAAACCCAATAGGGCTGTTCTGCCCCAATAAGGGGTAATTATATCTTAGTTGGGATCAAGTACAGGTACTGTTTTATTATTACAGAGAAAAGGGAATCATTTAACCATTAAATAAACCCAATAGGGCTGTTCTGCCCCCAATAAGGGGTAATTATATCTTAGTTGGGATCAAGTACAGGTACTGTTTTATTATTACAGAGAGAAGGGAATCATTTAACCATTAAATAAACCCAATAGGGCTGTTCTGCCCCCAATAAGGGGTAATTATATCTTAGTTGGGATCAAGTACAGGTACTGTTTTATTATTACAGAGAGAAGGGAATCATTTAACCATTAAATAAACCCAATAGGGCTGTTCTGCCCCAATAAGGGGTAATTATATCTTAGTTGGGATCAAGTACAGGTCCTGTTTTATTATTACAGAGAAAAAGGAAATATGTTTTTAAAATTTGAATTATTTGATTAAAGTCCAGTCAATGGGAGATGGCCTTCCCATAATTTGAAGCTTTCTGGATAAAGGGTTTCCAGATAACGGGCCAGATACCTTGATATTGTATTTAAAGGTAGGTGGTTTTCATATATTGGGTCTCCTTGGCTCACCACTTCCTTTTGCCCAACTGAAATTTTCCACAAGGCCCGATAATTCACCAGGGTTGCAGGATTATCCGTTTGCAGGGAGCCCAACATGCCCAGTACAGTTGAAAAAGGCCAAACTGCCTACTGCAGGCTATATTGGGAATGGTGGCATCTAATTATGGCCGCCGAGGGTGCTAATAACTTGAACAGAACAGCAAAAACATAATCTATAGAAATGTATTGACACCCGAGCAATAGAACTGAGCAGGGAAGTGCCAAGAGATGCTTCCTGCCTCAGTAAGCTTTTCCCTTCTGCTCAGGCTGAATAGCAGGGGCTGCTCCCCTTTCACCTGTCCATATTAGAACCCCCTACAGCAGGACAATTTGCAATTAGTCTTTTTTATGTTTTAAATTGTTGTTCAGCAGCCATCCAGTTGCTACAGTATTTTTTTTTCTAGGGTTGCCATTACCCTAGCAACCAAGGGTGTCTTGTAAGATGAATAGGAGAGAAATTGAAATTTGCTCCAGAAATGTGAAGGCGATTTTACTTTTTTTTTTGTTCTCCTCTTATTTCTCAAGATCACTGGTCCAAAACTCAATAAAATAAAGGGTAAGTAAGAGCCAGTAGAAATGTAAAACTGTTGCTGCTGGAAGGAAAGTAAGCTATATTACAGCGCCAGAAAAGAAATGGCCCCCCTTTTTCTTGTCCCATGAAAGCAGCAAACGGCCTTTTCCTTCCTGCTGAAATCATCCGGCCTCAGTCACACCTCTCCCATTGGCCCTGGGCGCCAGCCTTTCACGCACTCTCTGCATATTCCCTTTCCTAAAATAGCCGCTTTGTTCTTGCAGGGGGCCGTGACTGTGGCCCTATTGATAACCCCTGGGTACACAATCCGGCCCTCACCCAGCAGCTCTGAAAGCTCTTTGTTCTGGAAGACACAGATCGAAACAAACTTTTTTTTTTTTTTTTTTCCATTCCAAAACTCCTACTGTGCATATATGGGCTATAAATATCTCCCCTCTATAAATAGCCTGAGGTCTAGACAAGGCACCCAGCTTGTTTCCTACTTCTTTTTTTTTTTTCCTGTATGACGTCTCCTGCCTGTAAGTCATTGGACCACCACAGGGGGGCGCAGAGTACCAGTGTTATAGGCAGTTCTATCTTATTCAGATGATCTCTCTATTTAATACAGGCATGGGATTTGTTATCCGATTTAATTTTAATGAAATAATTAAACATTTTTAACAGTATTTTTTTACCTGTATTTGATCCCAACTAAGATATAATTACCCCTTATTGGGGCAGAACAGCCCTATTGGGTTTATTTCATGGTTAAATGATTCCCTTTTCTCTGTAATAATAAAACAGTACCTGTACTTGATCCCAACTAAGATATAATTACCCCTTATTGGGGCAGAACAGCCCTATTGGGTTTATTTAATGGTTAAATGATTCCCTTTTCTCTGTAATAATAAAACAGTACCTGTACTTGATCCCAACTAAGATATAATTACCCCTTATTGGGGCAGAACAGCCCTATTGGGTTTATTTAATGGTTAAATGATTCCCTTTTCTCTGTAATAATAAAACAGTACCTGTACTTGATCCCAACTAAGATATAATTACCCCTTATTGGGGGCAGAACAGTCCTATTGGGTTTATTTCATGTTTAAATTGTTTTTTTTTTTAGTAGGCTTAAGGTATGGAGGTCCAAAATACAAAAAAAAAAAAGCCAGAAACCCTAGGTCCTGAGCATTCTGGATAACAGGTCCCATACCTGTACAGGCTGTGTAAGTGTCTCAATCACCTGGGTAACAGAGGGGAAAGCAGGCGCATAAGTACAGTTTGAGCAGGTATATGGGGGGCCCTGATTGGTAAATTACACTCCCTGGGTTTTCACAGCAGGCAGCCTAAACTTAAAGGGGACCTCAACCACAATTATCTTTTATTCTGTTTTTAGCAATGCTGATTCTGACTTATGAAATGGCATAGCAGGAAAGCTGATTCTTTGACATCAATTCAAGAGTCAGAACCGACAATGCAGAAAGTGGCAGACAAGTACTGACGATTGCCCTTGTAGCTTCGGGCTAGCATCACATGGGTTGCTATAGTCACCTGACACTATCCTATCATAATCGGGTTAAGCTGCCTTGAGTCAAGTATCTGGGACAGGTGACACTCCCCCTGGGGGCCCCCAGCTCAGCCAAAGGGCTGCTGGGATTTTCCCAGGTACAGATTTTTTTCTAGGAGGTGCTACAACCCCATTTCCAAAATAGCGGGGATATGGTATAAAATGTAAATAAAAAGAGAATTTGATCATTTACAAATCATTTAAGCCCATATATTTAATTGTGAGTAGTACAGACGACAAGGAACAAAAAAAAAAAGTTACCAAAGAATTAGGGATGGGGGGCAACAAAAGACAGGAGGGTACATCAGTGAGTGTATGGGGGGGGGGGCGGGCATTAGTGTACGTGGGGAGCTGGCACATCGGTGAGGATATGGGGGTGCGTTAGTGTACACGGGGAGCCGGCATATCGGCGAGGGTATGGGGGGGGCATTAGTGTACACGGGGAGCCGGCACATCGGCGAGGGTATGGGGGGGGGCACATCGGCGAGGGTATGGGGGGGGGCATTAGTGTACACGGGGAGCCGGCACATCGGCGAGGGTATGGGGGGGGGGGCATTAGTGTACACGGGAGCCGGCACACCGGTGAGGGTATGGGGGGGGGCATTAGTGTACACGGGGAGCAGGCACATCGGTGAGGGTATGGGGGTGCGTTAGTGTACACGGGGAGCCGGCACATCGGCGAGGGTATGGGGGGGCATTAGTGTACACGGGGAGCCGGCACATCGGCGAGGGTATGGGGGGGGCACATCGGTGAGGGTATGGGGGGGCATTAGTGTACACGGGGAGCCGGCACATCGGTGAGGGTATGGGAGGGGCATTAGTGTACACGGGGAGCCGGCACATCGGTGAAGGTATGGGGGGGGGGGCATTAGTGTACACGGGGAGCCGGCACATCGATGAGGGTATGGGGGGGTATTAGTGTACACGGGGAGCCGGCACATCGGTGAGGGTATGGGGGGCATTAGTGTACACGGGGAGCCGGCACACCTTGGAAGGCACCATTAATGCTGAATAATATATACAGGTTTTGAAGCCACCTATGCTGCCATGCAGACAGCATCCAGTCTCTTTCAGGGAAGCCCTTACATATTGTAGCAAGACAATCCCAAACCACATTTTGCATGGGCTCTAAGGCGGAGCTATAACGTGGCCCATAGCAGCCCACTGTTACTATCCTAAAAATGAATGTATATTTATTGGACTACAACTAATTAAAGAACAATGCGTATGTGAATGTACCCAAGTACAGGCCCAGGGAAGATGGCGGCGTGCCGCAGTATGGGATCAGGATTTACAAGTCCCAGGGATGAGATGATGCCAAATGATGCTCGTTAATTCCTGTGTATTCCTAACCCCTATTCTAAATGCGACGCGTGTATTTTTAGCATTCTCATGTCTCCTACAAATAGGACTTGTGCCCTCTCATTCTCCCTAAGCTATGATTTGCTTGGCCGTCTATCAGAAGTCTCCAAACAATTTTAGAAACAGGAGAGATAATGACACGTCGCTTTTTATAGGATTACCATGTTCTGCCGTTAGTGGTATCCCCTCATTAATGGCTGGGAATGCCAGGCAGGGGGTAGGCCTGGCAGAATCTTGGCATCCGGCCCCAAGAGCTTGGATGGATTATCCACCTAATAAGTGGTGGGTTAAACTGTGGGCTGAGACAAAAAAACCTACAGCATTCTGCTTGCGCTCGCACATTTCTTGGCCTTAAAAGGCAGCCGGTCCGCCAGTGGGGTACGAAGGCTGCTCCTAGTGGTTAACCCAACAGAAAGCCACCAGTGGGCTGACGCGGGTGTCCTTCAGAGAGAACCAAAGTGATTCATGTATTCAGCCAACCGCTTGCACTGATACTTCATGCCACAAAGGAAATGTGCAAGAGGCAGTGTGGTTTGCCTTTGACTCAGCTGCGACACTCTAACGGAACCATGCTATTAAAATATATAGGCCAACATGTGACGGGGTCGGTATCCTCATGCGTCCCGCTCTGTGGCATTTCCTTATGGGTTATATTGGGCTTGGGATATGGTTTCTTTATTATTAGTGCTATCTTTAGGGAACCGTAATAATCAGGGAAAGTCCCAGGGCTTGCACTTGTAGGGAGGAAGAGTATGGAGTAGTCTGGGTAAGATGGTGACAAAAACTTTATAATCTGCAGCCATTGAGTTGTTGGGCAATTCCCAGAACCCGCTTAAGGCTTACTTCCTCTACTGGAAAGGTTTCTGTGGTTAAAGCGCCTTTTGGTATTTTCTAAATACCAAAAAAAAAGATCAAGCTAGAAATACTCCATTTTACTTCATGTTTTGGAGAGCCCTTTATATTGCCTGTACTGTGTTACCCTACTACAGCTCCATGATTAGTGGCCCAAGTGGGCTTCCCATTCTCTAACTGATTGCTATTAATACTCCATCGTAGTCCATGCTTTGGAGAGCTCTGTTTATTGCCCAGAGAGTCTTCCATACTACATCCCTTGTTTCCATGATTACTTGCCCAAACTGACTTTCCATTCTCTAACTGCTTGAGAAAGATCATACTATTAATACGCCATCGTAGTCCATGCTTTGGAGAGCTCTGTTTATTGGCTAGAGAGCCTTCCATACTACATCCCTTGTTTCCATTATTACTTGCCCAAACTGACTTTCCATTCTCTAACTGCTTGAGAAAGATCATACTATTAATACTCCATCGTAGTCCATGCTTTGGAGAGCTCTGTTTATTGGCTAGAGAGCCTTCCATACTACATCCCTTGTTTCCATGATTACTTGGCCTAACTGACTTTCCATTCTCTAACTGCTTGAGAAGGATCATACTATTAATACTCCATCGTAGTCCATGCTTTGGAGAGCTCTGTTGCATCTCACATTGAGTTTTAATTTAGTTTCTAATGGCTACTGGCCCATGTTGACTGCCCATTCCCTATACGTCTCACTTTTTGCTATGGAGAATCCTGTATGTATTTCAGGCTTTCTTCTCATATTAGGTTCTTTGTTTAATGATGGATACCCTGACTGTCTGAAATCATACTATTAATACTTCATTCTACGTCATACTCAAGGGAGCCAAGTTTCTATCCCAGGGTTTGTTTGTCTGGGTTTTAGGCAATGGTGGTTACTGGACCATTTGTGCTGCCCATTCCGTAACTGCCTGAGATCAGACTATTAATACTCCATCTTACGTCATGGTCAGGGGAGCCCAGTATCTACTCTACAAATTCTATGTCAGTGTTCCTACAGTTTTACTCAATTATTCTAAAACTCAGCCCCACATTCTGTAAAGTTATATCAATAAAGCCAAATGTCAAGATTCCTCTTTCATTTTAGAGTCCTGGGTGCACCCACATGTCAAGATTGAATCCACTATTCCTGCTTTTATATGGAGGATAACTGAACTGAAGAAAGACATTAAATACTTTCCTTACCATTATAATGTATAATAATGCATGGCCTGGCAGTATCTCTAATACAGAAAGAGACACAAGGCACCTTAAGACACCTTTTGATCTTCAAGTGGCTTCAAACACTCAAACTTCCTATTTAGTAAATATAAATGGGATACTTGTCTTCTTCTTTTTTCTTCTAATTGCTTTCTTTCTCTTCTTTGAGAAATGGCAACATTCTAGTACCTATAGCACTGAGAAGAAACAGACTGAGACACTAGTCTAGAAGAAGTTCTACAGACCAAGATTTCTTTGACAATCTAGCAAAGTTGTCTTCTCTGGAACCAGAACTCCTGAGGCTTGTACAGTATTAATGGCCATTTTCCTTGTTGTCTTAGAAATCCCAATCCATCTTGTTGCCTGTCTTTCCACATATTCTCTTTCACTTATTCTTTTTTGCCAAATTCTGATGAAGTATCCCAACAAGATTTTGGAATTTTGCATCTGGCCATTGCCATTGCACCATGGAGAGAGTGCATGGATTACAATCTATAATGGAGATAATTGTTCCAGAAAAGATATACAGTATAGCTATAGACAAACAAGTTCAGAAACAAATCTGAGCAACTGCTGTACTTTAGGGCCGGTTACAAGTACATCATTTCTAACTTGATCCATTGTTAGACCTCATGGTTGCCCTTTGAACTAGTAGACAAGTTAAGTACATCATGTACTACAACTGGATCTCCTTTTTTTCAGACCTCGGGTTAATATGTTCTAGTTGTCATATCCATTGTACACCTGTTCACTGCCCAATTTTGTTTTGCCTGTCACTAGTGCAAACTGTACTCAGCACACACTTTGGGTGGAGAGAATGACAATACAGAATTCCTGGAGTAACTAACAAAAGGCCCACTCCCACCCTGATAAGAACATTCAATGCCATCTTTCAGCCCTGACTCCTTGTATAAAGTGCACTATTGGTCTATAGATCTATACACTTTACTAGCATAGTCCTACAGAAGCAAAGGAGAGGCCGTGTGTTTGCGTATCATGGGCGTGTTATTTACCTACATTGTGTTTCTCAGTTGCCTTTAACCGACTGGGATCCTAGACGAGTCTTGCATTGCACAAATATATGCCTGATTATAGGGATGTGCCAAAATACATAGCTTTTGGAACCGCATTCTCCACCAAAACTTCATCCCAATACAAAACAAAATTCACAACCATGGACGGTATATTAAAAACTGTCATCTTCAGTTGTCCAATGTCACCCCACTGCTAAATGACAGTGTCAATAGTTTCAGCCAATGGTTTTGTGCAAATTGAAGACTTGCCAAGAGTACTCTTGTTCATAAATCAGCCCTTTGGAGGAATCTGAACCCTGCAAAATGTGAGGTTTGGCCCAATCCCAAAATGAATCTTGATTTCAATAGGTTTAAAACCTATAATATCTACTTTGTAGGCAGGTCCTTGTACAGGACTCCATCCAGAGTTAGAACCACTAGCTGCTTCCCAAAACGATTAACAGAGGTTCTCGGCAATGTTTGAAATGTTCCAATTGCAGCTGGAATTCTTGAGGATAAAGCTACTGGGGATCGTGTCCTGTGCACAATCTATGCCTGGGCCCTGGGGAATAACAGCAGAGACAGCTGTTTGGGGTCCCAGGAGTATAAGGAACCCTGGGTAAAGTAGAAGAAGACCTGAGCGCCGCTCTAGATCTGTCAGACGATAACGGAACTCTCAAGTGGCAAAAAGTACTGCACCTTCCACAGCGCCAAGTCATCCATAAAGGAGCTTTCTCCGAGGCAAACTCGCTCTCAAAAATAACACAAAAGTGCTCAGGATGGTTTGTTTCTCCTTAAATCACATTTTTTATTGCAAAAACTTAAGGAAGTGGCAAAAGTACTAAGATATTTACAAACTGGCTGCTCCAATCAATATTGACACCCCATAATGGTATTTTCCCCTCTTAGTTTGTAGCCAAAGGAAACACCACGTCTTCGGATTGGAAAGGAACCTTGGAAACTGGTGAGGAGGACAGAACTTTCCGTCAGCAGATGCTCAAGCAGAAGAAACCCAAGGGAAAGTTATGTAAGAGGTTCCTCATATCTAGCCGTGTTTTTCACTGATTCAGCTATACCGTGCGTCAGAATCCATCGGAAGGATGCGTGGGGCAGTTGATATAAGGAAGAACGCCTAAATGGGACACGGGTATATTCATTTGACCTTTTATTGTGTGTGGCTTTACTTGTGCAACATGAAGATCTGATCTGTGCTGTTGTTTCTACAACACCATCACAGAAAGCCACAGGGGTTATGTAATAAAAGGCACTAAGTTTGCCCAGGAGCAATAACCCATAGCAACCAATCAGCAGGAAGCCTTTACTGGTCACCTGTTTAAATACAATCATCTTATTGGTTGCTATTGGTTAGTACTCCTGGGCAAACCTAGTGCCCTTTATAACATATGGGGGATCTTCTTGTGCATAGCAATCCAGTTATTTGGGGATTTTTTTCTAGATTTTATCTCTTTACCCTCTGTGAGGGTTGTATACATTCTCTCCTCTCATGCGTAGCCTATGCTTACGTTCCTTCAGCTATTTCTGGATATTTGATTAAGCCTTTTTTTAACTTTTTAGAACTAATTTTAGCTTTCTACGGTACAGCTGATCCTCGGCGTCGAGGAACAATAACAATAACGAAATCCTACACTATTGAGAAGTACGATGCGACCATTGTAGAAATATTTCTTTTAAATAAGAGCCTGCCCCAACTAAAATGGGACACACATTAAATCTATATCTTGCATTACTAATTCCATCATGAATTTAGATGTTTCACAGGCAGTTAGCATGGTTTGAAAAGGCCAGCAAAAGTCATGGTTGCCACCTTTTTCCCCATAATACTGGTTTTCGGGTTGGGGGGCAGGTTGTGATGTCATTTGAGGTGGGGCTATGACATAAGGAGTGGGGAAATGGGGGGACCAGGCAAGGAAAGGGTGAATGTGACCAGTAAATTGGCAGAATGGGTAGGAAAATGGGTAAGGCAGAGCTGGGCCTGTGATTATAAAGGCTTATCAGCAGTAGAGAAGGTGAGGAAAGGGGAATGTATTATAGGGTATTATATATTAATGGGCCAGTTCATTAACAGTGAATTTGTAATACTGGTGCTGGCCCTAGCTTGTGATGTACTGGCTACGCCAGTTAAATACCAACCAGATGGCAACTCTAAGGGGCACATTTACTAATCCACGAACGTCCGAAAAGCGTCCGAATGCGGTTTTTTTCGTAATGATCGGGACTTTTTCGCGAATTGTCGCGACTTTTTCGAGCTCTCAATACGAAAGTTGCGACAATTCGCGAAAGTCGTAATGGCTATGAAAAAGTCGCGACAATTCACGAAAGTCATAATGGCAATGAAAAAGTCGCGACAATTCACAAAAGTCATAATGGCAATGAAAAAGTCGCGACAATTCACGAAATTTGTAATGGCTAGGATAAAGTCACGACAATTTACGGAAAAGCCTAAATGCCATTCCACCAAAGCGTCAAAGCACAATGTTTTTTGTACTTTACCCCAACCCTGCTTTCCTCTAGCAGTTTGTAAGGACAGGGCTGCCTTAGGATGAAGACACACAGAGCTACTAGTAGCAACTACTTGTCACGGCTACTAAAATAGACAATGCTGATCATTAACTGATAATTGTCTCTCCGTGTGTTTTAGCAGAGGCAATTCTCAGCATTGTCTATGGCAGGGGATTTTCTGGGGTTTAGTAGCTGTGAAAAAGTAGCTGCTACTAGTAGCTCAGTGTGTCTTCACTGGGAGCTGAATATTCAAAACACTATCAATGTATATGATAGGCCATGACATCTAGCGGTTGGACAATGTATATAGTAGGCCATGAAGCCCAGTGGTTGGACAATGTATATAGTGGGCCACGAAGCCTAGTGGTTGGGCAATGTATATAGTAGGCCATGAAGCCTAGTGGTTGGGCAATGTACAGGTATATAGTAGGCCATGACATCTAGTGGTTGGACAATTTATATAGTAGGCCATGAAGCCTAGTAGTTGGACAATGTATATAGTAGGCCATGAAGCCTAGTGGTTGGACAATGTATATAGTAGGACATGAAGCCTAGTGGTTGGACAATGTATATAGTAGGCCATGAAGCCTAGTGGTTGGACAATGTGTATAGTAGGCCATGAAGCCTAGTGGTTGGACAATGTATATAGTAGGCCACAAAGCCTAGTGGTTGGACAATGTATATAGTAGGCCATGAAGCCTAGTGGTTGGACAATGTATATAGTAGGCCACAAAGCCTAGTGGTTGGACAATGTATATAGTAGGCCATGAAGTCTAGTGGTTGGACAATGTATATAGTAGGCCTTGACGTCTAGTGGTTGGAAAATATATATAGTTTGCCATGAAGTCTAGAGTAGGCCACAAAGTCTAGTATATGGCTAATAGTGACGGTAGACCATAATGTCTAGTGGTTGGCCAATGTACATTCTAGACCATGTAGCCTAGTAGTTTGTCGATGTATATAGTTGGCCATAATGCCCAGTGGTTGAAGTACAGGTATAGGATTCAGATATTTATATATTTATCCAGCCAATATTCAGAAGGCTCTAAAACACAGGCAAGCCATCTTCCATATGGAAAGTTTTAAGTAAATAATTATTTTTTTTTTTTAAAAAAAACTGGTCCCGATCATTGTGGATAATACAGTAGATACCAAGCCTGAGTATAGTAGCCTAGT
Organism: Xenopus tropicalis; assembly: GCF_000004195.4. NCBI lineage: Eukaryota > Metazoa > Chordata > Amphibia > Anura > Pipidae > Xenopus > Xenopus tropicalis. The sequence continues at coordinate 133,144,680 of NC_030684.2, read as the reverse complement.
AGTTGGTATATATAATGTATATATATATAGTAAGCAACAATGCTTTGTGTTTGGTTGAAATAAGCCGTGACACCTAGGGGTTATTTAATGTTATTTAATGTATATAATAGGGCACAGCGCTTAGTGGTTGGTTAATGATTAAAGTATCCCATAAAGACTAGTAGTAGGTTAATGTATATAAATTCTGATCGTTAATGCGTATTTCATAGGCCATAAATTGTAGAGGTTAATCTGTACAAGAGACAGAGAAGCCATGGAGTTGGTGTATACAGTTTATGGCAGCCTGTCTGTGGAAAAGGTGTTATATGCGCAGAGTGAATGAGAGCGCTCGGATCCACGCTGCTCACTGCAGATAGAGAGTTCCTCGGTTTGCGAGTGACAGGGCCTGTGGTCACACTGTGACCGCAATGACTCTCTCTAAGCGCCTCTCGGCCCGTATGTCACTTGGAGAAAGGGCTGAGGTGAGCTGTCTCTGTTCCTGTGAGTTCTCTCTGCAGCCTCTCTCTCTGCAGTTCCGTGGTTTTTTGGGACAAGGTTTATCTCTCGCCTTTGTCACCACAGGAACCAGCAGCTCACAAGTATTCTGTGGGGGGAAATGTCACCGGGAGGGACAGAGAGGCCTGGCCTCCATGTGTGCTTGTGCTGCAGCCTGCTGGGAACTCTCTCTGTAGCACTGTGTCTCTGTATTCAATATTACATCTCTAGCAACTCTCTTTTTATATCTATTTAGCCTACAGTCAGTCTGTCTATCTATCATCTATCTATCTATCTATCTATCTATCTATCTATCTATCTATCTATCTGCTACAGCCTGCTGGGAACTCTAACTGTATCACTATGTCACTATCTCTTTCTCTCTCTCTCTCTCATCTATCATCTATCTATCATCTATCTATCTATCTATCTATCTCTATCTATCTATCTATCTATCTATCTATCTATCTATCTATCTATCTATCATCTATCTATCATCTATCTATCTATCTATCTATCTATCTATCTATCTATCTATCTATCTATCTATCTATCTATCTGCTACAGCCTGCTGGGAACTCTAACTGTATCACTATGTCACTATCTCTTTCTCTCTTTCTCTCTCTCTCTCTCTCTCATCTATCATCTATCTATCATCTATCTATCTATCTATCTATCTATCTCTATCTATCTATCTATCTATCTATCTATCTATCTGCTGCAATCAAATCTATCTATCTATCTATCTATCTATCAAATCTATCTATCTATCTATCAAATCTATCTATCATCTATCTATCATCTATCTATCTATCTATCTATCTATCTATCTATCATCTATCTATCATCTATCTATCTATCTATCTATCTATATATCTGCTGCAATCAAATCTATCTATCTATCTATCTATCTATCTATCTGCTGCAGCCTGCTGGGAACTCTTAACTGTATCACTATGTCACTATCTCTTTCTCTCTTTCTCTCTCTCTCTCTCTCATCTATCATCTATCTATCTATCTATCTATCTATCTATCTATCTATCTCTATCTATCTATCTATCTGCTGCAATCAAATCTATCTATCTATCTATCTATCTATCAAATCTATCTATCTATCATCTATCTATCTATCTATCTATCTATCTATCTATCTATCTATCTATCTATCTATCTATCTATCTATCTATCTATCATTTATCTATCTATCTATATCTATCTATCATCTATCTATCTATCTATCTATCTATTTATCTATCTATCTATCTATCTATCTATCTATCTATCTATCTATCTATGTATCTATCTATCTATCTATCTATCTATCTATCTATGTATCTATCATAGTAAAATAATGGGTTGGTGCTAGTGTGACAGCTATGATTCTGGGGCTTCATCGGGCCCTTCTATAAGCATGGTACATACAACTTCCTGTGGCTCATAATGTTATTGGCGCGAGGGTCAGTTTGAGTCGGTGCTGGGGGCTAATGACTTAGGGGTTAGTTAGGCAGGCAAGTCTGCCCCAGTTTATGGGCGCTGCTGCCATGGGGCTAGTTGAGAGACTTACCTCGGGTGGCAGAGCCTGGCCAGTTATGAGGGGTGGCAAAAAGCAACTCCTGGTAACTTAAAGACTCAAAATTCTGATTTTTCAGAATTTTGGCTCTTCCAGCAATAGCGCTTTCTGTATTAGCTATGCAGCCCCCCCTCATCCCCCTCCGACGCAAAAAACTGAATCTCTGGGGGTGAGGGCAGCGTTGCCCTAGCTTAATTAACCATAGCAACCAATCAGATGTTTGCTTTCACTAGTTTTAGCTGATAACAGCTAACTGCTGATTGGTGGAACAGGGCAGACTTTGCCCAATTGACTGCGTAAACACAGAGACTGTTGGGGCTCCAGCGTGGAAGCATATAAAAAATAAAGGCAACGTTAACCTCTATCTGTTAGCGTTGGCTCCCAGCATTCCTTACCAACAAAGGATTCTGGGAACAGGGTATCCATAATCTAGAACAGATGATAATTATATGGTTCTAGTACTTAAACCCTGGCTAATTTGGTTAAGCAGAGGTTAATAAATTCCCACCCTGCCATTAAAAGAATGGGGTTGTTAAACCCTTCATTTGCGCTCACATTTTTTTTTTAACGCCTCTTCCTCCCCCCCCCTTACCCACCTTCCCGTTAGCTAATGTGACCCCTTATTACACTCTGCCAGCACTGCATCGCGTTGAGCTCCCTGGCAACCGCCCGTTGCCATGGCAGCCCCTGACAACCTTATGTTCATTAATTTAAAAAGAAAAAAAAAAAAAAGAAAAAGAGGTTCAGAGTGTAACAAATGAAATAGTTATAATCTTGTCATGTCGTTAAGTAGAAGAGAGGCAGCTCGAGAGACCCCGGGAATCATCGGGGCGACAGTAGGGGTGGCAGTAGCTTTGTGTTCTGGAGACCTAATGCCAGGGTGGTGGCACTTTCCTCTGTTATTATGTCTTACAAAAGTTCTTTATTTAGCATGTACCAATGTCCCTTTTCTATCCGCTGGCAGGCCCGCTCTTTCTTTCTGTTTATATTGTACAGTTTCCACACAGACAGGCTTCCCAGAATGCAATGCTTCTTTTTTTTTTCACTTTTGTTGCCACAGGTAACTGGGCGCAAAGGATTCTGGGTAGCAGTGTGAAAGCACAACGTTCATTTTCAAGGCAACCTTTACTCTGAGGCTTTGCTTTAGCATCATTAGGAGAGACACTTTTTACCACAGGGGGGACAGTTGTACCGGGCCCGGACGTGCTACAGTTTTCTGACTGGCTCGGGCCCTGTCATCCAATTGGTTGCTCCTTCTTCTTGTGTGGCGGTGATGACAGGCCCTTTTATAATGTTGCGCCCTGTGTGTACTGACATCATACAAATGCACGGGGCACAACCTTATAAAAGGGGCTGTTGCCGCTGCACAAGGAGAAGGAGCCACACAAGAAGATGACTTTGGGGGCACTGTCTATGGGGGAGATGGGGGCACAGTCTATGGGGGAAATTGGGGGCACAGTCTACAGGGGCAATTGGGGGCACTGTCTATGGGGGCAATTGGGGGCACTGTCTATTGGGGGCACTTTCTATGGGGCAATTGGGGGCACTTTCTATGGGGGCAATTGAGGGCATTTTCTATGGGGGCAATTTCTATGGGGGCACTGTATATGGGGCAGTTGGGGGCACTTTTTATGGGGGTACTGTATATGGGGGCAATTGGGGGCACTTTCTATGGGGGCACTTTCTATGGGGAACACTGTCTATGGGGGCAATTGGGGTCACTGTGTATGGGGGGTACTGTCTATGGGGGGCTCTGGCCAGCATAGTGTTAGGGGGCACTGTGGTAGGGGGGCCCAAATACTTTTTATGTCTGTGTGTCCTTTGTACTGATGGGGACTCTTGGCCCTGGGGGAGGGGGGCCAAGAAAATTTTGTTGTATACTCCCTGGTGGGAGTATACAGTACATCAATAGCAAAGCTTACTGACAAGTGATTAGGCTACTGTGGGATCCCTCGGCGGCCAGGCCTGGACTGGCAATCTGTGAGTTCTGGCAAATGCCAAAGGGGCTGCTGTAAGATGCCACAAACTATTTATTGGGCTGGGGGGCTGTTTGTGCCTCTGTGTAGGGGAAATACTAGGGCCTATTTTGAGACCTGCAAGATCCAGAGCTACTTCCTGAACTGTTGACCAGGTCCGACTATAGCCAGGGCATGTAACTCAGTTTTGGTATGATGTGTGGATACGATGATAATGAATCCATCTAACAGCATTTGCCTGAGTCAGCCCCTGTCTCATATGGTGTGAAAATGATTTCAACAGTGAGAACTGTCAGGTTGTAGGATTCTCACACTGACGGGTTTGTACTGGCAGATACATTAGACAGCTTGAAGAAAGAAATGGATTGCCTTTTAGCAAGCACAAACGGCTCTAAAGGTATTAAACTACTTTGGGGCATATAGGAGATGGGGGTTTCATTTGGCCCGAAGCAGACAGATTTGCTAATTTGGCTAGGCTGCGATTGGCCGAATCTGGCTGATCCAATCACATGGCTCTCAGCGCAACAATCAGATTATATAGGGACCTGTATAGAACTGCAGGGAGAGCAGATCTATACATCTATACATATATATCAATGCACTTTTGCGGTCTTGTCAGACTGGATTTTAGGATAGATATCGTTTGGGTGGGTTGTTCAGTGGGCCCCATACATAGGCCAGTATGCTGCTGAGGGGCCACATTACCCGCTTTTTTCACTCTGTGTATGGCCAGCTTAGCAGGGATCTGGGCCAGTGGATTTATGTGTCCATTATCTGGGAAATTAAATACTATAATTAAATACTATTAATGCTGAATTTTATATACAAAAGCTTACTGTAACCAGTGCAGAGGTTCAACAGCCAGGCTTGGATTTGTGGCGAGGCCGCTAAGGCCTGGGCCTAGGGCGGCACAAATTTAGGGGCAGCGTGCCGCCCTGCCACACCAAAATTTTGCTCCCATACGGCGACGAATGGGGACGGCCTTCTCTAGAGGGTTGAGTGGAAATTATTTTGCTTTTTTTGATGTCAGTACCATTGTCTTATACTGGAGCCCTACAAAGTCTTGGCTGACTCTAGGCAGACCCATACTGCACACTGTTGTAGTTCTGCTGGGCCACATAGTGTTGCTTATGGCACAAATACTATTTGGCCTGTGCACACTTCACCTGAAGCTTCTCCTGGCCCCCCTGTTGTAAGGCTAATATGAATAACACAAGACGACTGCTGCTTCTCATTCTTCCTACCTTGCTTTACTTTGCAGCATGGAAAGAAATTCCCCTTTTTCTGTTGAGGAAAACTTTCCTCTCATCCTCCTATTCTTGTTTATGGCCCGGTGGAACATCATGGCGCCCAGCACTAACCTATTAATGGCAGGGAACAGACTTGGGCATATTCTGTCTGCCTGTCTCTTCAGTCAGCGGGATGGCTCTAGCAGGAGGGAGGAAGCTGGCGTCCCACAGCCTGAGGTTTTTTTGTTATTGATGTTGTTAAATGAAATTTTTCTCCAATACAGCGACGAATGGGGGAGGCCTCGGGGCTCTGGTATTCCGGCACTGTCAGCAGCCCTGTAACAGTAAGTGAATCGGGCCTTCAAATTTGCCCCAGAAGCTCCCCATCTTGGCTCTGGTTAGGCCATCTTTTCTGTGTCACTGGCACTGCACATGCTCAGTATGCTCTGGGCTGCTGCTGAAAAGCTAAACTTAGGGGTTGTTAGAAGTTATCAAAAGAAAAACCCAGCAAGGTCACATCTGTCATAGAAATGCACTGGTTTCTATGCTGCCATGTAATGTGAATGTGAATTAATTACTAATCAGCCTAGTGTCGTGACTTTGATATTGTATATATACTGTTTATTGTGAGTCGGTGCCTAAGCTCAGGTAACTAACAGCAACCCAGAGTTGTGCTGCAGGGGTTGTGGTGGCCTTGGGCTGGTATAGAATCCCAAAGCATACGGTGTTGCATTTCTAGACCAATGCTTTATGGAGCTTTAGCTGCTGGTGGTACTTGGTGGCAACAGTAAAGGTCCCCATACATGGGCCGATCCTAGCTGCCGATATCGGTCCCTTAGACAGATTCGGCAGCTAATCAGCCTGTGTATGGGGACTACCGACGGGCCTGTCTGACTGATATCTGGCCTGAAATCGGCCAGATATCGATTGGGCAGGATAAAAAATCTAGTCGGATCGGGGACCGCATCGGCTCATTGATGCCCGACTTTGCCTATACCCGTCGTTATAATTAGCCTGGATTCTCCCGATATCGCCCACCCGTAGGTAGGCAGATCTTAAGGTGTATGGGGACCTTAAGAAAGGGGGGGTCCTGGGTCCATGGACTCCTAGATATGTCAGGTCCTTGTGCTTTTAAGGAATGTAATGGGATACATATAGAAAGGAAAAAGCACAATGCTACATAAAATCCCCTTCCTTTAGCCGTATGCTGCGACTGACCCCTTCATTTGATTTCCCCCCGCTGCCAACACAGAGCAGAATTTAATTGGCTGTCCAATGGCCATGACGGCGCCTCGACTAACGCTGACCTATATCAGCCGGCACTTACTCCTCACAGATCTGTACAAGTGTGAGCAAATATCCCGGCCTATTTCGGAAAATAATGCGGTTTCACTTGAGCGCTAACGAGCTTCACAAACCCACCACCAAATATCAGCGCCGTATATTCTTTATCATAAAAGATAACGAAGGAAGGAGAAGCGTGAGATATTTAAACGCCAGAATAAACGCGCCCCTTTTCATTTAAACTCGTAAAGGAGAATGGAGAAGTTTTTTATTTTTTTTTGCCCCAATGGAAATGAGGAGAATCTCTCTGCATCCAATTAGCTTTAGTTTTCCTTTAATCCCCAGTCCCCAAAACTTAACCCACTTCCCATTCATGTGATTCGCCGTGTCCCCCCCTTCTTTTTCTTATACATCCCAGAAATAATAGAAGTTTCTCCCCCTACATGAAAGCACGCCGGTAACAGGGAAAAGCGCGGCTTTTATCTCCGCCGGATTCAGCCGTGTCCCACATTTTAAAGGGCACCCGGTCTCCCTTGATCATCGGCGAAGGTTGAAAGTTGAACATCTAACAGGTTCCTGTGGCTGTGATTCTGTGATCTAGAAGGATTTCTGTTCCTGTGGGAACTGCACTTAGAATAAGGAGGCCTTTTAGTCTCATATTCGAGGGTTTAACATGATTTAACCCTGGCTCCGAGCACAAATCCCAGTCCCTGTCTCCCCGCCGCCATAGTGGCAAATATTCAATATACACAGTACAGCTGCTAGCGACCTGGCAGGCACATTTTTATAGGGTAGTTCACCTTTAAATTAACTCTTGGTATGTTATAGAATGGCCAATTCTAAGCAACTTTTCAATTGGTCTTCATTATTTATGTTTTATAGTTTTCGACTTATTTGCCTTTTTATTCTAACTCCGGGGGTCACTGACCCCGGTAGCCAAAAACTATTGCTCTGTGAGGCTACAATTTGTTATTGTTACTTGTGTCCTTTCCTATTCATATATCTGTCTTTCATTCCAACCGCACCCTGGTTGCTAAGGTCATTTGGATCCTAGCGACCAAATAGCTGCTGAAACTCCAAATGGGAGAGGTTGCTGAACAAAAACTGAAATAATGAAAAAGCTACAAGTAAGAAAAAATGAAGACCAATTGCAAATAGTCTCAGAATATTACCCTCTTCATCATACTAAATTTTGTAGATAGTTTGGAATTTCAGCAGCTATCCAGTTACTAGGGTTTTGTTTACCTTAGCAACCAGGCAGTGGGTTGAATGAAAAACTGGAATATAAATAAGAAAGGGACTGAATAAAAGATAAGTCATAAAAAAATAATAAAATTGTTAGCTATAGACAACAGTTATCAGTAAATGATCAGCATTGTCTGTTCTCTGTAGCCACTAAAGTAGCTGCTACTAGTAGCTCCGTGTGTCTTCACCCTAAATAATTCTGTCTTTCCTTCTCTGGGGGGTTGAGAGCAAACCAAGTCTTTGCTGACCCTAACCTACAGGCTTCCAGACCCATTCTGCACACTGTTGTAGTTCTGCTGGGTCACATAGTGTTGCTTATGGCACAAATGCTACTTGGCCTGTACACACTTCACCTGAAGCTTCTCCTGGCCCCCCTGTTGTAAGGCTAATATGAATAGCACAAGACGACTGCTGCTTCTCATTCTTCCTACCTTGCTTTACTTTGCAGCATGGAAAGAAATTCCCCTTTTTCTGTTGAGGAAAACTTTCCTCTCATCCTCCTATTCTTGTTTATGGCCCGGTGGAACATGATGGCGCCCGGCACTAACCTATTAATGGCAGGGAACAGACTTGGGCATATTCTGTCTGCCTGTCTCTTCAGTCAGCGGGATGGCTCTAGCAGGAGGGAGGAAGCTGGCGTCCCACAGCCTGAGGTTTTTTTGTTATTGATGTTGTTAAATAATTCAAGAGGGGCAGACGGAAATAGCACAGGGCTGCACTTTGTGGGGCCATCGGCGGAGATACGACCAAACTCTCACCTGGAGACGCACCGGTATAAAAACCACACTGGCAGCTTCCCTGTACAGTCATCACCTTGAAAGGACTTCTCTGTGTGCCATTAAATGATCCAGTCCTGGGCTTATTCTATGCTTCCTATGGAATGGAACATGGTCTTACATCTACCAGGACTGGATCAGTATCTCCCCATGTCATGGAGTTTGTTGGCCTCTCTCCCCATGTTTGTATAGTACCAACATATCCCAATGCGCATCAGTCCCTTCTTATTTTTTGGGGTAAAAATACATAGAAAGCACTTGCAACCCTTCCTTGGCTAGAATAGGCTTTCCCAAGCTAGGGAACATGGGTCATGGTCACACCGGACTCTCTCTTCTAGATGGGCTTGTGGAAGAGCAAGGTAAGGGTATTGTGAAACTACAATACTTGTGCTGTTGTGTAAAATTAAGAAAAAGGATGCCAGAGGTCCTTGGAAACAAATATAACAAAAGGTTTCATTGTCTAAATGGCCACAGGTTTACACAAAAAGTAGTAGTTGTATTGATAATAATAACACTAATAACAATAAGCCACAGTCATAGCCAGAGACAGCAATGTGAAACCAAGTGGACACAGGCTGGTAGGTTTAAGGTTCACATTTAGGGTTTCTAGTCAATGTGGTTCTGATTCCCTACAGCAGAACTGGATCAGGGAGAAGAAGAATAACCCAAATCCCCCTTCAGTACTGCGTCCCTTCACTTAGGCAAGCAGAGCCTAGGGGAGTGATACTCCCAGTTCTCAATCCTTGTTGGAGCACAGGCTGCTCTTTCTAGCCACTCCTGACTATCTCATTTTCCTAGAACGTACTATAATAGTGACTAGTCCTGTAACTTACTAAACCTCGTTTATGGGGTCCCTGTTCTCTGACTTTTACTTGAAGGGTTGTTCCTATAGGGCAGGACTCTTTACTGGCCCACGTTGACTACAGGCCCCCTGAACACATCCAGGGACACATCCAGAGTGCCACCCCTATCCAAACATTATTTTTATGGTTGCCACATTTTTCTGTGACTAATACCAGACTTCGGGTTGGGGGCTGGGATGTGACTTCATTTGCAGGTCACAGATTACATGGCCTATGTATCAGGTGCAGAGTGAGATTCCAAACGGGGGCCTGGCAATACCAGTACACAGAGGCCTAAACAGCTCCCCACAGGGGAAGTAGGATTTGTCCTACCCACCAAAACTACCCCTTTTTGTCATGGCCACCTCAAAGCCCCGCCCACAGTCCCGTACCCTTGACATCACTACTCCATCCCCTTAGTGGCTGTTACATTTTATAAAAAAAGGTAGAAACCCTATTGGCAAAATGGAGCTTCCTCATGGTGCCACACTCTATTGCAACACCTTATTGCCCCCCAAAAGTGCAATACAGAGCCCACAGCACCAGCACAAGTGCAAAACCCAAACTCTGTCCCCCAACTCTATGATCATAGAACCTACACAGACAGTATTTGTTTCAGACCTTTGATACCCACACAGAACCAGCGCCTGGCAAAACCAGTCGGTCCTGTTCCAAACCCGACTGGCAGCACCCCAACATTTCTGTCCTTAAGTAACATGGTAGGATATGGTTACCCAAGCAGGATGTCAGGATTGCAAAACTGCCTGTGACGTGAGCTAAACTGCAATCAGTTTTTGATTAATAGGAGATAAATTAAGAACATTTCTGGAAAATATCAATTTCCAAGACTAAAGTACATCTATTGCCAAAGTTGTTGGACTACAACTCCCAGCATCCTCGGCTTGTTCACCCTTGTCGTAACACCATTCAGATTCACCGTAACTCATTCCATAATAATAGTAGCAAAGTAGAAGAGCGTCGGGCAGGTCCCCAGTAAGGCGGCTGCCACTTTAAAGCTGGCCACGTGCCGTCTGGTAGTTTAGGAGACAATGACGCAGTTCTGACGTCAGCTGCAGCTTTGGGAGAATTCAGAGCCAGGAAAACAGAGGTCCCCCCCCCTCCTCCTTTCCCCCTTCAACCCAAATTAATAGTACAATAATACAGCATTGAGTTAAAGGGGTGTGGGGCTCAGGGCGAGGGGGACGCATCTCCCACAACTGCTCAGATCCTTCTGCAATCTCTTCCCTAGTTCCTCAGTGCGGCTCTGGGCACTCCCCTCTCTCTGAGTGTAAACACAGTATCCTTCCACCAATCTCAGCTCAAAGTAGTCCCTGGGAACTCTGCTGCCCCAAGCATCCAGGGGCCCCTGTAGAGATATAAAGTAGGTTAAAGTGGCTCTTTATACAACACACACTTACACAGTCTCATTCTAAAGCCCTCTTTTTCCCACATAGGAAGGAACTTAGTTTTCAAAAGTCTCTAATACAGGTGTGAGACCTGTTATCCAGAATGCTACAGAGAAAAGGGAATAATTTAAACATGAAATAAACCCAATAGGGCTGTTCTGCCCCCAATAAGGGGTAATTATATCTTAGTTGGGATCAAGTACAGGTACTGTTTTATTATTACAGGGAAAAGGGAATCATTTAACCATTAAATAAACCCAATAGGGCTGTTCTGCCCCAATAAGGGGTAATTATATCTTAGTTGGGATCAAGTACAGGTACTGTTTTATTATTACAGAGAAAAGGGAATCATTTAACCATTAAATAAACCCAATAGGGCTGTTCTGCCCCCAATAAGGGGTAATTATATCTTAGTTGGGATCAAGTACAGGTACTGTTTTATTATTACAGAGAAATGGGAATCATTTTTAAAAATTTGCTTTTTAAGCTTATAATGGAGTCTATGGGAGATAACCTTCCCATCATTTGGAACTTTGTGGATAACAGGTCTCCAGATAACAGATCCCATACCTTTATCTGTTTCTACTGGTCCCATTTTAAAAAAAACAAAAAACCACTATGATAAAGGAGCTGGCAATGTTGTATTTGGATAGGTCCAAGAAGGGGTAACTGCCCCCTACAGGGCAGCAGAAGGGAAGAGGATGGGAAAAAACCCCAAAATGCGTTTCCACTGAATTGAACTGTAAGGGGGAAAAATCTTTCCTGACTCTAAAGTGACAATCAGATCTTTCCCTGGATCAGCACTGCACTCATATTTGTAGTCTTGCTAAAATAAAGGCACACATACATGCTAGGCCCCATCAGCCAATGAATGGACAGAGTTCTGCCTTTTACTCCCACACTACTTCCTGTTACAGTTAGAGCTGCATCACTTCCTGTCAGCTGATCTCTGAGGGAACACCCAGCCCATCACTAAATGGCGGCTCAAGGGAAAGGATATAAAAGGGCAATATTTACTGATATATATATTCCAGTTTGGGGAGATTCTTTAATAGGCCACTTAACATAATATAAACTATCTGTTGGTTACGTATTCATTCTGGGGTATAGTTTCCCTTTAATACTATCTAATGTATCTGCCATTACAACTGCTTCATAGGGGAGAATAGCCCAACTGCCCCCTGAAACTGTCTGCTGCTGGTGAATAAGGAGCCAATGTATGGTTGATGGTAGCCCATGACCTGCTATTAGTAGCCCAGTATTTGGCTTTTGTAAGCCTGTGTTCCATTCTCCTGTGTAACCATAACCTTAGCAACCAATGAGAAAGGGTGGAGCTCCCTCGCCCCATTAATAACCCTCTGCCCTAATCCTTAAATTATGATCATCAGGTCACGCTGTGGGCCTGGGTAACCCTATATTTTTCTCCGCCTTTGATTTCTTTGTTACTCAGAGTGGTAACTGCTGCTCACGTTACACCAGGGCCCCTGCGCTTATTGTCCATTAACCCCTTACGCACCGTGGGAGCCTTTGATGGGTGGTAAAGGTGTGCCTGTGCCCAGAAGCCAAGGGAACACATCCATAATAACAGCTTTATTAGCAGTAGTTATTCCCAGCCAGGCTATTGTTAGTGATGGTGGAACAATGGGCTGTGCTTAGGCCCTGGCTGGCTGCCTATTCCACAATGGCTTTCTACGGTACAGTAGCAGTAGACATGAGTGGGTAGCCATCTTGAGCCTATTGTGGGCAACAAAATGCTCATAATCGGTCAGCCTCCATAGTCCTAAGGGCTTGAAATTACCCAACAGTGCTTGTAATGCAAGTTCATGGTGGGGGGGGAAGAATTCTGTTCTCTGATTGGTTGCTTGATCTTCACCTGTAAAAGTTCCAGGACTCTGACTGCACGATCTTACCCAGTGAACATAGCAATCCTCTGATTGGCTAATCGCTCTTGCTCTGCTAACATTCACGTGCTCTGATTGGTTGCGGCTTCACCCTTCCAAGACAAACGACACAATGGGAGATTACAATAAGGCCAGTGTGCAGGTTGCCATAGCTATAATAGCGGTAGCACGCCCAAATCCATAAACAAGTCTCTCTAGGAAGGTGAAGCCACTCCCTGGGCCTATCGAGTGAAGCATAGGGTTTATATTGATTAAATTGATTTTATAATTCCCCATAGGATATGCCCTCCCCACTTCCAGGGGAGCTTTACCCCCATGTCCTATTATTAATGTAATTATAAGGAGCTGCATTGATACCCACGTTACTGTAACCCCCACATATAGACCAACCATGTCTCAACCCAATATAAATACATACCCATGGCCCACCCATGTGATCCCTTTCTTCTATGGTAGGATATTAACCGTACATAACATAATGCTGCCTAAAGGATTTTTTTTTCTACCACTGAAGTAAGCACCATGGCAGCTCCCAGACAGATGGATAAATATGTTTATACTGAGACCATGGCCCATGTCTGGGAAGTAATTATTTACCTGGTTAGCAGCATTGACTCTCCTCCCAAACATGCCACAGACCATTGAGATGAAGTTTGAAAACATGTTAATCCGATCTTTTATTCTGCCTGAATACACAGGAGAAAATGGTGGAACCAGAAGAACGAGTTGCCCTTTGCTTGTGTCTGTTTTGTATTGGAGGCGGAGGGGGGGATAAAGAAAGGAATGCCCGTCACTGACCTTTAACTTATATAGGAGCAAGGCAAACAAACCTCTCCCTGGCTGCTGCTTCTTTGTCTTACTGTAACGTGCCATATTCCTAGATGGCTTCTCTATAGTCCCTTACCTCCTGTCTGGTGTGGCCCTTAGCTCAGAGACACAGGTGTGAGCCTATAGCTGGCAAGCAAGGCAGCATATTATATATCATTATATACAGTTACGTACACTCTTATATGAAAACAAAGACTGTATTTCTGCGTGTTTAATATTTAGTCCTGCCCTGCTTTATGGCTGAGATTCTAGCTATCTGTATAACAGAGCATTCTGTCACAGTGGCACAGATCCTATCTGATCCCCCCCATTGTAAGCAGCAGTCCTGCCCTGCTTTATGGCTGAGATTCTAGCTATCTGTATAACAGAGCATTCTGTCACAGTGGCACAGATCCTATCTGATCCCCCCCATTGTAAGCAGCAGTCCTGCCCTGCTTTATGGCTGAGATTCTAGCTATCTGTATAACAGAGCATTCTGTCACAGTGGCACAGATCCTATCTGATCCCCCCCATTGTAAGCAGCAGTCCTGCCCTGCTTTATGGCTGAGATTCTAGCTATCTGTATAACAGAGCATTCTGTCACAGTGGCACAGATCCTATCTGATCCCCCCCATTGTAAGCAGCAGTCCTGCCCTGCTTTATGGCTGAGATTCTAGCTATCTGTATAACAGAGCATTCTGTCACAGTGGCACAGATCCTATCTGATCCCCCCCATTGTAAGCAGCAGTCCTGCCCTGCTTTATGGCTGAGATTCTAGCTATCTGTATAACAGAGCATTCTGTCACAGTGACACAGATCCTATCTGATCCCCCCATTGTAAGCAGCAGTCCTGCCCTGCTTTATGGCTGAGATTCTAGCTATCTGTATAACAGAGCATTCTGTCACAGTGGCACAGATCCTATCTGATCCCCCCCATTGTAAGCAGCAGTCCTGCCCTGCTTTATGGCTGAGATTCTAGCTATCTGTATAACAGAGCATTCTGTCACAGTGGCACAGATCCTATCTGATCCCCCCCCCCCTCCATTGTAAGCAGCCGTCCTGCCCTGCTTTATGGCTGAGATTCTAGCTATCTGTATAACAGAGCATTCTGTCACAGTGGCACAGATCCTATCTGATCCCCCCATTGTAAGCAGCAGTCCTGCCCTGCTTTATGGCTGAGATTCTAGCTATCTGTATAACAGAGCATTCTGTCACAGTGGCACAGATCCTATCTGATCCCCCCATTGTAAGCAGCAGTCCTGCCCTGCTTTATGGCTGAGATTCTAGCTATCTGTATAACAGAGCATTCTGTCACAGTGGCACAGATCCTATCTGATCCCCCCATTGTAAGCAGCAGTCCTGCCCTGCTTTATGGCTGAGATTCTAGCTATCTGTATAACAGAGCATTCTGTCACAGTGGCACAGATCCTATCTGATACGCATTGGCAATAAATGTATAGTGGAACGTTTAAGAATAGATAGATGGTTTAGAAATACATATTAGATTCATTATGCACTTAAGTGTTTTTGGGTGGAGTTCCCCCTAAATTAAAAGAATCATTGCAATACGACAGCAAAAATGTTGTTTTAGAAAACCAGATATATTTAGGAACAGAAAAATATGTTTTAAAAGGGGATTTTTGTTCAGTTGATAATCAGTCCCAGCAGGGGTTACAGACTCATTTCCCTACCACAGCCTCATATCCATAGTGGGGGGGGCAGCGTCACCAGGAGCCAATTAACCAACCACTATGTTGTTGGACTGTGGAAGGAAGTGGAACCACCGGAAGGAAACCCACGCAGGCACGCCAAGCGCATACCACTCTTTCTATGGGTCTCGTTCCATAATGCCTATATTTCTGTACTGCAGCCTATAAGAGTACTGAGTACTTTCGTATTCTAGATGGGCCCATGTAGGATATATATGTATAATAAATGCTCTGTAAATGTTATGATTTTTTGTTAAAGGGGAACTTAACACCCTCCCCTTAACTGCCCCTCCCAGACTGTATTACCCACAACTGTTCCCCCTTGCCTGCTTCTTTACTGTAGAGCTGCACAGCGGGGATGGTGGTTGCCATGTTGGACTGTGTCATTTCTGTTCCTAAGTTTTCATGGTGGGTATCAGCAACACTCATGGAACTTATGATAGGGCCCCTCCTCTCAGGGGGCCTAAATTATTGGCTCACAGATCACCAAGATCCCCTGCCAACAAGTAGAATGGAGAATGTTCACACATTTCTAGTGCCCCCCGATCCACTCTGGTTATGCACCATTAAATTCAAACCCTGCCCGTGATCTGCCCACTGCCGGGGGGGCCCTGCCAGGGTTACCCCTGTACCCCCCCATCCATCCGGGGACCATCAACAATGCTGCTCAGCTTTGTAGTTCAGGAATAACTGCGGGGTAACGGATAACTAGGGGGCAGTGGGAGTGATGTGCTTGTGGAGTGGGGGGTAGCTGTGATAATAATCATTAGTTTTAGTTCCCCTTTGATTTACTCTATGTCCCTTGCTTTTAATAAGAGAAGACAGTATGATGAGTTGGCACTCAGATAGGAGTGTATGTATGTATGTATGTATGTATGTATGTATGTATATCTTTATTTATAAAGTGCTACTTATGTACGCAGTGCTGTACAGTACAATACATTAATACAAACAGGGGGTTATTAAGATAATAATAGATAAATACAAAGTATAACAATAAATACAAATAAATACAAGATACAGTTGCAATAAGATAAGAGTCAAAGACACAAGAGGATGGAGGTCCCTGCCCCGTAGAGCTTACAATCTATATGGGAGGGTAAGAGTCAAAGGCACAAGAGGATGGAGGTCCCTGCCCCGTAGAGCTTACAATCTATATGGGAGGGTAAGAGTCAAAGGCACAAGAGGATGGAGGTCCCTGCCCCGTAGAGCTTACAATCTATATGGGAGGGTAAGAGTCAAAGACACAAGAGGATGGAGGTCCCTGCCCCGTAGAGCTTACAATCTATATGGGAGGGTAAGAGTCAAAGACACAAGAGGATGGAGGTCCCTGCCCCGTAGAGCTTACAATCTATATGGGAGGGTAAGAGTCAAAGGCACAAGAGGATGGAGGTCCCTGCCCCGTAGAGCTTACAATCTATATGGGAGGGTAAGAGTCAAAGGCACAAGAGGATGGAGGTCCCTGCCCTGTAGAGCTTACAATCTATATGGGAGGGTAAGAGTCAAAGGCACAAGAGGATGGAGGTCCCTGCCCCATAGAGCTTACAATCTATATGGGAGGGTAAGAGTCAAAGGCACAAGAGGATGGAGGTCCCTGCCCCGTAGAGCTTACAATCTATATGGGAGGGTAAGAGTCAAAGGCACAAGAGGATGGAGGTCCCTGCCCCGTAGAGCTTACAATCTATATGGGAGGGTAAGAGTCAAAGGCACAAGAGGAAGGAGGTCCCTGCCCCGTAGAGCTTACAATCTATATGGGAGGGTAAGAGTCACAGACACAAGAGGATGGAGGTCCCTGCCCCGTAGAGCTTACAATCTATATGGGAGGGTAAGAGTCAAAGGCACAAGAGGATGGAGGTCCCTGCCCCGTAGAGCTTACAATCTATATGGGAGGGTAAGAGTCAAAGGCACAAGAGGATGGAGGTCCCTGCCCCGTAGAGCTTACAATCTATATGGGAGGGTAAGAGTCAAAGGCACAAGAGGATGGAGGTCCCTGCCCCGTAGAGCTTACAATCTATATGGGAGGGTAAGAGTCAAAGGCACAAGAGGATGGAGGCCCCTGCCCCGTAGAGCTTACAATCTATATGGGAGGGTAAGAGTCAAAGGCACAAGAGGATGGAGGTCCCTGCCCCGTAGAGCTTACAATCTATATGGGAGGGTAAGAGTCAAAGGCACAAGAGGATGGAGGTCCCTGCCCCGTAGAGCTTACAATCTATATGGGAGGGTAACTAACAGACACAAGTAGGCAAATATAAGTGCTGTAGGTCACAGTGGGTGACACTACAATATAAGTGCTGGAGTGGTGAATATAAGGAGTGGTGAATAAACAGTTAACAAATGGTTACTTCTGCCTCCAACACACACACATGATCAAAAAGATTTTAAAAAAAAATGCCTGGGTGTTTATCTTACTGCACTGCTGTGAACAATACATTGCACTTGGGACTCGTCGGGATTGTGTTGCATGTGTGTGAGTGGGAGGAAACAGATGGACATGGAGCTGAAATAGACAATAAACCACAAGAAGGCAGGGATTTCTCCCATTTGCTTGGTTATTGTATAGAGAACAGATTCCCCCAAGGCTCCGAAATCCCACTCCGACCACTAAAGGGCAACTTAACAATCCTGGTTTCTATGTAACATTAGATAGAATTGTGTAGTTCAGGAAACAAGAGGGGTGTAACTATAGGTGCAGCAGACACACTGTGGGGCCCCACACAACTACAATATATGAGAAATCACCACATCTTCCTGTTTTTTCCCCCTGCTATTTTGGGGGACCCTATAATGTCTAGAGTAAAGGGGAAATTTGACTCTCATTTATGTCCCATTAAAAACATACGGGTATAGTTTATTTGTCAAGGGCATTTGTATCAATCTGGATATGTTTGTTTATTCATGCAATGGGAGCTGCCATGCTGCTCCTCATCAGATTACCTTGTCAAGCTATGGCACACAAGATGAGTGTGTATATCACACCCATAATAAAAGCAGTTACCCTAGGCTTTAAAGGGACAGTATATACCCCTTTATAACATTAGCTGAATGAATGGGGCTTTTAATGAACATAACATTTGCCTGTGTTTTTAATTTCTAGCTTTTGTTAGAATATAAAGCCAGTTTCACTTTATTACTTCCTGTTAGTTCTGGTTCCACAAAACTTCAAAGGAGCTGATAAAACCAATTACCAGTCCACTGAGAAGCCCCTGATAATGAGATACTCAAAAGCTGCTGCTTAGATAAGGGAGAGGTGTGTTTGTTTGTTTGTTTGTTTAAAAGGTAGATAGGGAGTTTTGATTAAATTGCCTCAATTATAAAAGAAGGGGGAGGTGTGTTCATAGAACATAGCCCAATTTTTGAACTAGTGCTTTATTTAGCAAAGATGTTTTTATGTGTATGTTGTCTCTTTAATAGGAGGTGGTAGGGATGGCATTGGTTGCCAGTTTAAATAATGGTGGGATGTGTCAGGAATAAACCAGGCATAGGCATACAGAAATTAATATTATGCACTGATCTGCTTCTATATCAATAAAACAGTGCCAATGTATCTCCATTCCTTCCTCTTCATCCTCATTGACTGGCCCTTTAGCATATCCCGTTAAAGCCATTTGTTCCAGTCCGTCTTTTAAAGTGCCTTTCCTTTCCAGAGAATTCTGGGAATGCAGGGCTGTAACTGGAGAGGTATAGGTTACCCCATGAAACCCACCCCTCTGTCGGCTCAGCATTGGGAAGCCCGCCATTGTCTCTTTCCTTCCAAATCGCTGGCGAGGCACTCAGGGAGCAGATGAAGCAAGGAGAAAGCAGCACAAACATTCTGCTTCTATCTACCAGCCTGTGGCTCGCTGGCACATAAACACATGGGGCCGCTACACCCCGTGTTCCTATCACATTTATAAGAGATGGGGATCGGAAATCTCTTGGACAGACATGGTTTCTAGACAGCCAATAGAAAGGCCTTGTTAGGAAAGTTCCCCTTTCAGAAGGTTTTTAACACCTGGTTGATTCAGAAAGAGAATTCTGAGAAATGGCTACCTGCTATGGCTTGGAGATCCCCCGGGGAAAGCCCCTCAGCCTTGCAGTGAAATACAGTTGTACAATACGTGCATCAGTAAGTTACTGCTTATTCATACAGTATAATGATCCTGCTGTCAGGCAGGGGCTCGCAGCATGAGTGTGCTGTTTGCAGCAGGATAAAGACATTGGGTCAAGTGTGCGTACTCACGTAACATCTCAAAAGCCATAGGAAGAATAGGAATAGAGATTTATAAATGACTGGTTCCTCTTGGGTTCTCTCACTGACATATAATAGGGACTGTGGAGGATCTGTGTGTGATAGGAGCTGCAGGGAGTAAAGGCAAAGCTATTCCATCAATGCATTCTGCGAGGCCTAGTACATGGGAGGTGGGCCGGTGGGGCCCAGAACCGATCTCCGCTGGCGTTCCCCCTGGGGGTGTGTGGGGCATGGCTGGGGCCCGTCGGGGTTGTTTGGGCCCCTGGACCACAGCTCAGTGGGCCCTGCACCCCCCAGTCAACCCTGGTGGTACATTAATATATACTAAATAATGGGAAAGGTACTGATACATAATGGTGGGATAGTGAAATATAATAAATAATGTGTAAGATATTCACAGAATTTATTCTTTATCAGTACATACAGGTGGTACATTGAATTATACTAAGTAATGGGAAAGGTATTGATACATACAGTTGGTACCCTGATATATAGTAAATAATGGGAAATAACTCTGGTGCACTGTAGTGAGCACTGAATTGAACTGGGGGCTGTTCCTTGGAGAGGGGTTCAGTAGCTGGAACTGTAAGGAGGCTTATTGCTGTGTTTGTTTGCTATTGGCATTAAGCTTAGAAAATATCCAGGGTTGCCACCAGGGCCATATCTATAATAAGGCACCGAGGGCCTGTGCCTAGGCTGGCAGGTTTTGGGGGCCCCCTAGGGTGCCTGTGTATTTGTTTTTTATTTATAAATATAAATAAATAAAATAAATATTCCCCCAGCCTCCGCCATGGATTTCCATAGGGAATCTGACAACGGAGCTGGGGTTGGTTAGGGGGTCGGATACTTGGGTGGAAGTGATGTCACACGCTCAACATAGGGGGCTTATTTAGGTCCAGTGCCTAGGGTGGGTGCGGACTTAAATACACCCCTGGTATCTTCCTTGATGAAAAATTCCAGCAACATCAATATAGGGGGATGGAGGTCGAACCCTGAATGGCAGGGCAAGGATGTAAAAAACGGTGGGGAGATGATATAAAAGGGGCAGATTGGTCATATAAAGTAGGTGGTTCAGGGCCAATCTGGGGCAAATTTGGTGAGTAGGGTTAGAAGAGGCGGCTGACCTGGAAGTGGGAGATTGAGGACAGACCTTGGCTTGGCTGGTATTTTATGCAATACTGGCACGGGGGGGGCAGTGCCCCCGCTGCACAATAACAAGCAGCAGGGGGCAATGACAGGGGAGCACAGACTAGGGGTAGACAGGAGAGGTACCTGCCTGATGCCCCCTCATTGTTGCACCCTTCTACCTTCTACCTACCCCTAGTTCCGGCCCTAGGCCTACATGACCAATATCTGGCCTAAATTTAGACAGATGGGCAAGTTCAAAAATCCTGTTGGGGTAAGGACCTCAATGGCTTGTCAGCGCTTGTTTCCCATGCCAGCTGGTTGACATCCGCCTGTATTGTAGATTGTAAGCTCTTTTGGGCAGGGCTCTCTTCACCTCTTGTATCGGTTATTGATTGCTTTATATGTTACTCTGTATGCCCAATGTATGAAACCCACTTATTGTACAGCGCTGCGGGATATGTTGGCGCTTTATAAATAAATGTTAATAATAATAATAATGTAGAGTGTAAGCTCTTTTGGGCAGGGCTCTCTTCCCCTCTTGTATCGGTTATTGGTTGCTTTATATGTTACTCTGTATGTCCAATGTATGTAACCCACTTATTGTACAGCGCTGCGGGATATGTTGGCGCTTTATAAATAAATGTTAATAATAATAATAATGTAGATTGTAAGCTCTTTTGGGCAGGGCCCTCTTCACCTCTTGTATCGGTTACTGATTGCATTATATGTTACTCTGTATGCCCAATGTGTGTAACCCACTTATTGTACAGCGCTGCGGGATATGTTGGCGCTTTATAAATACATGTTAATAATAATAATAATGTAGATTGTAAGCTCTTTTGGGCAGGGCTCTCTTCACCTCTTGTATCGGTTATTGATTGCTTTATATGTTACTCTGTATGCCCAATGTATGTAACCCACTTATTGTACAGCGCTGCGGGATACGTTGGCGCTTTATAAATACATGTTAATAATAATAATAGTATATATATATATAGCTACCATTAGCCTTGGCTAACACCTCCGCTTTCCATACCTGCATGAAGACAATGGGGCCCTAACTAGAAGTGACCAGGGCCCCACAGCAAAATCACGCGCCTATAGAAACAGAAAAAAACTTCTTTTTTCTCAAGCTATTTACGTCCGTGTCCCACCGGGCCCCCTAAAGCTCCAGGCTTCCCCCGGCAGTCACCGTGTCTGCTTCCCCTGCATGTCATTCTGCAGTAATGAAAATAAACCAACAAGTAATAAAAAATAATAGCACGTAGGAGAGCATTAGTATGGAAAGGGCAGATCATTCACGGGTTTCCCCTTCAGCGAGCCCAATCTTGATTTCATTTGCCCGCAGTGTATACGGCTCTGATATTGCTCTGCTCACAGGAGCCACTGGCCTTTGAAGTGGTGAACCACAGCGTTACCTCTGCCAGACCTCTGACTAATTACTGCGCAACGTTCTGGGACACGCATCCCGCTCTGCTGCCAATTAAACTGCACACACACACATATATATATATATAGTTCTCTAATCATATTACCTAGAAAGTAATTAAGCTGCCCACTAATTAAAAAAACAGCTTTTTAAATTCTTATTTTTCCATTCTTCTCTGATTTCTTGTGTAAAAGGAAAAAAAGCTTCCTTTCTGGGCAACGTTCTACTCATTGAACCAACATTTTCTTCCCATAAAATAAATGCCTTCCTGAAGTTGGCTTCTGGCTGTTTGTATGTTCTACTCTGTCAGTTCTGACTCCTGACACAATGTAGCAGAAGGTAGAACTTACAAATAACTTTAAAGCTATTCATTAGTGTATATAGGAAAGCTGCTTACTAAGCATTATTATTATATTATAAGAATTACTAAGGTAAAAAAAAAAAAGGGGGTGGACTTCCTTTTAAATAATACAGTTCCTACACAGTAGGGCAAGAGCAACTAACTGGGCCCATACCAGTGAATGGTGAGATCCAGGGTTAATTAGAGGGAAATTTGGCATTAACAGTTATACACTGCTTTGGATGACTTCTTAATGATACACAGCATTGCCTGCATGTACCACTTACAGTATATAGGTATAACTGTATATAGGCATAACAGTATAAATGTATAACAGTATATAAGTATAACAGTATATAGGCATAACAGTATGTAGGCATAACAGTATATAGGTATAACGGTATATAGGTATAACAGTATATAGGTATAACAGTATGTAGGCATAACAGTATATAGGTAAAACGGTATATAGGTATAACAGTATATAGGTATAACAGTATGTAGGCATAACAGTATATAGTTATAACAGTATATAGGTATAACGGTATATAGGTATAACTGTATATAGGCATAACAGTATGTAGGCATAACTGTATATAGGCATAACAGTATATAGGTATAACGGTATATAGGTATAACAGTATATAGGTATAACGGTATATAGGCATAACAGTATATAGGAATAACGGTATATAGATATAACTGTATATAGGTATAACAGTATATAGGTATAACGGTATATAGGCATAACAGTATGTAGGCATAACAGTATATAGGCATAACAGTATATAGGTATAACGGTATATAGGTATAACGGTATTTAGGCATAACAGTATGTAGGCATAACAGTATATAGGTATAATGGTATATAGGTATAACGGTATTTAGGCATAACTGTATATAGGTATAACTGTATATAGGTATAACTGTATATAGGCATAACAGTATATAGGCATAACAGTATATAGGTATAACGGTATATAGGTATAATGGTATTTAGGCATAACAGTATGTAGGCATAACAGTATATAGGTATAACGGTATATAGGTATAACGGTATTTAGGCATAACAGTATGTAGGCATAACAGTATATAGGTATAACGGTATATAGGCATAACAGTATATAGGTATAACTGTATATAGGCATAACAGTATGTAGGCATAACAGTATGTAGGCATAACAGTATATAGGTATAACGGTATATAGGTATAACGGTATTTAGGCATAACTGTATATAGGTATAACTGTATATAGGTATAACTGTATATAGGCATAACAGTATGTAGGCATAACAGTATATAGGTATAACGGTATATAGGTATAACGGTATTTAGGCATAACTGTATATAGGTATAACTGTATATAGGTATAACTGTATATAGGTATAACTGTATATAGGCATAACAGTATGCAGGCATAACAGTATATAGGTATAACGGTATATAGGTATAACGGTATATAGGTATAACGGTATATAGGTATAACTGTATATAGGCATAACAGTATGTAGGCATAACAGTATGTAGGTATAACAGTATATAGGTATAACGGTATATAGGTATAACGGTATATAGGTATAACTGTATATAGGCATAACAGTATGTAGGCATAACTGTATATAGGCATAACAGTATATAGGTATAACGGTATATAGGTATAACGGTATATAGGTATAACGGTATATAGGCATAACAGTATATAGGAATAACGGTATATAGATATAACTGTATATAGGTATAACAGTATATAGGTATAACGGTATATAGGCATAACAGTATGTAGGCATAACAGTATATAGGCATAACAGTATATAGGTATAACGGTATATAGGTATAACGGTATTTAGGCATAACAGTATGTAGGCATAACAGTATATAGGTATAACGGTATATAGGCATAACGGTATTTAGGCATAACTGTATATAGGTATAACTGTATATAGGTATAACTGTATATAGGCATAACAGTATGTAGGCATAACAGTATATAGGCATAACAGTATATAGGTATAACGGTATATAGGTATAATGGTATTTAGGCATAACAGTATGTAGGCATAACAGTATATAGGTATAACGGTATATAGGTATAACGGTATATAGGTATAACGGTATTTAGGCATAACAGTATGTAGGCATAACAGTATATAGGTATAACGGTATATAGGCATAACAGTATGTAGGCATAACAGTATATAGGCATAACAGTATATAGGTATAACTGTATATAGGCATAACAGTATGTAGGCATAACAGTATATAGGCATAACAGTATATAGGTATAACGGTATATAGGTATAACGGTATTTAGGCATAACTGTATATAGGTATAACTGTATATAGGTATAACTGTATATAGGCATAACAGTATGTAGGCATAACAGTATATAGGTATAACGGTATTTAGGCATAACTGTATATAGGTATAACTGTATATAGGTATAACTGTATTTAGGCATAACTGTATATAGGCATAACAGTATGTAGGCATAACAGTATGTAGGCATAACAGTATGTAGGTATAACAGTATATAGGTATAACGGTATATAGGTATAACTGTATATAGGCATAACAGTATGTAGGCATAACGGTATATAGGTATAACGGTATATAGGTATAACTGTATATAGGCATAACTGTATATAGGCATAACAGTATGTAGGCATAACAGTATGTAGGTATAACAGTATATAGGTATAACGGTATATAGGTATAACTGTATATAGGCATAACAGTATGTAGGCATAACGGTATGTAGGTATAACGGTATATAGGTATAACTGTATATAGGCATAACTGTATATAGGCATAACAGTATGTAGGCATAACGGTATATAGGTATAACGGTATATAGGTATAACGGTATATAGGTATAACGGTATATAGGCATAACTGTATATAGGCATAACAGTATGTAGGCATAACGGTATATAGGTATAACGGTATATAGGTATAACTGTATATAGGTATAACGATATATAGTTATAACGGTATATAGTTATAACGGTATATAGGTATAACGGTATATAAGCATAACGGTATATAGGCATAACTGTATATAGGCATAACCGTATATAGGCATAACAGTATATAGGTATAACGGTTTATAGGTATAACAGTATATAGGCATAACTGTATATAGGCATAACTGTATATAGGCATAACCGTATATAGGCATAACCGTATATAGGCATAACAGTATATAGGTATAACGGTTTATAGGTATAACAGTATATAGGCATAACTGTATATAGGCATAACTGTATATAGGCATAACTGTATATAGGCATAACAGTATATAGGTATAACAGTATATAGGCATAACGGTATATAGGCATAACTGTATATAGGCATAACAGTATATAGGCATAACGGTATATAGGCATAACTGTATATAGGCATAACAGTATATAGGCATAACTGTATATAGGTATAACGGTTTATAGGTATAACAGTATATAGGCATAACTGTATATAGGCATAACTGTATATAGGCATAACGGTATATAGGCATAACCGTATATAGGCATAACAGTATATAGGCATAACTGTATATAGGCATAACGGTATATAGGTATAACGGTATATAGGCATAACTGTATATAGGCATAACAGTATATAGGCATAACTGTATATAGGTATAACGGTTTATAGGTATAACAGTATATAGGCATAACTGTATATAGGCATAACTGTATATAGGCATAACGGTATATAGGCATAACCGTATATAGGCATAACAGTATATAGGTATAACTGTATATAGGCATAACTGTATATAGGTATAACGGTTTATAGGTATAACTGTATATAGGCATAACTGTATATAGGCATAACTGTATATAGGCATAACGGTATATAGGCATAACCGTATATAGGCATAACAGTATATAGGCATAACTGTATATAGGCATAACGGTATATAGGTATAACGGTATATAGGCATAACTGTATATAGGCATAACGGTATATAGGCATAACGGTATATAGGCATAACTGTATATAGGCATAACTGTATATAGGCATAACGGTATATAGGCATAACTGTATATAGGCATAACGGTATATAGGCATAACGGTATATAGGCATAACGGTATATAGGTATAACGGTTTACAGATATAACAGTATATAGGCATAACTGTATATAGGTATAACTGTATATAGGTATAACAGTATATAGGTATAACTGTATATAGGTATAACAGTATATAGGCATAACAGTATATAGGTATAACTGTATATAGGTATAACTGTATATAGGTATACTGTAACTGTATATAGGTATAACTGTATATAGGTATAACAGTATATAGGCATAACAGTATATACTGTAGGTATAACTGTATATAGGTATAACGGTATATAGGTATAGCAGTATATAGGTATAGCAGTATATAGGTATAACAGTATATAGGCATAACAGTATATAGGTATGACAGTATATAGGTATAGCAGTATATAGGTATAACAGTATATAGGCATAACAGTATATAGGCACGGCAGTATATAGGTATAACAGTATATAGGTATAACAGTATATAGGTATAACTGTATATAGGTATAAAAGTATATAGGCATAACAGTATATAGGTATAGCAGTATATAGGTATAACAGTATATAGGTATAACTGTATATAGGTATAAAAGTATATAGGCATAACAGTATATAGGTATAGCAGTATATAGGTATAACAGTATATAGGTATAACAGTATATAGGAGCTGCCATGCTGCCCGGCTCAGCCAGCAGAGATAACCTTGCAAATTATTCACAGATTAGAACCAGACCTCTAGTGGGCAGAAACATATGGTGCCATAGTTATCTAGAATTGTACATTTTCCTGTATTAACTGTTCCAAGCATCATGGCTGAATCATTTATTTTCTATCTATCATCTATCTATCTATCTATCTATCTATCTATCTATCTATCTATCTATCATCTATCCTATCTATCTAAATATTTATCTATCATCTATATGTATCTATCTATCTATCTTTCTTTCTTTCTTTCTATCTATCTATATATATATTATGTATCTATCTATCAATCTTAATATCTAAATATTAATCTCTATCTATCTGTCTATATATCTATCTATCTATCTATCTGTCTGTCTGTCTGTCTATCTTTCTTTCTATCTATCTATTATCTATCTATCTATCTATCTATCTATCTATCAATCTTAATATCTATCTAAATATTAATCTATATCTATCTCTCTATCTATCAATATATCTATCAATCAATCAATCAATCTTAATATCTATCTACATATTAATCTATCATCTATATTTCTTTCTTTTCTAATATCTATCTATCTATCTATCTATCTATCTATCTATCCATCTATCTATCTATCACGACCACTCCAAGCCAAGGCCACACTGTAAGCGGTGCTGCGGAGCCCTATCAGGGGAGGTGCCAGCTACTCTTTGCATAGGGAGCACCCCACTTAGCTGCGGGTGGGGGAGAGAAGGGTGTGCCCATATGACATAATATCTGACATCATGGGAAAGATCAGAACAATGGCCTATATAACCAAGTATTGTGGTACAGCCCATCATTCACGTCAAATATTGAGCTTAGGCCATAGGTTAACAAAGCTCTATGGCAGCTCAGCCTTCCCCTGGGGGGGTCTCAGCTGACAGTGTTACAGCCTGTAGGTGCTACTATTAAGGCTTTTTGGTGTTTTCTGTGACCCCGGCCTTGGGAACTTAAACTGAGTTTATTTATGTTTCCTTCTCTTTTTTAACCTTTTGCCTGCCAGCGGCTAATTTTTATCAATAGGTTTTAAGCAGGAAGGCTGGAGTGCCTTATCCAAGAGGGAAGAATTGCCTAAATGACTTCCAGACTGACACCTTAGTGCCCCCTTTGCTCTGTACTAGGAGACCTGACTGGGTGCTGTTTCTCTGTGCGCTCCTACCCACACCCCGCACACCAGTAGGTGGCACTGAGGGGTAACTTGTTTGGGAGCACTGAGAGGTGGGAGCCTGTTTTGACAGCCTGTTTTGGTCGCCCTGATGTTAGGGGGGAAGGGTGTATTTAACAGCGGAAACTGTGCAACTATAACAGTGTTTCGTCTACGCGTTTCGCTTCTGAAACCCCCGTAGAAAAGGACAGGACCCAGTAAAGCTTATTAACCCCTCTCCTGCCTTGTTGGACAGGGATTGTTAGTAAATCTCAACTTTATATAAGATAACTTCTAATTCCCTACTGGCCAAGACAAGTATTATCTTTCTATCATCTATCTATCTATCTATCTATCATCTATCTATCTCTGTATCATTTATCTATCTATCTATCTATCTATCTATCATCTATCTATCTCTGTATCATCTATCTATCATCTATCTATCTCTGTATAATCTATCTATTTATCTATCTATCTATCTATCTATCATCTATCTATCTCTGTATCATTTATCTATCTATCTATCTATCTATCATCTATCTATCTCTGTATCATCTATCTATCATCTATCTATCTCTGTATAATCTATCTATTTATCTATCTATCTATCTATCTATCATCTATCTATCTATCTATCTATCATCTAGTTATCTATTATCTATCTATCTATCTATCTATCTATCTATCATCTATCTATCTCTGTATCATCTATCTATCTATCTATCTATCTATCATCTATCTATCTCTGTATCATCTATCTATCATCTATCTATCTCTGTATAATCTATCTATTTATCTATCTATCTATCTATCTATCATCTATCTATCTATCATCTATCTATCTATCTATCTATCTATCTATCATCTAGTTATCTATCTATCTATCTATCTATCTATCTATCTATCATCTATCTATCTCTGTATCATCTATCTATCTATCTATCTATCTATCTATCTATCTATCTATCTATCTATCTCTGTATCATCTATCTATCTATCTATCTATCTATCTATTATTTATCTATCTATCTATCTATCTATTATTTATCTATCTATCTCTGATCATCTATCTATCTATCTATCTATCATCTATCTATCTATCTATCTATCTATCTCTGTATCATCTATCTATCTATCTATCGATCAATCTATCTATCATCTATCTATCTATCTATCTATCTATCTATCTATCTATCTATCTAGTCTGTCTCCATTAGGATTACTAGGCATTTTCTCTTGTGTATTTCCTTCGGATCAATTAGAAACTAAAAAGGTTTCTCTTAATCTTATGCTGCTGTCATTTTCAGTCGTCCGGTACTAGATCTAAATAGCTGCCCTATGGTGGTCTATGTTGCGCCATAAAGCTATGTCTGGTCACATGGTGAGTCACGTGTCCATTCCTGCAGTCACAAAACACGTGATTATACGTGTCATTTTTAGCTACGTAAGACAATGACATCATGATCCAAAACAAAAAAAAACCAAAATACCTGGCAGATGTACCGGACACCTGTTCTGTCTCTCTAACCACATGTTAAGATGCCAGCACCCACGTAAGCCCCGCCCTCTCACTGCTTTGAGCACTCTGAGAGTTGGTCCACCTTGGGCCTTGAACCCCGGCGAGGCTAAACCATAAGCAGTGTCTTGTTTGATTATCAGGTGGAGTTAGTATTGCCACCTTACCCCTTATATACCAGCCGCATATTAAATACACATACTACATGGCTAGTTAGCTTAATTTAGTTAATTTAGATGCATGGCTGCATATAAATCAGTTAGGTCTGCAGCATGCATCTAAATTTATAACTAACTAGCAATGTGGGATGTGGATTCAATATACTCAATATAATACTAAAGGGGTGAGGTGGCAACCCAAAATAACATAAGATCTTATGTTTTGCATAGCACCAAGGGTGGGGCTTGGTCCCCAAACCAACGCCAAATATATTTCCTACAATAAACAGTTTGGTACTGCATTTATTCTGTTGTTAGTTTTGGGGTATTATACATGGAATTGGCACTGTATTTATCCTGCTGTGTGTTCTGGGGTATTATACATGGAATTGGCACTGTATTTATCTGCTGTGGGTTCTGGGGTATTATACATGGAATTGGCACTGATTTATCCTGCTGTGGGTTCTGGGGTATTAAACATGGAACTGGCACTGTATTTATCCTGCTGTGTGTTCTGGGGTATTTATACATGGAATTGGCACTGTATTTATCCTGCTGTGGGTTCTGGGGTATTTATACATGGAATTGGCACTGTATTTATCCTGCTGTGGGTTCTGGGGTATTATACATGGAATTGGCACTGTATTTATCCTGCTGTGTGTTCTGGGGTATTATACATGGAATTGGCGCTGTATTTATCCTGCCATGGGTTCTGGGGTATTATACATGGAATTGGCGCTGTATTTATCCTGCCGTGGGTTCTGGGGTATTATACATGGAATTGGCACTGTATTTATCCTGCTGTTGGTTCTGGGGTATTATACATGGAATTGGCACTGTATTTATCCTGCTGTGGGTTCTGGGGTATTATGCATGGAATTGGCACTGTATTTATTCTGCTGTGTGTTCTGGGGTATTATACATGGAATTGGCACTGTATTTATCCTGCTGTGTGTTCTGGGGTATTATACATGGAATTGGCACTGTATTTATCCTGCTGTGGGTTCTGGGGTATTATACATGGAATTGGCACTGTATTTATCCTGCTGTGTGTTCTGGGGTATTATACATATGTATATGTAATTGTTATTCCAATATGCTTATAATTTACAGTAGGGGGTACATTATCCCTTATAATACATGAGTGATACTCAGAGTTCCCTGTATAACTCAGCCTGCAGCCTTGTGCCTTTATATGGGCACAGAACCCCTCAGTGACTGCTAATATCCTTATCATTTACAGTAGGGGGTACAGTATCCCTTATAATACATGAGTGATACTCAGAGTTCCCTGTATAACTCAGCCTGCAGCCTTGTGCCTTTATATGGGCACAGAACCCCTCAGTGACTGCTAATATCCTTATCATTTACAGTAGGGGGTACATTATCCCTTATAATACATGAGTGATACTCAGAGTTCCCTGTATAACTCAGCCTGCAGCCTTGTGCCTTTATATGGGCACAGAACCCCTCAGTGACTGCTAATATCCTTATCATTTACAGTAGGGGGTACAGTATCCCTTATAATACATGAGTGATACTCAGAGTTCCCTGTATACCCTCAGTGACTTCTAATAACTAATGCAAAGGGTAATTATCTATAATTGAATAAATGATGAGCTGTACTACAGATACATGCTTAGACACATTTGGGTTTCTGTCTCCCTGCAATAGGATCAGATTCTGGCACCTACAAAAAAATCATTACCTCTGCTACTGGGAAACTACTCCTTGTATCCACCACCACTTCCATCAGTCAGCACTGAGTTTTGGTTATTTATGATAACAATGATACCGGGGGTTGTACGTTCGATTCCAGCCAGTGCTCTATGTGTAACTATAAAAAAGCAAGAATATCCCACAGTTAGATATTTATTTTTAGAGTATGATAAAAGGGCGCTGACAGGAAAAATGGGGCGACAATATGATAAGAAATAGGAAAAGTAGGTTGTCATGGCGGAGTATTACAGTTGAGGTGGGCTCTGTTAGTCTGGTAACATCGCACATGAGTTGATCCCGGTGATGCTGATACATTATGACTGTAACAGGGATCACATGACTGCTTTGTTGCTTGCGGGGGGGGGTGGGGGTTAACTCGCTGGCTTCTGGGGCGCGCCGGCGCACAAGCAGTTAAGCGGCCAGCCATCCAGGCGGAGGGATTCACAGCAACACGATGCAACCTAACACCCCTCGACGAAAGCACATGGACTGAGCCCGCCTCTCCGTTCCGGTTGGCCTGCTGTCACCAGCGCCGCTTTCCTATTGGCCCTCCTCCGCTGCCCGTCATTCAGCCCTGAACAGCAAGGCACAGCAGTTACGTTGTATGTATATTTTTTTTTTCCTGGTTGGAAATTGAGTTACAGTGTAGCAGGCACGGGAAGGAAGGGGGCAAAGGGAGGAAATTAAGAGGGCAGCTCGGCGGCGGAGGCTGACACTGACACTGAGGCTGAGACTCTCTTTTCCAGGAGGAAGAAAAGGAAAAAGGGAAGTGGCTGACAGTGACAAGCCGCTGCTGGTAAGTGGAACAACCGACCCCCCCCCCTTCCTTGACACTTGAACTGTCCCATTTACAGTGAGTAGATAGGGGGTCAGTACCACTGAGGGGTAAAAAAGGGGGGGGAGGATCATGGTAGGGTGGGCTGCAATGCCCTGTAGAGGAAGGTCAACAAACCCTCCTATATAAACTGTATGCCTGTAAGAGAGCAGGCCTCTGTGGCAGTGCTGGGGTTAATGAGCCCCTCCAAGAAACCCAGCACCCCATAAAGCCCTGACTCTCACCATAATAACCCCAGCAGGGTGGGTGTGAGAGATCAAGGCTGGCTGTTTTCCATCTTATTGTTATATGTATGTATGTGTATATGTAAGAATACCTGTATATTTTTATACTATAAAATACTTGCCAGCCCTTCTGTGCCAGGGGGGGCAGCCAGCCTAGCGCTGGTATATAGGGCAGCGCAAGTGCCCCACCTCCTATATACGCTCTTAGGCGATATTCCATAAGGCGGAGGGGGGGGGGGGGGAGAAGGAGGGGGTTGCCAGGGGATGTTAGAAAGTAATGGCAAGGTTCTCCGGATAATGTTGAATGTATGTCCCTGCTGCCTGGGTCTTTTTATGGCAAGAAATGGAAGATTATACCTGACGGGGGGGGCTAATCCGTCAGACTGTTCTAAAATATCCGTGAAATAGATCTTCTTACATCTGGTCGGTCATAATAAAGCACAGAAGGGCATTGGAGTAGTTAGTAGGGGGCATCTGGGCATCGCGGTGCCTATTATTTTGCTGTTCGGGCACCTGCCCAGATGTTTGTTATGTTTCTATGAAATAGTGGGCTGTTCCCTTGACAGTTGGGTGTTTGGGATGGGGGGGGGGCACATACCTAAATACGTTCTGGTGATGTTGGGGGTCTGTTTACTTTACACCGGTGCACAACCGAGGACTTTAATCTGTTCAAAAAACACTGAGGTCAGGCCGACAACGTTTATGTCACTCTTGGCTGTTATTTGCCACACTTGCGCTCCCCCCCCCTTCCCCAGTAAGGAAGCCGACCCTCTTAAATCCCCCTGAATTGTTGGTTTTAGTCATTACTTCTATAATCGCCAAGCGCTATCCATTACATCTGCTCATCTGCATCCCATTAAATCCCTTTCTGAGAAGTGCTGGTGGTTTGGGGTGGGGGGGGGGTGTTGATGTTCTTTCTGGAATTCTCACAATCACTCTCTTCTGGCTTTCCTGCTTGCGCAAAAAGAAAAAAAAAAGTATAAATATTTGTACGGACCCGATTGGGTTTGATTAATGCGCCCGCCGAGAGTTTGTATACTTAGTTGTGAGGCGCAGGGTGATACGGCTCAGTAATAATGGAGTTATGTGGCAAAAACTTCCCCGTCCCCTGCCTTATTACAAGCACTTTTGCTCAAAAAAGTGCGTTTTAACAGTCGATCCCTAGTTGTTCCTGAACTGTCACCCTCTTTCCCCATGTAGTGCATGAGGGGGACCTATTGTAGATAATATATATCAGTATAGGACTTGGGGTGTTCACTGTGTAATGTATCGCTGCTCTTGTTATGAAATAAGAAGAGTCTGACTGCAAAGAGGGGCTTGAACATATATATTCATACATACATTGTGTCATGAGTCATAATAGCAGCTCAGATACATATATATTTATATAAAATGAATTGTAAAGCCTACAGCTCCCAACAGCCCCTGTTGTTGGAAAGGGTTGCAACATCTGGAGTTGCAGAGCTTTCGTCTCTCCTCGGCTTTATATAAATAAATACTGCATTTTTCTCCCATTTCTCATGCCTCTGCCTGGCAGCAAGTCTCCCTTTCATGTATAGTTCTGTTTTATATTCTTTTCATCTGCCTCCTCCTCCTGGAGAAAGCAGTATATGGCCTTCATAAATAACAACGCCACGTTTTTTATCTCGGTCCTTGGCTGCGCTTCAGGAGAGGAATAGGTTAACCATTGCTGGAAATATCTTGCGTTCTCCATCTATTTGGAAGTTGTTTCCACGTTCAGCTACTTGTTGTCACAGTGGAACAATGGTATCTGTACGTGGCCGGCTGGTATGGCAAGAATGAATGCAGGCAAATACCTTGCAAATCTGTTCCTTTAATGCAGCTTGTGAACCAGGGCAAGGTTAGCCACCTGCCAGCTACCTTTATGTGAAACGTATTCCCAACGCGTTTCGCTGCGTAAGTGACCGCTCTCTAGCCAGGGGCATAACAGTGAGGTCCTGACTGGCAAGTATAGATAACATGGCACTCTGATTTCAGAGTATAAAATTAGCAAAATTTACAATGTATTTCGACGGTAGTGTAAGCGTATACTGAGGTCGAAATGTGTTGGGTTAGTATTTCCCCTGGCAGAAGTCATTGCTTATCCTGTGCTTGAAATGCGTAGGTTCCGTTTTGCCCCAGTGAAGACGCTACCTGTAGTACAGTGAAAAAGCATTGAGTTAATGAAGATGCTACTTGTACAGAGGTCAAAATGGATTGGGTCAATTTTATTTCCTGATGAAGACGTTTATTATATTAAGTTGGAAACGTGCGTATTTTCTCTGAAGAAGATCCTGCTTACACTCCGGCTAAAACGCGTTGGGTTAACTTTTGCTTTGATGTGGCTGATATTTAGGCTGAAACGCGTCGGTTTGATTTTGCCCATACTGAGGTTGAAATGCGTCTGGTTAATTTTGCATGTCGGTGAAATTCGAAATGTATTCTTATAACTGGAGTGCCCTGTTACCGTAAAATGCTTTGCTATATAGGGGCACACTACAGTGAGCACCCCAGGATAATTAGTGTATAAAATAATAATGGCACCCAACAGTGAGAACCCCAGGATAATAAGTATATATATTAATAATGGCACCCTACAGTGAGCACCCCAGGATAATAAGTGTATATAATAATAATGGCACCCTACAGTGAGCACCCCAGGATAATAAGTGTATATAATAATAATGGCACCCTACAGTGAGCACCCCAGGATAATACGTGTATATAATAATGGCACCCTACAGTGAGCACCCCAGGATAATAAGTGTATATATTAATAATGGCACCCTACAGTGAGCACCCCAGGATAATAAGTGTATATAATAATAATGGCACCCTACAGTGAGCACCCCAGGATAATACGTGAATATAATAAGAATGGCACCCTACAGTGAGCACCCCAGGATAACAAGTGTATATAATAATAATAATGGCACCCTACAGTGAGCACCCCAGAATAATATGTGTATGTAGTAATAATGGCACCCTACAGTGAGCACCCCAGGATTATAAGTGTATACAATAATAATAACGGCACCCTACAGTGAGCACCCCAGGATAATACATGTATATAATAATAATGGCACCCTACAGTGAGCCCCCCAGGATAATACGTGTATATAATAAGAATGGCACCCTGCAGTGAGCACCCCAGAATAATAAGTGTATATAATAAAAATGGCACCCTACGGTGAGCACCCCAGAATAATAAGTGTATATAATAATAATGGCACCCTATGGTGAGCACCCCAGGATAATAAAGGTATATAATAATAATGGCACCCTACAGTGAGCACCCCAGGATAATAAATGTATACAATACTATAATTGTGTGAGGCTACCTATGTCTTTGGCTCTTTTGAGGCTACTCTGTTATGGGCCCTCAGGTACACGTGCAAATTGATCTGAAATCTCAATGTTTTCGATTGGGGGAGTGCAGGTCCCGTGTCTCTCATGTCAGTTAATGACAGCCCTGCAACGTAACCCTTCCAGCTGATACCCTGGCTTATGGTGGAAAGGTGACAGCGCTCCTTGTCACTTATGGCGTGATTAATGCTCCCTAGTGATGGTAGGCAGTCCCGGGGCAAGCGCAGCAGCCAGGTCTAAACTTGAACCCTATAGGTCATTACTATCAATTATCTACAGGGCTCCGGGAGAGATATTGCACCGCTGAGCTAACCCTTTCACTGCCTGCAACAGCTGCCGCTCACGTGATTGCATCTGGAACGTGCAGCGTTGGTAACCAGTAAGGAATATATATATATATATATATATCTCCATTGTTCCGATCCCTTTGCCCTGGGATTGTGTGCAAAGTATATAGTTAGGCAAGTGCATCTATAATACTTTATATTAGAGCTTTACAGAATAAGATACAGGTATGGGATCCCTTATCCGGAAACCCATTATCCAGAAAGCTCCGAATTACGGTAAGCCTGTCTCCCATAGACTCCACTCTAATCAAATAATACAGAATTTTAAAACTGATTTCCTTTTTTTCTGTAATAATAAAACAGTATCTTGTAATTGATCCCAACTAGAATATAAATAATCCTTATTGGATGCAAAACAATCTTATTGGGTTTAATTAATGTTTTATTGATTTTTTTAGTAGACTTGGGGTATGGAGATCCAAATTACGGAAAGACCCCTTCTCCGGAATACCCTTGGTCCCGAGCATTTTGGATAATGGGTCCTATACCTGTATAAGTAATAAGGCGCCACACTGGGTATATTGCCCCGGGCCCCACCACCACCTCTCTCTCTATTTTAGGAGGACAAGGCCTGTTCTTGGTAGCTATGGGAATGGCAGTTCTCATGCCAACACGTTGTCCTTCTCCCGCCCTCCCTTAATGGAAACTGTCATGCCAGATAACTGGACGGTGCTTCCTCCGAGCTCAAAGCCTCCGCATACTTTGATATGATTTCTTTACGATTGTTCCACTGTAGAACGAGCCTTTTAAATCAATCACATGAGCCCTCAATGGGAAACTTCCCCTTTGCTAGTTCCCATCATCCCTTTCTGCCCATGCATTCTACAGCCTCAATCCTCCAACCAGTCCCAAAATGTCCTATATAGATAGATAGATGATAGATAGATAGATATAGATATGGAATTGTTCTTCTTAACTCCCTGAGTGCTGGAAAAGTGCATCCCGTAATCACTGAAGGGGTTAAGGGAAATTTCTAGGCTTTGGTACCTGCTCACGTTAGCCGCCTCCTTCCAACACCCATGGGTGCTGCCAGGTTACCCCCCAGGAGAACGGAGCAGGCATTTGTTGATGAGAGGCTTAGCGGTGCACATAATTAATAGAAAAAAAAATATATAAATTTGCAATTAGGCTGGCGATACCCTGTCATTACTGTTAACACGGTAAGTGCAAATGCTGCGGGTGACAGCGGCAATTAGGCGTTTTAATTTCATTTTCTAACCAGAAAGCAGGATTTGTAACCAACGCTTGACTCATGTAATTGCGTTGCCGAGAATGAGGATTCCTGCACGAAGACTAACGGTATCATTAGCACCTAGGGAGATGCTGTGTCGGACTCGGATAGCCCCATCTGATTTTCTATCCGTATTCCTTTAGAAGTAGCGCTCCACCTTAACTGAATTTGCAGACACTGATACCTCGAGGCAATCTGTCATTGGTCTATTTATTTTATTTGCGTCTTTAAATTGCTATGAAGTTGCTAGGGTCCGTGATCCTAGAAACTGGGCAGAAGCTTGAATAACAGAGGACAAGTAGTAATAGCAATCTAACATAGATCACATACATAACATATACATCAGGGTCCCCTACATGAACTGTAGGGTACATAGAGTATACATTAAGGTCTGATATATATATATATATATATATATATATATATATATACTGTAGGGCACATATACATTAGGGTCTGATATATATATACTGTAGGGCACATATACATTAGGGTCTGATATATATATACTGTAGGGCACATATACATTAGGGTCTGATATATATATATATAAGTTCAAAGTATCGGCACTCACCAACCAGAAACACCAATGTCCGGGTGCTAACCATAAAATAGTATAAAGTCTCGCAGAAAGCACTCCAGGAGAAAATAAAAGACAAAAAAGTTTATTTAGACCCAAATGTCTATCCTGATGACGATCCGGCATGGATCGAAACGCGTAGACATTTGGGTCTAAATAAACTTTTTTGTCTTTTATTTTCTCCTGGAGTGCTTTCTGCGAGACTTTATACTGTAGGGCACATATACATTAGGGTCTGATATATATATATCAGGGTCCAATACACAAATATACTTTTGGTTCCAACATTTGACCATAGGTGTCCTATACTGCAGGGTTTAATACATGAATTATAGGTCACATGTACTTTAGGTTCTGGCAAATGGACCAAGGTCACATATGGATTTGGGGCTAACACGTGCACTATAGGTTTCATATACTGTGGGGTTTTACAAAGAAAATAGAAGATAAAGATATTTTGGTTTCCAGAAGTCAATATATAAGAACATTATTATTTTCAGTATAAAAGGTCTAATAGAGCTGCTTGAAAACTTATGTCTATAGAGTTGCTGCTTTTCATTGTGCTGCTGTACCATCTCCCATATACAGCATCAACATATGAACACGTGCGGGGAAGGATCTATACGGCGGTGCCGCGGGCCCCCACCGAGATGTATATCTCATCTGATAGCTGGCCTGGTTTGGGCAGCCCTCAGATTTTGACCATATGCATCTGAATGCTTCTGGGCCGACCACCATTATGGGGCGGCTGTTTCATTGATCCACTACCTCTCTGTGCAATAGAAATGTTCATGCATTGATTTTTCTATCTGTTCTGCTTTTGCCTTCATCTGACAGATGACTCAATAAGTCGTGATTGCTAATGCCAGCATGGAACATGCCATCGGATTGGTGTTAAGTTTCATTTGGGGCTATTCCGGCCTAGAAATGTCAGTAGTGGGGCAGAGGTCTGTATGTATTTTCCTTGCACTTCCTATTTCCTGTTATAGGAAGTGAGGTATGTAAATGAAAATGCCTTCCCCTAAATTAGACAGAATAAGAAATGTCAGCGTGTGCAATATTAAATATATCCGTAAACTTTTAGCTTCAATAACAGGAGCAATATTTGCACCAGTTCTAGTAACCCATAGCAACCACAACAAATATAGCTGGTTTCTGGTTGCTGTTGGTTACCAAACCTGGAGCAAACTGTTTGCCACATTGTCAAATGAAATAGAGAAAAGATCTGACATTCTAACTGCTTTCTGGTTACTAAGAAAAGTAACCGTAGCAACCAGGTTTAATGCCATTGACCATATCAAACTAAAGGTTAATATTAAAGGGATTGTAGATTAGTTTTTAGTGTGATGTAGAAAGGGATATCCTGAGACAATTTTAATTAGTCTTTATTTGTAGTTTTTGAATTATTTAAGTCTTTGTTCAGCAGCTCTCCAGTGTGGAATTTGAGCAGCTCTCTGGTTGCTAGGGTCCACTTTAACCTAGCAACCAGGCAGTGGTTCGCAAGAGAGACAGAAATATGAATAGAGGAGGGCCAAAATAGAAAGATAAGTAATACAAAGTAACAATATTACTGTAGCCTCGCAGATTAATACTTTTTTGGCTTCTGGGGTCAGTGACCCCATTTGAAAGCTGGAAAGAGTCAGAAAAGAAAAGGCAAATAATTTAAAAGCTATAAAAAAAATGAAGACCAATTGAAATTGGACATTATTGAATGTCACTAAGGACATTCTATAATATACTGAAAGTTAACCTGAAGGTTATCCACCCCTTTAAGGTGAACTACTCTTAAAAAAACCTAGGGAAGCAGTTTTGAGGGCCCATCCCAGAGCATTAGGATCTGGGCAGGGCAAGTGCTAATGATGAGAAGCTTCCTGTTTAAAACAAATATAAATAACAAAGTTTATTTTATAGCCATCTGCCCTCGAATGTATCACTGCCAGTATCTGTAGGGTCTGTGACATGCATCACATATATTCTTTGTGCTCCGGCCAATGAGACTCTTGTATTGTGTCAGTTCCAAGGTCAGGAAGAGAGGATCCTGGGAAATATGAACAGTGTCAGGTAGAAGGGAGTTATTGATTGGTTGCTCAACCCCAGGGAGCAGAAATTAGAGACGCATGATGCAGAGTAACAACGCTGGTATGGGAGCTTGTATGCTTGTGTTTTATTAAACTGCACTTGCTCCATATTTTTACTGTGGTTTCCTTCGTTTTACTTTCTTATAGGGTTGCCTTTATTTAAAATCCAGTGCTGTGAAAAATGGCTTGCAAATGCTCTGTTATACAGATAGCTAGAATCTCAGCCATAAAGCAGGGCAGGACTGCTGCTTACAATGGGGGGATCAGATAGGATCTGTGCCACTGTGACAGAATGCTCTGTTACACAGATAGCTAGAATCTCAGCCATAAAGCAGGGCAGGACTGCTGCTTACAATGGGGGGGGGATCAGATAGGATCTGTGCCACTGTGACAGAATGCTCTGTTATATAGATAGCTACAATCTCAGCCATAAAGCAGGGCAGGACTGCTGCTTACAATGGGGGGGATTAGATAGGATCTGTGCCACTGTGACAGAATGCTCTGTTATACAGATAGCTAGAATCTCAGCCATAAAGCAGGGCAGGACTGCTGCTTACAATGGGGATCAGATAGGATCTGTGCCACTGTGACAGAATGCTCTGTTATACAGATAGCTAGAATCTCAGCCATAAAGCAGGGCAGGACTGCTGCTTACAATGGGGGGATCAGATAGGATCTGTGCCACTGTGACAGAATGCTCTGTTATACAGATAGCTAGAATCTCAGCCATAAAGCAGGGCAGGACTGCTGT
Organism: Xenopus tropicalis; assembly: GCF_000004195.4. Lineage (NCBI taxonomy): Eukaryota > Metazoa > Chordata > Amphibia > Anura > Pipidae > Xenopus > Xenopus tropicalis. Next base: position 133,103,614 of record NC_030684.2, on the reverse strand, counting down.
TTACAATGGGGGGATCAGATAGGATCTGTGTCACTGTGACAGAATGCTCTGTTATACAGATAGCTAGAATCTCAGCCATAAAGCAGGGCAGGACTGCTGCTTACAATGGGGGGATCAGATAGGATCTGTGTCACTGTGACAGAATGCTCTGTTATACAGATAGCTAGAATCTCAGCCATAAAGCAGGGCAGGACTGCTGCTTACAATGGTGGGGGGGGATTAGATAGGATTTTACTTTACTTTCCCTATTTGAAGACATTTGCCAGTGCGGAGAGTTGTTGGGAGAGTTGGGTGACATTGTTTTGCACATGTGACAAATTCTGCCATGATCATTGCGTTGTCACTCAGTCCCAGCGCTGGATACCTCCCCACCTTGCTGTTACTGAGTCATTAGGTGGCACAGGAGAATAGTGAGCAGCAAGGAGCAGTGCCCAGTAATCAGCCCATGGGGTGTATCTCACTAGGCACTCGCACACGCCCTGCTCCTTTCCAACGATTACTCTTCATTAATTAGCTGGATGGCTTAGTCATTAGCAGCAGGGAAGCCAATGATTCAGGAAAATCCAGCAGCCCATTTTTTTTTTTTTTTCGGAATTACCCGGTCTCTGCCCATGTTGGCTGGCACACAAAGGATTATGGGAGAGGAAGTGTCCGTCCACATTTACTGTGAAACAATAAAATTTATAGCCAGATGCTGCAAAATCGGGTCAAACCATTGTATGTGAACCCCCCACTTGGTTCCTCCGAGCTGGGGGTGCCATTACCCTTTGCACCCTTTGCTTCTTCCAATTACCAATGTCTCCAAGATATATCCTAGTACAGGCAGTATGGTAGCTCCACATAGAGATGAGTTCAATATCCATTATATGACAGTCCCTAAGGGTGAAGACACACTGAGCTACTTAGTAGCAGCTACTTGTCACGGCTACTTAAAGCCAGAAAATCCCCTGCCATAGACAATACTGAGAATTGCCTCTGCTAAAACACACACGGAGAGACAATTATCAGTAAATGATCAGCATTGTCTGTTTTAGTAGCTGCTACTAGTAGCTCCGTGTGTCTTCACCCTTAATCTGCATTGAATAACCTAGTTCCGCCCCCCATTAACCTTTTCAGGTACAGTAAGTCTCCTTTTTTTTTATCTGTTACAGTTTCCCTTGACATTACCAGCCCTATGGCAACACCCACACTCCTTATTGCCATGTCACAATAATGTCAGTAAATAGGTACAGATATGGGACCCGTTATCCAGAAATCAATTTTAAAAAAATCTAAATTATTTGATTAAAATGGAGTTTATGGGAGACAGGCTTTACGTAATTCGGAGCTTTTTGGATATCGGGTTTCTGGATACCTGTACTTAAAGGGGTGGTTCCCCTTTCAGTTAACTTTTAATGTGTTATAGAATGGCCAATTCTAATCAATTTTTCAATTGGTCTTCATTTTCTCAAAGTTTTTGAATGATTTGCTTTCTTCTCCTGATACTCTCCAGCTTTTCAAATGGGGGTCACTGACCCCAGCATCCAAAAAAACAAGGCTACAGTTTAACTGTCATTACTACTTTTTATTACTCATTTTTATATTAAAGCCCACTCATAGTAACATTGTTAGTTAGGCTGAAAAAAGACATACGTCCATCACGTTCAACCATAATGCCTATATATAACCTGCCTAACTGCTAGTTGATCCAGAGGAAGGCAAAAACCCCATCTGAAGCCTCTCTAATTTGTCTCAGAGGGGGAAAAATTCCTTCCTGACTCCAAGATGGCAATGGGACCAGTCCCTGGATCAACTTGTACTAATAGCTATCTCCCATAATCCTGTATTCCCTCACTTGCTAAGAATCCACTCCTATTCTTATTCCAGCCCCTCATTTAAATTCGTGCCTGGTTGCTAGGGTAATTTGGACCCTAGCAACCAAATAGCTGCTGACATTCCAAACTGGAGAGCTGCTGAATAGAAACTCAAAAACCCCAAAAAGAAAACCAATTGCAAATTGTCTCAGAGTATCACTACACGATGCTAAAGGTTAATATGAAGGTGCAAGAATGAGGCAGGAACCGCCATATAAATGCCCCTGTGTTTCTGCAGCTGCTTTACAATAGGAGGATAGGGGCAGCTTCCTGTTCTGTGAAAGAGGAAATGCAGAGTGCAGAGGAAGCCTGCTACCCCCGTGATCTCTCCTTAGAAACGGCAAGTCGTACCATCGCCGCGCAGTGCCAACCAAAGGCCCACGGCGGCTCCACGCTCTAAGGCAGAATGTTTCTTTTTTTTTCATTTGTGAAACCGTATGAATTTGGGAAGAGGTTGCAGTTCAGCTGTAGCTTTAACGCTGCGTCTGTTGGTTTTCGCCTGCTGTACCTGCCAGATCCCCTGTTGGGAGCAGCTGTTGGCATAATTCCGCCAGCCCAGTGACATGTTGTCCCTTCCAGTTGGTGACATCAGCGCTCTCCTCTCTCTCGCTGCCTCCTTGCCTGTCTGCCGGCTCTCGGCCGCCCTTACAATCTCCAAGGTTATAGGATTCCTCTAACCTTGCAAACTCCCCGCTGTCTTTGTCAGGCACCAGATTCTTTATCTCATTCATCAGAACCCTTGCATTTTTTTTAAAGGGGACCTGTCACCCTAAGAAATAATTCCAAATCCTTTTTGAATCCGATTAGTAGAGCAAAATAAACTTTACTTACACTATTTCAAAGATTGAATTTATTTTCCCTTCAGTCTTGGAATTAGTAGTAATAGCCAGCAGGCCGGCGCCATTTTGTGTGCACTGTTATTAAGGGAAGCTTTGTATCACCCCAAAATCTTAGGCATTTGCCATCTAGGTGATGTATAGGAAGTGCTGAATGGAAAGTAAAAGTAATTGTTTCTAAAAATCTGAGCTGTCAATCATATATTGCCTGCCCCGTCTCTATGCCGAAGGCATAGAGGCGGGGCAGGCAATATATGATTGACAGCTCAGATTTTTAAATACATTTATAAGAGGTATAGATGGTTTAATTAAAAAAAGAATTTGGGTTTCATGTGTAATCTTCAAAGGACTTTTATTATACAAATTGTGGGTGACAGGTCCCCTTTAAAGGCAAACTATACCATCTTTTTTTAATTGCAATTTGTAATACAAATTTATTTTTATTTGCCCTTATTTTTCACCAGTTTATGACTGATATTGCAGCTTCAGCCTTGCCTTTCACACAGGTGTCATTAAATCTTCCTGGCCATGTTTACCAGACCCCTAGCCATCCTATTGTGTTAGAAAAAGAAAATGGGTGCAGCCTGATGTTACGAGGGGTGTGGCTAAAGAAGCTAATGGAACTACCCTTAGGTATTCCACTGTATTCTGGGTATAGCTAAGGGCAATGATACCCAACCAGTGGCTCAGGGGCAACATGTTGCTCCCCAACCCCTTGGATGTTGCTCTCAGTGCCCCCAAACCAGGGAGTTATTTTTGAATTCCTGACTTGGGGGCAAGTTTTGGTTGAATAAAAACAAGATTTCCTACCAAATAAAGCCCCTGTAAGCTGATAGGGTGCATAGAGGCACCTAATAGCCAATCACAGCCCTTATTTGGCACCTCCATGAACTTTTATGGTGCTTGTGTTGCTCTCCAAGTCTTTCTACATTTGACGAGTAAGAAAGGTTGGGGACCCCTGTCTAAGGGTATAGCAAGCCATTAATGGGGGTCAATTTAACCACCGGGTGGGGGGGGGGTATAATGTATGTTTATTAACCTACTTTTAACAAGTGTTAAGGAATCTTTTTTAAGCACACACATAATTTTATAATCTTACATGAAATCTGCTATAAACAATCATTTCTGGCTTCCGTTCCAAGCAAATAACAAAAATAAAAACCCCCAATTGAGATAAAGCCAAGCTGCTTACATCCCCTAAGCTGCACTGTGCAAACTATTATATGGAGGATAAGGACATTTACCTTCCGGCTTCCCCTACTTGCGCTGTCGTCCATCTTGGATTGTGGGGTTGCCGACCCCCTATGAGGCGGCTCTGTGTAGCCACGCAGCTTGCCTGCTATTAATAGGCTGAGCGCTATTTAGAGCAGGCTAATGATTCATGGGTATGGGGGCGTCAGATGAATATACTGGTAGGGTGGGAATCTGCATGTGTTCCCTGTGCAAAGATGAACCGCGATCTCCCGCGTTTTGAGTGAAATCATTAACTTTTGAGCAGTTCAGTTGTTGCGGGACGCAAGAATTCCCAGCGCCCCCTGTGCCTGTGCAGCCGCGGGGAGTTAAACGTGCCCAACAGCTGGGCCAGCCAAGAGCTGCTGATATGTGCAAATTGTTTTTCTGTTTACCTGGGGCGGCTGTCCGCTATGGGCCACAGTAGGGTGCTGTATGGCAGTGCCTCCCCCATGGAGTGAAATTCCATTAGGATGAGAGCAGCACAGGGCTCAGTTGATCCCATTCTCCAAGTGCCTCGAGCGCTGTATCATTTATCAACCAACCATAACGTTCCATCCCAGAATGCTTTGAGTTTCCAGCTCCTAAACTTTGCAGCCCCCGTGGCCGTTGCCCGTGCCTCGGGCAAGACTCGTGGCTAAAACCTTGCAGCGTCCCCCCAGAAGAGCAGGTATCTTTATCCCATTACAGCTCTGCTTCCTTAATAACCAGCTGCCGCCTCGTCCTCCCCCGTAGCTAATAGGCACTCACTGCGCCGCAGAGCCGAAAGTATTCCAGGGGCCCTCAGAACCCTCTTTTAATAAGTTGGCAAGCTCCTCATTAAGGCGGAGAAGCTGACGAGTCCATGCCAAGCCTGTATATCTGTTTAAGGGGAAAATAAACAGCGAGTTGGAGGCTGCACGGAGTTCCACCTACGCAATCTGTCACCGCTCTCTCTCACTTACTCGGCACAGAACAGTTGGTAAAAGGGGCCTGAGTTATTATTAGGCTAATGCTTTTACCCCTGCGATACCATGGTTGCCTGTTTGCCCCCTTTTCTGTTTTCCGCTAAGCCCAATAGGCAAACTGTATCTCCTTGCCAACTTGTGGATTATTTGCCATATTCACCCCTTAATCAGCCAATCACAATGGCTTTTGTTCTGTCATCAAATCATATCCTGCGTCACTAACTACAAGAACTAGACATATCTATATGAAGGGTACTGATAGGCCGCCTGTTTACTATATTGCAGGCAAGCAGACAAAGACTCAACAGGGCGGATGGATAGAGGAAGAGATGAAGGCGAGGATGCTGTACTCAATCCCTAGCTAATAACAGGGCGATGCTGTGTCCCTCCACCCTGCTCATGGGTGTTGTACAAGTGAGGGAGCAGCAGCTCACACCCCCCTCCCCATCCCTAACCTCTGCTCATTGTTCTCCTTCCTGTGGCGGCGCACACCTGTTACACCAGAACAGGTGCCGAGACCACCAGCTTGCTTCTAACATGCCACCAAATGGCCCCAGATTGCACACAGCCTGCTCTTTGTTTGCTTTTACCCTGGGGTGCAAAGCTGCCACCTTCATTAGCGGGGACGTGCCAGCTGCAGGCCTGCGTCGGAGCTGCTGTACACCAGTCATTCCCTGGCTTAAGCGCCATTGCCCTGCTTATAGTAAGGCAAAATGGTATTGGAGGAAAGGGCTGCAACTTTGAGACTCCCAGTAAATGACACAGCAGCCTGGGAATGATAAGGCAGGGCATCCCTTAGTCAAATGTATAAACACTTGGAGAGCAACACAAGCACCATAAAAGTTCATGGAGGTGCCAAATAAAGGCTGTGATTGGCTATTAGGGGCCTCTATGCACCCTATCAGCTTACAGGGGGCTTTATTTGGTAGGAAATCTTGTTTTTATTCAACCAAAACTTGCCCCCAAGTCAGGAATCCAAAAATAACTCCCTGGTTTGGGGGCACTGAGAGCAACACCCAAGGGGTTGGGGAGCAACATGTTGCCCTGAGCCACTGGTTGGGGATCATTGCCTTATCCAGACTATCTCAAGTTGTGTGATGGAGTCAGGCCTGGGCTTACTGAGCAGGTCTGCCCTGGCATTTCAAGCCCAAAAAGCTGCCCACCATGTCTATGGCACCTTACAGCCCCCCTCTGGCATTCCCAGTACCCAGAGGCCCAAACAGCCCCCCCATAGGCCCAATAAATAGTGACTGTCTATGGAATCTTACAGCAGCCCCTCTGGCATTGCCAGAACCCACAGATTGCCAGTTCTGGTACCGAGACAGGATCCATGGTGAGTGAGTCTGCCCTAGCGTTCGCTATTCTCCACCTACCTCCCTTGCACAAACAGAAAAAAAAAGTAAAAATAGGCTTTTATTCCTCTTAACTAAAACATCCGAAACAGTCACTGGGGCCTTTGTGCCCCAAAGTATGGCTTAGGCCTGCTGATGTCATGGGCTGCGCCAGTCCTTTTGTCTTTCCTTACGGTCGTATTTGTGGCTCCTCGCAAACCGTGGGACTCGTACCGGACTGGCATGTTCCTCATAAATAATTCTGCGCTTTTCAATAATTCAATCAGAGCAGGAGAGCTTGGGTTCCTTAATAGAAGTAACATAATGTTTCCTCCCTGCCAGAGATGGTCAGCTAAATGCCTGCGCGCCCCTCTACTAAGTGCTTTCTCTTCTGTATTCTCAAGGAGATCGCTGGCCGGAACTTCTCTCTCTTTGTAACCTTCACGGGCACAAAAATCTATAATGAATCATCTGCAGGTATTGATGCTGTTTAGTAGGGGGGCAGCAGGTTTGTCGTGCAAGGAAGGTTTATTTAGGGTGCAGGGCTTTCTGTTCCAGGGGCTGTATTCACAATAAAAGAGTTAAACATTTTATAAACATTCTCTGCGTAAGTTTTGTGTTCCCTGACCTAATATCCTTATCATTTACAGTAGGGGGTACATTAGCCCTTATAATACATGAGTGATACTCAGAGTTCCCTGTATAACTCAGCCTGCAGCCTTGTGCCTTTATATGGGCACAGAACCCCTCAGTGACTGCTAATATCCTTATCATTTACAGTAGGGGGGGTATATTTTCTCCTGTGTTGTCCCTGACAATACAGATATAAGGATATGTAAAGTGTATATATAAAGTGTGTTGGATTCTCTAGGTACTGTTCTTCTGGATTCCTGTACATTACAAAGATTAATTGTTTGGGGGTGTTCTAGTCCCTCCCCTTGAGTACTGCCATTTTTCTTGCGCAGCGTTCGCGTCCACAAGGGCGCAGGATCGTTTGGTTATCCATTGTTCTATGAAAATATTAATGTGCCACAGAATCCCCCGGGAGAGGAAGATGTTAAAACTGTGTTTTCTAAAGGTCCCCTCGTGTTCCCCATTCCCCCAGTTGTCAGAGTCATTAAGGAGCAGACCTTTTGGGTTGTGACTTGCCACGTTGCGTTTGCCATCCGTTTCGGTACACGGCCCCCTAGGGACTTCGGCTTGATGCATCGCCCGTGCAGCCCAATGCTGGAAGGGAGTGAGCACCTACTCTGAGGATGGATGGCCACGTCCTGCGCTCATGCCTTTATTTATCCAGTGTTGCTGATGTTTGCCATTTTCTGCGCGGATAACGATGAAAAGAAGCCCTAGCCCTTTACTATAAATTTTGAGCCCAGCTCTTCCCAGACTGGAATGGCTGCTTGTACCAAAGTTTAATAACCCACACCAACCAATCAGCAAGTAACATTTGGTGGAGAATGCAGGTTACAAAACCTGATGGAAACGTTGGACTCACTGCTGCATTACTACTAAAAATGAGAAGGAAGGATTACAGGGGCATTACTTTGCTCTGATAGTGCAAGAGTTAACTGCCACTCATTTGGTCCCTCTGAGCCAGGGAGAAGGCCTTGAATGTCGGGAGCCGCAGCTGTTGCCAGATCTGAGCATAATTATCAGGGGCAGGTCCTCACCAAACCTGTTGCGTTGGTTTCAGACCTGACAAAGCACTTTTTTTTCTTTTCCCAGTGTACACCTCCATGTGCAACGCTAAGACGTCCGGTCTGCTCATTTTCCCTTTAATTTCATATGACACAGACACCCATTAACTGGAACACACCAAGAAAACAAAGGGTGTCTAGCCTTTATAAGGGAGCAGGTGCGCAAAGCCAGCCATTGTCTTTCTTTCCACCTACTGACGCTGTGCAGACACTGTGCTACTGTCTACTAGAAAGGCACATCTCTGTTTCCTCTTTACTTGCCCTTTAAGGGCCTTGTCTTTTCCATAGGGCAGTTCCTTCTCAACCAGTTTTATTTGTTAACAAGTGTTTATAAATCAGCAACATATTCCACATCACAAATATTTTCACTGCTACTATATCTGCTATCCCACAGTCCCTTCCCAGAGGCTATTATCCCCCCACTGCTACTATAGGCACCATCTCTCCCTACTATACCTGCTATCCCACAGCCCCAGTCCCTTCCCAGAGGCTATTATCCCCCCACTGCTACTATAGGCACCATCTCTCCCTACTATACCTGCTATCCCACAGCCCCAGTCCCTTCCCAGAGGCTATTATCCCACTGCTACTATAGGCACCATCTCTCCCTACTAAACCTGCTATCCCACAGCCCCAGTCCCTTCCCAGAGGCTATTATCCCCCCACTGCTACTATAGGCACCATCTCTCCTTACTATACCTGCTATCCCACAGCCAAGGTCCCTTCCCAGAGGCTATTATCCCCCCACTGCTACTATAGGCACCATCTCTCCTTACTATACCTGCTATCCCACAGCCAAGGTCCCTTAACTCAAGAATTAAATACATGGTGCATTGTTGAATATACACACACAGGGACCCTCAGAGTAGCATAGGTAGGACATGTGTGTATCCCCCTGGTTAGACCCTTCTCTGCTAAAGACTGATCTAATGTCCATTGAGGTGGCCATGGATCAGTATGGCTGCTAACCTTCCTTCTATGATAAAGCAGCAGTTGCTGTGTAAGAGCGTGGACACTGCCAGGGCACTGTAATACCGAGAGACATCTGTTTCCCTTTCACGTGTTTGCCTCTCGCAGTTTCTTCCCCTCCTCCTGAAAAACAAAACTTGTTTTTGTTTTTTTTCCCACATGCACTGAGCTGTCAGCTTCCATTTTGTGCCCTCTGCATGCTTGTTTGCTCTTCTTTAACAGCAGCTGTATGTCTCAGAAACGATAAAAGCGTTAAGCAGAGCCATTTACACCTTCCTCTCACGCATGCTGTCTCCGAAAGAGTGGTGGTTGCACTGCGCAGGCTGCCAGGAGAGGTTACATCCATTAGTATTGGGGGAAAGTCCCATTTATCTTCCAGGTCATTTCTTCTCTGTATATTTGTTTTATACTTATGGGTGGAAGCTTCCATATTGTTTCACTTAGGCAGCACACTAAGCTCTTTATGTAGCTCATTGAATTCACAGAACATTACCTGTGTGTTTATATATGTGGCTGGGGCCTGGCATTTAGCTCCAGTAAAGCAGTACTTTATGAGATTATAGCTTATTGTGTGTATTCTCTAGGAATGTTACTATCAAGATAGCCGACCTGGTGGCTCCTGTGGTGCCCAGGAGTGTAGCAGGCCTTGTGGGGTTGCCAAGTGGTGCAAAATGTCATTATACTTGTTAAAAGAACAGAGGATAGTCATGGGGTGAGGTTTAAAAGATTTTTACCATGGTGCCTAGTGACTTTTAGTCACGCCACTGCTTCTCTTTATATTTATTTGTATATTGTACAGGAAGCTGCCATATTGCTTTCCACAATGTTTTGGGTACTTCTTGCTAACACCCCCCAGTTGCAATCCCACATCTGCTCAATTCGTCCTGTTTTCTGAGGTGATTTGGCGCATTTCAAGTCTTTTCAGTGGACCAATTTAACTTTATTTGGTTGCAAATGACAGAAAGCGGTTTGGAACAGGCAAATTAGCGGTGACTTGCTACGAATCTCTTTGAGTGGATATGCCTGTACCTGTCCCATGATCCTCTGTGTTCTGTTTGTAACCGTCTCCCTTACCCTACCGGGAGAAAAGTGAGAATTCCTTGTACTGTTTATTTTTTGTGAAACCGCCACAGTCAAACCAAATGGAGAAGTAAAGCAAAGTTTCCGTGAGGTAATTAGAAAGTAGAGAGGCGGAGCTCAGGAGTCAATTTCAGGCACGTTAACAACACATTCACCATTGTATTGGCAGAGGCTTGTTTAGGGGGAGAGAAAATGGCTGATATTATGTTACTTCCTGTACTGTGGGCAGAAGATTGTTAGCCCAGACAGAGGGGTAGGAGCCCATTTGCTTCCGATTTTCCACGGCAACTTTCTCCTTATTGTTTGTTGTCCCATTGAACACTGATTAAAGAATTTATAGTAGCAGCTGCATCTGCTCACAAGTATAATTTCATGTAATTATAATAGCCTCTGCCATATTCCCACAATTCATTTCTGTGCTTTGCTTTATTATCCCCACCCCAATCCCCTTTGGCTGTTGTCTAGCCCTGAAAGAATTCTAATGCACTGATTGGATACTTGACCCGGCCCTGTTTACATATGAATGCTCATTTTCACTGTTTCTTTTTAGCCCCGGGACACTTCTGATGCTCTGACTGGCTAGTTCAGGTTCACGGCTGGGGATATCAGGTGTAGGGGGTTTCTCAGCATTCTCAGGTGAAAGAGTGTTCAGGCATTTACCTGGAAAGTCTTAAATTTAACCCTGTCCCCACCTGGTTGTCATTGCATCAAATTAAGCCAGTTGCTTTGTTGTCGTGGCATTAGTCTAGAAACAAGATGGCTGACACATTTTTCCACCACATGACTTTTATTGCATTGAAGCTTGGTTGACGACCTATCTAAGTTCTGCTCCCTGTGCTTATTACCAGGAGACAAGATGGCCGCTATAGTGTTCCTCAATCATTAATGCTGCCTGTGTTGGTTCCAGCAGGGATTGCTGACTGCAAAGAAATGTTTGTCCCACAGCCTGGTGAAAAACCAGCAGCTGCCATAACACTCCTCCCCATTGGTCACGTTACGGGAGCTTGGGTTTCTGCTTACATTAGAGCAACTTGTATGGCAACATGTGTTGCTTCAGCGAGGCCTCGGAAGGCTGAGCTGGGTCCTTAGCCTTGGTGTTTGGATAAAAATTAGCAGGATTACTGGGATTATCTGTAGTTACTAGAACATACATTCAACGCTTAAAGCAACAGCACTGCATGTGTCTTCACAGCTGATGGGCCTAGGAGCTTGCTCTTTAGCAGACACTTGCTGCCATATTTTGGGGCTCTGGGAATTCTGTATATATAAAATATATTTATATTTTTTCTCTTGAACACCTAGGTCAGTGGTTGTCGGACATCATTTCAACTTCAGTTCACCCCCTAGGAGACCAAGCTTTGGTCAGGGCCCCCTTAGTTCATAACAAGGGAAACATTGTTGGCTCATTCATTCAGCCATAGTTTCAAAATATCTAGGAGAGCTAATAAGTGCTTTCCATAAATATCACCTGTAATATCTGAGCTTGCCTAATGAGCGGATTTTTGCTCAAGGTGGTCTTGGGCTGATGAGGTTTTCTAACCTGCCTGGTAGAAATCTTTCCACGTGGTTGCCAAACATGCACCAATAAGCTACCAACTCTGTTTGGACGGGCCGAATCAAAGCTAATGTTGGCCCACGTATGGACAGCTCAACAGGCCTTCAAGCTAACCTTCTAGGTCTACCTAGGAAAGCAAATAGACTTCCCCCCCAAATTGTATCCTTACTGGCATTTGGGCTGGTCCTCCTCTTGCTACAGCCCCACAGTTTGGGATTGACTGACATAGGTACAAATAGTAATGGAGGAGCCTGGTGGTGGTGCTGGGAGTTCTCCAGGGCAGGTGCATCATGGCCTAGAAAATGAGAAGTAGAAAACTATCTGAATTAGCCTGGTCCTTTCCTCCTCCTCCTCCTCCCCCGAAAGGTAAACATGAATTTAAGAGCCAGACGGCCTTTTTCCTTTTTAGGACTGGAAGGGAGAGTGTTTAGCAGCCTACCCCACCTCCCATAGGCTGATAACAGCAGATACTCGGGTGTTGGACCGTGGGAATCCAGTCTGCTGGTCTCCCTTTCCCTCTCCCAGGCTCTGCTATGCTGTCACGTCTATGGGAAGGTTTCCCCGGGGCACGGGCCATCTCAATGGCATTTTTCTCACGTTAACTGTGTCCATATGAGAAAACCCCTTCGATCTGTCCAGTTTTTTCTTTTTTTTTGCCTGTTTTGCTGGGTCTGGTACGAGTAAGTCCAGACTTGATGATACTGTTTGTTAGATATTTGTGGCCTTGGTGGGTGCTGGGAGTTGCAGGGCTTGTAAGTTAGACATTTCTGGTTTATACCATTTATTTCCCCTAGACATGAAATGTCCAGGGTCAATCCGTAAGAATTCCTCCCCTGTATGGGTGGCCATATTGCCTTGATATTTCTGATTAAATCCGATCCCACAGACGTGCCGGATCCGACAACGTTTTTTTCTTTTTTGGCCTGTTGGTAGTCACATTGCCACACTACCAGGCACTTGTCAGGCCCAAACAAAAAACCCGCCAGAGATCTGCTACAATATTTGGCAAATGATCTTATCACTCAAAAGACATTATTTAATGATCAGCTTGTAAGCCGCATTGTTGGTTTATTTACTGAGTAATTATGTGGTGATTAGTCTAACAGACAAACACAAGTGACTAATCCGCTCCCAACTGCACTTCCCCGCCATGCTATTTTTCAATTAAAGGTGCTCACCTTGCCATTAGCCTTCAGCCCAAGTACCCCTGTATGGGGCAAAAACCATTGCCTTTCCTAATTATGGCTCATCATATATTGGTCTGTCCTGATGGAAATATATAGTCATAAGGTGGCTCTACACGGGCAGATTTCAGCTGCCAATTCGGGGTCCTTCAGACCGATTCGGCAGCTTCTCTGCCCGTGTATGGGCACTCCTGATATTGGGAATCATATCATATGGAATAAAAATAACACTAACCGTAATGGCACTCTTAATTGTTCCTCCAATTAGAGAATGTACAGTTGGGTAAAATGTCCCAAAACTGCCCCATGTGCCATTACGGTTAGTGGTTAAGCCTCCCCAGAGTAACACCAATTAATTTCTTACAGCATAGGGAATGGAGATATTATGCATAGAATTGACACTTCCTTAGATTGACATCCTGCCAATCATTCTTTGAGGTATCCTGCCTTGTGTTCTGGTGTATTAAACATGGAATTGGCGTTGGATTTATCCTGCCCTGTGTTCTGGGGTATTATACATGGAACTGGCACTGTATTTATCCTGCTGTGTGTTATGGGGTATTATACATGGAATTGGCACTGTATTTATTCTGCTGTGTGTTCTGGGGTATTATACATGGAATTGGCACTGTATTTATCCTGCTGTGGGTTCTGGGGTATTATACATGGAATTGGCACTGTATTTATCCTGCTGTGGGTTCTGGGGTATTATACATGGAACTGGCACTGTATTTATCCTGCCGTGTGTTCTGGGGTATTATACATGGAATTGGCACTGTATTTATCCTGCCGTGTGTTCTGGGGTATTATACATGGAATTGGCACTGTATTTATCCTGCTGTGTGTTCTGGGGTATTATACATGGAACTGGCACTGTATTTATCTTGCTGTGTGTTCTGGGGTATTATATATGGAATTGGCACTGTATTTATCCTGCTGTGTGTTCTGGGGTATTATACATGGAACTGGCACTGTATTTATCCTGCCATGGGTTCTGGGGTATTATACATGGAATTGGCACTGTATTTATCCTGCTGTGGGTTCTGGGGTATTATACATGGAATTGGCACTCTATTTATCCTGCTGTGGGTTCTGGGGTATTATACATGGAATTGGCACTGTATTTATCCTGCTGTGTGTTCTGGGGGGTATTATACATGGAATTGGCACTGTATTGATCCTGCTGTGGGTTCTGGGGTATTATACATGGAATTGGCACTGTATTTATCCTGCTGTGAGTTCTGGGGTATTATACATGGAATTGGCACTGTATTTATCCTGCTGTGTGTTCTGGGGTATTATACATGGAATTGGCACAGTATTTATCCTGTTGTGGGTTCTGGAGTATTATACATGGTATTGGCACTGTATTTATCCTGCTGTGTGTTCTGGGGTATTATCCATGGAATTGGCACTGTATTTATCCTGCTGTGGGTTTTGGGGTATTATATATGGAATTGGCACTGTATTTATCCTGTTGTGTGTTCTGGAGACTTCTGTTCTACCCTATGGCAGAAAAGTCGCTGCGATCAGTCACCGCAACAGACTTACTTAAAAGCCGTGGCGACTAATCGCCTCATTTGTCTTCGCCCTTATACATAGAATTGACCCTGGAAAACTATAAAGAAATCTGTGAAGAAAATGCCTTTAAATAGCTTCTAACACAAACATTGCCCACCTTATGGACCTTATGAACCTGGATCTTACAAAAGAAAAATGACAATGGGTCTGTTCTGCAAAACACTGTATGTTCCAAATGTTCAAAGACTGTGTGATCAGCTCTGCATGAATAGAACACAAACAAATCTGCAGTGAAGCGTGATACATCTACATTTGCACGCCGTAGAACAGACACACTTTCCACGCACACTCCTTTAGTAGATTTGCACACAAACAAGGTATTTGCATCACAACACTGCTAGTCCGGCCCGCTGCCCCACGTGCTGGGAACTTCCAAGTCTCAGTTATACAATTAGTGCACTTGCCTCTTATTGCCCCGAGTTTTTCCTTTGAGCTGTTAACCCTTCCCTGCCTCAGTACTTGCTCTTCCAGTTTCACATAACATTTCTAAAGTCAGTCTTATGGACGTTATTACCTGCAAGGGTGCTAGAGTTAAACAGAAATGGTAACGTGGCCTTTGCCTGTGCAGGCAGCAGCGACGGCGAGGAGGAAATGGGGAAAGGGAAAGCTTTGGACGCTCATCAAATAATCAGGCGTGAGTCAAAGTGAGAGTGGCAGGGTGGCTTTTATCATCAGCTTTCCATAAAAGGTACATGTGGCTTTATTTAGGTTTTAGGAGTTAACCCTCTGCTATACTATGGCCAAATAAACTTCTGCCATTGAAGGAAATTGTACCAAATGGGCTACCGTATAAAGGCTCTTCAGATCTTGCCTCCTTTCCTTTTATAAGTAAATGGAGCTCCAGAAGGGTTAACTCAGTGCCCGTGGGCGGTGTCCTTTTTTTATTCTGCTTTATTACAGGTTAGTAATAAGCTATTTTAGCGTGCCGTTTCATTTTCTCTTTGCTTTCCTGAGAATAAGTCGTCAGAAAGTGCCAACTATCGTAATATATAAGGACCTTAGAAGTCACCGAGGGGTTCCTTGACCATATTTTTAAGGACATGGAACTCTCAGGTAACTTCTGATATACTTCAGAAGTACTGAAGTACTTTATTATAATACACAAGTTACAGGGAGTCATGTGACAGAAATGACACCACTAAGCACTGTTTATAAGGATATAATTTACAGGGTGTTCATAATTCTTGTGTATTATAGGGATATATTTTAATTGCGTTTGTTTTTTTTATATGCATTTTATAGCTTTACTTCATCTAGTCTTCAACATGCCAAATCGGATGATCCAATCATTTGGCCAGCAGTTAGAACATAAGAGTGCCTAAGGAAACCTATGGGAGCGGACTACATTAACATTTAGATATGGTCCTTACCCGACAGAATTTTCATCAGGTTAGGTACCCGCGGAATTACCAAAAACGGTCAGCTTTTGGGCAGAGAGTCTCTGTGGGCAGTCTGTGGATACCCAGCTTGGCCCTAGGGCCAAACGATTGAATTAAACTGGCAGGCATAGGCGCTGTCAGACTGTGGACCACATCATCGAGCCAGTACGGTCCCCGAATTGACAGAAAATCAAACCTGGTAGGCCCGTCAGGGGTGCCCATATATAGGCAGATAAGCTGCTGAATCAGTCTAAAGGTGGCCATAAAGGTGGCGATGTCGCCAAGCGAACGGATCTTTCCCGATATCCCCACCAGGGGTGGGCAATATCAGGGGAATTTAATGACGGGCATAGGCAAAGTCGGTCCGTGAACCACATCAACGAGGCGATGCGGCCCCCGATCCGACTAGATTTTCTAACCCGCTCGATCGAGATCTTGCTGATTTCAGGCCAGATATCGGTCGGGCAGGCCCGCCGGTATTGCCCATACATGGGCCGATTAGCTGCCGAATCGGTCTAAGGGACCGATATTGGCAGCTAGAATTGACCCATGTATGGGGACCTTAAATGCCCTTGTGTATGGCCACCTTTACTGCAGGGCCATAGTAGTGTGGGGGGCCCCAGGGCATTTTTGTTATCCTCTTTAAGAGGCTTCTGGGAACTTTATCAGCAGCCGGAGAGCTCTAATATCTATGGGGAAGGCTTCCATTATTGTTGTTAACATGTATTTATAAATGCCAGCATATAAATGCCACATTGTCTACATTAGCAAAAAAATCCAGTAGCACACTGAAGATGCAAGCCGTGAAAAAATTGTATTTTATTTGCCCAAGTACATATAAACAAGCAAAGAGCAACGTTTCGGGACCCTCCGGACCCTTTCTCTATTGACCCCCATGCAAGGTGAGGTTCTTCCAGTATTTGCACCTGATACCCGTTTGGGTAAGTTAACAGAGGGTTGAGCTCCCCAATACTGCTATTACATTGTCTACATTAGACATACAAAAACAACCAATAACCAATACAAAAGGTAAACAGGGCCCAAAACAGCTACTAGCCACAACTTTGGGCAAACCAGGATCCCCTTTATAATGCACATTCCGAGTGCCTTCTCGATACACCGATTTGTCTGCTTCCCCGCGACACTGAACTGTATAATAAATCCACCTTTCATGTGTGACTGTGCTTTTATGAAGTGGTACCCAGAGAAATCTGCACACTTAATGCAAGCTTATGCTACATTATCACTGTGTGCAAAGTCTCCATTTGAGCCTGTTACCGAGGCGGAATTCCATTTCTCCGTAGGCATGCGTGTAATCTGCTCTGAATTGTAAGCCGTAGATACCAGCGTAAATCTCTTAACACGCACTGGGGCACTGCTCATTTTTATAGTATTTTTCAGCTTTAAGCAGGAATAGAGAATCCAATGTATAGCCCAGCACTAGAGAGGCCACACCAACCTGGAGGGTCTAATATGAGGGATTTTTCACTCACCACCGGTCTGGACAGTCCTACACTCACTCACCCCCGGTCTGGCCTGTCCTACACTCACTCACCCCCGGTCTGGCCAGTCCTACACTCACTCACCCCCCGGTCTGGCCAGTCCTACACTCACTCACCCCCGGTCTGGCCTGTCCTACACTCACTCACCCCCGGTCTGGCCAGTCCTACATTCACTCACCCCCGGTCTGGCCTGTCCTACACTCACTCACCCCCAGTCTGGCCAGTCCTACACTCGCTCACCCCCGGTCTGGCCAGTCCTACACTCACTCACCCCCGGTCTGGCCAGTCCTACACTCACTCACCCCCCGGTCTGGCCTGTCCTACACTCACTCACCCCCGGTCTTGCCTGTCCTACACTCACTCACCCCCGGTCTTGCCTGTCCTACACTCACTCACCCCCGGTCTGGCCTGTCCTACACTCACTCACCCCCGGTCTGGCCTGTCCTACACTCACTCACCCCCGGTCTGGCCAGTCCTACACTCGCTCACCCCCGGTCTGGCCTGTCCTACACTCACTCACCCCCGGTCTGGCCTGTCCTACACTCACTCACCCCCGGTCTGGCCTGTCCTACACTGTTCTACTGTTTCGATATACATTTAACAAAGGGAATGAGTTTTACTTGCAACCTGCTTCTTTAGTAAGGTGAAACCCCCCTAGCAGTAAAGCAGTGCCACCCTGATGTAACAATGTTAGTATTCTTCCAAACGGCCTAAAAACTGGGGCAGACATAGCAGCTTTACTTTTCCACACAAACATTTCAGCCAGTTATTCATATCTTGTGGCCACGGTAGTCATTTTCCATCTGGTGACTTGGTTCTAGTGCACCTGACACCTCCAAGTGAATATGATCAGCCTCTCATAGACTTTAACCCACCTACATTCCTTGTAGCGCAGCGGGATTGCTGTTTATCATGTAAAGCAATACATATATACTGGATATTCAAGTTAGGCCTAATTAGCTGTACTCGTTCCTTTACTGTGAGCTCTGTGGCTAATGACAAAATGACAGCAGATTCCTCCACAGCCCTTTGTGAGGGAGATGGGCAGGGAGGGCACTTTAGCTGTAAAGCAAAGCAAAGTAGCTTATTATATCTAATGCCCCAGGGATACAGTTATATACAAAGCAGCATGTGATTTCTCTGTATCCTCCCAGGCCTGTCACTGCTAAAGAGATGCCTGGGAATCTGCTTTCTGAACAAGGTACAGACATTCTTACAGTGATTTTATTTTATCCACACTTTTCGGGCTGCCGCGTTGCCGACAAACGACCCTTTATTTGGCCTGGGCACGTGGTATTGCGCTGATTATGTGCTTTCATGCTTGGCACCCTGATGTCACATCGGCTTCTGTTTGCTGCACTACAGTTTCCAGTGGCCCCCACGACGTCCTTTGTTATTTAGCTGTTTTGGCTGTTGGGATATAATCAGTTCAAGACCACTTTAAGGCCCAATATTTAGCCAGGGCCACCTCTTACATAATACAGGTATGGGGCCTGTTATCCAGAATGCTCGGGACCTGGGGTTTTCTGGATAAGGGATCTTTCTGTAATTTGGATCTCCACAATTTACGTCTGCTAAAAACCATTTAACTATGAAATAAACCCAATAGGATTGTTTTGCCTCCAATAAGGATTAATTATATCTTAGTTGGGATCAAGTACAGGTACTGTTTTATTATTACAGAGAAAAGGGAATCATTTAACCATGAAATAAACCCAATAGGGCTGTTCTGCCCCAATAAGGGGTAATTATATCTTAGTTGGGATCAAGTACAGGTACTGTTTTATTATTACAGAGAAAAGGGAATCATTTAACCATGAAATAAACCCAATATGGCTGTTCTGCCCCCAATAAGGGGTAATTATATCTTAGTTGGGATCAAGTACAGGTACTGTTTTATTATTACAGAGAAAAGGGAATCATTTAACCATGAAATAAACCCAATAGGGCTGTTCTGCCCCCAATAAGGGGTAATTATATCTTAGTTGGGATCAAGTACAGGTACTGTTTTATTATTACAGAGAAAAGGGAATCATTTAACCATGAAATAAACCCAATAGGGCTGTTCTGCCCCAATAAGGGGTAATTATAGCTTAGTTGGGATCAAGTACAGGTACTGTTTTATTATTACAGAGAAAAGGGAATCATTTAACCATTAAATAAACCCAATAGGGCTGTTCTGCCCCAATAAGGGGTAATTATATCTTAGTTGGGATAAAAAAAACAATGAACTGTTTTATTATTACAGAGAAAAAGGAAATCATTTTTAAAAATTAGAATTATTTGCTTATAATGGATTCTATGGGAGATGGCCTTTCCGTAATTTGGAACTTTCTGGATAACGGGTTTACGGATAAGGGATCCCATACCTGTAGTAAGGTGACAAACATGCAGAATCATCCATTCTTCCAAGAAAACCTAGGGCATTATAGAAGTGTCACCCCAATTCTTGCTTTAATTGACCACAGAGATGGGCTTCTAAGAGTATCTAGAAGGGCATATATGCATTTTCCCCTGATCTTCTTTCAATGATCTTCAGGATGGGCTTCAAACCAGTCCTCTAATCCCTTTTAAGGTGGCCATACGACAGGCAGAGTTGGCAGCTTATCGGCCCATGAATTGGGCCCTCAGACGGGCCTACTAGACCAATATCTGGCTGAAAATCAGCAAGATGTCGATCAGGCAGGTTTAAAAATCCCATCGGCCAGGGAACCCATTGGCTCATTGATGCAGTCCTCATCTCAACTGCCTATGTCCTGTCAGCAATGTTAAAGGAAAACTAAACCCCCAAAATGCATAATTAACCAACAGATAGTTTATATTATGTTTAGTGGCCTTTTAAAGAATCTCCCCAAACTGGAATATATATATCAGTAAATATTGCCCTTTTACATCCTTTCTCTTGAGCCGCCATTTAGTGATGGGTTGTGTGCTCCCTCAGAGATCAGCTGACAGGAAGTGATGCAGCTCTAACTGTAACAGGAAGTAGTGTGGGACTAAAAGGCAGAACTCTGCCCATTCATTGGCTGATGGGGCCTAGCATGTATGTGTGCCTTGGTTTGTTTGTGTGCACTGTAAATCCTATGATCCCAGGGGGTGGCATTTAGTACTTAAAATGGCAGTTTCCTATTCAGGATTACCCAATGGCACATACTACTAAGATAATATTTTTATGAAAATGGTTTATTTAGATGAAGCAGGGTTTTACACATGGGCTGTTTATGCAATATATTTGTATAGTTTGTTGGTCCACCTTATTGTCTTTTATTGAGGACAGTGGAACCTTGTGATCAGCAGTAGGTGTGTGTATTTATGATTGATAGAGGATGCTATCCAATCAGGCGCTGTTATAAGATAACGCCCTCTTGTACAAGTGTAGTGCAATTAGCCTATTCTATCTATACATGTGCATGGCGTGGGCTTGGGATAATACACATTTACCCGTGTGTTTGCTTAGAACGCATTCTATAGACTTGCGCGTTTGTGCGCCTTTTTGAGGTGTGTCGGGGTGTGAGCGCCTATTGTAATAACATTTTTTCCTTTCTCGCTCCATGTCCATGGCTAATCAGGTTTAAAGTGGGCAAGGCCTGAACTAACCTGTAGCGAACAACAGTACATACAAAATTAAAGGTACACTTACGGGAAATCTATTTTTACACTCAGTTAATAGGGGCAGCTCGACTGTTCTTACTAAAAATAAAGTATGAAAATCCTGATTACAAGATAAAACTTGTCGACTTCCGAGCTTTGCCCATCCACGCTCCCCTCAGCCGCGGCAAGGGATGGAATAAAAGGGATGTTTTGAAAATAGACTTTGTGATAGGTCCCCTTTAATGGCGGCAACTGGCGTGGGAAATAGCAGTAAATAAATATAACATGTATCTTGATACCAGTATATACAATATGTCCATGTATCAGTATTATCTGGTAAAATGTTGCACTGCAAACCTGTAATGTAACTATGGCTTCTAGAGTGATGAAATATATTCCCTTAGGTCAATGGCACTGTTTGTTATCCCATGAAGGTATTGTAATGCAATTGTATATTTGGTGTAATACTCCTTCCAGGTCACGTGTGTGAATCATATATATGTTTATACACAAGCTTTGTGCTAAAATTATCTGGCTTCTAATATAGGGCAGGGCTGCTGCTTACAATGGGGGGGGGGGGGGGGGGGATCAGATAGGATCTGTGCCACTGTGACAGAATGCTCTGTTATACAGATAGCTAGAATCTCAGCCATAAAGCAGGGCAGGACTGCTGCTTACAATGGGGGATCAGATAGGATCTGTGCCACTGTGACAGAATGCTCTGTTATACAGATAGCTAGAATCTCAGCCATAAAGCAGGGCAGGACTGCTGCTTACAATGGGGGGGATCAGATAGGATCTGTGCCACTGTGACAGAATGCTCTGTTATACAGATAGCTAGAATCTCAGCCATAAAGCAGGGCAGGACTGCTGCTTACAATGGGGGGGATCAGATAGGATCTGTGCCACTGTGACAGAATGCTCTGTTATACAGATAGCTAGAATCTCAGCCATAAAGCAGGGCAGGACTGCTGCTTACAATGGGGGGGATCAGATAGGATCTGTGCCACTGTGACAGAATGCTCTGTTATACAGATAGCTAGAATCTCAGCCATAAAGCAGGGCAGGACTGCTGCTTACAATGGGGGGATCAGATAGGATCTGTGCCACTGTGACAGAATGCTCTGTTATACAGATAGGTAGAATCTCAGCCATAAAGCAGGGCAGGACTGCTGCTTACAATGGGGGGATCAGATAGGATCTGTGCCACTGTGACAGAATGCTCTGTTATACAGATAGGTAGAATCTCAGCCATAAAGCAGGGCAGGACTGCTGCTTACAATGGGGGGGATCAGATAGGATCTGTGCCACTGTGACAGAATGCTCTGTTATGCAGATAGCTAGAATCTCAGCCATAAAGCAGGGCAGGACTGCTGCTTACAATGGGATGATCAGATAGGATCTGTGCCACTGTGACAGAATGCTCTGTTATACAGATAGCTAGAATCTCAGCCATAAAGCAGGGCAGGACTGCTGCTTACAATGGGGGGATCAGATAGGATCTGTGCCACTGTGACAGAATGCTCTGTTATACAGATAGCTAGAATCTCAGCCATAAAGCAGGGCAGGACTGCTGCTTACAATGGGGGGATCAGATAGGATCTGTGCCACTGTGACAGAATGCTAGAATCTCAGCCATAAAGCAGGGCAGGACTGCTGTTTTATAAGAGAAAGTAAGGTGGCAATTAAGGGCAAAGACACGCGGCATTAGTTGTGGTGACTATTTAGCTCAGTGTTTTCCCCAAAACTACACTATATCACCAAACATTATGCATTTTTTATGCAGAAATACACATTGTTTGTCTATTTTTTTTTATAAGCGCCTCTGTAACATTGTATCTGCCTATTTATCTGTCAGAACAGGTAGCTGCCCTGTGCTTTACTGTGCTATGGATAATAATATTAGGGGCATTACTCCCATTGCCCCCTCTATGTACAGAACAAGGGAATGGGGGGATTCAGGGCCCGACCTGCTGTTCCATAGGGGGGAGAGGCCGATCTGGCAAACCAGCAATCTGCCCCTTCCCAGTCCATTTGTGGAGCTTTGATACATTACACACGGCTCCTGCATATTTAATGCTCTCTTCTCTTTCCTTTCCTCGTGCCGGGGATATTTACTCTGCTGAACTGACGTTACCCTTGCGCTTCTGATAAGTCCGACTACTGATGAGAAACGTCACCCCGACCGAAAGAGACTTTGAGACTTTGGCAGCTGCCGGGGAAAAGGAAGGGGGGGCATTAGTATAGCGCTCAGCACTGGGTTAGCAGTGATTGGGCTTAACAGACCAAATATGACTTCCAATCGGGTTACTCGCTGGCTGGGGGCATATCTCGGTGACATTTAGAGGTCCAGGGGCAAAAGCAGGAATGCCATGTATACACCCACCTTGCACCTGTCCATTAACGGCTTTCAGGTTGTTGCCGCCCTAGTATGTATAGAGACCCCTAAATGAGAAGCCTCAGGTCCCAAGGGGACCAATGGGTATTAGAGATACATCTCCTACCTACTCTACTTCCACTTCCCTTCAGATCCAGGTTGAAAGGGAGGGGAAAGGGCTTTTGCCAGCCCCCAATCTTTGAAGGGGTCCAGGATGCTCGATAAGGGGTCCAGTACCTGCATAGATTAGTTCAGCAATAACTAGCGAACTCTAAATGGATTACGGTGTATGCTCATTTCAGGCAGCAAAGGGTTCAGCAAGGCAGGGCTGTATTTCCCGGATGGCCTTGGCCTGACGGGCACGGGTGTATATTTGTTTGGCCAGACCCGGGGAGATGGGGGTATTACTAGGTCTCTGCTCTTGTGCTGTTAGTTTAACACTGAGAAAATGTGTGTGCATGTATGTACATGTGTGTACTTGCAGAGCTGCTGGCCGCCCCCCCCCCGCAGATGTTCTTGCAGGTTGGTGGTCTGTAAGTCCCCCCTCTCTCGCTGCAGCCGACTGTATGAGCAGCGAGCGGCTACCGCAGCGACAAGCCACTTCCTGCAAGTTTGCATTCTGCTTAACCCTACAGTTTAACCCCAATGTCCCCTGACGAGCAGATGAGGGCCACTTGTATTTCCTATCAGCGCATCTCTGGACAGTCCCTGACAGAGAGAGTCATCTGACTACCTGGCTCAGTGTCCTTCTCATAGAAGAAGAGCAATTAAGTAAAAGAGAATGGAGTTTGTTGGCCAGTGAGGGGCTTCTTCACATCAGCTAGGCAGTAAAGACAACTCCAGGTCATTTGAACTAGAGATACCAGCATATCCGTAACCTCCATCGCCCAAAACTACACCTCTCATTGCCCCCTTACATTTGCTATGGCATTAGCCATCGACAGCGTATAGAAACAAATGGACTCTGCGGTGCTGCAGTGCTTGATATTGGGCCATTTTCCCATTATACCATCAGGCCGCAGGCCTTGAGCTGAAACCTATAAAACACTCGGACAGCTCTGCACCACAATATAAATTGCTTTACCGTAAGTGCCGATATGGTCATTTCAAGAGACATATGTAAAGCAGCAGGAGCAGGGGATGGAATTTCCTGTTGCACTCCCAACTTCCTGCAGGGGGATTTTCATCAAATACCATTTGTCTTTAATAAAAATGACTAGCTAAACAGCATACAAACAGGAATTAATACACTGCAACCCTCAGCTCCCTGTTGTAGTTCAGCTTGAGAGCCACGGCTAAATCTTGTTTTTTTTTTCTGTTTCCCTCCTCTCCCTGTTCGTCTACCTGTATTTCAAGCTTCGCTTGTAAAAATGTGGGTGTTAAGAAAACAGCAGGCTGGGAGCGCTAAGAAGAAAAGGGAGCATACAATAGGCAGGAAACAGCAGACCAGATGCAGAAGAGCTTTAAAGGGGAAATAAAGCCCCTTTCTTTTCCATTCCTGTGTTTATTTTTCAAAGACATTTGGGTTCGGTAGGGCCCCACCTTGCCGGTGCTGTCCAACTCCGGTATCAGATACACAATGTCATCCACAGCTGTCCTCTAGGCAGGTAGTGGGGGGCCATATTCTGCCATCGGGCCCCTAGTGGGACCCCCCTGTATCCTGCATTGCCAATCCCTGAATCCATCATATTTGTGCTTGGACTGTACCAAATCCTTCACAATAGATGGGGCACTAATGATAAATATACACCCACGCAGGCTTTTTCCCTTGCTTTGGGACAGCTCATTGGCGGCTCTTGCACAAAGGGGGGGGATAAAAAAGCAATTTTGGCACTTTTGTTATTGCTTGTGATTAAAAGAGTGCTTTTTCCATCTTAGCCGCAGAGCAGAATTATCCAACGTGAGCTAATAGAGCGAGAGAGACTGCAATCGGTTTCGGCTGGAAAGTTACTGATAATGAATCCCTAAAGGAAACTGTCATAAAGGGCACATTCCTGTATCTGCTGCTGATCATTTGGATGTGTGCAGCAGCTGCTCAGACACTCACTCCTCTCTAGCCCTCGCTGCTGTTTTTTCAGCCATGCCATGAGGTGTGACTTGTGGCTAGCAGCTGACTGATTGCTCACCAAGCAGCAAGCTTATCCTAGGCTGCCCATGCATTTCCATATTTCCCCTTCCTGCTGTAAGGAGTGTCCAATCACATAGCTTTGGTGGCTCATAGCCACTGCTCTAAAGCAGTGATCCCCAACCAGTGGCCCAACATGTTCATTGACCCCTTGGATGTTGCTCCCAGTGGCCTCAAAGCAGGTGCTTATTTTTAAATTCCTGGCTTGGAGGCAAGTTTTGGTTGCATAAAAACCAGGTGTACTGCCAAACAGAGCCTCCAGTAGGCTGCCAGTCCATATAGGGCTACCAAGTAGCCAATCATTGCCCTTATTTGGCACCCCAGGGACATTTTTCATGCTTGTATTGCCCCTCCCCAACTCTTTTTACATTTGACAGTGGCTCACAGGATGAAAAGGTTGGGGACCCATGCTCTAAAGCAGTGGTTCTCAACCTGTGGGTCGGGGCCCTTTTGGGGGTGGAACGATTGATTTACAGGAGTCGCCTAAGACCATCGGAAAACACATATTTCCGATGGTCTTAGGAATAATTTTATGGTTGGGGGTCACCACAACATGAGGAACTGTATTAAAGGGTCGCGGCATTAGGAAGGTTGGGAACCACTGCTCTAAAGTATGCCTGAGAAGTCACAGTATGTGCCATGCCCAAAGGGGCCCAGATTGTGTGAGATTTTTTTCTATGGGGGTCAGGTACTCGTGGCAGTCTTTGGTGGAGAGGTTTGGGTAGGTTCCCTAGACTAGCATTAGACTTGCATAGATTTCAACACTCTTAAGGTGGCCATGCACAATAAGATTTGCTCGTTTGACGAGGTTGCTAAATCTTTCCACCAATATGCCTACCTAAGGTGGACGATATTGGAGTAATCCAAAGGTTCAGCCCTAGGTCCAAACTATGGAATTACAATGACAGGAATAGGACACGTCGAAATGAGGACCAATGTGGTCCCCGATCCGAGGGGCAAATCAAACCTGCCGATCGACATCTGGCCAGATATCAGTCGCGTAGGCCATCGGTCTTCCCCATACATGGGCAGACAAGCTACTGTATCTGTCTGAAGGACCCGAACCGGCATCTTAAATCTGCCCGTGTATGCAGGTGCAGTAATCCATTTAACCAATCACGGATTTTCTTTTATTTGTCCACTGTGATTAGAATAATGAAAGCAGACGTCCGATTGGTAGATTACTGCACCGAGACAGGTTGCCCCTTATAGTAATAAGGCACTTAGCAGAGCAGTCTCTGTGATAGAATACTATGTATTTCTGTCATGGAACGGGGCTGTATAAATGAGAAAGAGGGTGCTCGGTTCTGTAAAAGTCACCTCTGCCTGAACAGTGGGTGGTTTCAGTTGTAGGCAGAGACTTTTCCGTGCTGCATTGTGCCCTCTGTAATCTTGCTGTGCCGCTGCCAGTTCAACTGTTGTGGTTTGCGGTAAGGAAGAGTGGCACGGTGCCCGTGCACCGGTGGCATTAGCAAGCTTATTATATAGGATAAACTCTATATCGCACCGCTGTGCAGAGCTACCCGCCCACAATGATCTTTTCCTTACCAAAGTATTTGAGAGGGGGTTTTGGGGCAGGAGGGGAAGGGTTAATTTCCCAGCAGGCCGTGCAGCCAGCCCTACATTATTAAAAGTGCTTAGGAGCGCTGCCACTGAGCCTACAAACAAAGCACCGCTCACAACCCCCTTTTTCTTTTAACCTGCAGGCTGCTTTATAGGAAATTAGCCATGAATAATGAATTCAATTAAATTGTTGTTTTGTTTTTCATTTTTTATTCCTTTTTATTCAGTGTGGGCAGATCGTTCTGTATTAAATAAGTCATTATAACAACATTTAATAAACAGAGGAGAGTGCGGTGGGTACGTGCCGCGTCGATCCGGTGCACTCGAGCCACTCGTCTGGCCTGAGCCTAAGGTTGACAATCACTGATCTGCCGGGTAACGGTGGCCATACACTGGCCATACATTGGCCAGTTCTCTCCATTTCCTGCACCCAGGGAATGTAGTCTATTGGCCAATGAAATATTCAAACTGTGGTCTGACAGGATCATGGACTGGTCTGTTGACCTAGACCTTACATGGTATGGTCAAGCTTTAGATACAATGTTATTTTCCCGTGCCTGTAAATAACATGTATAGTAGCAATACATGGTAGGTGGCCTCAATGATGGACTCATTTGATGTTCAATGTGGAAGCCAATGTGGTCCTGACTTCAACTGCATATGCCCCTTGTCCAGAAAGGTGGGGAAAGGAAACCAAGTGGCCTAACAACATGGTGGCCACCAACCCCACTGCCCTTCTTTTTGGGAAATATTGTGGATTGTGGAAGGTGCCTTTAACATGATCTCCATAGGGATTATTTGCTTTTGATTCAACAACGAACAGCCAATCAAAATGATTCATCTTCCCATGGCCTTGATTTCTGCCACCTTGTAATTATCATTTCTTTTTTTTTGTATGGTGCACAGTGGCTGAAAAGTCGTTTATCTGGGACATTTGTCTGCATTGTTCCTACGTATTTGTGGCCATGGCAGCTCTCCAGTGAGTTATTCATTACCCCTTTGCCCTCGCTCGGTAGACACACGGAGGGTTGCTATGTACAGGGGAAATTAACAAGGAACACAGTCTGGTAATTTATTTCCGTTACACACAGATAGAGGCACCTATCTCCTAAATGAGCGTGGTTCCTGGCCCGTTAACCCCTTACATGCTCGCTCCACCTGTCTTGGCTCTTCTGATTCGCTGAGCACATTCCTTTTCTCCTTGGTATCTATTTACACTGCGGTGGACGGAAACAGAACCTGCATTAAGGTGTGGACTAATGAGTTTATAATGTGTAGCCGCCACATTGGCTATCTGAAAGTGTATCAGGGCTTCAATCTCCCATTGACAGCTAGGCTAAAGCAAATATATGTAAATGCAATTTTATGTTCCAGCCTCCCCTGTTACTTAGTATATAGGGTAAACACTGCCCACTGTGGGGTAAGGTGAGTCAGCATTTCTTAGCACTGCTTTAAGTAGCCATGGATTTGGTTGTACCTATCAGATGCCCAAATACTATATCTTATAGGTTATAGCCTACGGCACATTTGTTGATAAAAGTATATCCTTAATTAATTTGGTTGTTTCCCCACTGCCTCTAGTCTGAGTCTGCCCAAGTGCCGATTCCAACCAGGCCCAATTATTTCAGCTTGATGCCTGCACCCCCACTCTTTTTTTCCCCTCTGGCTTTGCCTCTCTGCACATTGAACATCTGCCAGTTTCACTTCTGTTACTTCCCCCTGCAAGAAGGAAGTTGGCCACTTAGAGCGAAAGAGGTGGCTCTTAACGGTCAGAGTGTCAGAACTTTGCGGGGAATTGGTGTCTCCGATCAACACATTGGGCTGTGCTTTTATTGTATAAAAGCAGGGCTTTGTATATATAATAACAGACCGTATCAAGTCAGGTTCGCTTATTATTACTGGAAGATTAGCGGCTACTGAACGCAAGAGCTTACAATCTATGGTATTTGTTATATGGAACAGAGCAGAAAAGTGGAATTTATAAGCTGTGTCAATATTAAAGACAGTGTTTTATATAGGATGGCCATCAAAACTTTGCAGGACCACCCCCTTCCCCTTCAGAAGTTTTAAAGGAAACTATACCCCCAAACAATGTAGGTCTAAATAAAAGTATATAGCATAAACAAGCTCATATGTAAAACCCTGCTTCATCTAAATAAACCATTTTCATAAAAATAGACTTTTTTTTAGTAGTATGTGCCATTGGGTAATCCTAAATAGGAAACTGTCATTTTAAGAATTAAGGGCCGCCCCCTGGCGTCATAGGATTCACAGTGCACACAAGGCACACATACATGCTAGGCCCCATCAGCCAATGAATGGGCAGAGTTCTGCCTTTTGCTCCCACACTACTTCCTGTTACAGTTAGAGCTGCATTACTTCCTGTCAGCTGATCTCTGAGGGAGCACCCAGCCCATCACAAAATGGCGGCTCAAGGGAAAGGATGTAAAAGGGCAATATTTACTGATATATATTCCAGATTCTTTAATAGGTCACTTAACATAATATAAACTATCTGTTGGTTATGTATTCATTCCGGGGGTATAGTTTCCCTTTAAGCTCTCAGCGTCATCAGGCATCTTGGATTGTGGGTTCTTCCAACTATGTACCTGTTTTTGGGGGGTGGGATAAAAAAGCTCTTCTAAATAAGTTATTTTCTGCCGCACCCCATGCATTCTCTGCTAAACCCTATCATATTTATGGTCTGTAATTTGGGCCCTTGAGTCTTTCTGGACCCTAATTGTATTAGGGGCCCTTTTTACCCTTTAATATCCCCCCCCAATAGTGCCCCCCGAGTTTTTATACGGCAGGGGCAGAACTTTTGTGAATTAAAAACAGTAAGTGTAAAGTGTGTCAGCCCTATATCATTGCAAGTCTGTCACGGTGTTGAGTCTGAACAAGAGTAAGTGAGGTGACAGCGTGTAATATTGGGTCCCACCCTGTATAATGAGCTGTTAGCTATCTATAAGTCTGAAACACGGGCAGCAGGTAGGAGGTGGGAGGGGCTCATTATACGAAACCCATTATTCTTCTTTAAACTGATTCCATGAGGAGAGAGAAACAGAAAAAAACTAACAAGAACCCAGCCATCCTTTATTATAAAATACATTTTGGCCACCCCTTCCCATCTTGTCTGTATCTATATCATCTCTGTTGTTTTTTCCTTCATGTTATTCTATTTTGGTGTCTCTGTTTCTCTGACCTACATAATTGTATACTTGCCATCTTCCATATTTTATGATTGTCTGAAACCCTTGTTAGTTCTCAGTTTTTATGTGTTTCATATCTTGGTCCTCCATGGTTGTGTCCTAGTCATCTGCATTATCCATGGTTGTGTCCTAGTCATCTGCATTTTCCATGGTTGTGTCCTTCACGTCTTCATCCTCCATGGTTGTGTCCTTCACGTCTTCATCCTCCATGGTTGTGTCCTTCACGTCTTCATCCTCCATGGTTGTGTCCTTCTCATCTTTATTCTCCATGGTTGTGTCCTTCTCATCTTTATTCTCCATGGTTGTGTCCTTCTCATCTTTATCCTCCATGGTTGTGTCCTTCCCATCTTCATCCTCCAGGTTTGTGGCCTTTCCATCTTCAACCTCCATGGTTGTGTCCATCCCATTTTGGCCCTCAGCTGTTCTGTTCTTCCTATGTTAATGCTCCATGGTTGTGTCATTCCCATCTTCAACCTCCATGGTTGTGTCCATTCCATCTTCAACCTTCATGGTTCTGTCTTTCCCATCTTTAACCCCCATGATTGTGTACATCCCATTTTGGCCCTTAGCTGTTTTGTTCTTCCTATATTAATCCTCCATGGTTGTGTACATCCCATTTTGGCCCTCCCATCTTCAACCTCCATGGTTTTGCCTATCCCATCTTCAACCTCCATGGTTTTCCATTTCTATCTCCAACATAGGGACATATCCATCTTCATGTTTTTGTCCTATACACCTTTGAAACCTCTCATTAAGTCCAGCCCATCTTGATCTTCTTAAGTTGTGGTCTCCCACCTATAACTGAAATACCCCCACCCCTGAAAGCATCATGCCTTGTTTTACCCCTGTGATGTGCCATAGAAAGCTAGGGGCAGTTGTTCCCAGGGGACATTGACTGGATACACTCGGAATGAACGATTTCTGTACTGTCTGGGTATTTGTGCTCTCTCGCAGCCAGCGGGACTCAGATTTTATACGTATTTATTTATCAGCTCAAATATAAAGAACAGGGATGTATAATCCATGTTTACAGCACAGTACATACAATATTTAATAGAGCTGTATTTGCCTCTTTTTTTTTTTTTTTTGGCCCATTTTGCCTTACTATTTACATGTGCCATATGCCGTAATGCCAACGCCAGCTCCTTTGACTGCCATCATGACGTACAATAGTAATACCACAGTTACAGCCCCTTCCCCTCAAATCATCTCTTGTTACTATATACATTCTCCCACAGTTACATCCCCTACCCCTGAAGCCATCATCACCACTTCCCCTATCCCTATACACAGTCACCCCTCTTTGCACCACCCTATAACCGTTTTGGTTTTTTCTGTTCAACAATACAATGTTTGGGGGGGAAGGATAGACCCTGGGCTAAGGCTAGCCAAATTCAGGGATGTCATCTTGCCCCTGGTCATTGATAGTAGAGAGAACGGATGGGTCACTTCTCTCCATTTATCCCCTTTGCCTCAGAGGGGGCCATGTTCTGCATTGAGTCGGGCACCTCATCGCTTTAGTTCCTCAAAAACAAAAAATAAACAAACAAACAAAAAAACCCCAAATGCAACCACATATAGGCGTGCTCAGTGTTTACTATAACGGGTACACTTTGTCACGCACTAGCAGAAATAGATTTATGCCCCACTGATTACAAGCTAATAATTGTAGCACCCATTTTTATAGGGAGGATATTGCTCATGAGAAACATAGCACCTACCAGAACAACATATCGGAGCTGCTTGTTGGAGCAGTGGGGCAGTTACTAAAATAATGCATAGGTTTCAATGTTAGGAATAGGATGGGCATTAGCAAAATCCAACATATAATTCTGCCAATTTAGTAATTATCGTCCCCAATGTGTTATTGCCCTCAATGTGTTATTGCCCTCAGAAGGCTACACGGACTCACGAGCCTCCCACGGGCCAAAAACTGGAGATTCAGAAATCTCAGGAGCGGAGAGACATCCGGAAATACAGTAGAGCTGACTAGGCAGTTTGGGTATCCTCCCTGCGCTGCTTTGTTGAACTTGATCTGTGCAGGCGCGTATCACCTTGCACCTGTCGGACGCAGCTTCTTCTCAAACCTCTAGCGGCAATCAGCTCTCTGGTAACATGGAACCAACACATCACTTAGTCGGAGTCAGATGACTCTGCTTTTCTGCAACCCTGACAGGCATCTATCTATCTATCTATCTATCATCTATCTATCTATCTATCTATCTATCATCTAGCTATCTATCATCTATCTATCTATCATCTTCAAATATTACAGGTCTATGGTGTCTTATAGCCCCAGCCAGAATACACAGGTTGCCAGTCCAGACCTGGGGCAAGTGAGGACAGGTGATTACCCTCCATGTTTAATTAACACGGGAATCTTGCCAAAAGAGTAATTTGCTGCACACCCAGAGGTATTAACAAATTGGCTAGTCATCATTCCATCTTGCCCAAACATTTGGAATGACTTTTATATAATCCTGCTGGATCTGTGGCTACTGACTGAAAATCCACTTCCTGTAGGAAGTGGCTAATTTGTTGTTTACTTCCCGTTAGCCTCCTACTTCCTGTGAGCGGCTAACAGGAAGTAAAGAACTGCTGTTCCATCCTATTTCCTTTTGGATCTGACATCCCACCTACCCAAAGAGGCATAAACGAACTGGCTACTCATCGTTCCATCTTGTCCAATCATTTGTAGTGATTTTTATATAATCCTGCTGGATCTGTGGCTGGTGATTTAAAATCCACTTCCTGTGGGAAGTGGCTAATTTGTTGTTTACTTCCTGTTAACCTCCTTCTTCCTGTGAGAGGCTATCAGGAAGTAATGAACTGCTACCCCGCCCCATTTCCTTTTGGATCTGATTATCTGCGGGATCACAGCTGATCATCGAGTCACGGCACCCAGAGGGCGGCCATCTTTGATTGCAAGCGGAAGTGCATACAAGTCATCTGTGAGAACGAGGCCTTAAACTGACATTAATTGACATTAATTCATACCATTCCCAGACATTTGTCATAGACTGCTGCTTTATTTCACCAGCATTGCACCCATTTTACCGTATTTGGGGGCCCCTATCCCGCAGCAGCGAGTCCATTGGTTCTTATGGGAAGAGTTTTATCTGTGCAGGCCATACCAGCAGCTGCGGCCACAAATTCCCTTTTCACACTGTTTATAATGGTGCCGGTAACTCTGTCCTGCCTCAGCATTTTCCTTCTTTTCAGATTATTTGCGGACTTGGTTCCCCAAGTGTGACGTGGAGGCTTCTGCGGTCGCCTTTGTGCTGTAAACACGTTCCCCCCCCCCCTCCTCCCTATTTAACAGGTCCATCAGCTAGAGTTAAAGGACAAAAACTAATTAACACAGTTCTATTCAATCAGCAGTCTTTTTGAAAGCGGAATAGTGAAAATATTGTTTATCCACATGGATTCATATTTAACCGGCACAGTAGGACTCTTAAGGGACTGGAAGGCTGACTTGTGTTTTACCGAGAGCGCATTGTTATTAAGGAGAAAATAATTTCTATTGATTTATCCGGATTTGCCTTTTATCTAGTTCTCCTTAAAGGAGAGAGTATAGCTTACTGTGTGCACATTCTCTGGATATTTAATACCTATTGATGGGAGCTGCCTTATTGTATCCTTTATTATGAACTGAAGGAGCTGCCATATTGTTTTACTCAGTATAAAGGCAGAGTTAGTAAGCACTTCATACTTTCAACTGTGGGAAGGATGCTGGGAGTTGCCAACCCTTTTCATCGGTGCTGTACTTGGGGGGGTACCATGTTGCCGGGCACCCCAGGTCGGGGCATTGGAATCTGCAGGAAAGCCTTTCACCTGGAAAAGGAGAACATTGCTCTGTCAGGCAGGAGAGCCGAGTCCCATCCATTGTTTAATAATTCAATTCACTTAACAGGCCGTATTGGATTTTTTTCTTTTTCTTTTAGACTTGATTGGACAAATTGAATCTTAAAACCCATGAGTGCACCTACTTACCTGAGCCACAAGCACTTTATAGCATATGAGAAAATACTATTATATATATATATTATCAATATATATAGAGTGAAGGCAAACTATATATGTGTGTGTGTGTGTGTATATATATATATATATATATCTATCAATCCATATGCAATACGAGTGTTTATATATGAGTATGATGGATTAGCACTCTCTTAGTGATACATTAGTGATTTTTATTTCACATAGTCGTACAGAGTGCTGATCCATCATATATTATATATATATATATATATATATATATATAAATATATAAATACTATTTAAAAATAATATATATATTGGCTTTTTATAAGTATGTGATAATAATACAAATGTTTATGTATATAACTGCAGCCATTGAGCACTTAGTTACAAGTTATGGATGCTTTCAGATATCCAAAGCAACTGAACTGGTGAAGTTTAGCCCCACTGAACGCCAAGTTGGCCCTACCAAATATTTTTTTTCAAGGTCACAGCAGTGACCACCCCTGCTGGTTTGGCATGCTGGGAATTGTAGCTCACAGTAGAGCAGCAGTTGTGGGGTGCTGGGAATTATAGTCCAACTATAACTGCTGCATTTTGCCATCTTGCTTTTTACATATGGTTTGACAGTGAGCTCCCAAGGGACATAATTAGCACAGGGAGTGGGTGGGGGGGGATGTACTGATCCATAGAATGGCGGCTTATAATGACTACATGCCACAGGGAGTACTAGAGAGATGCTACTATTGACCTCAAGCTTTAGTAAGGGCCAACCCAGTTCAGACCCACATATGCTTGGGCAACTTATCTCCTCTCATACTCAATAAGATCAATACTTTCCCTGCTCTTTCAGCCAGGAATTATAGATTTCTTACCTAAGCACCATGGGCTTGTTTATCTTATCCATACAGTCACTCAGGTTGAAAAAATACTTGCGTCCATCAGAAACAACCTTTTGCCCATTTTAAAGCTACTGTTGCAACCCAAGATGATTGGTACTGTTAGTGGCGAGATTTCGCGATTTCGCTTTCCTACTGCATCAGTTTGATTTGTATAGATCTCTATCCGCCTGGTGACATACTAACCGTCGCACTTTTATCCCTACAGACGTCCTCCGCGGGCAGTGCTTCCCCCAAATGATGCTCTCCATTCTCGGCCAGAGGTTAGAGGTAAGATGCTTCCTAACGAGCTCTAATTTACTCTGAAGTACTCTTGTCAAACATGGCGCGGCTAATGACAGCGGATAAGTGAGGAAAGTTCCAGGGTTAACCAAATTATTTCAGCGGAAACCTGAAGTCTTTGCTCCGTCTCCTTGATCCGACTCTCCAGCCTCTCCTTTAATGGAGAGAGGTAAACTGAGGTCTTCCATTTATTCCTCCATAAAAATAAATAAATAACCATCGCCGGAGAAAAAATACTAAGGGAGTTAATAGGAACGGACCAAGATATCTTCGTTGGCAATGAACGGCTAATAGTCTTGTAGTCTGATTTTATGATCCATAATATTAATGACCTTCACTTAAAGGGATATGCGCATCACATAATTACATGTATAAGTACTATATTGCCTACTTTTATTCTTAGGCTGCTCATAAGTCTATGTTAGGCTACGTACCATCTTTTTAGTGGAATGTAACACAATAGGAGGGCAATGGGATGTGATATAGAAGGTTGTGGGCCGGCCAGCCTGAGGGCAGATGGGTAAATTACATGCTAAGGCAGTCATACCTTCATAGAAACTTTAGGTGGGAAGCTATTGTAAAAAAAACATCTAAATGGTTTTACATTCGTGTTACATTCTACCCCAGACATGGCAGACGTGGGCCTTTCCTACCCCTCTGTGGGGGTTCACGTGGGGGTTCTATGAACGCTCGGTGTTTGCATTGCACCCCGGCAAGCAGGGCGCCACTCAGGTTTGAGCACCCACATTGAGGTTTGATATGTTCTGATTATTTTCCCCCTCCGCCCCTTGCCCCTCCACCACTCAGTCTGGCCCAGTTACATCAGGCTGAAGCTCTGGTGGATTATTCCTCATCTAGAACATTACGTTCCACACCACATGTGCCGCGGCGCGTCCATCACCCTCACCAGCTCCACAACAGCTGAGCAGAGAGAGAGAGCGAGGCCTCCCCCCCCCCCCCTTTCCCATTTCCAGCAAACGAATTTGTTCCTGGCCCCCAGTACAAATTACTCTCTTTGTGCCAGCTCAGTGCTGGGCTTCGCTGCTTACCACGCAGCCTTTTGTATTTAGCGGAGCCAACTGCATCTGCGCGGTTATTCCCAGACCACCTCCTGTTCCAGGGCTTATGACTGATTAGGAGCAAGCCGTACCTCTGCCACACACCTTTAGAGCATTAATTCTCATATACAGGCCTGCGTTTAACTATGTGGGATCAGAAGCACAGCTGCTGCCGTTAACCCTTTTAGTGCCATAGAATCAGCGGCATTGGCAGCATAAAAGCACCATAGTGCCGAAGCCATAGATTCTGCAGCAGGATCGGTAGGTTGCGCCATTATAATGGTTATGGATATGCTGGGTCTGTGCTTCCTATAGAATTAGTGCAGCCATGACACTTCTGGTAGGTTATTGTAGATAACATAGGATCCAAAGCCTTTGGACAAGTGGCACGGCTGGAGAATATGCCAAAAACCTACACTAAGGGGCTAGTGGCCAACTGCTTGTGAGATTTAATTGGCAGGGAACTACTTACTATGGCTCACTATGTCTGCCCTCTGCCTGCCACCCACCATTTGCAGTCTTTGCAGTTGACTGCCCTAGGGTGAGTAGCATTAGATAGTGCTCTGGCTATTAGGCCGGTTCATAATGACCTGACAGGACCTAACAAGCCACTCAGATTAAATCCAGCACTTGACTTCTTCATTCATGCAGGGCAAGTTGGTCACAATTAAAGTGACTTGCCTTGGCATTTCTTTTTTTTCTGGGGTTAAACACAGGGGGGACTTATTTATAAACATTGGGCAAATTTACACCAGTTACAGTGTAGCAATCCATAGCAACCAATCATATGTTTACTTTTGCAATTCTACCTGCAGCTGGCTGAAAAAAAAGCCAATCACTGATTAGTTGCTAAAGGTTACTGCCAAGGTGCAAATTTGCCCAGTGTTTGTAAATGAGCCCCAGCCTGACAGTGTGTAGGAACTCAGTAACAGGAAGTTGCTCTTCAGAACAGGAAGTCAGCAGGAAATCTACTTCCTTAAATCACTGTGGAGCAGCACATGCTTATTTTAAAAAGAGGGGATGCTCCATGATGAACATAGGACTGTTATGATCTGTAATGCTGGGTTTTTGCCATTGTCAAGCGCATTATTTAGCATTTGTTTAGCAGCTCTCAAGTTTAGAATTTTAGCAGCTGTCTGGTTGCTAGGGTCCAAATTACCCTAGTAACCAAGCAGTGGTATGAGACATATGAATTGGAGAGACCTGAATAGAAAGATAAATAATCAAATATAACAATAACAATAAAGTTGTAGCCTTATAGACCAAGTTTTCTGGCTTCTGAGGTTAGTGACCCCCTGTTAAAAGCTGGAATAAATGGGTAGAAGAAGGCAAATCATTCAAAAAACTATAAAAATGAAGACCAATTGAAAGTTGCTAAGAATTTCAAGATCTATAACATACTTACAAGCTAATTTAAAGGTGAACTACCCCTTTAAAAAGACCTGCCGAGATGAGGCCAGTGCTAAAGGGCTACAGTTAAGCTAATACGGGTATGAGATCCATTATCCAGAATCCCCTTATCCAGAAAGCTCTGAATTACCGAGAGCCCATCTCCCATAGACTCCATTTTACTCAAATAATTCCAGTTTTTAAAAATGATTCCCTTTTCTCTGTAACAATAAAACAGTACCTGTACTTGATCCCAACTAAGATATAATTACCCCTTATTGGGGGCAGAACAGCCCTATTGGGTTTATTTAATGGTTAAATGATTCCCTTTTCTCTGTAATAATAAAACAGTACCTGTACTTGATCCCAACTAAGATATAATTACCCCTTATCGGGGGCAGAACAGCCCTATTGGGTTTATTTCATGGTTAAATGATTCCCTTTTCTCTGTAATAATAAAACAGTACCTGTACTTGATCCCAACTAAGATATAATTACCCCTTATTGGGGGCAGAACAGCCCTATTGGGTTTATTTAATGGTTAAATGATTCCCTTTTCTCTGTAATAATAAAACAGTACCTGTACTTGATCCCAACTACGATATAATTACCCCTTATTGGGGGCAGAACAGCCCTATTGGGTTTATTTCATGGTTAAATGATTCCCTTTTCTCTGTAATAATAAAACAGTACCTGTACTTGATCCCAACTAAGATATAATTACCCCTTATTGGGGGCAGAACAGCCCTATTGGGTTTATTTCATGGTTAAATGATTCCCTTTTCTCTGTAATAATAAAACAGTACCTGTACTTGATCCCAACTAAGATATAATTACCCCTTATTGGGGCAGAACAGCCCTATTGGGTTTATTTCATGGTTAAATGATTCCCTTTTCTCTGTAATAATAAAACAGTACCTGTACTTGATCCCAACTAAGATATAATTACCCCTTATTGGGGGCAGAACAGCCCTATTGGGTTTATTTAATGGTTAAATGATTCCCTTTTCTCTGTAATAATAAAACAGTACCTGTACTTGATCCCAACTAAGATATAATTACCCCTTATTGGGGGCAGAACAGCCCTATTGGGTTTATTTCATGGTTAAATGATTCCCTTTTCTCTGTAATAATAAAACAGTACCTGTACTTGATCCCAACTAAGATATAATTACCCCTTATTGGGGGCAGAACAGCCCTATTGGGTTTATTTCATGATTAAATGATTCCCTTTTCAAACAGTACCTGTACTCCGGAATACCCTTGGTCCCGAGCTTTCTGGATAATGGATCCTATACCTGTAGTGATATATAGTGTTGCCATGTTGCTCTGTTGTTGCCATGACTACTATAACTGCTATGCCACTGTCTTTTTACCATATCCTGCTGGGCATCTATTGGGCACTATGACCAAATACTCTATAATAATAATAAGACTGTACCTTGTTCTTGATGCTATACTGATGGCAAAACAAGCCACGGTGTCCCCTATTACCAGAAGCATTCCAGATAATAGATCCTATACCTGCCGAGGACACAGACACAGCAGTGAAATGAAAGGACAGGAGACCCCGCGGCATGGCTTTCCAGTAAAACACAAGCGGTCAGTCAGGCAAACAGCGCTGCGTCTAACACACACATATTACTTACTGAGCGGATGTTCTGCGAGATGAACAATGGATCCTCAGTCTGCTGCGAGTGTTGGAAATGAAATAGGCTCGTGGCTTCCGCTCTAGGAAAAAGAGAGAGAGAGAAATAAAACAGATGAAATAAAAGATAGCATTGTGGTGAGAATGTTCAGAAGAGGATACAGAATTTCCCCAAGCTTATACACCAAGAGGAGGATTCAGCGGCACTGTATTAAAGGGGTAGTTCGCCTTTACATTTATTTTAAGTATGATGTCCTTGACCCTGTAATACAGTCCCTCATGTTGTGGTGACCCCCAACCATAAAATTATTCCCAAGACTATGGGAAATATGTGTTTTCCGATGGTCTAAGGCGACCCCTGTGAAAGGGTTGTTTAACCCCCAAAGGGGTCCCGACCCACAGGTTGAGAACCGCTGATGTGGAGAGTTATTTTTTTGAGACAATTTGCCATTGGTCTTTATTTTTCTATTATTTGTGGAGTTATTTAGCTTCTTATTTAGCAGCTTTCCATTTTGTGATTTCAGCAATCCAGTTGGCAGGGTCCAAATTACACTAGCAACCATGTTTTGCTTTGAATGAAAGACTGGAATACAAATAGGCGAGGGCCTGAATAGAAACACTAGTCATAAAAAGTACCGGTAACAAGACATTTGTAGCCTAAAGGTGCCCATACACGGGCCGATTCTAGCTGCCGGGCTACCGGGAAAAAACCCAGTGGGTCCCAATGCTATTGGGCCCTGCCACCTGCCCGTATTACGCTCCGCCCCCAGCCGCTCACATTCTGCTGCTTACTTGCTCTAAAAAAAATAAAGATGGCTGTGTGTTCCAAAGTGGAACTCATGGCCATTTTTATATTTATACACTAAGTAAGCAGCATAGGAGAGGTAGTGGTGGTTGCTGGGGGCACAGAAGGGATTAGCTGAACTTGACCCACCAGCAGTTTGGAACTTTATTTCCCAGAATCCTCAGCTAGTGAAGTCATTCTTGCATATGACTATCTGCTTTCTAGCAAGTGACGGAAGGTGCTGCGGCATTACCAGATTTCTTTGTAAAACTTGAGATCATTATCATATATTTGTCTTCCCCAGCAACCTGTGGCAGGAATTTCCCTCTGCACACATCATTTCCTGTCCTCGAGGCAGTCTAATACACCAGCAGGAAGTGGAGAGTGCAGGGGAAAAAAGGTTATTGGTATCCTCTAAATATTTGTGTTGCTATAGGGCAATGGCACCCACAGGGTTGTTGGCTTGGCCAGTTTGATAAATTCCTGTTAAATGGGGGTGGCGTGTCAGGCTATTGTCACTGGGCATTGCCGCTTCCCACCAGTTAAAGGGAACTAAACACTCCAAAGCGCGTTTCTTATTAATTAAAGGGTATGATGTAACAATCAGATATATCTGTGTACATTCCCTTATCTTCATAGCAACTCGGGTGTTTGTTTCTCCATGTGCTCTTTATCTGCAGGCGGGGGTAGCACATTGGCCTTCCCTTATCACTTCCTGTCGTACCTCGGCAGATTGTAGTCTCCTGTCAGAGACAGTGAGGAGTGCGAATAAAAATGGCTTCCCCCGAGTGCCGAGACACAACAGGCATATCAGGTTCTGCTTTATATCAGCCTAATTTATATGGGAGTTTAACCTTTAGCTGTAGTGTTGGGGTAAGCCCACGCTGGGAATTTTTTGGACAATTAAATCCCTGTAGAGAAAGGGCAATCAATACGATGCTGCTCTCTTAGTATTAACTGTACCTGGCCTACAGGTGCTGGGTGCTCAGGGGGGACTGGGCAGGGATCCCGCTCAGTCAGTACTTCTTGTACAATGTGGTACCTGTGCCCCTGGCTTGGCTGCTGTCTGAACGTTATTTCCAAGGGTGACCTGCTTCTCCTATACACTCACTGAGAGCCAGCAGTGTGTTTGGAGAGGCTTTCAATGGATGTAATCCCATGACATGGGAGAGTATAGCATCACACTTATACATGGCATTTGGTCTCCTCTTGGAGAGACTAAAGCTGACACGGTAAGATCTGCTCACCAAGCGAGCGGATCTTCTCCCAATATCCCCACCTACGGGGATTAGAACAACAGGTATAGACGTCAGTTGGTTCGGGGACGGCATCAACGAGCCGATGCGGTCCCTGATCCGACTGATTTGTAAACCTGCCCGATCAAGATTTGCCCAATTTCAGGCCAGATATCGGTCAGGCAGGCCCAAAACATGGGCCGATAAGCTGCCGAATCGGTCTAAGGGACCAATACAGGGGCAGCTAGGATCGGCCTGTGTATGGCCACCTTAAAGCTGGCCATACATAGTAAGCTCTGCAAACTTGGCGAGGTCACCAAGCGAGCGGATCTTCTCCCTATATGTCCCCGATATATCAGGTTAATTCGGTTGTTTGGCCCTAGGGCCAAACGATTGAATTAAAACGGTGGGTATTGGTGCCGTCATTTCAGGGACCGCATCAACGAGTCGATCCAATGGAAAAATCAAACCTGCCTGATTTCGTTCGTGCATACATGGACAGATAAGGTGGCGAATCGGTCTAAAGGACCGGTATCAGCCACCTTATTAATACTTAGGGGCAGAGTTACTAAAACTCTATAAATTCTCAGTTTTCCCAAATTTCTAATATTTACTGAAAAAAAGTTGCAAGGAAAAGTCACTTCGAGAAAAAAACAAAACAAAAAAATCTTTCGAACTTTTTAAAATTGTCGCCGCAAAAACTACAATTTTTTTGAATTGTTGCTGCGACAATTTGAAAAAGTCGTGATTTTTTTTTTAAACAAAACCCAGAGAAATGTGTAAAGTTTAGAGACAAAAGAAAGAACTTTGAGGAAAGGGAAGGGACCTTTGCCATTGACTTCTACAAGTCTAATCTGGTGAATAGTCGAATTTGGGTTTTTAGCCATTTAGACGTATAGTAAATCCAAATCGAGTTTAAAATAAAAAATTGATGGTTAGTAAAGCCGGCCATACACGCACCGATCGCATGAAACCTTGTTTTGTACGATATTTGGTGCGTGTATGGCGGATCGACGAGACGACCAATATCGCAAGAGTGAAAGATAGCGGTCGATTAGACAGGACAAAAGATTTTGTCATTAAAAGACACCCAAGCAAAATCTGCATTCAGGGCTGAATCATCAGGTGGAGGTAGGAATAGGAATCCCTATTGTTTATTCTTCCACATCTGACGATTCAGCCTTGAACACGGGCCGATCCACTTGCTTGGCGATGTCGCCAAGCGAGCGGATCTTCTCTCGATATCACCACCTATGGCGATATCCAGGCTAATTCGATCATTTGGCCCTGGGACCAAACAATCGAATTATAACGAGGGGTATA
The DNA here is from genome assembly GCF_000004195.4 of Xenopus tropicalis. Lineage (NCBI taxonomy): Eukaryota > Metazoa > Chordata > Amphibia > Anura > Pipidae > Xenopus > Xenopus tropicalis. The sequence continues at coordinate 133,061,003 of NC_030684.2, read as the reverse complement.
GGAAAAGTCAGTTTGGGGACCGCATCAACGAGCCGATGCGGCCCCGATCCGACTAGATTTTTTAATCTGCCCGATCGAGATCTGGACAATTTCAGGCCAGATATCGGTAGTCCCCATACACGGGCCGATTAGCTGCCGAATTGGTCTAAGGGACCCATATCGGCAGCCAGAATCAGCCTGTGGATGGGGACCTTAAGTCTCCACCTATGGACAATGTAAATGCTAATAGCAACTTTTCCTATGGCGAAAGCTTCCAGGGGCAGAGGGTGAAAAATGGAGCCGGTCCCTAGATATTGGGGCGACTATGGAACAAAAAAATAAATAAATCACAGAACAAATGCGAATGTGTGCGCTGCCTTTTGGTGAAAGGGGTCTCAGGGTTTTACAGCAGGGTCTGTTATATGTACGGAGAAGGTGTGAGTATGCCAGACAGGTATGGCTATCAGCTTGGAGATAAAGCCCAACCACTGATTTCACTTGCCTGTCATGGGAATGGATTTGCCACAATTATCTGTGCTTTGTCACTGTGAAAAGTCACAGACACAAGTGGGCTTTTACCCTAATGCTGCCATTATCTGGGCCGCCCTGAGTACTGTCCGTCTGTCTGTGGCAGAAATGTGAACTGCGGTTATGCTGAGGTGATGCTGCCAGTGTGGCCTTGATTCAGTCTGACAGGGGGAAAGGGTTATTTATCGTGCCACTAATCTTGCTTTTTAGCACCTAAAGTTACAAGGAGTACCAGATGCAGCCAGAGCGTTCCTTGTCTCCCTGCAGGGATCTTATCTGTCCCTATGTGAGTGCAACGCCGCCTTAAGTTGGCTCTATCAGGGAGGCTAGGGGCTGTTTACATTAGATGACCTCCAGGCACCAGCGTGTGGGGCAGAATTTAAATGGACGGCTCTGACACGGGGCGGAGACGGATCAGATACTGTCACACTGATGGGTGCCAAGCGTCACCTCTGCCGGTGTTTTTTTCCTTCTTTTTTTATCAGGCCAAGGCTGTTATCTGGGAAGCTTACTAAATAGATATTGATTGTGTTCCTGAGAAAGGCCAAGCCCAGTGGGGTCAGTATGTTTATTTTAGTCAGGTTGGCACCTAAGCTGGCTACACGGGCAGGAAATGCTGCCAATCAATGGGAATGTGGGCAGCCCTCTGTATAATCTGCCTGTGCTGGAAAAGAGTTTTTATAATAAGTTTTTTAATGTAAATGTGACTAGTGACAAACAGGTGGGCAGCCCCCGGCGTGGAGTAGAGTGACAGGCCTGTATGCACGGGGCATGTACCCACCCTATCATCTTTCTGGAGGTATTTTTATTATAATATATATGGTAGTACATTCTTCTCTTTGCCCTGCGTATAAAGTAAGGTTAGAATTGTCCCCCCTTCGCTCTTTATTTACATTATTGGAATAGGGAATGCTGATATCTAGCTCTCAGCAGAGGCAATTAGTATCAGCAATCACGTCCTTCCTACTTCACTCTCTCTTTAAAATGCAGTCTATTTCCCCTTTAAATCCATTTTCTTACATTTAGGCTAGCTGCACAGTGCTTTTACGTAGCTCAGCCTGTGGTTTCACGCATTCCCCGTAGCCTATGTGCTCTACATCGGGAGCCCAAAAGAGCCGGCCGTCACATCCATCTATAAGCTTGTCACTTGGTTTGGGGGGGTTTAAATCCCCAAATGTACATTGCTGCAAAGTAGGTCGCTGCGGTTTAGAAGCAGACAATTGTGTGAGCAGAATCCAAGCTTCTAAATATGTTCAGCCTTTTTTTTTTTTTTTTATAACGTTGGGATCCATGGGCCTGAGGTATAAAGCAATATAATTGCCCCTGGGAGGGCTCTAGCTGGAGGGAGGGGCATAGATGCAGGCTGTAAGAGTTGCCTACATTAACGGCAAAGACAGACGGGGCGATAAGTTAGTATGTAACTGTTGGATAAGCTGTAAAATAAGGCAACACAGTGTTAGGGTGAAGACACACAGAGCTACTAGTAGCAGCTACTTGTTGTGGCTACAGAAACAGACAATGCTGATCTTTTGCTGACAATTGTCTCTATGTGTGTTTTAGCAGAGGCAATTCTCAGTATTGTCTATGGCAGGGTATTTTCTGGTGTTTTTGTAGCCGCGACAAGTTGCTGCTACTAAGTAGCTCTGTGTGCCTTCACCCTTAGGGTGAAGACACACTGAGCTATTAGTAGCAGCCACTTTTTCATGGCTACTAAACGCCAGAAAATACCCTGCCATAGACAATACTGAGAATTGCCTCTGCTATAACACACGGAGAGACAATTATCAGTAAATGATCAGCATTGTCTATTTCAGTAGCCATGACAAGTAGCTGCTACTAAGTAGCTCTGTGTGTCTTCACCCTTAGTTGGTAGATTTGTGACAGTGGAATTGTGTGTAATGTAATTATCATGCAACACACACAGCTTTCCATGTCTGTAACTGCCACCTTGCTGGTGTATACCTTGTCCTGTCCCATGGCTCTCTCATAGGCCACCCGAGAATCCCGTGAAATTTAACGCCGGCCAGTAGCAAAGGAAAGCCATTTATCACTTGGGCACTTTCAAAGGCATGAGGATCCCTCGCTATGTCCTAGTGCACCTCCTCCTCCCATGGGCAGGGGTAATGCAGACAGCTGGGGAAGTGTCAGCACGCAGAGGGGCTTCTGGGGAGGGGAAGATTCCCCCCGACATTCTGAAGCATTTCTGAACTAAAGAACTATATGCCAATATAGTTACCATAGAGATGTTAGCAACAGTTGCAGGAATATTATCCCAACACTTCCCTTTTTGAAAATATTTTATTTGTAGTCCCATCTAATTTGTGCCTTGGTGTTACCCTCGTATCTGATACATGAAGTTTTTATGTTTTAATAACCCTGCAGTCATATAAGTTGGAGTCTGGTGTTGCACTGCTGTGACAGAATGCTCTGTTATACAGATAGCTAGAATCTCAGCCATAAAGCAGGGCAGGACTGCTGCTTACAATGGGGGGGATCAGATAGGATCTGTGCCACTGTGACAGAATGCTCTGTTATACAGATAGCTAGAATCTCAGCCATAAAGCAGGGCAGGACTGCTGCTTACAATGGGGGGGGATCAGATAGGATATGTGCCACTGTGACAGAATGTTCTGTTATACAGATAGCTAGAATCTCAGCCATAAAGCAGGGCAGGACTGCTGCTTACAATGGGGGGATCAGATAGGATCTGTGCCACTGTGACAGAATGCTCTGTTATACAGATAGCTAGAATCTCAGCCATAAAGCAGGGCAGGACTGCTGCTTACAATGGGGGGGATCAGATAGGATCTGTGCCACTGTGACAGAATGCTCTGTTATACAGATAGCTAGAATCTCAGCCATAAAGCAGGGCAGGACTGCTGCTTACAATGGGGGGGGGGTCAGATAGGATCTGTGCCACTGTGACAGAATGCTCTGTTATACAGATAGCTAGAATCTCAGCCATAAAGCAGGGCAGGACTGCTGCTTACAATGGGGGGGGTCAGATAGGATCTGTGCCACTGTGACAGAATGCTCTGTTATACAGATAGCTAGAATCTCAGCCGTAAAGCAGGGCAGGACTGCTGCTTACAATGGGGGGATCAGATAGGATCTGTGCCACTGTGACAGAATGCTCTGTTATACAGATAGCTAGAATCTCAGCCATAAAGCAGGGCAGGACTGCTGCTTACAATGGGGGGATCAGATAGGATCTGTGCCACTGTGACAGAATGCTCTGTTATACAGATAGCTAGAATCTCAGCCGTAAAGCAGGGCAGGACTGCTGCTTATGAGTTTCTGGCAGGATCTGTGCCACTGTGTCCTGAATGCTTTTGAGTTGTAGCCATATAATTATTTTCAGTAGGGTGGAGGAAGTAATTCCCAGTTACAGCCTGTACAGTTTCCATGTGCCTTTACGCAGTACGGAAAGTAGCAAGGAGTTTTGCCACAGTCTAAATATCTACCTACATGTTTGCTGCCCATATTGAAACCAGAGACATAACTGAAAGACATTCAGACCTGCAACAGAATTACTTTAGACTCCCATTGGGAAGATTATTAATTTTGCACATATTAGTCAAGACCCCCCCCCCCAGCTGGGCCCTGTGTATTTCCCAGCAGCCCCTGGGCAGTTGTTAAGCCACTGAGTGCCCTGTGGGGCTTTGAGGTGGGATTTGGGCCATAAAAATTCCTTTCAGGACCCCAAGGCCTCAAGCTGATCAGCCCTGTATTAATGGGACATTCCTTCACCTAATTACCGATGGGACAATGAAATCTGTGTATTCCATGTTACTGCTGTGCACCTCCATCTTGGACTTTTTTTTTTTTTTATAAAAAATTGTATAATAAAAGTCCTTTAAAGATTAAACATGAAACCCAAATTATTTTTTTAATGAAATCATCTGTACCTGTTATAAATGTATTTAAAAATCTGAGCTGTCAATCATATATTGCCTGCCCCGCCTCTATGCCGAAGGCATAGAGGTGGTGCAGGCAATATATGATTGACAGCTTAGATTTTTAATAAGAATTACTTTTACTTTCCATTTAGCACTTCCTATACATCACCTAGATGGCAAATGCATAAGATTTTGGGGTGATTCAAAAGGATTTGGAATTATTTCTTAGGGTGACAGGTCCCCTTTAAAGCTTCTTCAGAGCATTTATAGTACAACAAAGTCAACAGTACCTAATCAATAGGGTATATTAAGTTGTGGGTGTAACTCTCAATGCAAATGCCCCTTTTATTGGCACTGAATTAACGGACTTTTACGTTGGTGCTAAATGAGGAAATTCTTGTCAATTAGGACTTTGTTAACACTTAGCGCTCCCGCCCCCCCCCGGGGTCATTATCATAGTGACTATAAAGGCTGGAGGGAAGTGTGAAACCTATGGATCTGTTCCACGAAGGGCCAATATACAGATATAGGGACCAAGGGAAATCAATACATAGCTGCGGGCCATTTCTGTGTTTATATAAAGTGGGGGGGGGGGGGGGGGGGGGGGTTACTGTTTGTGCAGCTACTCTCTCTCTCTCTTGGACCCCTCATCTGTCTGTCAGATTGAGAGATAGAGTGATGGATAATAAAGATATTCAGACTGACAGACAAAAAAAGATACAATCCATCTTATCTGTCTGTCCTTCATACAGCCCCAAACACAGGGCCCTGTGCTCCAAAGAGCTTACAGTCTAATAGAATTCAGTCTGTTATACAGCACCAAAGACTAGGATAGAAAAGGACTGGCAATCACTGCTTTTAATAGCAATTATATATACAGGTATGGGACTTATTATCTACAATGCTTGGGACCTGGGGCTTTCCGGATAAGGGATCTTTCTGTAATTTGGATCTCCATAACTTATTATTACAGAGAAAAGGGAATCATTTAACCATTAAATAAACCCAATAGGGCTGTTCTGCCCCAATAAGGGGTAATTATATCTTAGTTGGGATCAAGTACAGGTACTGTTTTATTATTACAGAGAAAAGGGAATCATTTAACCATTAAATAAACCCAATAGGGCTGTTCTGCCCCAATAAGGGGTAATTATATCTTAGTTGGGATCAAGTACAGGTACTGTTTTATTATTACAGAGAAAAGGGAATCATTTAACCATTAAATAAACCCAATAGGGCTGTTCTGCCCCAATAAGGGGTAATTATATCTTAGTTGGGATCAAGTACAGGTACTGTTTTATTATTACAGAGAAAAGGGAATCATTTAACCATTAAATAAACCCAATAGGGCTGTTCTGCCCCCAATAAGGGGTAATTATATCTTAGTTGGGATCAAGTACAGGTACTGTTTTATTATTACAGAGAAAAGGGAATCATTTAACCATGAAATAAACCCAATAGGGCTGTTCTGTCCCCAATAAGGGGTAATTATATCTTAGTTGGGATCAAGTACAGGTACTGTTTTATAATTACAGAGAAAAGGGAATCATTTAACCATTAAATAAACCCAATAGGGCTGTTCTGCCCCCAATAAGGGGTAATTATATCTTAGTTGGGATCAAGTACAGGTACTGTTTTATTATTACAGAGAAAAAAGAAAATCATTTTTAAAAATCAGAATTATTTGATTATAATGGAGTCTACGGCATTTGGATAACGGGTTTCCGGATAAGGGATCCAATACCTGTACTAGTAAGTCGAAAACCATTTGAAAATTTGTAATGAATGTATATTGCAAAGTTGCTTAGAATTGTGTTTTGTTTTATTAGGCAAAAAAAAAAAATATATATATTCTTCTAGTCTAACTTGTCCTTTAAGTCCATGGCACATTAGCCGCAGGGCATGGGTGCCTGTTTCTGTAATGCGCTGAATGAAAGAGCTTACAATCTAGCTGCACTCTGGATTGATCCTCTGCCAGTACTAGAGGAGGGCACAGAATGCCCACTGGTGGTTTCTAAGGCACTTCTGCCAAAATTAAGGAAGAGGCCAAGTGGGCTGGGGGGGGGGGGGGGGGTTAGAATGGGACCAGTTAAAGTCACACTACAAAGGAAGCAAGTCAGCGGCTTCTTTCAACAGCTGTTTTGAGGCAGGAGACATCCCCTCCTTCTCCCTCTCCCCCCTCAAGCCCATGCCCTCCTCTCACTCACACACACAGGCGGCCCCCCTCCTCACCCTTACATCTGTCACTGCCCTTTACCCGCTGACGGCAGAGGTCCTCTCTGTCACTCAGGACAAGCTCAGGAGAGGGGAGTGTGTGTGGGACCTGCCACGCTGCTGCTACTGCCCAATGACTGACTGGGGACAGTTGTTGTTTGGTGCCTGAGGAGCTGGGAGAAGAGAGAGGAGTGAGGCCACAGCGCAGGCTCTTTCCCCCCTCAGCGGGCCACTTCCCATAGGAGAGAGAGGCCAGGAAAGACAGTGGCGGAGGCTTCCTGCTGTAAGTACACTACACTTTTTCCTGTGGTCACCACAAACTGCAGCCTTGATGCACACACACCACCACAACAGCAGCGGCAGCGGCAGCCCTAGGGCTCTTGTCGCTAACCCTGCTACAGAGATTGTGTGTGCTCTCCTTATAAGGCATGGCTTATGGTATACAGGGACCTAATCTCCCCGGCTAGCATGGCACCCACCTCTCAGGGCCCCAGCCATACGCTCTCCCCGCTAGTCACCCTGCCGTAGGCCTGGGAACGTACCCTACGCCACCACAAGCCTTGTTTATAATCCTTCAGCCCTAAGCTACAAGCACCAGTAACCTTTATACTGCCAGGCAGGCCCCTTGGAGCTGAGGCCGCTCTCTGCACTTGTATTGCCCCACTGTGGGAGCCATTAAAAACACTTTTTAATATCACAACATGTGCATTTGAAATATGTTTTTATATTTTACACTAATGGGGACACTATTCCCTAGATTAACATGGTCATCGTCCATATTGCGTTGTATACCTGTACCTGTAATTTAGCCTGCCAGCGCTTTAATTCGTTGTATTCGTTTATATATATAAGTGCCCATTTTTCAATGTACCCATTTATTATTCCCTATGAGTGTATATTGGTGTCCTTACAGGGCATATGGGTTATTATAGTGCAGCTGGTATCACTGTAAATGCCTCTGGTTACTTTATATATATATATATATATGTATAGGTACAACTTTTTCGGTGTATAAATTTATTATTCCTTATGGGTATATATTGGTGCCAATTACCCCCCTTACAGGGCATATGGGCTATTAGAGTGCAGCTGGTATCACTGGCTATGGCTCTGGTTAATTTATATATCTATAGGTACAACTTTTTCAATGTATACATTTATTATTCCTTATGGGTATATATTGGTGCCAATTAGCCCCCTTACAGGGCACATGGGTTATTAGAGTGCAGCTGGTATCACTGTATATGGCTCCGTTAATTTATATATAGGTGCCACTTTTTCAATGTTTACATTTATTATTTCCATAAGTATATACTTGTGCCATCCCCCCTTACAGGAATAGGATATGGGTTATTAGAGTGCAGCTCCTATCACTGTTTATGGGTCCAGTTGCAGACTCAGTTCATTGGTTGGATTATACTTAACCACTGATTGGTGGCTAGTGAATATTTTGTGGTGTTGTTATTAGCCTGTAGCATTTAGGCAACAGTATTGGGGATTTTGAGAGTTGTTGGGGGGTTGCAGTTGCCCTGGAGCAGGAGGGCTGCCAGGACTGTTCATATGCTGGGAATAGTAGTTCTCATCTAGGGATATTTGGGACTGGTGTATATACTGTATTTCTGCATAGCAACACAGTAGCAAAGGTTGATAAGCTACACAGCTGCATCAGGTTCAGCCCTGTGAGTAAATAATATAGGAAGGTGGGAAGTCCCACATAGTACATTGTGCTGCTGTTTACCTATAGTCTGCTACCTGTGGCTCCTCGTCCCGTAATAAAGCCTTTTAAATACAATATAATATTTTTATTGCCTACACTATGGCTCCCTCTGTAAGGTAGGGCCCGCGCCGAGACACATTTACTTGCACCGAATCTACACTTTGCACCTCCATCAAACCCTCGCCGAGTGAAGTCAATGCAGCATTTCCTTTGTTTTCTGTGGTTAACGTGTCAGATTCTTGTTGCTTGTGATGTGGACTATCAGTCAGAAGCCGGGGCGCTTATTCAGAATGCAGGAAGGGTCGCAGCTATGTGGCCAGCTTCCCGGACTTTCATACTCTGAAAAACTTATCACCTCCGCCTGTTCAATATGGAGTCCGAGCGGCCATGTTAGGTCTGCCGTCTAGCAACCTGTCCCGATTAGTACCGGCCCCTTTGGCCCAAATACCTGACTATTGATTCCCTATACACTCCTAACACTTGAACCTTTAATTGCTATCCCTCTGGGCCACTGACTTGCAGGGCATATTGGCATTCCGTTGATATGTATTAATTAGAGAATAATGTTGAACTAGGATCTATATGCAGGCAGGAAAACTACACGTGAAGGGATCCACGTGGGACGGAAGTTGTCTCATAGCGTTTGCCCATGTAGGGATTCAGGCTGAACATTTTGGGGTGTAAATGGTGCCAGGGAGGTGGTTTGTGTATTTGGTGGATTCATATGGTTATTAGATCCAATATACCCCCACGTGGCGTTACTAAGGAAAAAAAAACAGGTTATGTGATGATAGTTTTCTTGTCCTTTTGGCTTTGTAAATACCTATACTTGTTTCATATAGATAAAAAGCTAATGTGGGTAAAATGCAAAGGTTTGCAAAGGCTGCTGGGATTTGTGTAGCCCAACAGCTGTCCTATTCCCGTCCCCTAGTCAGAAGATGTTGAGCTGACACCTAGCCGGGAAACCACAATTAGCAGTTGTCCGTGGAACCCCCACTCCTTTCTGCACACGTGCAGGCCAATTAGCATCATCAGTCCAAGTCCTCTGTTTTTGTGAGTATTTCTTACCCTTTAATATTTCTATTCCTTTGGTGTATTCAGTGGGCTTGGTCCAATCCCAGAGTTCAGTGTTGGTACCTGAGGGATGCCCTCTGTATACGCATATTATATAGTAGCTGCCTTTGACAAAGTGCACATCAGGGTTAAACCTTTTGCCCAGCTAGTCTCTTATAGCTGATCCAAAGGAAAGTAAAAAATTCCTGTTTTAAAAGAAAAAATTGTCTTTTCTGCCTCCAAAGGGCAGTCACAATGGACTAAGAATGTTAATATGGGTAACCATGTATTATGTGGCCTGCTACTGGGGCATCCGGCCCTTACTTGTACCTTTCTAATTACCCATACACCTACGCCGAATGCGCTTGTAAGCAGGAAGGGGTTAAACCTATCTTTTGGGGGTTATGGAATTAAAGGGGAAGACAGAATTCCTGTTAATGTTGTCCTTTTATGGTGCACGCGTCCTTATCTCCCATTCCTCTGGATTGGTGGCCCCGTACAGAGCTGATTGCGGCTCCGAGAAAGGAAAGGGTTAACGCTGAGCTCTCCCCCCCCCCCCAGAGCACGGTTAAATAGACAGGTTGTGTGTTTTTGCAAGTTTTTTTTTTTCACGAGCGGTGACCGACAGCAGCTGAACTGCAGCTGTCCCCTTGTATTTCAACTGTCCCACACACTCAGTGTGGCGCTGGCTGTGACAGGGAGCGCGGCTTCTCGTGGGATCCAGTCTCTCGGCCCTGGTAAACACTAACTGGCACAAGGTAAAGCGTCGCTGTTCCTTTAATAATCATACTATGTTGCCAATATGTCGTCCAAAGAGCTTGCAATCGCTTATATCGGTGCCTTGGGGAGTGACTTTCAATAGGGAGTTTGTAACAAGGTTTATATGCGCTACTGCATATGTTATGCTACTGCCCTGTCCCCGCAGCTGTTGTTGAAGTGCAACTCCCTGCTCCTTGCACCTCATGTTAATGTCCCCAGCATTACCCAAGGTCCCCTCTTTTCTATCAGGGATACCGACTTGTTGTTAGATTCATTAGAGTGAATATTAATGTTTTTTTTTCATATAGGCAAAGTGGGGGTCATTTATCAACACTGGGCAAATTTGCCCATGGGCAGTAACCTATGGCAACCAATTGTTGCATTCATTTCTTCTACATGAAGCTGTTAAAAAAAAAAAAAAAAAAAAAAAGGCAATCACTGATGGGTTACTGACCATGGGCAAATTTGCCCAGTGTTAATAAATGAGCCCCAGTGAGTTTTGTTGCCCAGAGAGCTTACTATCTAATTTTGGATGCCAGGGAAAAAGGGAATGGAATTATTCATTCCAGGTTATAAGGAAGTGCTATTGGCTTGTAGTGGTGCAGGGAACCCTATTAAGTACTAAAAATATGGGCAAAGGCTGCACAGATGCATGCTGGGCAATCCCATAATGCAGCGGGCAGAGTCTAATGTATGCATTGCTATAGGAAGTTACTCTCAGATTGGCAGAGGTGTGACCCCCCTGCGGCTGTGCCCCGTGCCACTGTCAGACTGGCATTGCCGCTGTTGCTGTACCTGGGAAGTGGCACAACTCCCATGTCGGCCGCCCGGCGCTGGCGAGGCAAACAAGAGGCCACTTCTTCACGCTGCCTGTGTTTTTCTCTGGATCAGCGATCCGTACATGCTGAGGCAGCAAAGTCGCTCAGAGCCTCTCCTTGTGTGTGTGTGTGACAGGGAATACATCACCCGCGTGCCAACGAACGCTGGGTGCCCTCTCCTTAAGCCTACACGGCCACTTTCATCCTCAGCTGGAGTGGCTAGTGCCCTTCACTAAAGGGGAAGATACCTGCCAATATTAAAGTAAAATGTACATAGCGCTACACTAATGCGGTTATTTTTCCTTTTATTGAGCAGAACCCCACTTGCCAGGGCACACACTCCCAATTGGCAACGGCACAGACCCATAGTTGGTTTTATAAATATATCAGACTAAAGGATGATTAGGAGAAAGTCTAAGTAGCAATGGAAGGAAACAGCACAGTGATAATATAAATGTATGTTTACCAGGTTGCTAATGTCACTAACCCTAGCAACCTGCTTACATTCTTGGATAGAGAGAGAGAGCAAGAGCGGAAAAGTTTGCTCATTTTTGTGCATAGAGAAAAGGAACTGGTCATAGTACAGGAATGGGACCTATTATCGAGAATGCTCTGGACCTGGGGTTTTCCGGATAAGGGATGTTTCCGTAATTCGGATCTCCATAACTTAAGTCTGCTAAAAATCGTTAAAATATTGAGTAAATTCAATAGGATTATTTTGCCTCCAATAAGGGGTAATTATATCTTAGTTGGGATCAAGTACAGGTACTGTTTTATTATTACAGAGAAAAGGGAATCATTTAACCATGAAATAAACCCAATAGGGCTGTTCTGCCCCCAATAAGGGGTAATTATATCTTAGTTGGGATCAAGTACAGGTACTGTTTTATTATTACAGAGAAAAGGGAATCATTTAACCATGAAATAAACCCAATAGGGCTGTTCTGCCCCAATAAGGGGTAATTATATCTTAGTTGGGATCAATTACAGGTACTGTTTTATTATTACAGAGAAAAGGGAATCATTTAACCATGAAATAAACCCAATAGGGCTGTTCTGCCCCAATAAGGGGTAATTATATCTTAGTTGGGATCAAGTACAGGTACTGTTTAATTATTACAGGGAAAAAGGAAATCATTTGCTTATAATGGAGTCTATGGGACATGGCCTTTCTGTAATTTGGAACTTTTTGGCTAACTTATTTCCGGATAAGGGATCCCATACCTGTATTGTAGCCAAGCCCATGCTAGAAGCGGTGTAAGCCCCGGCTCCATATTGTATGGTTGGGTGATGTATGGGCTGTCAGTGGCCGACCAGTTCCCTTTCCATTGATACAAAAGGCAGAGGGAACGCTGCTCCCAGTGTCTCAGGAATGGAACAGGGGGAAAGAGACAGATCCGCTGAGTAAAACAGGCCATTTATTACCAAGTAAAGTGTATGGTGTCAGGCGCAGAACAAATGGGCCCTTTTCAATGTCATCTGGGGAACCGTCGCTGAGCAGTCAGACAAAAGCCGTCATTTGGTCGGAGGTATTTAGCACGGCCCGATGGCTGCTCCGCAGCTGTTATCTCAGCTGAACAAAACTAACACTCACGGAACTGTGAGGAAGGGACCGGGGGAACCTGCTCGCCATGTGCTCGCTCATTAACCCCTTCTGTGCCTGAGAGACCCCCACGTAAGTAGAGTAACAAAGTAACTTCTATTACGTAGAATGTAGGTTTCGTTAATGCAGGCGTGTTTACCTGGACTCTCTCCATTTCTCGCTCCGGTGAGCCCATTATGCTGACCTGGAAGGGAAAACGGGCAAAGGACATCTGCCTGGATTTGGATGCACCAAATCCAGGATTCAGTCCAGTCTTTATGGGGCGAAAGCCAGAGTAAAATCTTATGCATTTGCCATCTAGGTAATGTATAGGAAGTGCTGAATGGAAAGTAAAAGTAATTGTTATTAAAAATCTGAGCTGTCAATCATATATTGCCTGCCCCGCCTCTATGCCGAAGGCATAGAGGCGGGGCAGGCAATATATGATTGACAGCTCAGATTTTTAAATACATTTATAACAGGTATAGATGATTTTCATGTTTAATCTTCAAAGGGCTTTTATTATCCAATTTTTTATGTGTGAGTGACAGGTCCCCTTTAAGATAATATAACACTATATAACAATATATTACTGCTAACAGCAAATGTATATATTTCTGAGACGTGTACCCCCACACAAGGGCTAGATTGCTTGATCCCCATTTTATTAACCAAAGCCTAGGCCTCGGATGCTGCAAAGCAGCGCGCGCGTCCATATCTCGGGTTTATATCCGCAATCTGCAGAAATCTAGGTCAGGAACATAATTTCTCCCCTCCGGGGGGTTTGCTAGAATCAGACCTCAATTTTTCTTTCGAGTCTCAGTAGGATTGTGCTTAGATTGTGCCGTCCCCTCCTAGGAGCTAATTGAGATGAGCGATGGAGGCTGGTATTGGAACACCTGGCCACATCAACTATATCCCAGCCTCCCCTTCTGCCCTCTGTGCCAGCCTCCCTAACCTCTTCCCTTGCTACCCTGGAGATCCTATCCCCAAATCAATTCTGTTTATTAGTGTTATTATTGTTGCCCAGGGCAGACAGGGACCCCCCAGCACCATGCATAAAATTATAAGCTGTTGTTGAACATGAAGAACCTACCTAGCTTGACAGTTATTTAAAAGATGAACTTTCCCTTTAAAAATACACTCCAAACGCCTTACAGCCAGCATTGATTACTTTTGTTAATAAGCCTGAGTCAGATCTGCCCTTCGGCCGACCAGGCAAAAGGGCAGATCATTACTCAGTTTAGCCGTAGCCCAATTGACTAATACAGGTCCTGATCATTAGTCTGTTGGACTGGATCAGGGGTGGCCCATTGATCCATTTGTCTGTTGACTTTATGTACACGGTGTAAGGGTCATTAACCTAATTGATTTATCAATGGACCACGTTCAGTTGGGACATTATTGGCCCAGGGATACCCAACAAATGGGGCAGTCCAATGAAAAGCACAACGTTTGCCCAGGTCCGTGACACACGGGAAGATTAGTCACCGCACTACAGATCTTCGTTGTCGCGGGCGACTAATCTCCCCGCAATGCCATCCCACAGGCTAGAATGTATATCGCCGATGGGATGGCATACGTGGCGCCACAATTTGCCTAAAGGTGGCCATACACATTAAGATCCGCTCGCTTGGCGACCTCGATATGGGTGGGTGATATCGGGGGAATTTAGTCTTGGCCCTGGGGCCAAACGATCAAAATATAATGACAGGAATAGGCGCAGTCGGTTCAGGGAACGCATCAACGAGCTGATGCGGTCCCCGATCCTACTGAATTTTTAACGTGCCCGATCAATATCTGGCTGATTTCAGGGCAGGTCAGTCTTTGTTTCCCCTACACAGGCCGATAAGCTGCCGAATTGGTCCAAGGGACCAATATTGGCAGCTACAATCGGCCCGTGTATGGCCACCTTAAGTCACCCGAAGTTTCCTCTCAAGGTGACTTTGGCAAATCGCGGCACCGTGTATGCCATCCCACCGGTGGGATGGCATTGTGGGGAAATTAGTCACCGTGACAACCAGTTAGGTGTTTGTTTTTTAAATAGGTGACCAGTAAATGCTGCTTGCTGATTGGTAGTTATAGGTTAGTAAAACTGTAGCAAACTTTGCACGTTTTAGTACCTTACCCCATAGTTGTTACCTTCTGGAGATGGTGCCATGGCCGGATCTCCAGATATAAAAACCAGATCCACCACCAAGTGTATCCTACTCGTCAGGGTAGCTCTCATTTGCTTCCATTCCCAACAATATTTACTACAGGCAGGGGAGCATGCGTTGATGGTTCTGAGAGAGGCTTTCAAGCCCAGAGCAATATTACATATGTACAAAACCATTAACATATGAGAAAACAGCCTGGGGAAGTAGGGGGGTTGGGGGTAGGTTAGGCGGCTAAGTGCTTTTCCAAGATAACTTGGCATCGAGGAGCTGCACCTTTTCAGAAGGGGGAATTTGCGAATCCGTTGAAATGATGGAGCGATTTAAAGCAATCATCCTTCAATTTAATGCACGGCAGAATGCCTTGGCACCGAGGCAGTTGCTTCTGAGCCTCTGAAATTGGTTTGCTTATTTCAAGGAGAATTCTCCCGCTGGTAACTCGGAAAACAAGTATGTTTGTGTGAGCGGAGGGGGCGACGCTTGCTGTTTACTAGCGATCAGCCCCCTCCGAAGGCAACATTATAAAAACAAGCATATTGCAAAGTTAGGGTAAAATAACCACTTACTGCTGCTTCTGTTAGAACGAAGGGGGCATTAGGGTTTGTCTGAAGGCATCATGGCCGACAGTAGATGACTAAACAGCAACAGTGCTGACAGGAATCTTCTCTGAACCTGTTCTGTCCATTTTGTTTGTTGACCTTACCCACAGCTACAGTGCTGACAGTGGGCTGCAATAAACCTGAGGGGGGATGCTCTTGGGGACAGGGACATGCCGAGATCCTCAGAACAATGCCATTGGCTTCACGCCCTACATCGTTGGTGCCCACAGGCAATTACTCATCGAGCAAAAGGTCCCTTCAAAGGACAGAACAGGTGAAGCAAACCCAGTGTTTGCATTTGTTTCCATGACAGCAGCTGCGGTCCCTGCCGTGGCCGTAATGGGGACGTTTGGAAGGCCTGAGCTTAATGCGACTCGCTGAATTAAGAGAGCTTCTAGGCTATGATTTTGTTTTGTACAGTGCTTTAGATTGAACCCGCTCCCCTGCTCCGACCAAAGAAATATAACTGTGATGTTACCATCAGGTGGAACCTCCCACTGGAATGAGAATATCATCTGATGGACGTAGCTGTTTGAAGAGCGAAAGCTCAGTTTTAATTGGATGAGTACAAAAACCAACAATGGATGGTAAAAAGGCGGCATCCACCTCTAGATACTTTGTATGGCTTCAACTTAATGATTGTATCTACCTCTAGATACTTTGTATGGCTTCAACTTAATGATTGTATCCACCTCTAGATACTTTGTATGGCTTCAACTTAATGATTGTATCCACCTCTAGATACTTTGTATGGCTTCAACTTAATGGTTGAATCCATCTCTAGAGATCTTCTATGGCTTCAACTTAATGATTGTATCCACCTCTAGATACTTTGTATGGCTTCAACTTAATGATTGTATCCACCTCTAGATACTTTGTATGGCTTCAACTTAATGATTGTATCCACCTCTAGATACTTTGTATGGCTTCAACTTAATGATTGTATCCACCTCTAGATACTTTGTATGGCTTCAACTTAATGATTGTATCCACCTCTAGACATCTTGTATGGGTTTGCCTTCATGGTTGTATCCACCTCTGGAGATCTTGCATATCTTTTACTTAATGGTTGCTTCCAACTGTGAAGATCTTGCATAGCTTTAACTTAATAGTTTTATCCACCTCTAGAGATCAGGCTTAGCTTGAACTTGATGGTTATATTCCACTCTGGAGATCTTGCTTAGCTGTAACTTGAGGGTTGTTCTACCTCTGGATATCTTGTATAGTTATAACTTCATGGTTACATCCACTTCTAGAGATCAGGCTAAGCTTGAACTTGATGGTTGTGTCCACCTCAGGAGATCTTGCTTAGCTTTAATTTGATGGTTGTTCTACCTCTGAATATCTCGTATAGTTATAACTTGATGGTTACATCCACATCTAGAGATCAGGCTTAGCTTGAAATTGATGGTTGTGTTCACATCAGGAGATCTTGCATAGCTTTACAGCGCTGCGTACATAAGTAGCGCTTTATAAATAAAGATATACATACATACATACATAGCTTTAACTTGATGGTTGTTCTACCTCTGGATATCTTGTATAGTTAGAACTTGATGGTTACATCCACCTCTAGAGATCAGGCTTAGCTTGAACTTGATGGTTGTATCCACCTCGAGAGATCTTGCATAGCTTGAACTTAATGGCTGCAGGGGTCAGCCACGGAGACCTTGCATTGCATTAAATGTATGGCCACGCCAGCTTTCATGCCTAGCACAGCTCTAACCTGATTGACATGTCTGCCTCCAAAGACTTTAAGTTGATGACCCAGGTCAGCTTCCAGAGATCAAGCACAGCTTTAACTTGACAGGCCGATGTCTCGAGAACGTGAGAACACGCTGGACCCATGCAGCTGAGAAGCTCAACGGGGAGGGGAGGTATCATTGCTTAATTTACACATTTCTTAAATGCTGTGTAATATATTAGAAGGTTTCCAGTTAATAGCAGTTTAAAGCATATGTTCACTGTATCTCCATATGGCATGGAAATGGAACGAGGTGTTTATAGAGATCACATTGTTGGTGCACTTAGCAGCTCATGTAATAAGAGGGTAACATTTGTTCCAGTTTTAGTAAGCAGTGGTTGCTATGGGGCGCTTTCCCCCCTATATGTAATGCTGCCCTGCCATTTGCTGCATTACTGTGTTGGCCAAGGATTCTGGAATGTGTATTTGATCATCTGGAGGGCAGAGTGAATTTGGGTGTTAGTAAGTAACAATCCTATGCAACAATGGGGCCTCTTAGTGAGGTGCAAAAGTGTCCATGTTTGCTTAGGGCACCCAAGAGGCATCAGCCATGTTGAACTGTGGTTTTCCCATTCATGTTGGGTATAAGCATTGGGGTGTCCTACTCCAAGGCCAAAGCTTGCTGGAAACCAGTTTCTCCTTTTGCATTTGTTAATGAGCAACACAGCTACTGGAATTTGTCAGCCGGAAAGGGTTAAAGAGCTCCGAGCTTTGCATGGAGCAGGGGTGACACCAGAGCACCACGGGCTCCCCTGAGCCTCACCACTTGCACGATCTGCCATCGCTATTCCTTTCCCACCTCTCCCAGCATCAAGGAGGCCGGGACCTTGGAGCTGTTGCATGGCGATAGTTGCCATGGAAACCACTTCACGGGTATCCATGTGCTATGCCTGTCTGTGTCACTTTATGTCTGCCTCAAAGTAAAGCAAGATAAGGTGGGAATGGGGGCCCACGGGAGGATGAGGAAGGCAGCCTTTGCCAAGGTCCGGTGGCACGCTGGAGGGGAAAATGGTGTGAAAATACATGCTTTGTGTAAACAAATAGTTGGTGTGTATCTATGTTTATATTTATACATATGTGTACATGTAATATATGCATGGAGCTGACCAGGAAGGAAAGTTTTAAACATGCATCATAGCATATCAGCATCTCCGTTGCTAACAGGGCATGCTGGGAAATGTAGTTTGGCAAGAACTGGTGAGAAATAGATTGTAAGATCTTTGGTGGAATAGCAGATACTCTGATGTAGCTGTGTATATATATATATATGTGTGTGTGTGTATATCCTACACATGTAAGCACATTATAAATAAATAATAGCCTACCCACTTTAGTGCCCTTTAGCGGTGTGCTTGCTGGGCTGCGCTGACAATGTCGCCAACGCTTTTGATTGGCCGCCCGCTAGATGATGTGGCAGTGCTGTGGGAGCGGCACATACACTAAGGAATAAGGCTGCTGTAATAACACTGTTGCTCCTGGGAGCTCCTAGTACAGCGACCGTCCCAAGGGTGGCAGTGCACTGATATACAATAAACCGGAGCCGGCTTGGCCAATCCGAAGCAACCTTGCCTTACGGCAACAACGTTATTAATAATTCCATACACAGGAGGAGGTAAAGATCTGCCAGGCGTGTACCCCCCAGTGCTCTGTTGCACCCCCTGATACAAAATACAGATTTCTCTAAGCCTATACCAGAGCAGGGGTCTTAGGGAAGTCAATTTCCGGTGTATCCTGCCCTTACAGGAAGTGACTGCGGCCCCCCCATCAGAAGGATGTCGTAAAACAAAGCAGGGAGAGAACTGAAGTGACCAGTGGAAATTCACACTATTCCCAATCATCCCCTAACAGACAGCATAGAACTTTCTTTGCATTCAGTGGGAGGCTTTCCGACCCCATATACAGCTGCAGCTCTCAGCTTCCTTGCTGACATTCTCTGCTGGTTAAAGCGGCAGCCAGGGGGTTAATAGGAGATTCCCCTTGTCAAGCCGTCTTCCCCCGTTGGCTGTCCATGCCCGTCTTAAGTTCAGGTAATGCCTAATTGAAAAAGAAGCTTAGGAGGTTCAGAAAGCCAAATCGGCAGAGGAACATTTCTAGGAGTGGATGCCGGCTTCCTCCATCCGCTGGGAATGAGGGAGAGCGAGGAGGGGAAACTGTCAGATTCTTGGGAAACAAAAGAAGCCGGCAGAAGGCTGGTAGGCTAACTTACCCTTCCTGCTGGGGAAAGCAATGCTACACATCCTTAACTGGCAACTGACAAGCCTTACTAGCCCCCGGGCCGGCCACCCCCAGGGAATGCTCCTGTGCTACACAGGTAAGCCCATTAATGCCTCATACTGTCCAAGTACGCTCTCTTTATTGCTTGTAAAGGGTTAGTTCACCTTTAAATCAACTTTTAGTATGATGTAGACACCCGTATTCTGAGATAATTTGCAATTGGTCTTCATTTTTTTATGTTGTGTGGTTTTTCCAGTTCTTTAGCTTTTTGTTCCTCGGCTCTCTAGTTTAGAATTTTAACTAAATGTTAGAAAGTAACGATAATAAAAACAAAATGTAAGATCGCAGAGCCGTGGTTTTTGGCTGCTGAGGACATTGACTCTCCCATTTGAAAGCTGAAAAGATGTAGAAGCGGAAGGCAAATAAATAAAAATGAAAGAATAATTAATGAAGACCAATTGCAAAGGTGCTAGGGAATAGGACATTCTATGATATAGTAAGTGAAGATAACTGCTCAAGGGCATCATAGAATGAATGAAGCTGTAAGGTGGGAATAAAGGTTCAAAACAATTTAGCAATAGCCTAGAACTCACTTGGGGACCCCAAAACACCCAGCGTCCCCCAAGTATAAAAACTCAGCCGCTCTCTCAGCAAACCCCCTGTTACCTACAATCGATTGCACTTAAACCTTTTTAGCTACTTGTCTGTTGTGCTTAGCACAAAGCTCTGCACGGCATTAATCTGGGCCATCGATTGCAGAGCCGCTCCGCTGGCCAGGAGGCAGATAAAACTTCCAACGAGTTGGATAATCAGTTCCTATTGGCAGCGGCTTTGCAATTACTCGTTATTTGTAACCAGGGCCGGGAGCTGATAAGTTTGCCTGTTTCTCCTCTTTCCTTCGTTTCGTTGCCAAGTAAATCCTTCGTGTATAAGTGCTCTCTGATCAATGGAAGTATCAGCAGGATCCTTGCAAGGTAGAACTTGATAGATGCAGGGCTTTTGTCAGCCTTGTCTGCTATTTTACCCTTTATTAGATTGAGCATTTTCATCTCTGGGCGATTCTATGTTTGACATCTCTGCTCTATAGGATTATTAGAAAGCTAGGCGCACAGACCAATGGCATGGCAAGCAGTCATTTACACACAGCGCTCTGGGGATAAAAGGATTAAATAACTTTTTTTAATCTGATTTTTTTTTTTATTTGTATAATACATGTTTACATAGTCATGTAAAACATTGTATGAACCAACTCTAATAAAAGGAACACAAAATTTAAAATATACAGAATTATGGCATTTGGCCATGAACATAGTGTGCACTCTTGCAGCAGTCCTGCCCTGCTTTATGTCTGAGATTCTAGTTATCTGTATAACAGAGCATTCTGTCACAGTGGCACAGATCCTATCTGATCCCCCCATTGTAAGCAGCAGTCCTGCCCTGCTTTATGGCTGAGATTCTAGCTATCTGTATAACAGAGCATTCTGTCACAGTGGCACAGATCCTATCTGATCCCCCCCATTGTAAGCAGCAGTCCTGCCCTGCTTTATGGCTGAGATTCTAGCTATCTGTATAACAGAGCATTCTGTCACAGTGGCACAGATCCTATCTGATCCCCCCCATTGTAAGCAGCAGTCCTGCCCTGCTTTATGGCTGAGATTCTAGCTATCTGTATAACAGAGCATTCTGTCACAGTGGCACAGATCCTATCTGATCCCCCCCATTGTAAGCAGCAGTCCTGCCCTGCTTTATGGCTGAGATTCTAGCTATCTGTATAACAGAGCATTCTGTCACAGTGGCACAGATCCTATCTGATCCCCCCCATTGTAAGCAGCAGTCCTGCCCTGCTTTATGGCTGAGATTCTAGCTATCTGTATAACAGAGCATTCTGTCACAGTGGCACAGATCCTATCTGATCCCCCCCATTGTAAGCAGCAGTCCTGCCCTGCTTTATGGCTGAGATTCTAGCTATCTGTATAAAAGAGCATTCTGTCACAGTGGCACAGATCCTATCTGATCCCCCCCCCATTGTAAGCAGCAGTCCTGCCCTGCTTTATGGCTGAGATTCTAGCTATCTGTATAACAGAGCATTCTGTCACAGTGGTACAGATCCTATCTGATCCCTATTGTAAGCAGCAGTCCTGCCCTGCTTTATGGCTAACATTGTAGCTTATAAATAACACAGCTTACTGTCAGAGTTTATGCAGACCATGTTGAAACCTGTGTCTAGTCATATTTGAGGTGATTTCAGTTTTTCACAAGGGAAAGTGTCAGAGCAATTAGCTCTTGGTTCCATAAGAAAGCTTGGGAAAAGAAGAGAAAAGAAAACCACAATAGTTTTTGGTAGGAAGCTGGGTGGCCGTGATTAGAAATAATATTTCCCACGTGGATCACCTCAAGTAACTGTATTCCTTTCTAACAATGTCTGAAAAACTTTGCTAATAATAGTTGTGACTGCGACCAAAGCTATTTCCTAGGAAGCAACTGGGATCTTGAAGTCATTGTGATAATTCCATGGCTGCCTGCATTTTCGATATTCCGAAGGAGGCAATTCATCCTGGATTTATCTCTTTCATCTGTAAATATCCAGAGGACTAGGACTTCCTGCCGTGGAAACCTATAAATATAAATCTTTTACTCTGACCTGATATAATACAGCCCGGCCTGTCACATTATGGAATGCTCTGTTCTACGTTCTTCAGCCGTAAATACTTACCCTTATTTCATAGCCGAGGCCTACTTACAAGGGCAAAGGGGAAATTTTCAGTTGAATGCAACCCTTTGGTGAGACAGGAGGCCCAGAGCTTTAATGGTTTGTGCTTGTGTCCGGCAGCCATTTTATAGGTGACAGGATGGATATTCCCAGAATCCTCTGCCAAGGAGGAGGATGGGAGATTTCTCTTGTGAGAGGAAGACTGACAGTATGGCTGCTTGTTGGCAGCTTTGCTTCCCTGTGTTCTCTTTCCCACAGTGCTTTTCTCTCTTTCAATCACAGGGAGTTCAAGGCTGCGGTATTGTGCCGCCATGTTTACATGAGGTGTTACACAAATAAGCGCTCTCCTTTGTTTCCATTCTCTGTTCTATACCCTTTGCCATTCTCATACGGTTATTCACTCTTTAGCCGTGTCTCTTAGCAGCACCAGTATTATCTCATTCTTACCAGTCCTTACTGCCGCCATCTTGCACTTCTCTTAACTGCACGTATGTATAACTTTATTTATAAAGCGCCACAAGGGTACGCAGCGCTGTACAGTCTTACAATATACACAATTACACACACAGGGAGGACAAGTGTTATAATATATACAATAAATAATTATAAATACACAGGGTGTTAGTGCCATGTGGTATGAGGCACAGTAGGAAGGAGGTCCCTGCCCCGCAGAGCTTACAATCTAAGTAATGTTCAGTCTTCATGCATAGCCTGTACCAGGCCCAAACCGGTGTAGCCTTGGGTTGTCTAGATCCCACCACAGACAGCTGGTAGTACCCCTGTTAGATTTCCTGTTCACGTTAAATTTAGGGGAAAACAGAACTTGTTCCAGATAAGGGCCCTGTAGGTAATAGGACCCTGCGGAGCAGCACTTATAGGTGTAAAGGGTAAGAAAGTAGGTCGAGTATAGCAAGATAGATGGAGAGTCTCTCCTATGCTTCAAATAAGCTGGGATATGCTATCTGTTTATATTGTAGTGTATAAGGAAGCAATATCCCCACTCATAAATAAACAGAAGCAGTGGTCTGTGTCCATAGTAAGCTGTGCCCTATTACTGCTGTCTAATAGGCAGCTCCCATCCATATATATATATATATATATATATATATATATATATATATATATATATATATATATATATATATAAAAAATACAAATATGTATCAAGTATGTTAAACTTATTTATTGTACTCCTCTGTGGAATATTTTGGCACTTTACAAATACATGCTAATAATAATAAGTACAGGTATGGGATCTGTTATCTACAGTGCTTGGGACCTGGGGTTTCCAGATAAGGGATCTTTTCGTAATTTGGATCACCAAACCTTAAAAATAATTTAAAGATTAATTAAACCCAATAGGGCTGTTCTGCCCCCAATAAGGGGTAATTATATCTTAGTTGGGATCAAGTATAGGTACTGTTTTATTATTACAGAGAAAAGGGAATCATTTAACCATGAAATAAACCCAATAGGGCTGTTCTGCCCCCAATAAGGGGTAATTATATCTTAGTTGGGATCAAGTACAGGTACTGTTTTATTATTACAGAGAAAAGGGAATCATTTAACCATGAAATAAACCCAATAGGGCTGTTCTGCCCCCAATAAGGGGTAATTATATCTTAGTTGGGATCAAGTACAGGTACTGTTTTATTATTACAGAGAAAAGGGAATCATTTAACCATGAAATAAACCCAATAGGGCTGTTCTGCCCCCAATAAGGGGTAATTATATCTTAGTTGGGATCAAGTACAGGTACTGTTTTATTATTACAGAGAAAAGGGAATCATTTAACCATTAAATAAACCCAATAGGGCTGTTCTGCCCCCAATAAGGGGTAATTATATCTTAGTTGGGATCAAGTACAGGTACTGTTTTATTATTACAGAGAAAAGGGAATCATTTAACCATTAAATAAACCCAATAGGGCTGTTCTGCCCCCAATAAGGGGTAATTATATCTTAGTTGGGATCAAGTACAGGTACTGTTTTATTATTACAGAGAAAAGGGAATCATTTAACCATGAAATAAACCCAATAGGGCTGTTCTGCCCCCAATAAGGGGTAATTATATCTTAGTTGGGATCAAGTACAGGTACTGTTTTATTATTACAGAGAAAAGGGAATCATTTAACCATTAAATAAACCCAATAGGGCTGTTCTGCCCCCAATAAGGGGTAATTATATCTTAGTTGGGATCAAGTACAGGTACTGTTTTATTATTACAGAGAAAAGGGAATCATTTAACCATTAAATAAACCCAATAGGGCTGTTCTGCCCCCAATAAGGGGT
Source organism: Xenopus tropicalis (assembly GCF_000004195.4). NCBI lineage: Eukaryota > Metazoa > Chordata > Amphibia > Anura > Pipidae > Xenopus > Xenopus tropicalis. The sequence continues at coordinate 133,036,740 of NC_030684.2, read as the reverse complement.
AATTATATCTTAGTTGGGATCAAGTACAGGTACTGTTTTATTATTACAGAGAAAAGGGAATCATTTAACCATTAAATAAACCCAATAGGGCTGTTCTGCCCCCAATAAGGGGTAATTATATCTTAGTTAGGATCAAGTACAGGTACTGTTTTATTATTACAGAGAAAAGGGAATCATTTAACCATGAAATAAACCCAATAGGGCTGTTCTGCCCCCAATAAGGGGTAATTATATCTTAGTTGGGATCAAGTACAGGTACTGTTTTATTATTACAGAGAAAAAGGAAATCATTTTTAAAAATTAGAATTATTTTCTTATTATTGATTCTATGAAAGATGGACTTTCTGGATAACGTGTTTCCGCATAAGGGATCCCCATACCTGTAAAAAAATGTAGCACTAAGTGAGTTCCAGTAACTTTGACATTGGAATTTCATAGTCAAACAGGGGGGCCGGTTCGCAAAATAAGTTTTTTCTTTTGTGGGGCCCATATTTTTCTAGTTTCATATCTGAAGGGGAAAAGGTATATTTTGCCCTCTCCCAGACCCGCTGGCAGAATAGGAGATAATTGCTGCCGCTGCGTGATGTATTTCTGCCCGTTGGCTGCACAGGCCCAGATAAGGCAGGCTTGCTGCACGCTGCTGCCGAGCGATCACAGTAATTTGCACATGTAAATCCCAACAATATCAATTGACACACAACCAACCGTGTAATTGGTCTGATTTGAAAGACAAGACCCTTCCAAGCAGCTTCCGGAAATCAGCCGAGTAAATAGGTGCCCTCAGCAGGGCTGTGATTGATGCCGCTTTGTTGGCGCTGTGAGTGTCAGCTTTTGATAGATTCACTTTAATTTTCTCTCCTTATTACCTTATTGTGCGTGGCACTGCCCTGCCTCCCCTGGCACCTGTGTATGAGAGATGGATCCGTTTAAATATATATTTTCATTTTGACCACGGCGGTCACAATGCATCGTGGGCTTATGCCTAAGACTTAACCATTTCATTCCACAGCTCTATGAAGGCCTAGAATTGTAAGGAAAAACCACTCTACTAAAGATTACAGATCAGGGTTTACTCAGTGCAAGTGTTGACTGAATAGGTAAATGTCTATTATACTCCAGCTTGTGGCTGAACTACACTTCCCAGAATCCCACAACCTCCGGACACCATTGGGACTTACTTCCTAGCCATTATATGGTTATAGGAATGTCACATGTAATTATGACCCATTTAAAACAAGGCAGAATCTGCAGCAGCTTTTACAAACCATAGGGAAGCCCTTCAACATGAGTATTATTTTACACCCGTCATTTCATTTTTCCATTTGACCTGTACAAAAGAATAATAATCAAAGCTTAGTTGAAAGGTGGATGTTAAAGAGTAGAAGGTTAGCTCAGAGGACAATATGGGAGGATGGTGGTGGTGGGGGGTGAGAGTCAGTTTGGACACTTGGAGAAAGGAGGTATCTGGGGGTTACATACATGGAGTTGGTTACAGGGTTGAGCTATGGGGAGCAACCTCTGAAAGGTCGGGTGTCTAGGGCAGAGGAACAATGCACAAAGGAGCCATTGGAGCCTACGGCAGTACCAAGAGCCTGGCCATTGTGTGTGCTGAGCAGCGGCCCAGGCCAAAGAGAGGTTAAGGGGCAATATTTACTGATATATATATATTCCAGTTGGTGAGATTCTTTAATAGATCACTTAATATAATATAAACGATCTGTTGGTTACGTATTCATTCTGGGGTATAGTTTCCCTTTATATTCTCATTATTCCTTTATATTTTCATTACTAAGTGGCATCTAAGCATTCAGTTGTGCCCAGTGCCCTTTGCGTTTGTGTTAGCTTAGCTGATACACCATGGAGTCAGAGACTGGGCCAGATACCATGATTACAAGTTACTGGAAATGGAAGTCTTTAACACTTAATAATTATGAGAGCACCGGGTCATATTTACTCTATTCAGAAGTAAAAAAAATAATAATCCACCTTTGTGTTAAGTTCCCCTTTAAGGAAAGAAAATCTGTTTCTTATAATGAGATAAACAGCCCTGTGTTCCGCGGCTGAAAAGGAATTGTGTATTTCTTTAAACAAAGTCCCTCACATAACATTCACGGCTTGGGTGTGGAACTGAAAGAGGCGCTTGTTGTTTTTACAAGTTAGGGACCTGTGGTCTTCAGTCTGGGGAGAGATTCCAGCAGCCCTGGCCTGGGTTAGTAACGAGAGCGCTCAGCGCCAGTGTGTCCGCTCAGCGGAGCCCATTTTCCCTTGTTGGCTGCTACAGGCAATAAACGGCCCACGGCCAGCCTGCAGGGTTCCGCAATTCCCACCGCTCCCTCCCTTCCCAAGGCAGTATTAATATTTCGGGAAAATAAACAGCGGTTTCAGAGACCCAATAAATGGTCGGCAAGAAAAGGGAGCAGGTCCGGGCCAACGAAAATTTATGGGATGCCGAGTTCAGTCTAGGATTCATCCTCCGTTATTAAATAAAGGACAGTAACACTACATAATGAGAGGCGCTTGATCGAAAAAGCATGTTGTAGCGCAGATAAATATGAAAAAGGTTTCCATAATGGGATGGATTATGTGCTGGTATTATTAGATTTCTCTTGTATATAACCAGATGGGCTTGTAGCTCTCTGCATTGGCTGATACTGAAACAGAAATTTGTGGCCAGGAAGCAATGTGTGCAAAAGGAGGCTACTACCTATATAGATTAGTGTGCAAAAGGAGGCTACTACCTATATAGATATGAGTGCAAAAGGCGGCTACTACCTATATGGATATGAGTGCAAAAGGAGGCTACTACCTATATAGATATGAGTGCAAAATGAGGCTACCTATATAGATAAGTGTGCAAAATGAGGCTACTACCTATATAGATATGAGTGCAAAAGGCGGCTACTACCTATATGGATATGAGTGCAAAAGGAAGCTACTACCTATATAGATATGAGTGCAAAAGGAGGCTACTACCTATATAGATATGAGTGCAAAATTAGGCTACCTATATAGATAAGTGTGCAAAATGAGGCTACTACCTATATAGATATGAGTGCAAAAGGCGGCTACTACCTATATGGATATGAGTGCAAAAGGAGGCTACTACCTATATAGATATGAGTGCAAAATGAGGCTACCTATATAGATAAGTGTGCAAAATGAGGCTACTACCTATATAGATATGTGTGCAAAAGGAGGCTATTTCCTATATAGATAAGTGTGTGTGAAAGGAGGCTATTTCCTATGTACATAAGTGTGTGAAAGGAGGCTGCTTCCTCAATATAAAAGTGTGCAAAAAGAAGCTATTTCCTAAGTGAGCAAAGGAGGTATTTTGCTTACTTATAAAAGTGTGCAAAAGGATTCTATATCCTGAAAATAAATATGTGCAAAAGGAAATTTCTTCCTGATTATAAAAGGAGGATTCTTGCTGAATATAAACATGTGCAAAAGGATGTTATTTTCTTTATATATAAGTGTTCAAATGTGGTTTCTCCCTGAATAAAAAAGTTCACAGTTGGATGCTATTACCTGAATGTAAGGGTTTGCAAACTGAGGCTTCCTTATTATAAAGTGTGCAAGCGGAAGAGTAGTAAAAATGTGGTTTCTTCTGAATAATTGCCCTTTGTGATGTTAGTAATAGACACATATACATTTCGGGTATTGGTACGAGGGTATTGCCATCAGTGCTGTGTTTAGGCACAGTTGGGGCAGATTATGGCACTTTAATAGATTTGGTAGCCTCAGTTCTCCAGATTATAAATGTTACCCATAAGTGCCCAGGCCCCAAGTGTTCCGGATAAGTGAGTAGTGTGTTGCCCTAATACTGCCCCTCTGGCACCCCATCATGGCACCCTAAGGGCATCTCCCAGCATTCCCAGCCAGTACATACGTGAGAGCTTGCCCGCCGTGCTGCATTCTAGCAGGGAAAGGGTTAAGTCTCTGCCTCCCACAGCGAGAGTGATGAAGAATTGGACTATTAAACCATCCCACGCTAATAAAGGCACCGGTGTGATTTTCTCTCTGTCTCCTTCCAACCCTCAGGTAGTGCTGGGGTGTTTTTTCCTTCTTCTCCTTCTCCTTCTTTCCCAGCTAAAGATAGAACTGCAGATTTTTAATTAGCAGATGGGGCAGCGCAGACATAATTAGACACACTGCAGCCGTGAATGTGTGTTCTTGTGAATTCCAACACTCGCGCTAATGCGCCAGCTACACTCATTTATTGTCAAGAGATCATGCATATTAAAAGATCAGACCGCCTGCTTGAAGTATGGAGGGGAGATCAGGCCCGGGTTAGGGCACGGCACAGCAGCTGGCATGTTGCTTCCATTTACCATGTTTCATCCCCCCATATTGTAAGCAGCAGTCCTGCCCTGCTTTATGGCTGAGATTCTAGCTATCTGTATAACAGAGCATTCTGTCACAGTGGCACAGATCCTATCTGATCCCCCCCATTGTAAGCAGCAGTCCTGCCCTGCTTTATGGCTGAGATTCTAGCTATCTGTATAACAGAGCATTCTGTCACAGTGGCACAGATCCTATCTGATCCCCCCATTGTAAGCAGCAGTCCTGCCCTGCTTTATGGCTGAGATTCTAGCTATCTGTATAACAGAGCATTCTGTCACAGTGGCACAGATCCTAACTGATCCCCCCCATTGTAAGCAGCAGTCCTGCCCTGCTTTATGGCTGAGATTCTAGCTATCTGTATAACAGAGCATTCTGTCACAGTGGCACAGATCCTATCTGATCCCCCCCCCATTGTAAGCAGCAGTCCTGCCCTGCTTTATGGCTGAGATTCTAGCTATCTGTATAACAGAGCATTCTGTCACAGTGGCACAGATCCTATCTGATCCCCCCCATTGTAAGCAGCAGTCCTGCCCTGCTTTATGACTGAGATTCTAGCTATCTGTATAACAGAGCATTCTGTCACAGTGGCACAGATCCTATCTGATCCCCCCCATTGTAAGCAGCAGTCCTGCCCTGCTTTATGGCTGAGATTCTAGCTATCTGTATAACAGAGCATTCTGTCACAGTGGCACAGATCCTATCTGATCCCCCCATTGTAAGCAGCAGTCCTGCCCTGCTTTATGGCTGAGATTCTAGCTATCTGTATAACAGAGCATTCTGTCACAGTGGCACAGATCCTAACTGATCCCCCCCATTGTAAGCAGCAGTCCTGCCCTGCTTTATGGCTGAGATTCTAGCTATCTGTATAACAGAGCATTCTGTCACAGTGGCACAGATCCTAACTGATCCCCCCCATTGTAAGCAGCAGTCCTGCCCTGCTTTATGGCTGAGATTCTAGCTATCTGTATAACAGAGCATTCTGTCACAGTGGCACAGATCCTATCTGATCCCCCCCCATTGTAAGCAGCAGTCCTGCCCTGCTTTATGGCTGAAATTCTAGCTATCTGTATAACAGAGCATTCTGTCACAGTGGCACAGATCCTATCTGATCCCCCCCATTGTAAGCAGCAGTCCTGCCCTGCTTTATGGCTGAGATTCTAGCTATCTGTATAACAGAGCATTCTGTCACAGTGGCACAGATCCTATCTGATCCCCCCCATTGTAAGCAGCAGTCCTGCCCTGCTTTATGGCTGAGATTCTAGCTATCTGTATAACAGAGCATTCTGTCACAGTGGCACAGATCCTATCTGATCCCCCCCATTGTAAGCAGCAGTCCTGCCCTGCTTTATGGCTGAGATTCTAGCTATCTGTATAACAGAGCATTCTGTCACAGTGGCACAGATCCTATCTGATCCCCCCATTGTAAGCAGCAGTCCTGCCCTGCTTTATGGCTGAGATTCTAGCTATCTGTATAACAGAGCATTCTGTCACAGTGGCACAGATCCTATCTGATCCCCCCGTTGTAAGCAGCAGTCCTGCCCTGCTTTATGGCTGAGATTCTAGCTATCTGTATAACAGAGCATTCTGTCACAGTGGCACAGATCCTATCTGATCCCCCCCATTGTAAGCAGCAGTCCTGCCCTGCTTTATGGCTGAGATTCTAGCTATCTGTATAACAGAGCATTCTGTCACAGTGGCACAGATCCTAACTGATCCCCCCCACTGTAAGCAGCAGTCCTGCCCTGCTTTATGGCTGAGATTCTAGCCATTGTAGTATTTCTGGCCCCTCAGTGTTGCTGTCTGTGTGTATATACAGTGTAGGATTGTGTGTCCCTTAGCACGTGGGACTGATTATTTCCCTCTGGGTAAGAAAGCGCTGCTGCTTTAACTCCACGCTCACAAATCTGGACCAGCTGCTTTTCCAAAACACATTTCGGGAATCCGTCCTCTTCCAACTTTTTTTTTTTCTCTTTCTTTTGTTTCTCCCACCCCTCCTACTTCATCTTTTCCTGGCCTGAGAATCTACATGGGGCCGGCTATTTATAAACCGGCCTTGGCTATTTTTGGGACACAACAAGTGTAAAATTCCTGCCCGCCAAACAATAGGCCCGAAAAGCTCGGAACAATTGATGGAGACGGCGCGGCCCTGGTGTTCCTTGGCTGTCCCCCCGTCGCCACGCACACACACGCGGCCAACCACGCACGCTGTCATGATAATGCCGTGACTCATTCATACGCTCAGGGCAACAAAGAAAACTTCCTGTTTTGCTTCACAGTCCAAAGCTTCAGCCCAGACCCCACCCGCCCACTCACTGCAACAGCAACTTTATCACTGAGAAACCGCTTTGATTTGCAGTCTTTCTAAGGCTGAGTTATACAGGGAACTCTGAGTATCACTCATGTATTATAAGGGATAATGTACCCCCTACTGTAAATGATAAGGATATTAAAAGTCACTGAGGGGTTCTGTGACCATATAAAGGCACAAGGCTGCAGGCTGAGTTATACAGGGAACTCTGAGTATCACTCATGTATTATAAGGGATAATGTACCCCCTACTGTAAATGATAAGGATATTAGCAGTCACTGAGGGGTTCTGTGCCCATATAAAGGCACAAGGCTGCAGGCTGAGTTATACAGGGAACTCTGAGTATCACTCATGTATTATAAGGGATAATGTACCCCCTACTGTAAATGATAAGGATATTAGCAGTCACTGAGGGGTTCTGTGCCCATATAAAGGCACAAGGCTGCAGGCTGAGTTATACAGGGAACTCTGAGTATCACTCATGTATTATAAGGGATAATGTACCCCCTACTGTAAATGATAAGGATATTAGCAGTCACTGAGGGGTTCTGTGCCCATATAAAGGCACAAGGCTGCAGGCTGAGTTATACAGGGAACTCTGAGTATCACTCATGTATTATAAGGGATAATGTACCCCCTACTGTAAATGATAAGGATATTAGCAGTCACTGAGGGGTTCTGTGCCCATATAAAGGCACAAGGCTGCAGGCTGAGTTATACAGGGAACTCTGAGTATCACTCATGTATTATAAGGGATAATGTACCCCCTACTGTAAATGATAAGGATATTAGCAGTCACTGTTCTGTGCCCATATAAAGGCACAAGGCTGCAGGCTGAGTTATACAGGGAACTCTGAGTATCACTCATTTATTATAAGGGATAATGTACCCCCTACTGTAAATGATAAGGATATTAGCAGTCACTGTTCTGTGCCCATATAAAGGCAAAAGGAACTGATTTTGTAGTTCCTTTAAAGGGGAAGTTGACATTGCATTTTGCAGATTTTTTCCTTAGTCTTAATTTTACATGTATTTTTGTATATTCGATGATATAACTGTCCATTATTTGTGTAAATTAGTACTGGTATATTCCATAGAGCAAGCTTAATCCATCAGAGCAAACCCTGCCCACACGGAGCTTACAATCCGACATTTCTCCCGCACTCTATATCCCATATATTTGTGGTGAGATTCAAACCCCAGATTCTTTCTTGTGATCCACAATCAGTGAACCTACAGTGAAACTACAAATAATTGTTTTTTTTATATTTTTAGCTCTAGGAGCCACATAACAACAACAGAAGCCTGAGCTATACGGAACAAAAACATTGCTGAAACAAACCACAAAACAAACAAACTGACGCCTGAATGCAACTTTCTTAGACTTTAATGCCTTCAGCATTCTAAGAGTTATTTTTAATTTTAACTTCCCCTTTAAAACCAACATGAAATTCATTTAGAAAACTCTTGTTGCTGAGATCGTATGTGTGTAAAGAGGTTTATTCAGCTTTTTTGAAACCCCGAATAAACAGAATTGTGCCTATTAGGGGCAGAGGGGGGCAAGAATATTGTATAAGTGCGTCCCCGTCAGCGCAATGTATGTGTGAGTTAATCAGACTGATAATAGATGATTGATTTGAAACTGTTAAAGAGGCTTTGGGGAGAGCAGTTACAGTAGAACAATGTGCATGGATTGGAGGTTATTATCCTCGGGGGGATACAATTTAACAAGGCTGAACTCTCTCTGATGGGAAACATGTTTTTTCACATGCTTTTTCTCTCTCTCTCTTCCCCCCACCCTCGCTCTCGTAGTGAAGCCGGCCGAAAGCTTTCAGAACATCTGGAACCAGCGGGAGAATAACATGAACTGAAGGGGAAAAAGGGGGCTCGTTTTCAATTATTTCATGAACGCATTGTGAGAAAGCAGGAGGAGGGGGGTCAAACACGGGAACCCATTCGCCGCAAGGTCTTCGCTGGTCGGTGAGGATTGTTCAGGAATCATGGGGAGGAAAAAGATCCAGATTCAGAGGATCACAGATGAACGGAACCGACAGGTTAGTGACCGGCTGGGGGATATATATATATATATAAAGTCACCATTGTCTGGTGTATGTTTTGTTTCTTGTTGGATGCCCACCAATGAAATGGCTTGTGTATTGCGCAGTAATAACAGCAGGGTATGTAGAGGTTTCTGAAACTTAGTAGAAAGTTGTGCAATATTTGTTTCTGTTAGGGGGGCTCTGATATTGGGACTAAAAACATCAGCAGTAGTGCATAGGCTCAGTAATGCTACTCACACCTCTTCTTTTTGTGCAGGTAGCACTGTGGCACCTCTGCTTGCACTAGGGAATATAGAATTGTAGTGCCTATAGCAGCAGTGAGGATAATAGCAGAGTAGTGCCTATAGTACAAGTGAGGATAATAGCAAAGTAGTGCCTATAGCAGCAGTGAGGATAATAGCAGAGTAGTGCCTATAGTACAAGTGAGGGTAATAGCAAAGTAGTGCCTATAGTACAAGTGAGGGTAATAGCAAAGTAGTGCCTATAGTACAAGTGAGGGTAATAGCAAAGTAGTGCCTATAGTACAAGTGAGGGTAATAGCAAAGTAGTGCCTATAGTACAAGTAAGGATAATAGCAAAGTAGTGCCTATAGTACAAGTGAGGGTAATAGCAAAGTAGTGCCTATAGTACAAGTGAGGGTAATAGCAAAGTAGTGCCTATAGTACAAGTGAGGGTAATAGCAAAGTAGTGCCTATAGTACAAGTGAGGGTAATAGCAAAGTAGTGCCTATAGTACAAGTGAGGGTAATAGCAAAGTAGTGCCTATAGTACAAGTGAGGGTAATAGCAAAGTAGTGCCTATAGTACAAGTGAGGGTAATAGCAAAGTAGTGCCTATAGTACAAGTGAGGGTAATAGCAAAGTAGTGCCTATAGTACAAGTAAGGATAATAGCAAAGTAGTGCCTATAGTACAAGTGAGGGTAATAGCAAAGTAGTGCCTATAGTACAAGTGAGGGTAATAGCAAAGTAGTGCCTATAGTACAAGTGAGGGTAATAGCAAAGTAGTGCCTATAGTACAAGTGAGGGTAATAGCAAAGTAGTGCCTATAGTACAAGTGAGGGTAATAGCAAAGTAGTGCCTATAGTACAAGTGAGGGTAATAGCAAAGTAGTGCCTATAGTACAAGTGAGGGTAATAGCAAAGTAGTGCCTATAGTACAAGTAAGGATAATAGCAAAGTAGTGCCTATAGTACAAGTGAGGATAATAGCAAAGTAGTGCCTATAGTACAAGTGAGGGTAATAGCAAAGTAGTGCCTATAGTACAAGTGAGGGTAATAGCAAAGTAGTGCCTATAGTACAAGTGAGGGTAATAGCAAAGTAGTGCCTATAGTACAAGTCAGGATAATAGCATAGTTGGCCTGTAGTAGCAGTGAGTATAATGGCAAAGTAGTGACTATTGTAGCTGTGTGGATAATCGAAAAGTTTAGAGAAGTAGTGCCTGTAGTAGAAGTGGGGATAATAGGAAAAGCAGTGCACATAGTAACAACTTGTCCATCAAGTTTAGCCTTTTATATGTAAAGCTGGCCATACACACACAGATATAATCGATTTTTAGGCCACGTGTGGGCTCTGAATTATCATCCTGACAATTTTCATTCCACGGCTATCAGTCATTTAGTCAGTCGCACAGGTTAGAATTTCCAACAGATAGCGATAATATCTGTGCAGTAACGATAATGTCTGTGCATCTGACAAAATCCATGGAGGGCCTGCAGTGTATTTGTGGGGCACAGCTTTAGCACGATTGTCTGCCAGTTATTAATGGCTTTCACCCTACAATTTCAATTTGAATGTTAGTTTTAGATTAAAACATACGATTTATATCCAAATGTTTGTCGTTAGACAACTAAAATCTGAACGTGTATGGTCAGCTTAAGCGACTGGTGATGATCCAGAGGAAGTAATAAAACCCATCAGAGGCCTCTCCAGTTTACCTTAGCGGGGAATAGTAGAGGTTTAATAAGGATAATAAAGCAGTAGGCATGATAGCCTAGCGGGGCTTATATTAGAGGCTCAGCAGCAGTGAACATAATAAGGCATTATTGCCTACAGTAACAGCTGAATATTAGCCTCTAGTGGGGGCTGTTCCTATCACAGGCACAATGGGCTATCATGACTACAGTAAAGAAGCTGACAACTCCCAACCAAATTGGCAGCTTATTGGCCTATGTATGGGTCACACTGACAGACCTGCTGGCTGAAAATCAGGCAGATATCAGTTGGGAAGATCTAAAAATCCACGAGGACCATCCATAGCTAATGGAGTTTTTCCATTGGACCCAGGGCCAGGGCAGGCCCTCAGCACAAGTAAACTGGCTCTGGGTCCAGGGTTCTTCAGTCTGTTCTTGTTAAACTGCATCGGTCTGTTGTCTGTCCAGTGGTTCTGGGAGTTGTGTTTTCACTTCCTGGGTCATTGGGCAAACGGTGCAAAGCTAAAATTGCTGCTTCTTCTTTCACATTTCACCCCTGGCAAGGTATGTACAAAAACAACCCTCACTCTGGCTATTATGGCTCATCCCATGGGGGGGAACTTGACTGCATTCCCACGCTAATTAAGTACCATGGGAAAGTGTCTGCTCCAGATCATATATTATATTGTACATACATAGTAGTTACAGATAACTAAAGACACACATTCATCAAGCTCAGCCCTTTGATTACATAAGCCAGAGAAAGCTGCAGAAGTTGCTGCTTCTTTGTAATGATGGAGTACAGCGGGGTTGGTTTGGAACAAGAACCAGTCAACCTAGAAACCTGATCCAGATAATAGAGACCATCTTGGCTGTGTTACTAAAGGCAAAGCAGTCTTAGGGGGTCATAATAGCAGCACAAAACTGCTGTGAGAAGTAAAGCTAAAGATGGCCGCTATGTCCCAGTCTTTATTTGTATTATTTGGAGTTGTAGGCCGACAATCATCTGGAGCTGAACTGTCCTCCATCTTTGTCCTGTGAGCCAAGCCTTCTGGGATATGCGTGGTGATAGCAATGTGAACAGGTCCAAGTGCCTGAGATATTCTGTGACCCCGGTGGTCATTTTTTTTGTTGGCTCATAAAAAAAAATAAGTCTTCCAGAGCTGATGGGGAAATAATTGCCCATTTCCCAAAAGGGACTGGAATCAGTGGGAAAAAATCAGAGTATCTTGGGAGCCCAAATGATCCCAGAGCCAATCATTTCTTATTTCTTGTTTATTTGGAACATTAGTCTGATGCGGACATTTTACCGATTGGATGGGACAGTTATAGGCCCCTGGAGTTTACGCTAATTACCTAGGTAACGTGGTGGCCATATTGATCCTTTAATAGGCTGAGGGGCTTTTAACCCTTTCTAGACAAAGCAGGTTATCATGAGTTGCTTCTGGAAGCTATTAATCTCTAATATGCCCTCAGGGAGGGGGGGGACAGGGTTAAAGGCAAATCTGCCAAGCGAAGGCATTTGATAGAACTCTCAAATGGGTTCAAGATGTCCTTCGTTAGCTGCCTGGGAGTTGTTAGACAGCCCAGTGTTGTTTACTGCATGCTAATTGTGTTGCCATATGTGTGGCTTCCTGTGTGATGCCCCTAATAGAGGTGGCCCTCCAAGGGCTTGTTATGTCCCTCAGGGCTCCAAAGAAAACTATGTATGATATTAACATTTCAGTATTATTATATATCCTTTGGACACACACACAGGATCCCATCATGCCCAGTATCTGTTGGACAGGCTGGACTATCCCATTGGGCGAGGACCGTACCACTCTGTAGTTGATACTGTCCTTGCCCGATGGAATTTTAAACCCCCCAGAAATCTAATAAATCTCCGCACTCAATGCCATGCTGCGGCAGCCATACTGAGATCGCCCAGTCTGGCTCCAGTGCCACTGGCATCGCTGGCAGCTGCCACAACATTGTAAAACACAAGAAAACCACTTTAAATCTTTTACAGGCCGTGTCTAAGGTTTCCCGTTCTGTTGTTCCTAATACAAAGCCCATAAACCTCCAGTTGTCAAACTACAACTCCCAACATACCCTGACAGCTGTCGGCCATGTGTTGTCATTGTCACAGTTACCCCCCTACAACTGCTGGGATTCCTATTATTCATGTCCTACGTTTCTGCTATCGCTCTCTTCCTGTTTGGCCTCATTCATCGGGAGCATACAGGAAGTAGCAGTGCAGGGCCAAGGAGAGGTGAATGTAAACAGACTTAACCAAAGCATCCTTGATGGAAATGGCATTATAGCAGCAGGCAGACATAGCACCAATCACACTTATGTGCTTACATGGAAGCTCCAGCCCAAGTGCATTTGCCTCCTGTGTGAGTCTGATTTGTGAAGCGGGGCTAACACTTCATTGTGTGTAGAGTTGCCTTACAATAGGAAGCCAGCAAAAGGTTCCTGTTTTACAGAACAAGAAGTGATCAGTACAGAGGAATTTTGCTGTTCTAAGAACATCTAAAATGCACATATCTTGGGGCATTGAAAGGGAAACTCATAGTCAGAGGGCATGTATAATACCCCAGAACCCACAGCAGGATAAATACAGTGCCAATTCCATGTATAATACCCCAGAACCCACAGCAGGATAAATACAGTGCCAATTCCATGTATAATACCCCAGAACCCACAGCAGGATAAATACAGTGCCAATTCCATGTATAATACCCCAGAACCCACAGCAGGATAAATACAGTGCCAATTCCATGTATAATACCCCAGAACCCACAGCAGATAAATACAGTGCCAATTCCATGGATAATACCCCAGAACCCACAGCAGAATAAATACAGCGCCAGTTCCATGTATAATATCCCAGAACCCACAGCAGGATATATACAGTGCCAATTCCATGTATAATACCCCAGAACCCACAGCAGGATAAATACAGTGCCAATTCCATGTATAATACCCCAGAACACACAGCAGGATAAATACAGTGCCAATTCCATGTATAATACCCCAGAACACACAGCAGGATATATACAGTGCCAATTCCATGTATAATATCCCAGAACCCACAGCAGGATAAATACAGTGCCAATTCCATGTATAATACCCCAGAACCCACAGCAGGATAAATACAGTGCCAATTCCATGTATAATACCCCAGAACACACAGCAGGATAAATATAGTGCCAATTCCATGTATAATACCCCAGAACCCACAGCAGGATAAATACAGTGCCAATTCCATGTATAATACCCCAGAACCCACAGCAGGATAAATACAGTGCCAATTCCATGTATAATACCCCAGAACACACAGCAGGATAAATACAGTGCCAATTCCATGTATAATACCCCAGAACACATGGCAGGATAAATACAGTGCCAGTTCCATGTATAATACCCCAGAACACACGGCAGGATAAATACAGTGCCAATTCCATATATAATACCCCAGAACCCACAGCAGGATAAATACAGTGCCAATTCCATGTATAATACCCCAGAACCCACAGCAGGATAAATACAGTGCCAATTCCATGTATAATACCCCAGAACCCACAGCAGGATAAATACAGTGCCAATTCCATGTATAATACCCCAGAACACACAGCAGGATAAATACAGTGCCAATTCCATGTATAATACCCCAGAACACACAGCAGGATAAATACAGTGCCAATTCCATGGATAATACCCCAGAACCCACAGCAGGATAAATACAGTGCCAATTCCATGTATAATACCCCAGAACCCACAGCGGGATAAATACAGTGCCAATTCCATGGATAATACCCCAGAACCCACAGCAGGATAAATACAGTGCCAATTCCATGTATAATACCCCAGAACCCACAGCAGGATAAATACAGTGCCAATTCCATGTATAATACCCCAGAACCCACAGCAGGATAAATACAGTGCCAATTCCATGTATAATACCCCAGAACCCACAGCAGGATAAATACAGTGCCAATTCCATGTATAATACCCCAGAACCCACAGCAGGATAAATACAGTGCCAATTCCATGTATAATACCCCAGAACCCACAGCAGGATAAATACAGTGCCAATTCCATGGATAATACCCCAGAACCCACAGCAGGATAAATACAGTGCCAATTCCATGTATAATACCCCAGAACCCACAGCAGGATAAATACAGTGCCAATTCCATGTATAATACCCCAGAACCCACAGCAGGATAAATACAGCACCAATTCCATGTATAATACCCCAGAACCCACAGCAGGATAAATACAGTGCCAATTCCATGTATAATACCCCAGAACCCACAACAGGATAAATACAGTGCCAATTCCATGTATAATACTTTACTAGAAGAAGCCACTATTAAGTGTAAATGAATGTGCACATAGACAAATCATTATACATAGGGTCAAGAGCTGCCATATTGCTTCCCTTACTCATTCTCCACAGGCTGGGTTCTACAGGCAGCAGTACTCCCAGATGGTTTCCAGTTTATTACACAGAATAGGCTGACGAGTGCTTTGGACAAAACTGGGCCTAGAGAATGGCACGGCGGCTGGATTTTCCATTATCTGCTTGTTTCCGCACAGAAGCGCTAGTGATTATTGTACTTGCGCTCTAATAGGAAAATCCCCACACTCGGCCGTGAACGAGGCCTTCAGTGGCAATCGCTGCTCCAGCTCCTCAAACATTATTAACAACCAGTAGAACGTTTCCTGCCTCGGGAGCTTGCATTCGGGGCCCTGCGTGGACCTTAGCAATGCCAGGTCAATATTGAACATGGCTGAACACTTTCGACTCTTGGCTGCCGCCGGCGCGCATGAAATAGCAATGAAGTGACTAATAAAGATCGAAAGGAAAGAAAACTTAGTTTCCAGCCTGGGGAAAAAAAATGGAGCATGAGGTTAAAGGGAAACTCTGCCTGGAGAAAATATAGATTTGAAATGGGAGCTGCCATATTACTTGCTCAGATGGGGGTTTTTCGCCTTTGTCTGGATCAACTAGCAGTTAGGCAGGTTATATATAGGCATTATGGTTGAACGTGATGGACGTATGTCTTTTTTCAACCTAACTTACTATGTTACCCTGCCTGTCCACTCACGGGTCTGCCGGTTATCGCTAGGAAGCCATGTGTGTCAATTGGGAGGGAACGTTGGGGTATATTTGCCCTTTATATTATATTCTTCCCCTTTACATCTGGTTATAGGAATTTCCCTTCTGCCCGGAGCCTGTTGAGGTGCGCTTGTAGGTCATGTGATTATCACCTGACCCATGAGCGCAATAGCATGCTCTGGGCGATTCCCATGTAAGTCAGGGGAGGGATGGCGTTTTGAAGCTCGCCAATCTGAAATTTGCACAAGCAGCAAAACCTAGGAAATCTCGCAAAGTGTTGTTCCCCTTTAGGTATTTCTCTCCCCTCTAATTGGCCGAGCGCAGTTGTTAATTAACGAGCATTCTTTTTAATTGAAAAAAGCTTTAACAACAATGCGTTATTTGTTCATTCCCCCGATCCTCTTTTTTTTTTTTTTCTCATAAATTCTGCCCAATTTAACATTTCTCCATGGTTACGTTATGCAGATGCCTTCACAAATAAAAGGAAAGGTATCATTTAATTGCAAATTGCTCTATTAATGAGGACGTCGTTAAATTGCACGAAATCAACCCGCCGAATAGGGCGACTGGTTTAACCCGTAGGTCCCAAATTTTGCCTCATCTCTAGGAAGTACAATGTATTTGGGTTGGAAAGTACTTTTACTTTCACTTTGTAGGTTCCTGCCCAAGTGTTACGTAAAACTCCTTTCTTAAGCCACCTGGGACGTAACGGGCGGGGGTTTGTTTAGGCAGAGGATAAAAGTTTCATTTATTTGCTATTATTGGAAGTAGTCGCTGGGCACCATTGCACTTGCACATATTTTACTGACATGTTGTTTGCGTACCTGTCACTGTTCATCAATTCAAAGGAAAGGCCTTTACGCACTGACGGAATACAAACAGACAAAATTCTTTTTGGGTGGAGTTCCCCTTTAAACAGAGCCATGATTCCCAGCTGTTCTTTCTCTGATGGCAAGAGAGAGCCAGCTATTCTCTGCGGGCTACTAAGAGCCCTTTCCCGGCTAGAGAGGCCTACGTGCTTGCGCTTTGGGGTAAAGGTCATGTGACTTGAATCCTTGCCTCACACATGCCAGGAAGCGTGGGAGCAGCCTATCTGCTCAGCCAGGAAATACCACTTCCTGTCATGGGACGCCTAGTAAGGGGGACAACACTGGAAGTTACAGATCCTTTCCCTTACACTCCTGGTACCTTCATAATCTTTTCCTTCCCTTCTTAAAGTCTCTGCTTCCTATAATGGGGTTCCAGGGATCCATTTAAACATATTTATTCTCTACTTGTTTGGGGGCCGCCATTTTGTCGCTTCTGACTAGAGGAAGTGGCTATTCCCATGTAGACAAGAATGACTATGGGCATTACCCATAATGCTTGCTTACCGAGCAGCCTGACTGGCACTCAGAGCAAGGAGAGATATAGAGAATGTATAGTTCTGTTGGGGGCTGGGGGTGTTTTAGCGCCTCTACCACATATAAGGGCAGATGCGGGGGATGGTAGATGCCGGCGAGGTGTAAAGCACCCAGTAAACCGGCGCTGTCTCCCAATGAAGTGTTAATGCCATTCCTTAATCCTTTCCTAATAAGCTGCTCAGCTTGAGAGAGAGGATTTTTTCCAGTTCTACCCCCCCCCCTTCCCCCTTGGCTCCCCCCCCCCTTTCTTTCCCAGGGGGAGTGAGTGAGATTGTATGGCAGATAGACATTAATTAGCTCAGGGCTCGCCATGGATATTGGTACAGATAAAGTGAATGGGTAAGCAGAGCCAATGGAATAGGTGAGAGGTCTCTGGGGGGCACATCATGCACCCCTTGCGTGCCAGCCTTCCCAACACAGAGGGGCAGCAGGGGGAGGGAATCTCTTTTATTATCTCTACTGTCCCCTTATAATATTATATATGCTGCCCCCCCCCATTGCTTGCCTGTCTGTGTCTCTCATACTCTGGTGGGAGTTGGCAAAAAGTTGAGTAATTTTACTCCAGAGTATTAATTCCCATCAAGCAATCAGCAATTAACTCTGATGAGCAATTGCAGCAAGACTAATGACAACAAATTGTAATTGGTTGCTATGGAATTTCATTTTACATTGGGCTCGTGACCCCTCCCCTTTTCTGTTTTGAGTTTTAAGCATTTGTTGCCTTAGTTTCATTAGACTTATCAAAGGCCCCAATAGAGGAAAGAATTCCAGGGCTCCCCTTAAGGTCCCCATACACGGGCCCATTCTAACTGCCAATATCGGTCCGTTAGACTGATTCGGCAGCTAATTGGCACTACCGACGGACTTGCCCGACCGATATCTGGCCTGAAACCGGGCAATTATCAATCGGGCAGGTGCAGTCCCCAAACCGACTGCGCCTATTACTGGCGTTCTAATTTGATCGTTTGGCCCCAGGGCCAAATGACTAAACTAGCCTAAATTCACCCGATAACGCCCACTGGTAGGTGGGGATATCGGGAGAAGATCCGCTCGCTTGGTGATCTTAACGTGTATGGCCAGCTTTACACTCAATCTGTTTTGGGGCGGGATCATTATAGAATCACATGACTGAAAAATAGTTGCAAGGACCAGGAAGTATGTAGAAAGCAGAAAATTGTTAATAAATGTCTCCAAATTAAAGAGAGGTTATTTTTTTCCCCAGTTCTGTTTTTCATGAAAGTATCAGTCAAATTTTCACTCAAGAACAGTAAGTTTTATTTCAGTAAGCTTATTATATCTCTTCATATACATTTTGGCTTCCAATTGCCTCAGCTTCCCCCAAGATGACAGCGACGTAAAATTGTTATTGGTAATTGTATCCATGGGCGGAGCCAGCACAGCTTTGACTCCTGCGTCCCACAGTGCACTGCAGCCTCAACAGAAGGGCCACCCTTCAGCAGGGCAATTGACTTAACCCTGTAATTGCTGAGCCTCAGTCCCATTCTGTATCTTCTCTGCAGGCTTTCTGGCATCTGCAGGGTTAAATCAAGGCAACACTGGCTCATACCACCTGCATCTGGGTGCATGATACCTGCCCCGGAGGCACCTGGGCCTGATGCACAGGTGCTCACTTGAGGATTTATTATGTTTTTTTTAAAAAATAAACGTGGCTCGCAGGGTGCCTGGGAAGGTGACAGCGTGACTGTGACAGCTCCGAGACAGCTGGGACACACAAATCCACGGGGGGAATGCAGGGCGGCATCACGTGACGTGTGACAGGGATGGCACATGGCTGGGAGGTCACATCCTGACCTTTGAATGCCAGCAGAGAAATGGCACCATCATTACTTTACCCCCCTCGTCGCTTAAATCCAGGCGCTAGTTAGCTCTATAGATGCATGTATGTATAACTTTATTTATAAAGTGCCACAAGTGTACGCAGAGCTGTACAGTCTTACAGAATTACACACAGGGAGGACAAGTGTTATAATAAATAAATACAGTAAATAAGTATAAATACACAGGGAGAAGTGTGTGGTATGAGACACAGTAGAAAGGAGGTCCCTTTCCCGTAGAGCTTACAGTCTAAATTTATGCAGTATCTGAGCTCCTTCGAAACCGACCGCTCCTCGGGCAACTTGCAGCTGTTGTGAACTGCACCTCCCAGCAGCTGCTCGGGGGGATGCTGGGAGCTGTAGTTCACAAGTGCTGGGGAGGCACCTGTCTTTACCATGCATGACAGCTGGGGCATAATAAATCCTTCCGCAGATCAGAAGTAACTCTGACCCCCCTCTCCTCTGTCCGCTTGGGGCTGCGTGGTTCTAATCTGGAACAGCGCTGTGCCTCACAGGTTGAAGGTCACTGATCATGGAAGTTGGACGTTGCCCGAGTATGTATGTATGTATATCTTTATTTATAAAGTGCTACTTATGTACGCAGCGCTGTACAGTAGGATACATTAATACAAACGGGGGGTTATTAAGATAATAATAGATAAATACAAACTATAACAATAAATACAGATAGATACAGTTGCAATAAGTTAAGAGTCTTAGGCACAAGAGGATGGAGGTCCCTGCCCCGTAGAGCTTACAATCTATATGGGAGGGTAAGAGTCAAAGACACAAGAGGATGGAGGTCCCTGCCCCGTAGAGCTTACAATCTATATGGGAGGGTAAGAGTCAAAGGCACAAGAGGATGGAGGTCCCTGCCCCGTAGAGCTTACAATCTATATGGGAGGGTAAGAGTCAAAGGCACAAGAGGATGGAGGCCCCTGCCCTATGGCAGCGGCACAGTAACAGTGGCAGTAATAGGGATTGGGGTAAATGGAAGGTGTATATAGCAGTGCCAGTAGGAGAGCAGGGAGCTGTCATTCCCAGTGAGATTATGCCCCAAGGCTATCCCTAAGGAAACGCTAATAGTCTTAACGAGCTCTTCTGCCCTGCCAAGCACGTGGCCTGCTGCTGTTAAGGGAAACTAAACCCACACATGTATTCTGTATGCAGTAGCGTCAGGGGCCCCTCCTAAGGCATGGGAGAAGGTGCCCCCCCCCCCCCAAAAGAAATTGATGGTGCTGCCTCTGTCCCACGAGGATCAGTAGAATGATAATCTTTGTCTTGGCGGGGGACTGGCATTTTAACCTTATCTCCCAGGAAGGCCTAGCTTGGCGTCTGTGACAGGGTGGGTCTGACAGGCTGACATGGGAAAGAGCTGCATTAAAGGGGTGAGGGGGGGTTTATATGTATGGGAAGTGCCTGGCTGTTGTGCATGGTATATGGGATATCAGGGGAAAGTATTGGAGTCATCTATCATCCTGCTCTCCTTTCCATTGGCCTCCCCTGGAACCTTCTAATAAGCGTATAGGGGTTCTGATGAACCTGTAACAGCCATATAAGGCAAAACTTACCCTTTAAAATGTTTATGGTTTAGCAGGAAAACATTCCCTGTTTATTTGTGGCTTTAATTGTCCATTTACTTCCTTAAAACAGACGGTGATATAAAAGGTTTATATGGCGTGCCCAGAGCATTCCTTCCCCTGTGTATTTGCATTGGTATCAGTAGGAGCTGCCATGCTGTATATGTGATTATGTGTATTCCTCGGTGGGTAAAATGCACAGGGTTTATTTCCACCGCCCCTTTTCTCGTTTCCTTTGAACCTCGCTCTTGCAAAACTCGTTCTGATTTCTCCTTTCCTTCTGACTAACCCTCCTGAAAATAGTCCCTTCTTTAAAGAAGTCTCCCCGTCCCGTCACCCCCTCTTTCCCCCCCGTTTCACTCTGACGCCGCGCTGAACTTCTCTGTTCTACCCAAGCACGTTGGTGGCTTTCTGGGTTATATTGGCATATTGCTGTGCTGGTACTTTGTGTTTCCGCCCCTTTAAGCAATACCCCCCTTCTGGCCTGTAGGAAGTCCCCCTATCTCCAGACTAGAGTCTAATCGCTTCCCCTGTGTGTTCTCGGCAGAGGGTTTTCGTTAACCCTTTAGATTGCAATCTCCTTTTTTTAATGTGGTCGCATTTTTCCGTCACCTCATTAGAAAACCCTGCCACATTGTGACAACTGATAATCGTCCCAAGCAAACATTTTTGCTGTGTATTTGTTTTGCTTGCCTGATTGGCTGGATAGAGCAGTAGGTGGCGCTGTGGTTAACTAGGGGCTACCTAATGGACAGAGCCATATTGTGGCTTCATCTGATTGATTTAAGTTGGCCATATGTATGTAGGTGGGCAAGCCTGACTAATATATTTATATCATGGGTATAGGAAGGTTTGAGTATTTCATTCGATGAGCCGCCTATTATTATTATTATTATTATTTATAAAGCGCCAACATATCCCGCAGCGCTGTACAATAAGTGGGTTACATACGTTGGGCATACAGAGTAACATATAAAGCAATCAGTAACCGATACAAGAGGTGAAGAGGGCCCTGCCCAAAAGAGCTTACAATCTACATTATTATTATTAACATTTATTTATAAAGCGCCAACATATCCCGCAGCGCTGTACAATAAGTGGGTTACATACATTGGGCATACAGAGTAACATATAAAGCAACCAATAACTGAGGTGAAGTTATTACACTCTTTATTTCCTGCAGTATAAAATAGAAAGGTGCCTGTACTGGTTTAAAGGTGGCCATACACTGTTGGCATCCAACTGATCACCTAATGGGTATTGGCCAGTGCATGAGTAACCATTAAGCCGGCCTACTGCACTTTCTAAATGCAGAAAATCCCTGCCTGTTGTGTCAGTAGTTCCTCAGGGGAGGTAGCTTTATCCTATTGGTCAGTGTAGGGAATGTTCCGCCCCCGAGCAGTGAGCCTTGGCGTTTATGTATCACTGTCCGTTATTGTATTGTAGCAGTAATAGATAAGAAATACCACTGCTAAAGCGATCTTAATGGTGGCCCTGCGTGGGCTGACCCGTATGGTACCAATGGGCCAAATGGGCGAGTAGTGTACGAGCGACCATTTCTTTATTGTTCTGGAAATGGGAAAAGTTGGCCATATGTATGTAGGTGGGCAATCCTGACTAATATATTTATATCATGGGTTTAGGAAGCTTTGAGTATTTAATTCGATGAGCTGCTCAGGGGAGGTAGCTTTATCCTATTGGTCAGTGTAGGGAATGTTATGTATCAGAGTACTTACGTCACTGTCCGTTATTGTATTGTAGCGGTAATAGATAAGAAATACCACTGCTTAAGCGATCTTAATGGGGGCCCTGAATGGGCTGACCCGTATGGTACCAATGGGCCAAATGGACGAGTAGTGTATGAGCGACCATTTCTTTATTGTCCCGGAAATGGGTGGGGTTGCAAACACGCTGTAGCCAATGAGATTCTGAGCTTTAAAGTATTCACTTCCTACTCCTATAGTCACGTAAATAATGTGGGAAATGACCTTGTATGAAATCAAGGGTGGGTTCTAACTGATGGGATAGTTGCCCTTTAAGTCCTATGTGCAGAATAGGCGAGTGTCAGCAGTGTGTATGTTGGCAGCGCTATGTACATAGGAAATCACCCTGATACAGACACTGACAGGTGGCGCGAGGGGAATTTCTGCCCGGGGGATTAGAATTCGCTGTGGCAGGGGAATAGGCCTGGGGAGGTCACAGGCTAAGGTGACACCGGCCTGCCCTATAATCTCTGATGATTAAAGGGGCATTATCTTGTCATGGATGTTGACTGCAATAAGGAGGATATATGGCCTCTGTGCTATATGGCTGTGTAAGCTTGCAGCGCCCCCGGTGGCTGCCAGGCACAGCACTACTTATATAAGCACCCAGGTACCACCCCCCCTCCCACCTCACCTGTTCTACAGCCTCCCTATTCCATTCCTCACTCCCACACTGTGTATAGTGGTGCCGTGCATCCCCCCATCCCATGTATGTAACATGCTTGCCTTCAGGGAGGCAGGGAAAAGACAAAGAGGGGGGCGTTACCCCGGCAACTGTCACATCACATAAGGCTCGGGTGAAGGATGAATTATAGGGCATGATTCTCGGGAAGGCCCATGGGATGCTGGGAAGGATCTTCAGCTCAGGCGGCTTAGCCATTAGTCTGCTCTATCGGTGCACGGGGAGACATATATATATATATATATATATATATATATATATATATATATATATATATATATATATATATATATATATATATATATATATATATATATAGTCACTTTAGCTTCCTCCTTCTTGGGTGTTACAGTCCAACTTGACATTCCAGCAGTTTGTTTGCTGTCGCCATGGCAACGTCAGTGGCACTTCCACCGAGCCACCTTAATGCTGAGATGATAAATAAGTCATATAGAGTGATACAGCAGTCACTTTCCCCTACCGACGCACGTGCAGCATCCACGCCGTAAACAAACACATTCCCGGGGGCCCGGAGAGAATGCAAAATATCAATATTATTATTCCAATTTATTATTGTATAAGATAAGGCTGTGGCCCTCGGAATCTCTGCTCCGATTTTAGCCCGGGCCCAGCTCAGCTGATAAGGAACTATGATTTCACCGCCTTGGCTCTTGTTTGTATTCGGCTTAACCCCTTCTCTCTTTCAATCTGGCTCAATGCCCCGCTGAAACTCTAGGGGGGGATTTAGTCCGACGCCAGGACGGCTAGTGCACTTCTGCAGGGTGGGTGCCGCCGCTGCTCGGTGCCCTATTTCTTTAAGGGGATAAGGTGCCCGTGCAGGTACATCTGAATAGCCTGGAACCCATCAGCTTTAGGGGTTATATGGAAAATTCCTGTAGCTGTATGGCAGCTTCCACTCCCAAGGGGGAAGGGCTGTGATTAAAATTATTATAACATGCCAGTTGGTTGGTGTAGCCAGCCTGCTGTCTAAATGATGCCATTATTTACCCCCTAGTCCTGCAATAGGTGGACCCGGCGCCGGTTCAATACATGAAAAGTGCAAAGAACAATTGCCGCGCTGTTGGCACCGCTTACCATCCACAAACCCCCAGCGCAATATTGGCAGGATATCCAGTACATTCACGCTGCAGCAGCTGCTATTTTACTTATACATTAGCTTCTCTTGCCAGTGGGAATGGAAAAGGCTCGGCTGCTCATTTAATGGTGTGAATGATAATAAGTCGTTCCACGTATGGATTCTGATTAATAGCGCTGCCTCCTGTGCCGTAAGTCCCGGGGGGGGGGGGGGGGGGGGGTTTCTGGCGGCCAAGGAAGGGCCATCCAAAAGTGCCACTTGTTCCTTGGTATCTCCAAGTAGAACTTGCCCGCTACTGACCGCCCCTAATAAACTCACAGGGTGTATAATGCGATTGCAGGGGTAGTCTGGGTATTTATTCTCTTACACTGACGGTATTTCTCCCTCTCTCAACAGGTGACGTTCACAAAGCGCAAATTTGGCCTGATGAAGAAGGCCTACGAGCTGAGCGTCCTGTGCGACTGCGAGATCGCCCTCATCATATTCAACCACTCGAACAAGCTATTTCAGTACGCCAGCACCGACATGGACAAAGTGCTGCTAAAGTACACCGAATACAACGAGCCCCACGAGAGCCGGACTAATGCAGACATCATAGAGGTGAGTGCTTTCCCTGCCGCTCCAGCAATTTCTGCCGGGTTAATTGGTCGCTTCTTCCTATCCCAGATGAAAGGAAAGGGCAGGCGAGTGCAACCTTGGGCTCTCAACCTATTGGTGTTTGGAGGGTATCAACGCATTCTGCTCAGCTCGCCGAAGAAGCAGACATAATCGGTTACATTCTCTGGCATTTTGCACAATTAATGGTTTTAGAACAAGTTCTGAGCCTGCCCAAACTGTAAAATAGCCCTCTGCCTACGTCATTTGGGCTCTAGGCACAGATGAGTGGAACAATATAAAGTTCGAAGACACACAGAGCTACTAGTAGCAGCTACTTGTCTATGGCTACGGCTACTAAACTAGACAATGCAGATCATTTACTGATAAATGTCTCTATGTTTTAGCAGAGGCAATTCTCAGTGTTGTTTATGGCAGGGGATTTTCTGGCATTTAGTAGCCTTGAAAAAGTAGCAGCTACTAGTAGCTCATTGTGTCTTCACCCCAAGGGTGAAGACACACGGGACGATTAGTCGCCGCGACTTTTAATTAAGACGGACGCAGCAACTTTTGCCATAGACTATAATGGGTGTCATGGTGACTAACCGCGCGCACATTTTCGCTGAGCGGATTAGTTGCCGCGACTAATCGCCCGTGTGTCTTCACCCTAAAGTTGGCCATACCATGCATGACCTTTTGTATTCTATCTATCCATTTGGCTTATGGGTCGTATTTGGATACCATACTGTGAATGGCCACCCTTTCTCTTTTAGTGTGAAGACACATGGGGCGAACCATTAATTAATTAAAACAGTCGCTGCGACTTTTCACCCATAGACTATATGGGTGAAGACACACTGAGCTACTAGCAGCTGCTTTTTCATGGCTACTAAACAACAGAAAATCCCCTTCCATAGATAATACTGAGCAATGCCTCTGCTAAAACACACAGACAATTATCAGTAAATGATCAGTATTGTCTGTTAGTAGCCACAAGAAGTAGTTGCTACTAGTAGCTTTGTGTGTCTTCGCACTAATGGGCGTTGCGGCGACTAATCGCCCTGTGTGTCTTCGCCCTTATTGTGGTTGGGCCCTGTTTGATCCATTTTCTTGGGAGTGAGCTCATTATTCTTTACACACACACAAGTTATACTGTACCTTATGTGGTAGAAAACAGTTCATGTTGTTAGAAGAGGCTCCAGATCTTGGATTCCCATGCTTTCTCTCCTCTCCGGGGCCCTTATCTTTATTGACTTTCTGATAAGAGCAGGTTGGATGAAGAGTAAACAAGCAATAAGCCCTAATTATCTGTCACTCTCCCACCCCAACGCACTCTACCTGCCTGTGAAATTACCTCTGCGAGTGACTTCCAACCACGTCAGGCTTATCGTTTCCTAGTTTTATGGTGCCATGTGGCCTTTAGCCCTTGGCGTCATGGGCTAGTGAGGGGACAGTGACGTCTGTCTGATGTGACATCAGGAAAGAAGCATTCACCAGAGAGCGCTGCCATGAGAGAATGGCCAGACAAGGCCGGGCGGGTAATTACCGCACATCGAACCCTCTGCGTTTTTTTCATTCAATCAGAGCAGCTCTTTAAGGGCTGATAGGGAAGACATATCTGCCTTCAGTACTATCGCAGTGTAAGACATTTAAGTGTAATGGCTGTTATTGTAATGATAAGAGCGGTGAGTGGCGTCCCAGACCAGGGCCTTATCTGCCAGATAACATTACGATTAGGCCTTGTTGCCAGTAGAGGGGTCTCCGGGGACGACTTAAAATGACTTCTTGCCTTTTAAAGGAAAGCCGGGCTTATTGGAGGGGGAAATATCTTACGCCTTCAATGTGCATTCAGCGATAGCCTCCGAGATGGCTTCTGTGTCCTAGTTTTTATTTTATATATATTTATATACATTGTTATTGTTTATTCATAAACCAGAGCATATACACAGTCGGGGGGAATGGAAATGAGTGGATTCAGACTGGGGCTAATGGTTCTGTCGTAGGGTTTCCATTCTGGAGCCAAAGGAGCAAATTAAAATGGAAGGTTTCGGTGACCAGTGGTTAGGGCCAGACACCCAGAAGCTGGAATAACCAGAGCAGCCCCCCCAGTGGGAGACTGAAGTGGAAAGAAAGTATCTGATAGGGCAGTTACAACAGAAGAGTAAAGGTCCCCATACACGGGCTGATTCTAGCTGGCGATATGGGTCCCTTAGACCAATTCGGCAGCTAATTGGCCCGTGTATGGGCACTACCGATGGGCCTGCCCGACCGATATCTGGCCTGAAATTGGGCGGATATCGATCGGGCAGGTTAAAAAATCTGTGCCACCTCTGCATTGCCTCATTCATCATTTTTGGGGGAAAGCTAATAATTATGAATCAGCAATAATTACACAGTGATTTTTGGTCTCTGGATTAGTGTTGGGTGGTTGGGTGCTGTTTTTAGAATGGTTAAGTCCTCTACTACCCACCCTAGTTCAGATGGCTTGTTCATGCAAATGCCAGTAGCTTTATTATTGCCAGTTCACATGGGTACAATAAAACGGGCACCATCTTAGCTGGAATAGCACTGAACGATTACCCCCCCAGATCTGCTCAATATAGACCTGGGCCTAGTTTTTTCAAGCAGAAGAATTAGGTCATCTGTATGTAAGGCCTATTGACCCAGTCAATAAATAGAAGAGGAAATAGCCTAACGATTTGTTCATAAGCCAAAATAGAATTGTCGGTAACGGTGATACTACAGGACAGGCCTGGTCATGTGTAGAAACGCGCTTGGAGCAGTGAAGGAAAGAAGGTTCTAGCATCAGCTTATTAGTGGGTTCTTTACAGTAGGAGCAATTTGATTATGGAATTCGTTAAGGAGTGATTGGTGGATTCGTTATTATCGGTGAGCCTTTCCCTGGGTCAGCTCGTAGCATGTTTAGGAACGGTTGAACGTTATATCTTTCTTTTTCAGCCTCGCTTACTGAGGTAACTCCCAAGCAGCTTGGTCCCCACAAGTCTGAATATCGGTGCTGTACAATCCGCAAGTGTCCTGGCATCACAAAAGGTCCTTTCAGGGGTGACCAAGCCACCGGCCCAGCCAAACCTTTGAGGCCTGACCCACCCAGTTCAACATAACCATGTCTCAGACACCGGCGCAGTATATAGCAGCCAAGTACATACTTGGGTTAACTAGTTTGTGTTTTTCATAAAGGTTTCTGGTTTGTAGGTGTTCCCTTCAGAATCCCTGTGCCGGCTGTTAATCTGCGGGGATGTGTATTTACTCATCAGCCCCCCACCGTCCCTTTTTCTACCTACTCCCCAGCGAATGAAACAGGCCTTGTTTGGCTCCCCAGTTAAGTAATTGCCTCCCACAATTGTTACTCACAGCATAGTCAGTGCCTCATTACATACAGATGCCGGTGAATGTAGGGGAGGCCTACGACTTGTCTTCTTCCTGGGCTCCACACATCATGTTACTTAGTAGGAGTTATTATACAGAAGGCTTAAGAGTTAAACTATGGCCACCTTCATCAAATAGCAGTGGGGGTTAAGCAGAGATCTCACTTCATTAATGCGGGCGCCACTGTTTAATTAGCACCCACCCTGTGCCGCCACACTCACACACACCGAATCCATCTGAGTTTCTAAAAGCTCCCAGGAAGGTGACTGAGCTGAGAGGTGCAGGTGTATAGAGAAGTGATAAGGAAGTGTGAAGGAAAGGGGTGCGAGCAAGCAGGAAGTGTGCGGAGGCTGCTAACTACACCATGGTCTTTGGCCCGTGGCAAGTTCCGGTGTTAGGAAGGTCTGTGGAGCAAATATGTTCTAGAACGGAGGTCTTCAGGCTACTGGAGTACAGCTCAACAATGTCTGAACCTTTCATTGTTTGGATGCATCTTCTAGTAAGGTAGATATAGTGCTATATTTGTAGTTACTATCCCATAAAATAAGCCATACACCTGCCATTAGCACTCTCATGGTCCTAAGCACATAATTACTCTTTGACTTCCTGTAAGACTGGCCCATGATAGTGTTGGTGGTATTGGTCCCCTTGGCAGTATTGGTGGTACAGGTAGTGCCAGTAGTGTTTAAACACTTTGGCCTATAAAAAAAGCCTTACCCATAAGCTCATAAACTCTTTACTACTCCTCATCATCAGCAGCAAGAGCAGCGTTCTCTGCTTCTAAAATAGTTCTGCTGCTAAGCACATCACTGCTGTTCCTTCACGCTGACCACAAGAAGGTCCTGTCCGTGTAAATGTCCCCGCCATTAGTACTCCCGAGCCTGTCACAGCTGTGATTGCACTTTAGCCGAAAACCAGACTGACTCCGTTAATTGCCACTGTCAATAGTATACCTCGGCGCCAGGTGGGACTGGTCAATAAACCTCACTAACCGTCCATGACGGAATGGCCATTAAAATGTACTTACTCGCCATGGAGTCGAATGTTACGTTGGGGTGAAGAACATTCGTCCCTGAAGCCTGTCAGGGATATATCAGCTCGTGTTATAGACATTCTTAAACTGGTCCTTCTTGTTCTGGCCATTTTTGCTGGGAGAGTCCTTGACGCCAGCAATGTAGAATTTTAAGCCTGTACATAAAAGAGCTGACCCCACGCTAGGCTGCACATGGAGAAAGGAAGACAAAATCTTGATTATCGTGTGAGTTGTTTGCCTTTGACTCAGATTGAGATTCTTGTTCGATGCTGACTTCTGACTAGCGCAGTCTATTGAGCACACACAGTAGTCTGAATGTCACCAAGTGACCTTTTGTGGTGTCACCTTATCTGTATGGGCCTTGCGTGTTCTCTGCCAGCGGTTTGAAGGTTTTATTACAGTGAGAAGGGTTAAGCTGTGTGCCGCCCTCATCTCCAGCCATGAACTTTAGGGGAATTATGGGAAATGTAGTTCAAGTGCCCCTTGAAACTCAAATCTTGGGCATCCCTGGGTTAAATCATTGATTGATGATGGTAACCTCTGCTGACGGAGATCTGCAAATGAGACAGACTCATCTTGTCTTCATTCTTTATTTATAAGTAGGCAAGTTATCACGCTCCACTAAGGGCAGTGAGCTGAAATCATAGAATAGATAATAGACTCTCTGCACGCTTGTCTCTGTCTTTCTCTAACATTCAGACTAAGTGCCCCATCTATTCACTTCAAAGGTTCCGAAAGATTCCTGTGCTACAAATGTTATCTGGAAGATTTGGAGGGGTAGCGTATCTAATACAGGTTTTGCATAGTTACTGGTTGGCGAGGTGATGCGACTACTGTACAGAGAAGGTTGTAGGTGCAAGTTGGCAAAACTATGTCCCGAAATTATTCTACCTCTTACTAATCTGAGATCTAAAGGGTCACTGCTGCCAAGGGCAACAGAGGATAGACCACCACAAAGGATAGACCACCACAAAGGATAGACCTCCACAAAGGATAGACCTCCACAAAGGATAGACCTCCACAAAGGATAGACCTCCACAAAGGATAGACCTCCACAAAGGATAGACCTCCCTTGTGACCGTAGTAATCAGCCAGCAGTTTAATCGGCAGTGAGCTTAGACCCCCAAATAGAGGTTGAGGTGTAGAGGACATTGTCCCTTGCAACTTGAGAGAAGAAGAAATGTCAGGTTAAATAGAGGACACCCATGTTGGGATGAGTGATGCAGATGCATGGGTCTATGCCACTACTGTCAAATCCAAGAGAAAAATGTTCAACGCATTATTGGAAACATCCATTTAAGGTGACCATGGTCATGACATTAGCTCCAAGCTTGACAGAACCTGATTGCATGTGGCCAAAGTAATGCTTTTCTTGACTGATATGTGACTGTGGCTAGTCAGATAATGATTGGAAAGGCCCATTGGACTTAGACCATAGGGCCATGGTGTTCTGACGGGTCTTCTGGGAGCCTCAATGTGGTCCGAATGTAGTTCGATCACATCAGTCCACTGGCCAAAGATTAGCTTGTTTGACTTTCTCAGATCTTTCCGTTTGTGGCAATTCTCAAGCAGGTATATAGGGCTAGCCCCGATGGCCCCCATGTTAGCCTCCATGTTGCCTCTTGTGTAAGCCAGGCAGCTCCCCGCTCTAGTGTCATTAGCACCTGTCCTTGCAGTTTTACGACCTGCTTACGGCCTGCTCTATAGATCTCCACCTTTTTATGGGCCCTTTAGCTTCTCTACGTGACAGACCGCATGAAACCTCACTGGCAACACAGCAGATTCAACCAGCATTAAAGAAAAAAAATAGAAATTAACTCTCGCACAGCCTGGGAACAGTGGCGACAGATTTTTATTGGATGCCTTTACCTCTCCTTCTCCGTAGGACAACATAAACAAATGCTATTTTAGCTTCTCAGCCGGCTATTGAACGGCAAATGTTATTCTGTGGCTTCTGAGGCCATCCCTAATGTAACTAAACACCATTAATAAAAATTTGTGGTTCACCGAACATTCTGCCCCCCCCTCAAGTTTTCACTCTTTTCGGCAAAATTGCGCTTGAAAAGTTCATCACTGATACATTTATAGAGTTGACAAATAAATCAGTATTTGTTGGAACATTCGTATTTATGACAGGCAGTGCATTATATTCCGTGCACAAGATGTCCTTGTCTGGCGGTGAATAAATCCCAACGGGCTTAAGGGAATCATTCCGTCCCTTATAAAGAGACATTTTAGCCTGTTAACACCATCGTTGCTCGCGGCACAATTAGGCATGGGGATTGCTAGGGACCTAGTGGCAATAGATAGTTCCCAAAGTAGGATTGTCCGGGTTATGGTTCTTCACCTGCAGTTGAAGG
The DNA here is from genome assembly GCF_000004195.4 of Xenopus tropicalis. Classification (NCBI taxonomy): domain Eukaryota; kingdom Metazoa; phylum Chordata; class Amphibia; order Anura; family Pipidae; genus Xenopus; species Xenopus tropicalis. The sequence goes on along the minus strand of NC_030684.2, from coordinate 133,005,275 downwards.
GCAGTTGAAGAAGTTGAAGGATTGGTGGTGCCATTAGCCTTATGGATCCAGCCTATACTTACAGAGCAAGAATTAGTCCTTTGTGTTAACTACATAGACCCATTGGTGGTGCCATTAGCACCTGCAGAGCAAGAACCAGTCACATAAGTACAGAGATCTAATGGTGATGCCATTAGCCTTATGGATCAAGGCTACACCTGCAGAACAAGAACCAGTCACTTGAGTTAGGTACAGAGACCAAATAGTGGTGCCATTAGCCTTATGGATCCAGGCTACACCTGCAGAACAAGAACCAGTCACTTGAGTTAGGTACAGAGACTTAATGGTGGTGCCATTAGCCTTATGGATCCAGGCTACACCTGCAGAACAAGAACCAGTCACTTAAGATAAATACAGAGACCTAGTGGTGGTGCCATTAGCCTTATGGATCCAGGCTACACCTGCAGAACAAGTACAGAGACCTAATGTGGTATCATTAGCCTTATGGATCCAGGCTACACCTGCAGAACAAGTACAGAGACCTGGTGGTGGTGCCATTAGCCTTATGGATCCAGGCTACACCTGCAGAACAAGTACAGAGACCTGGTGGTGGTGCCATTAGCCTTATGGATCCAGGCTACACCGGCAGAACAAGTACAGAGACCTGGTGGTGGTGCCATTAGCCTTATGGATCCAGGCTACACCTGCAGAACAAGTACAGAGACCTAGTGGTGGTGCCATTAGCCTAATGGATCCAGGCTACACCTGCAGAACAAGTACAGAGACCTGGTGGTGGTGCCATTAGCCTTATGGATCCAGGCTACACCTGCAGAACAAGTACAGAGACCTAGTGGTGGTGCCATTAGCCTAATGGATCCAGGCTACACCTGCAGAACAAGTACAGAGACCTAGTGGTGGTGCCATTAACCTAATGGATCCAGGCTACCCTTGCAGAGAAATTGCCAGTCACTTAAGATAAGTACAGAGCCCTATTGCGTGTTCCTTTTAAGCACATAACCAGGGTTTGTCACCTGATAGACTTCCATAATGCTGCAGTAATCTTTTCTCCAGATGTCCCCTGCCCATATGGCGAGCCTAGCTGGTGTATGCTTAGGCGGCTGAAATTAAGAAATGTATGCACATTGCAGTCTTGAGTGCATCTCAGCTGCTGTGTCTTATTGTTCCAGGACTATATTTAGCCATCCTGCATTGGTGGGCTCAGCACACACATCTCCTTTTGCAGTAAAGGAATTTTGTTGCCACGTAAAGACCGTCACGGTGTCTCCATGGGTGAGCCGCGCATCGCAAGTGGCCGCAGCAGCTCCACATTCTGGAGTTGGGGAGAGCTCGTATGTCGCCATAAGGGCATAGGTAGTGACAATGGGTTGAGTAACCCATAGCAACTAATCGGCAGTTACCTTGGGCTAATGAAGGTAATGGATTGGTTGCTGTGAGAGACTGGGGAGAGAGCAAATTTAGCTCATCATCGTGCCAAGGAAATCTTAGCCCTGGCATGTTTTCAGCAACCTGTAGTCTGAAGGTCTGCAACAAACCTGTCCTTTCCTGAGGTTGATAGTTATAAGATGAGAAGAAAGAACTTACTACGATTGTTTGGGTAAAGCAAAGTCGTTGGTTGCCCTAAAACATAAAAATTAGTGGCTGCCAACACTATTTGTGTGTTTTTAGGTCATTGACCATTCTTGAGTTAGATGCATGGTACCAGATCTCTTGGTGGCCCCCAACCAAGGACAGTTCCCATCAGCCCTCTCCCATTTCCACTATCCCTGCCCTTCCAGCCAAGGACAGGCTCCATCAGCCCTCTCCCATTTCCACTATCACTGCCCTTCCAGCCAAGGACAGTTCCCATCAGCCCTCCTAACTATTAGCCGCCTCTCTTTCAACAACTGCAGACTGAATATATATCCATATTGTCACCCCCAAGTTGCGTAGAACAGGAAGAAATCCATTGGAGAGTCTTAATTCCACAACAATGCATATCCGCACACAACTTCAGGGGAAATCAGAGTAGTCATGGCGGCCATCTTTGGATAGCAGATGTTAGGATGCCATCTCCAGAGCTTCTAGCTGGGGTTGGAACCTCCATTATGCATTTTGTTTTATGCCAAATATGACTCCACGTGGAGTCTGACCTGGTGTAACCTTTTCTAAAGAGACCTATTGAGTTCCTTTATGCTCAGCGTGCACCGTCGCTATCTCCTGTCCTGTTAGCCGGGCTGCTTTTGTTTTTCTCCAGGCCCCAGTAGGCTCACAGATAGTGCAGGATGTCAGTATCCTAAGTGCAGAGCAGAGCATGGGGCCAGGACATAAAATCCTAAATTGCATCTAATTGCCATCCGCACTCCACTAAGATACAAAGTCAAAAACAACAGGAAACCATTAGAGGAGTTGAAATGACTCGGAGCCTACCATTTAGAGAGGAGCCACATTCCCTGTACACCCTTTCCGATCCTGTAACCCCTACATTCCGATAGACCATGCCAGGGGCGTGTTGGCGTAGCTTGGGACTTAACTGTTTTCCTTATTTTTTGCCTGAGGAAGTCAAAGTTTTTATTTTGTTAAGACTTTTTCAAGCCGCTGAAACTTCTACAGTTGCTGGAAAGGGCAACAAAGAGACGGCTGTAGCTTATTCCATATCTCAGAACTACTGTAACTCCAAGCAGAAACGGCCATGTAACATCTGTGCCTTCATAATATCATATACTGCCAAGGGATACAAGTCTTCTCCTCTGGATACATCTGTTCTCCTCTGGGTTTTAGCCAGACTGTAGATTCTAGATCCACCTGTGGTAAGGAATCTCAGCATTCACTTACTGCTGTGTGATAGAAGGAAGGACCCCCATAGTGGTTACCAAAGCCCCCTCTCTGCTGCAAGGGCTGGGGAGAGCCAACCAGTGGGGTTACCTACCAAGGAGACCTCTTGGGTAAGAAAAGCTAATATCCCAGCTATTGGTATGGTAATGATTCATCTCCATTTCATATTATGTGCCAGTTTAGAATTATGTTGGCGTACCCACTGTGGTCATCATCTTATATGATTTGCCCACCAGTCCTACATCATACTAGGTTACATAGTGGCTTACTAGATACAAGTGTACACTATATCTGTGGACTAGGGCTTGCCAGCCTTAGCTCCAGCTATTGTAGAACCCATCTGCTACTATAGGCACCATCTCTCCCTACTATACCTGCTATCACACAGCCCCATTCCTTTCCCAGAGGCTATTATCCCCCCACTGCTACTATAGGCACCATCTCTCCCTACTATACCTGCTATCCCAGAGCCCCAGTCCCTTCCCAGAGGCTATTATCCCACTGCTACTATAGGTACCATCTCTCCCTACTATACCTGCTATCCCACAGCCCCAGTCCCTTCCCAGAGGCTATTATCCCACTGCTACTATAGGCACCATCTCTCCCTACTATACCTGCTATCCCACAGCCCCAGTCCCTTCCCAGAGGCTATTATCCCCCCCACTGCTACTATAGGCACCATCTCTCCCTACTATACCTGCTATCCCACAGCCCCAGTCCCTTCCCAGAGGCTATTATCCCCCACTGCTACTATAGGCACCATCTCTCCCTACTATACCTGCTATCCCACAGCCACAGTCCCTTCCCAGAGGCTATTATCCCCCCACTGCTACTATAGGCACCATCTCTCCCTACTATACCTGCTATCCCACAGCCCCAGTCCCTTCCCAGAGGCTATTATCCCACTGCTACTATAGGCACCATCTCTCCCTACTATACCTGCTATCCCACAGCCCCAGTCCCTTCCCAGAGGCTATTATCCCCCCCACTGCTACTATAGGCACCATCTCTCCCTACTATACCTGCTATCCCACAGCCCCAGTCCCTTCCCAGAGGCTATTATCCCCCACTGCTACTATAGGCACCATCTCTCCCTACTATACCTGCTATCCCACAGCCCCAGTCCCTTCCCAGAGGCTATTATCCCCCCACTGCTACTATAGGCACCATCTCTCCCTACTATACCTGCTATCCCACAGCCCCAGTCCCTTCCCAGAGGCTATTATCCCACTGCTACTATAGGCACCATCTCTCCCTACTATACCTGCTATCCCACAGCCACAGTCCCTTCCCAGAGGCTATTATCCCCCCCACTGCTACTATAGGCCCCATTTCTCTACAGGCAGGATCTCTTCTTTGCCCCCCTAATATAGACAGCTTTGCCATTACAAACCCAAAGAGTGATTTTCAGGTCATACTCTGCACTGCTGTACACCACAGCATGTTTATTTTGGGAAGGCACTGCTGTAAATTACAGTGCTGTGTGAAAATAAGCAGGTTTAGAGAATCTAAGAGAAACCAGCTGCCGAGCGTTGTGCCGATTCTCTAAAGTCAGCAGAGATGTGTGTATTCATTGCAATTATGTATCTGGTCCCAAAGAAGGGCATTTATTGCTGAAGGAAGCACTGCTGAGGCAGCACCAGGGCCCGATGGTACGCTTGGCCCAAAGCTGATTTCAAAATGAACTGAGATCCTAATTCATGTTTATATACAAGGGAGGAACCAGAGCAGAACTGCGGAGAGAGGGGCACATCTTCCCAGCCAGGTCCCAAAAATATCCCCGAGTGAGGCGGCGGGGAAGAAACGTGCGCTTGTGAGGGTGGCCGTAATGACAAGGCCATATGTGTCGGCTTTGGGAGCCACCTGCTAATAATTGTTTATTTGACTTAGCCCAGCGATTAGGTGTGTGCGTATAAATGTGCGTGTAGGCCCTGTTTGTACAGACCTATATTTATATCTATATTAACGAACCATCTCTCCTCTTGCACTGCCAGCAAGTCCCCTCGCTACTGCTGAGCAGTTCCCTTGTCCCTATGCAGCCCCCGTGCCATGCACTGATGGGATAGGACTGTATCCCCTTACGTTCCTTCTGTGGGGCTTGGAACAGTCCGTGTTGCCCCCTACTTGGAGCCCAGGGTCAAAGTGGGCTTCCTAGTGGCCCACCTAAGAACCTGACCTGATCTTGGGCCCTGCCAATGTACCATTAGGTGCAAAATGTACTAAATGGTGGAACTCAAAGAGTAAGTGGGATTTATGGTATAGTGGGGAGATTCTCTGCTACCCGGTAGGCCAGTCCAACCCTGTAATACCTTTAGCTTTCCCTGTTCCAAGTAATAGGCTGCCTTTGGGCCATCAAGTACCTCCACTAGGCCAAGGGCCATGTCCCCCACCATTGCCCCAGTGTATGATGGCGGCTCAGAGCTGAGCTTTTCCTGGTTGTGATTTCAGACATTAAGAAAGAAAGGTTTTAACGGGTGTGACAGCCCCGAGCCCGATGGGGATGACTCGATTGACCAGAGCCCCCTCATGGAAGACAAGTACCGCAAGGCCAGCGAGGACCTGGACATTCTGTTCAAACGATACGGTGTAAGTAGCAAGTCCTCTCCAGCCGCTCTTCATCTCTCTCTCTTTCTTCTCTCTCTCTTTGTGTGTGTGTGCGTTTCTCTTTCCTCCCTGCTCCCCCTAACACTGTAAAAAAAAAACCCCACACAAATACCCCCACCCCATACCCTCAACTCCCTGACCCCCCCAACCTGAAAATGAGCAGGCGCTGAACAAGAAGCACAGGGAGTACGAGAGCCCAGACGCAGATGAGGTTTTTGCGCTGACTCCGCAGACGGAAGAGAAGTATAAAAAGATTGACGAGGAGTTTGATAAAATGATGCAGAGTTATAGACTCGCAGTGAGTACCGTGGGGAGTGAGCCACAGGCCAGAGCAGCACTGCAGGTTCTGCCATAGTCCAGAAGGTTCTAGGTTCACTTCCAGCCACGGACACGTCATTCATTTCTATTCCCTTAACCAGAGAGGGCATGGCTAATTGTGGCCAGAACATTCCTTCTCTGGATATTTACACGGACGGCTATGGCTCATTAGGCCATTATTATTATTCAGGGTTGTTTTCCATTGACAGCCATGGCAAGTACAGCTAATAGCCCTTGGCAAGTAACTGAAATGGCGGCAGTAAGCCACTCATAGCGTAGGCAATTTTATAGGCTAATGAAAAACCTCAGTGGTAGTTGCCATATTGTTAGTCCTACTCAGTAGAATACCATTCTTACTGGTTAAAAGTCTATAGCGAATAAACACCTCTGGTTATTATGTGTTGCCTTAAGGCATCTAAACGATTAATGGACCTGGAGGAGACCAAGCTTCTGCTACATTATTTTAGGAGCCAGAAGCAGAGGACAGACCCAGACAGGCACTGCCTGCAGTAGCCATTGTGCTTGCACATACATACAAACCATCAGAAATGTTAAGAATGTATATTGTACAGCTGCACATAATGGCATTTACTTTTAGTACACAAAAGCCGCTTTTCTTGGGTGGCCTTCCCCTTTAAAAAGCTGTGCACGGAATCAGGGGATGCCCAGGGTCCCGCAGAACTGGAATTTTCTGTGAAAGAAAAATAAACCTGTTCTGAACAGATATAAAGGGTATATTTGTACTGTAATTCAGAGTTTACATTTTCCCCCGGATGAAAGGGGATCGGATCGTAACCCCCCGAGGCCACTTGGAGCCTCCATATCCCCCATTAATCACGACTACAAAGCTGTAAAGCGTGGATAGGGACCCAAAACCTGCAGTGCTGCTCCACTCAGAAGGGAGACTTAACCCCTCTGCAGCTGTGCTGGCTTTTATTGGCCCAGTCAGAGGCTTGGGGGGTTAAGGAGCAAAGTTGGTGTGTTCTTTGCATGGCTCTGCTTAATGGCCTAGGCTTCTCAACACTGATCCAAGCTGCAGGCACTATATATATATATCTTTATATATATCATAATCAAGGTTTCTCCAGGGTCGGGGAGACTGCAATTACTCTGAGGCTGTTCTAATACACAGGGCAGAATTATACTACCCCTAAAAGGTTACTTCCCCTTTAAAAAGGTGACAGTAAGATAAGAGAGCTTGTCTTTCCAGCACTTTACCATTTATAATTCTAAGAAATCCATAATAAATCTAAGAAAGTGACACCATTGACGGTAATATTTCTGACCACTAGAGGCGCTGTGGCATATCGTTCTATACAAAGTAATATGGCAGCACCTATCCGCATACATAGGCAGTTATCCAGAGAGGGACAGTGCTGTTCATACCATACGCCAAGCTCTCTTACCTTACTATATAAAGGGAAGCAAAACTTATAAACGTAGCTTATTTCCCCTTTATAATCAGTGTAGGAGGCAAGGGAACCAAGGCTTCCGTGAAATCTCCAGCGCTGTCCCTTTAACCCGTAACTGATGTGCCAGACTGCGTGCTCTTGCGTTTGGGAACTGCAGACTCCTAACCATGACCCACTAACTCTACCTGTGTATTGTATGAGAATGACTGTGTTATTGGTTCGTGTCTGTGCCAAGGGGACAACTCCCTGCTCCATCCACGCGTTGCCCTACACTACACTTGCACCTTGGTTGGGGCCTTTAAGCTTTCCCGAGCTGCCCAGTGCCCAATGGTTGAGCAGGTAGAGGGCAAGGTGGCGCCGATGCCATTGGAGGCTGTGTAACCCTAACATGGTTGGCTGTGCAGAAGAACCAAATGAAGAAGGCACCTGTTGATATTCCGTGTTTTTTGTTTTCTTTTTCCAGTCTGCAGTGCCAGCCCCGAATTTTGCCATGCCGGTTACTGTACCAGTGACCAACCAGAATGCACTGCAGTTCAGCAACCCAGGTGGTTCCTTAGTCACACAGTCACTGATGACCTCCTCATTGACAGACCCACGGCTCCTGTCTCCACCCCAACCGGCCTTACAGAGGAACACGGTATCACCTGGTCTACCTCAGAGGCCAGCCAGTGCAGGTAAGCTCCAGCTCTCCTCCCTCCTTAAGGTCCCCGTACACGGGCCGATTCTAGCTGCCGATATTGGTTCCTTAGACAGATTCAGCAGCTAATCAGCCAATGTATGGCACTACCGACAGGCCTGCCCGACTGATATCTGGCCTGAAATCGGCCAGATATCGATCAGGCAGGTTAAAAAATCTAGTTGGATCGGGGACCGCATTGGCTCGGTGATGCAGTCCCCGAACCGACTTTGCCTATACCCGTCGAACGATCGAATTACCCTGGATTCTCACGATATCACCCACCCGTAGGTGGGGGATATCGGGAGAAGATCCGCTCACTTGGCGACATCGCAAAGCGAGCGGATCTGAAGGTGTATGGCCACCTTTACTCTGTGAGATGGAGACAGTAGAATAATATGGCTACAGTAGGGCCAGGTTCAGACGGTAACATCGTAGTGCTGAAGTCCAACTCCCCGCACTCAGCCAAAGCTGAAAGTCCAACTTTATATAAAGGGCCCTGTCCCTAACCACTTTCTTTTTCCCTGTAGGTGCAATGTTGGGAGGGGAATTGAACAACTCAAATGGAACGTGCCCAAGCCCTGTAGGTGAGTGAATTAGGGCTAATGTTGGGAGATCCGAATCATCATTGCACATTTGATTGGCCAGTGTGTAGGTGCTGAAGGGAACCCTCGCTGTAACTGAAGCCTGCTAAGAACTGACTAACCAACCAGTCAGCATGGAAAAGTCTCTTGGTGCCCATTCCCTGCCCCTGTAGGAACTGTTCTGTGGATTCAGAGCCGGGGCTGAGATGCCAGTCATCACCTAGCAAAGCCAAGGGGTGGCTGCGTGTAGTCCCCTGTTACAAAAGCCACGTTTGCACGGGCAGATATTTCCTATATCATCTAATAAAAAGCTTAGCCATTGGCTTTCCTATGCCCCTTCCTCCCTGTACATCTTCCCATCCATGATATGCTGCCGTGCAGCCTTCTGTACAGAGCGGGTACATCTGCACCAGCGATAATAATAATTATGTGCCAGTCTCTGCTGCCCACTGTCCCTTCTCCATTATTGCCGATCCACAGCTCCAGCCATCAAGGAAAACCTCATGGTGCTGCGGCACTTCATGGAGAGCCCATTAGTTTAGAATGGACTGTAGCTGCAATTACTGGTGCCTTCTAAATAAATGCCAGGCTTGCCCCTGCCAGCTTTCCATGGAAGACCATGTATGGCAGTGGGCACCCATGCACATTAATGGCTCTGAGGCTAATTCCCTTTGGAACTTGGCGAAAAGAGATTTGATTTCAGAAGGTTTCTTCTCTCGTGCTGATCCATGAAGCGCTGAGGGGTTTAGCCATGCATCCCCCCCACTAAAATCACTGGTCAGGGCAATCCATGCCAACCCTTGCACTTCATGGGCACAGTAAATATCCGCCTTGGCCGTTAGATTAGTAGTAAAAAAAAACCCTTTTATTTTCTCGTGCCGCTTGTCTCCGAGCGCTGCCACGCCAGTTTCACGCAGGTGTCGAAGGCATTTAAATCTCTTCTGCCCGTAATGAGACAAGACACCAATATACACTCGCCCCTTTAGACATGCCATGTGAATTCCTGCTTGGCAGCTAATGTGCCCGAACTAAACTCTGGGAAAGGGCAGAGCGAGGGAATGAACGGCTCCACTGTGAGGCTTATAGGGAGCGGGCACCTTAATGTAACTGGGATTCAGGACTCCCAGTACCCCCCATACAGTCTGTGCCAGCTTGAAGGCCCTTTAAGAGATATTCTGGGAATGTAGAGAGCTGTAGTTCAGCATTTAGATGCAAACTGCACATCTGCAGCCATTCAGGATGTGTATTTTACATGTATCCAATTTTAAAGGGGTGAGGCGGCGACTGTAGTTTCCACTGAACGCAGAGTCCCCTCCCCGTAGATTCCGTCTTGTCGCCCCTTTATCTGCCGAGTCTGCCCCTCCGCCGTCTCCCCTTCTCCAGCCCCAAGCCCCGTCAGCTGTTGCAGATTCTGGCTGGGCTGGTTCTATGAATGTCAGAATTGACGTCACTCCGCATTCCTGTCATTCTTCCTGCCCGCTCCAGGAAACTAGAGTAAGGCTTCTGCTGCACGGCCTACGGGGGGAGGTCTAGAGACATGCAGCCTCTCTCTGCTCCGACAGAACCACCACAGGCCCAGATATGCTCCACACACACATATAACGAGCAACTCGATTGGCCCATTCATGTGTATAGCATTTTCTTGGAACTCTTAGCCCCATCTGTATATTTGCATTGATACTTATAAGTGGGAGCTACCATACTGCTTTCCATAGGTATGACCAAGGTTTGCTTCATACACTCCAATGCAACGGAGGCTCCTACTCATGTACAACCCCGATTGCCCAGAACCTGGGTTAGACAGCAATAATGGACATATAATTTATGTATATATATATATATATATATAGCTTTGTCACATGATGTATCTAAAGGACGTGCCCTGTTATATGTTTATGCAGGAAATGGTTACATCAGCGCTAGAGCATCTCCGGGTCTCATACCAGTATCCAATGGGAACAGTCTGGGCAAAGTCATCCCGGCTAAATCTCCACCGCCTCCTAACCAAAATAGCCAGCTCGGAGCCAACAGCCGCAAACCAGACCTGCGTGTTATCACCTCACAAGGCGGCAAAGGGTTGATGCATCATCTGGTGAGTGCGGGGATCTTCCTAAGCTATTGTATATGCCATCTCCTCCACCCTTGCCCTGCAGTCCATTGTAGGAACAGCCTCATCTTTAGTCTGGAGATAATACTAGCACCACCGGTGAGCTTGTTCTTCAGGAACATGGAGGCCTCAGTGGGTTCTCTGGCCAGGGAGGTTTATTTATGAGATTGATGGGCCCTGCGTTTCTGTTTCATGGTGCCTCCTTGGGTACCACTGATGGTCAGAAGAACAACCAGAATTCTGTGGCTGTAGCTTATCCAGGGTTTTATTAACAATCCAGGAAGACATCTCTCAGGAAATGAGTAGAAGCCATGTCAGGGTAAGGCATCTTTTGCAAATATATCAATAGAACTGAGGCCCCAGAGAGGTGACCGATCAAGAGGGGGCAGGGTCCTTCTGTGAGGAATCTAGAAGACTATCAACATGATGAGGTGTCCAATGACACATAGAGGGGACAAAGGGAATAAAGAAGCTTTAGTCATCCCATGAAAGATCTAGAGGCCAGTTGACCTTTGTCATCATGTGAGAGATGGAGAGGGCAACCAACTTAGAGAATGATATTGTCAAGGAAGCAAGGTTGTCCTGTGAGAAATCTAGAGAACAATCATTACAAAGCTTGAGGGGTCCACTGAGAAATGTAGAGGACAAATAGGATAAGGAAGCCTGAATCATCCCATGAAAGATCCAAAGGACAACTGGGTCACGTGCCATCCTTTGACAGATCTAAAGCATAATTGGCCTGTACCAGCCAAGGAGAGATCTAGAGGATGATTGGCTCATGTTAGCTTATGGCATCTTGTTAGAGATTAGAAGCTGTTCCTTAGTTGAATGTAGAAGGTGGTCCATTTGGCTTGTTAGGGGGCTCCAGGCCTGGATGAGGGGGAGATGGTGACGCTGTGTATGTGTCGGTACCTACAAGCTGTGTTACCCCGTGTTAGCCAGCCGGGAGGAATACCATGCACTTTATTGCTTCAGCCTCTGTGTACAATTCCTTGTTCTAACAGCTTTGTTTGGTGTTTTCTCTCCCTCTCTTCTTCATTTCTCTGCTTTTTGCCCCCAGACTGAGGAGCAGTTGGAGATGGTAAGTCTATATGCTTGCTCTGTGCCGTACCTTTTCCTCCCCTGTTGTCTGTTACTGCCCTGTACAATATGCATGTACGTTATATGCACCGTGTCTGTGTGTACAGCAGTGCCTTTCTATACATGTAAATACGGTATAATATAACCCCTGTGTGTACCCCAGGCTGCACTATAGCTTCCTGCCCCTGTGGTGGCCAGTTGCCTTTGATGGCCGGCAATCACAAGGGCACTTAGGTGGGGGGGGTGAGTTGAAGGCAGCCCATTCTTCTTGAAGTAACACCCCGGCTGTCCTTCTTTTCACACCACGGATGTGTGACCTAACCCCAAGGAGACGTGTGACACTCCCTCTCCATGAAAAGCTCATTGTCATCCCAGGAATGAGGGGCGGCGGGCAGATACATGGGGCCGCTTCTGCTCCAAGGCACAAACAGGCCCAGGACGGGAGGAAATAGGGCACCTTGGTGTTAAGGGGCAGTGGGAATAAAAGGGAGAGGGGGGGTGGCTTTGGAAATCCATGTCTTTAGAGATAATCGTGTGGCTCCGGCCTGGCTCCTTCATTTGCCCGCTGGTAGCAGGTTTGGGTGGGAAATGAGTGAAGCCGCACGTACCCAGAGCCCAGATAATAGATGTGCATGTATGCGCTGCACGCCTGGCACAGCTAGACTGCTAATTAGAGAGTAACGATCGCCCCGCTCAAGGTACAGCCACGCCATGGGGGTATAACACATTGGCACAATGGGGATTTGCCTTTGTAAACAGATCTCAGGGCAAGGGCCAAGGTGCCAGGGCTAAAGCAACTCAATACGTTGGCCAACGTCTCCTTTCAGTATTCTGACTGCACTGGGCAAGTTAAATCGTTTGTTGGGCTGCTAGATGGGACACACTTGGCCACGGTTTAGTCTGTACAGATGTGTGAGCTGGCCGGAGGGTATATGATATACTTGGCACGCTCTGGCGCTGGCATTTAATCCGGGTGTCTGTTTTTTGTGCAGAGCGCCCAGCGGTTAGGAGGCGTCTCACAAGCGGCCCATTCGCTCACCACCCCGGTCGTTTCAGTTGCGACTCCCAGTTTACTGTCACATCATGGACTGCCTTTCTCTGCCATGCCCACAGCATACAACACAGGTAAGTGGCTTCTCTGAGGGGAGGAGACGGGGGAATCTATTGCTTCTGTGTCATGTCAGTCTCTGGGGTATGTGTTATTGTGGGCAGAATTAGCGCCAGGGCTTTTATCAACTTCTGCTTGGTTGGTAGGGGTTGCTATCCAGTAACCTTTAGCAACCGGATGTTTGCCTTTGTGCAGTAGTGATTTGTGATTCTTGAAGTGTACAGGTATACTTTGGGCACACTTTAGGGTGCAGAGGTGGAAGCACTTTAGGGTGCAGAGGTGGAAGCACATTAGGGTGCAGAGGTGGAAGCACATTAGGGTGCAGAGGTGGAAGCACATTAGGGTGCAGAGGTGGAATCACATTAGGGTGCAGAGGCGCAATCACATTAGGGTGCAGAAGTGGAAGCACATTGGGGTGCAGAGGCGCAATCACATTAGGTTGCAGAGACACAAGCACATTAGGGTGCAGAGACACAAGCACATTAGGGTGCGGAGGCGCAGTCACATTAGGGTGCGGAGGCGCAGTCACACTAGGGTACTTGAGGATGTTACAGAGCAGTATCCCAGCACTGATTGGCTGAGAGAGCAGGGTGCACAGGATGTCCTTGCCTAACTGGGTTACATTATCATTATCCCCAAACCCCTAATTAAGCGCCGCCCGCTCCCTGTATTTATGAGAGTGACACAAAGCGAGTTTTGCAGATGGCAGCGCGGCATGAAACAATCACACTACACGCTAGCCTGCCAGCAGCCCTAATGGGAAGGGTGGTTTAGGGACCGGCTCCAGTAACCGATGCGAGGGAGGCACTCCCTGGGCTCTGCTAGACCCGGACTGGTTTGACTTCTTTTGAGCAACGAGAGGCTCACGTGCAAGCGAAACCGAGTACACCCAGAGAGAGTAGGGAGTGAGGGAGACTTGCCAGTCACGCAGCGCAGCGTTGTGGGGACAGGGAGCACATTAAAGGGGAAATTTAGCCTCAGAAGTAATTGCCAAAACTTCTCTTTTGCTTTTAAATTGTTATTCTGCCGCTTCCCAACCCTAAACTCTCCTAGTTGTCAGGGTCAACAAACCTAGCAACCACCTCTCTGTGCTGTCTTGTGGCTCAGATTGGGCAGCACGCCCGAGTTTGATCCTGGACTGGGGTTTCCTCACGTAAAAAGACCAACTGCAAATCAACTTTATTTTGAATAAGAGCTGCTCCTTTAATGTCACCTTGCACCTGTGGTGTTGCTGTACGCCTGTGCGTGGGCTAATAATACCCAAGGTGTGACTACTAACAGTCACTGGGTTACTAAGCATCCACCTTGTACCTTCCGTAAGGGCACTGGGTGCCCAGTAACCAATTAGTTCAGGATGCAGACCCACCCCATAAACACAGAGGAAAATCAAGGTGCAGCCAACATTCCCTTCCTAAGGAGCACAAGTGAGTAACTGGGTGCGGGTGCAGCTACAGCAGAACAGTGGGGTGCTGCTGCCCCCTGCTGGAAGAAATAGTCGCTGCTTTGTAGCATAGAAATAACCTTTCAGCTAGGCGCTAGGCCAGGGGGCTCAAACTCAATTTACCTGGGGGCCGCAAGAGGCAAAGTCAGGATGAGGCTGGGCCGCATAAGGGATTTCACAAAAAATTGGCTTTCAGGGGATAATGCAAGGCACGGCGGGCGGGAGCTGCTGATTGCGGAAATGACGTTATACCATAACAGTTATTATGGGAAGACGTTCTGTGTGCACAATTAGCTCCTTAGCAGCTAATTGTGCACACAGAATGTCTTCCTATAATAACTGTTATGGTGGCATAATGTCATTTCCGCAATCAGCAGCTCCCGCCCGCCGTGCCTTGCATTATTCCTTGAATCGCAATAAAAATCGCGACCCATTCATTGCTTTTGAGAAGGCGTTGGTGCGGGCCACAAAATACTGTACCGAGGGCCGCGAGTTTGAGACCCCTGCGCTAGGCTGACCCGCCATTGGCACAGGGTGGCATTAACTTACCCCACTACCCGGTGGGGTGAGTTAGTGTGGTAACAGGACAGGAGGGGGCCCTTTGGGATCTTAAATAGCCTTAGTGGGGAATATTGTTTTTTGTATAATGTATATGTTGCATTGCCAGAGTCTGTCTAACTGGTGATTGGCTCCCTCTCCCGCAGACTACCAGCTGACCAGCGCCGACCTGTCGTCCCTCTCTACATTCAGCTCTCCCAGCAGTTTGTCGCTCGGCAATGTGACTGCATGGCAACAGCAGCAACAGCAGCAGCATCATCACCAAGCGCAACAACTCATCCCGGTGTCACTCAGTAACTTAGTGTAAGTGTCCCAGCCACTCATTGGAGATATAGGCAGTGTATATGGCAGCTCCTACTTCCGACTACTGATATATATAGAAGTTTTGGGCCACAAGGTCTCTAAGCTATATCCCCCCCCCCGGGTAAGCTAAATAGTGATTTAAGAGCATCTCTAAATGGAGCCTTTTGGAACAGCCTGTGCCTTAGCACTCGCATTTAACAAGCATTTATGAGACAGTTAGGCAGTTATTTATTTTGCAGAACATTGCGGTCGGCAGCGTATTAGCTAGAAATGGTTGCTAGGGAATTTATAAGCGGTAAGTGCCATTCAATTGACTGTAGCGGCTACGGCCGCTTGTTCAGGGACTGGGCTGACTTCTCAAAGGAAAGGGCCTATTAAGTACAGGACTCTTTTATGAAGGAGCCGAAACACATATTTAGCTCTGCTGGGATTGTGCCGGCGTAATTACGGAGCCATCCCGCCGACGCTCCTTGGTAACAGCCGCCATTAAACCTGCTTGGAGTCACTGGGTCAGTCAGAGCTACTTGCCTCCCCGCGGGGACAGAGGGATGGTAATGGGGGAGGGCTCGGCGGGTTGCCTGGTAACGCGCAGGTTAAACCCAGAGGCGTCGCACTTGTACCAAACTAATCCACAAAAGGGGGTTTAGCTGGTTTTTAATGTATTTTTTTCTCTCTCTCTCCTTTCTTTATATCTTTCCCACTCTTCCTCTACTCTTCCCCCTTTTTCCTACTTTTCCCCCCACCCTTTCCCACTCATCCCCCCTCTTTTTGCCACTCTCCCCCCTCCCTTTCCCACTCATCCCCCACTCTCCCCCCTCCCTTTCCCACTCTCCCCCCCTCCCTTTCCCACTCTCCCCCCTCCCTTTCCTACTCTCCCCCTCCCCTCTTTGCCACTCTCCCCCCTCCCTTTCCCACTCATCCCCCCTCTTTTTGCCACTCTCCCCCCTCCCTTTCCCACTCTCCCCCCTCCCTTTCCCACTCATCCCCCCTCTTTTTGCCACTCTCCCCCCTCCCTTTCCCAATCATCCCCCCCTCTCTCCCCATTTTCTCTGTTCCACCCTCTCTTTCCCACTCTTCCTCCACTCTCTCTCTTCCTTCCCCCCGTCCCCCCCTCGTTCCCCCTCCCTTTATCTCTATAGGTCGAGTGGTCAGCTCCCACACACTGCCACCCTGACAGTCAACACCAACCCCAACATCAGCATCAAGAAGGAACCACCGTCCCCGAACAGAGAGAGGAGTACGGGAACCCCACTGAGCTCCTTCCCCCACCAGAGCCGGCACGAAGTCACCGGGCGCTCTCCTGTCGACAGCCTAAGCAGCAACGCCAGCTCATTTGAGGGGAACGACCGAGAGGACGTGCGGGGAGACTACACCTCGTCCCTCGGCCTTCTGAGACCCTCGGGCGACACGGAGAGCGAGAGCCAATCTGTAAAACGCATGCGACTCGACGCATGGGTGACATAACCGTTCTTTGTTGTGACACTTTATTCTTTCGCTCGCAGCCCACCTAAGGGCCGGGCAGAAGGGTGGAGTGCGACAAGGGAGGGTGGGGAGGGAAAAGGAATAGCCGCCAGTGGGATATATTGCTGTAGGGTGGGAACCTATCATAAACTGCCTGAGATATAGCTTTAGTATTTGGTAGGCATTCTTCCTAGTCCAGTGCCCCTGGCAATGTCTGCAAAGGTCACGGCACTCCATGGCTGCAGTGTATAACTCTGCTGTGTATAACCGCACATCTCCAGCACTCCAAAGATACCTGCTACCTTGTCGGAGTCTTCTTTAACTGCAGCTGCTAAATATGCCCCCCCACACTGACTTTGGTTTGCCCTTTCCGCCCCTCTCACTGCCTTACCTCTTGCCCCCAACACCAACTTTGCCACTGTGCTGGGGCAGCTTGAAATTCCGCAAGGGGCAGCAGCAGCAGAAGGAAACCTGGAGAGCCCTGTATTGTTATACACGGTGGTTCATTTACTGGCAGGATTAATATAATGGTTTCAATCCCCATTTGGACCTCATTGCAGCAAGGGGCTGTTAGCGTACAGCGGATCCACGCCGCCTCAGAGAACTCTGCTTATTTACAAGCTTCGGAGAGGTGTCACTCCTGTCCGTGAACATTGTGACGTCGTCCGACATTGTGACATCACCCGCTTAGCTTCATTTTCGCCTATTTATCCGCGGTGAAACGCTCACGTAGGAAACGCTGGGTTACGTACGGACAATGGATTCAGCCGTATACAGCTCAGCGCAGCATTAACCTTTCACCGAGAGATATATTCAGGGTCTATGCCAGACGGAGCCTGCCTCCTCCTCATCCTCACAGCGGAGATAAAGGCAAAGCAACACCGTCCAGACGTTTCCCGTCCCAGAAAGGAATCCCACGCCATGATCTTTCCGGCTTCAAACCCACGGTGCATATCAAGTCTGCATGTTCACCCCCCTCCCTCCCTGCCAGCCATGGAGTTCTGTATAATGCAGACATTGCCTTTTTTAAGAGAGAAAAAAAAACAAAAAAAAAACAAGAAATATATATAATATATTCATATATATATTTATTCTTTTAAATGCGGTATTTTTATTTTAAGGAAAGTGCAGGATATGATTTCACTTACTGAGAGAAAAGGAACCTTGCACGGCATCGGGTATTTCGGCACTGTCCCTCTCCCACACGTGAAGGGGTCGTAGCAAATAAGATCTGTGTAAATAAACCAATCGATTCAACATACTACAGTTATAGCCCCGCCCCCCCCCTCCCGACTCCAATAAGTGTAAAAAATTAACTCTCATTTCCCTGCCCTGATTTTGGTAAGTGAAATCATGAATCAGTCTCCTTCTATTGTAAGCACATCCATACAGGGGGGGTTGGCATATCCTCCCTTTCGGTATGGGGGTTCTTTACAATAAAGGTTCGTTCAGTTTTATCTGGGGTGCATTCCCATTGGCCGATACACCTTCCAAGTGCCTTTTCCTGTGTTTTCCTGCTCATTTAATGGCAAAAATTGACATTAAAGTCATATGTATAAGCCCAGTTAATATACATTTATATATATATATATATATAATATACTCCCATTGCAAGGACATGCCCGCAGATTATAAAATACATATTAATACCTCACTTATCATTAAGACAGCTCAGACCTATGTATTTATATACCATACAGAAAGAATAGGCGTTCCTCATTATCTAGATGTGGTCTTTACCTTCACCGCTTCAGTTCAGAACAAACCTGGCATACTCCATAGCAAGTCGTTTATATGGGGCATTTCTCATATCTAGGTGTGTTTTGCCTTTTGTTTTATATATATTGAATAGAATGATGGGCAAGTGGTTTGGGCCTGAGACAAGTATTTTATATAAGATGGACTGCAAATGTAGGCAGGGTTGGACTGGCCTGGGGTATCAGTGGATCACACGATGGGCCCAGTTTGGGAAGATAAGAATAATAAATATTACACTTGGCACTATCTCCATCCGGTTATTGTGAAAAAAAGACCCTACATGCCAGGTTTCTTGTTTAGCCTCTAGGAGTTCCCTATTTAGCCTATAGGAATTCCCTGTTTGGCCTCTAGGAGTTCCCTGTTTGGCCTCTAGGAGTTCCCTCTTTGGCCTCTAGGAGTTCCCTCTTTGGCCTCTAGGAGTTCCCTCTTTGGCCTCTAGGAGTTCCCTGTTTGACCTCTAGGAGTTCCCTGTTTGACCTCTAGGAGTTCCCTGTTTGACCTCTAGGAGTTCCCTGTTTGACCTCTAGGAGTTCCCTGTTTGGCCTATAGGAGTTCCCTGTTTGGCCTCTAGGAGTTCCCTGTTTGGCCTCTAGGAGTTCCCTGTTTGGCCTCTAGGAGTTCCCTCCCTATTTGGCCTCTAGGAGTTCCCTGTTTGGCCTCTAGGAGTTCCCTCCTTATTTGGCCTCTAGGAGTTCCCTGTTTGGCCTCTAGGAGTTTCCTCCCTATTTGGCCTCTAGGAGTTCCCTGTTTGGCCTCTAGGAGTTCCCCCCTATTTGGCCTCTATGAGTTCCCTGTTTGGCCTCTAGGAGTTCCCCCCTATTTGGCCTCTAGGAGTTCCCCCCTATTTGGCCTCTAGGAGTTCCCTGTTTGGCCTCTAGGAGTTCCCTGTTTGGCCTCTAGGAGTTCCCTGTTTGGCCTCTAGGAGTTCCCTGTTTTAGCCTCTAGGAGTTCCCTGTTTTAGCCTCTAGGAGTTCCCTGTTTAGCCTCTAGGAGTTCCGTTTGTCCTCTAGGAGTTCCATTTGGCCTCTAGGAGTTCCCTGTTTGGCCTCTAGGAGTTTCCTGTTTGGCCTCTAGGAGTTTCCTGTTTGGCCTCTAGGAGTTCCCTGTTTGGCCTCTAGGAGTTTCCTGTTTGGCCTCTAGGAGTTCCCTGTTTGGCCTCTAGGAGTTCCCTGTTTGGCCTCTAGGAGTTCCCTGTTTGGCCTCTAGGAGTTCCCTGTTTGGCCTCTAGGAGTTCCCTGTTTGGCCTCTAGGAGTTCCCTGTTTGGCCTCTAGGAGTTCCCTGTTTTAGCCTCTAGGAGTTCCCTGTTTGGCCTCTAGGAGGCCAAGTCTGACATGGTATCAGTCACACAAATACAAGTAAAATGGCGGTGAGTAGGATGGGCCTGTTAGAAAAGTAGTATGTGTAGAAGGCGTTCCTCATGTCTAGATTTTTTGCCTTCATTGGTTTAGCCATACCATGTGACATAAACAGAATAAAAGTGGGTGGAATTGAAACGAGACGTCTCAGATCCTCGTATCTGTCTTATGGGGGGTTTAAAATTGTCCATCCAATAATAATGGAGTTGATCTGCGGGCCACTATGACTCCGGCAGCAAAAACCAGGAAAAGGCAATGGATCCCAGATAAAACGAGCCGGCGGGAATAAAATTCCCGATTGAGGCAGACAATATGGACGCTAGAGAATGACGCGGGCCTTGGCAATGACCGGTTCTTGGAGAACTGTTTTTACTTTTTATTTTTTTTTTGTCTCACACGTGTAAATGATACTCAATATTCATTTTCAAGACAAGGAAAAAAAAAACAAAAACCCGACAATCTTTAAAAAAAAAAAAAGAAAAAAAAAAGAAAAAAAATTGAACCTCCCGCCCCCCCCCCCCCCCCCCCCCCCCGTTTTTATCTGTATAAATATTTGTTTCTGATTTTTAATATTATTTCTCGTGCTCATTTGTGCTGTTGACAGTTACATTGTGAATATTTTTTTTTTATATTCGTAAATTTTTTGCGTTCCGTAGAGTAGCTATTGTTTTTATTCAGTTTTTTTTTTCCCCCCCCTTTTCCCTTACGTTTTATTCAAGGGGGGTGTGGCGGAAACTTGCACGACACAAGACGAGAAAAAAAAAAAAACAATTTACAAGTTAAATGCTGCAGTTTTTAGAAGAGTGGAGAAAAAAATTTACGAAAATGAGCATATTTATTCTCGAAAGGCTAAAAAAAAAAAAAGGTGTAAAATGCATGAAGTCATATTTACAAAAAACACCAAAAATATAAAAAAAAAAAAGATAAAAAATTGTAACCTCAACGAAAGCGTAGCGTTTAAAATTTAAACGGAAAAAAAAAATAGCTAATATATTGTGTTTGGCTGGTTCGCTTTTCATTTTGTTTTTGTTTACTGTTTTTCCCCCTCTTTTTTGGACTCTGAGATACAATTGTGTATATTTTCATATAAGAGGTATGCACTGATATGTTTAAAAATGATATATTGCTTTTTAAAAGTGTGGTTACTTACCAAAGTTTCCGTCTATGCTTTCCCTTCTGAAATGTCACTAAAGGTCTCCTTGACCATTGGGTCTTCGATGGCTGCCACTCGGGTCAGTGACTGTTGCATGTCCCGCTGGCGCCAACCTGCTCGGAGCTTCATGAACACGTGCCATCTGTTATCAGCCATTCATCTCATTGCTATCAAGGGCATCTGGTTTCTTAAAGTCACACACACACACTCATAGGACGAGGGTTCTGTGTTGCCTATCCAAGCTGAAATGTAGGGCTCAGTCGTTAGCTGCAAATCCATAGGGTTCCGTTGAGTTGCCCTCTTCCATCTTGTTCAAGATAAACTGTAAAGCCAACATCCCTTTGGAAATGTAGGGCTCAGTCGTTAGCTGCAAATCCATAGGGTTCCGTTGAGTTGCCCCCTTCCATCTTGTTCAAGATAAACTGTAAAGCCAACATCCCTTTGGAAATGTAGGGCTCAGTCGTTAGCTGCAACTCCATAGGGTTCCGTTGAGTTGCCCCCTTCCATCTTGTTCAAAGCCAACATCCCTTTGGAAATGTAGGGCTCAGTGGTTAGCTGCAAATCCATAGGGTTCCGTTGAGTTGCCCCCTTCCATCTTGTTCAAAGCCAACACCCCTTTGGAAATGTAGGGCTCAATTGTTAGCTGCAAATCCATAGGGTTCCGTTGAGTTGCCCCCTTCCATCTTGTTCAAAGCCAACATCCCTTTGGAAATGTAGGGCTCAGTGGTTAGCTGCAAATCCATAGGGTTCCGTTGAGTTGCCCCCTTCCATCTTGTTCAAGTTAAACTGTAAAGCCAACATCCCTTTGGAAATGTAGGGCTCAATCGTTGGCTGCAAATCCATAGGGTCCCATTGAGTTGCCCCCTTCCTTCTTGTTTAAAGCCAACACCCCTTTGGAAATGTAGGGCTCAACCATTAGCTGCAAATCCATAGGGTCCCGTTGAGTTACCCCCTTCCATCTTGTTCAAGATAAACTGTAAAGCCAACATCCCTTTGGAAATGTAGGGCTTAGTCGCTAGCTGCAAATCCATAGGGTCCCGTTGAGTTACCCCCTTCCATCTTGTTCAAGATAAACTGTAAAGCCAACATCCCTTTGGAAATGTAGGGCTCAATCGTTAGCTGCAAATCCATAGGGTTCCGTTGAGTTGCCCCCTTCTTTCTTGTTTAAAGCCAACATCCCTTTGGAAATGTAGGGCTCAATCGTTAGCTGCAAATCCATAGGGTCCCATTGAGTTGCCCCCTTCCTTCTTGTTTAAAGCCAACATCCCTTTGGAAATGTAGGGTTCAATCGTTAGCTGCAAACCCATAGGGTTCCGTTGAGTTGCCCCCTTCCATCTTGTTCAAAGCCAACATCCCTTTGGAAATGTAGGGCTCAATCGTTAGCTGCAAATCCATAGGGTTCCTTGAGTAGCCCCCTTCTATCTTGTTCAAGATAAACTGTAAAGCCAACATCCCTTTGGAAATGTAGGGCTCAGTCGTTAGCTGCAAATCCATAGGGTTCCGTTGAGTTGCCCCCTTCCATCTTGTTCAGGATAAACTGTAAAGCCAATACCCCTTTGGAAATGTAGGGCTCAGTCGTTAGCTGCAAATCCATAGGGTCCCGTTGAGTTGCCCCCTTCCATCTTGTTCAAGATAAACTGTAAAGCCAACATCCCTTTGGAAATGTAGGGCTCAATCGTTAGCTGCAAATCCATAGGGTTCCGTTGAGTTGCCCCCTTCCATCTTGTTCAAGATAAACTGTAAAGCCAACATCCCTTTGGAAATGTAGGGCTCAATCGTTAGCTGCAAATCCATAGGGTTCCGTTGAGTTGCCCCCTTCCATCTTGTTCAGGATAAACTGTAAAGCCAACACCCCTTTGGAAATGTAGGGCTCAATCGTTAGCTGCAAATCCATAGGTTCCCGTTTAGTTGCCCCTTTCCATCTTGTTCAAAGCCAACACCCCTTTGGAAATGTAGGGCTCAGTCGTTAGCTGTAAATCCATAGGGTTCCGGTGAGTTGCCCCCTTCCATCTTGTTCAAAGCCAACATCCCTTTGGAAATGTACGATAACCACCGGGTGGGAAAGTGTCGATGAAACATGAAGCAGCCCCCAAGATGCAATTAAAAAATATGGGCTCCACCAGATCTTCAGTCAGTCTTTATTGGAACTAGGGGTGCACCAAACCCACTTTTTTTGGTTCGGCCGAACCTCCAAACCTACCCAGCATGATTCGGCTGGTTAAAAATCCCTGCATGCGAAGCAAAATTTTTCTTTTCACTGCGGATTTAACCCTTTCTGAATTCTAATTAGCATGTGCTAATTAGGATTCGGTTCAGCCGGGACCGCAGATCCGGGCGAAACCGAATCCTTAAAAAATAGTTAAAGCTTGCTCGACGCATTTCGCATCATGAGCCTATTCACGGTGCATTTGAATTAGCACATAACACTGGTCAGGGGTCTGGTGGAGGACATATTTGGTTTGGATGGCTAAATGCGACTCGATTGGCCAATTTGGAAGCAACGGGCACCTGACCCACCACTTCTCTTCTCACCTCCCCACAATGAAATACGGCCAATCCTTAAAAGATTGCTCAACAAGACCTCAAGTCATTGGCCAGAAAGTTTTAACATACTTTAGGACCACAGCACAAGGGCTATTTGTGGGGAAGCGGGGCCATGCAACTCTGTGTGTGTATCTCCAAATATACATCATGTGTGATGGGTCTTAGGGTCGCCATGGTCACAAGCCATGGAACTTTCCAATAGTAGGGGTCAGCCCATCAAGAAAGTATATGGAAATAAGGAGTCAAGGTAATTGTGCAATGATATGAGAATGCTGTGGATTTCACACAGTGTTGGCCATATCTTGCAGAGTTGGTAGGTCTTCTTGATCATGGTTGTAGAACACACTTTTCAAAAACCATCTCCTTAAGACTCAAGTAGTTAGCTGTAGAGTTGTCTAGTGGGGCAAAGAGGAAGGTCGCTGGCACCAACACATCAGGTGAAATGGCTGGTACTTTGTCTAGAAAAACATATGTTGGGTCTGAAACATCTAAAGAGGGTTTTTTCCCACCAGGTATTTGCACCCATGATTAAACCCTTTTGGAATATATACATTAAAGAGACCGTTCACCTTTACAAAACAGTGCTCATTTTGAAGACTTTGGTACAAGAATATTTGGCATTAGTCAGATGTCCATTCCCACCATTGGGTGCAAGGGGAACAAACTCTTCCTCTCGGTAATACAGCAGGGACGATGTACGATGTGTGATTCTATCCAAGATACCAAAAACATTTCCTCATAGGTGCAGTGGTTGCTAACGATCACCACCGGCATTACTTGCAAACATCGAGACACTAAAGTAGAGTTTAGAAGTGTATTAAGTGCATCCAGGCAGCCATTAGTAACCGTCACATAAGCAAAGTGAAATATCACGGAGGTTCCTTTAGAGAAGGGGACCTTCTGTGTTGGGTTTTAGCTGTTAAGTACTAGAGCTCCAGTTGTTACTGTTGGCCTTATTGTTTCAGTCTTTCCCTGTTACACCTACTTACCCCCTACTCTTCCTGCTACTGCTCTGTGGACCCATCTAAAGACACTTTTGGTTGGATGAACACTTTAATTTTGGATAAATATGTTGCACACCATGACACTGTCCATTGAGATGCAGAACTTCTGCAGAGGTTGTGCTGGTATGTCCCACCAAAGGTTCACCCCTAACACATTCAATGAGGGTTGCCCCCTAAATAGTGTCTGTATGGGCTGTAACGCTGCCCAAAGCTCGGTGTCCTACTCAAGGCCATTAAACTGATATAATGCTTTCATTTATGGGGACACAGTACAGCCTTACCTCTCAGAACAAATGCTTATGGTACAAGAAAATGAAATACTGTGTTTCTTTTCTTTTCCCCATGGCTTAGATAGGTGTCCTACATCTCATTCTTGAGGGGGGAAGGGGGTTCCAATATGATAACATTGCAATTACTCAAAGTTCTGCTCAAGTCTCCAGTATTGTGACCCACAGCAACGATATAACGGATTATGGAAGATACTAGGAGCAAACCATACCTCCCATTAATCATCAACGAATCCATTCTGACAAGCTACATACAACACATTAAACATCGCTTTCCACATATCTCGCATTGCATCCCAAAGGCATGGTAACCAACTGCTGCTTGGTCAAAGGGAGATGCAACACGCTGTAAAACTCCTGTGGCCTTGGGAATAGAAAGTCAAGAGCCAATGGTCAGGGAACATTTTTGGTTTTTTTGGATGTACCATAACAACCAAGCTGGTTACGGGTCAGTCAGAAGAAAGTCCCTCTGATTCCATCCAGATCTCTTTCACGTGCACTTTAGTTTTCTAGACCTTTGGGTGTTCCAGTTGCTTGTAAACTTCCAAAAAATTGCATGTTACTTACCTGTGGGCCTTAATAACATAGATCCTCAGATTCACCTCCCCCTACTGACTTTATGCAGACCTTCGTTGTCTTGGTCCCTCAGAATAATAGACTTCCTTACATCACATGAAAGTTCTTTCTGGGCTTCATTTGCTCTTAAATTTTGGGAAACTCCTGGAGCACTTGGCCTAAAAAAGACTTTCAAGCCTGCCCCTAAATTATTTTGCCCCTCTTCACCCAACATAGACATATTTAGGGGCTCTTGCTTGTCGTTTCCTTCCTTTGATTTGTCCCCATGGGATTATCTCTTCCCTTCTATCATGCCCTCTTGGTTTTTGGCAAGACCTGACATTGTAAATAGCAAGTCCGGATATGTTTAGCAAATGGTTAAAGTACAGGGAACTGTTTTTCTTTCGTTTGTTGTATTGATATGAAATGAAATTATATTTTTGTCAAAGTATATTGTAATAATACTAATTCTGAAAATGGCAGCCACTGTACAGCTTCTTTATTCTTCTCCATCCACCACTTGCCCCATCTCGTTATGTTTAGCCCTAATAGTTATGTAAGAACACTAAGTGATACTAAAAACAACCCAACTAAGCAATGCAGGTTACTGACCAAGTGCAATTTACGTTGCCCTATTAATAATGTCTGCCTTAAGGTTACTTACATTTGGTGGTGGTCAGTTTTGCAGAACTAAGACCTGTACGGATGGATGGAAGTTTTTGGAAGTGGTCAAGGATCTCCACACATGGGTTTCCTTACTAGAGTCAACATAGAATGACCATTTTTCTATGGAGCAATACACACTACTACTTTTGTTTTATGTTCTCGCCAAGTGTTCTTGTGTTGGGAGGGTACCATCAAATGCAACCCAGCTAGATATTCTTACTCAGTTGTGCCAAGTCAAGCATTTTATGATTGTTAGAGTTTTGAAGGGTTGTTTCACCAACAACCCTTTAGCCTTCATGTGTTTAGAGTGGAGGAGAGCTTCCACAACTGAAGTTTTTTGAAGGACACACATATGCCTGACTGTAGTCTTTTTGTTTGGTAGAAGAAATACACAATGACTGTAGTCCTGTTGAGTAGAGAAGAGCTTTCACAGCTGAAGTTTTTTGAAGGACACACATATGCCTGATTGTAGTCTTTCTGTTTGGTAGAAGAAGAAATACAAAATGACTGTAGTCCTGTTGAGTAGAAAAGAGCATCCACAGCAGAAGTGTTTTGAAGGACACTCATGTATTTCACTGTAGACCTTTTGCTGAATAGATATGAGCTTCCACAAAAGAAGGGTTTTGAAGGACACACTTAGACTTCACATAGTCCTGTTAACTAGAGAAGAGAAGAGCTTCCATGGCAAAAGTGTTTTTTGAAGGTAACACCTACTCATCTGTTGTCCTTTTGTTAAATTGAGAAGAGCTTCCGTAGCCAAAGTCTATAGTCTTTCTGTTGGGTAGAGAAGAGCTTCCACAGCTGAAGTTTTTTGAAGGACACACTTATGCCTGATTGTAGTCTTTCTGTTTGGTACAAGAAGAAATACACAATGACTGTAGTCCTGTTGAGTAGAGAAGAGCTTTCACAGCTGAAGTTTTTTTGAAGGACACACATATGCCTGATTGTAGTCTTTCTGTTTGGTAGAAGAAGAAATACAATATGACTGTAGTCCTGTTGAGTAGAGAAGAGCATCCACAGCAGAAGTGTTTTGAAGGACACACACATATTTGACTGTAGACCTTTTGTTGAATAGCTAAGAGCTTCCACAGAAGAAGGGTTTTGAAGGACACACTTAGACTTCACATAGTCCTGTTAACTAGAGAAGAGAAGAGCTTCCATGGCAAAAGTGTTTTTTGAAGGTAACACCTACTCATCTGTTGTCCTTTTGTTAAAATGAGAAGAGGTTCCTTAGCCAAAGTCTATAGTCTTTCTGTTGGGTAGAAAAGAG
The DNA here is from genome assembly GCF_000004195.4 of Xenopus tropicalis. NCBI lineage: Eukaryota > Metazoa > Chordata > Amphibia > Anura > Pipidae > Xenopus > Xenopus tropicalis. Next base: position 132,978,219 of record NC_030684.2, on the reverse strand, counting down.
CTTCCACAGCTGAAGTTTTTGAAGGAAACACTCATGCCTGATTGTAGTCTTTCTGTTTGGTAGAAGAAGAAATACACAATGACTGTAGTCCTGTTGAGTAGAGAAGAGTGTCCACAGCAGAGGTGTTTTGAAGGACACACTTATGCCTGATTGTAGTCTTTCTGTTTGGTAGAAGAAGAAATACACAATGACTGTAGTCCTGTTGAGTAAAGAAGAGCATCCACAGCAGAAGTGTTTTGAAGGAAACACATATGCCTAATTATAGTCTTTCTGTTTGGTTGAAGAAATACACAATGACTGTAGTCCTGTTGAGTAGAGAAGAGCTTCCACAGAAGAAGGGTTTTGAAGGACACACTTATGCCTGATTGTAGTCTTTCTGTTTGGTTGAAGAAATACACAATGACTGTAGTCCTGTTGAGTAGAGAAGAGCATCCACAGCAGAAGTGTTTTGAAGGACACACACATATTTGACTGTAGACCTTTTGTTGAATAAGCTAAGAGCTTCCACAGAAGAAGGGTTTTGAAGGACACACTTAGACTTCACATAGTCCTGTTGAGTAGAGAAGAGCGTCCATGGCAAAAGTTTTTTTTGAAGGAAACCCCTACTCATCTATCATCCTTTTGTTAAATTGAGAAGAGCTTCCGTAGTCAAAGTGTTTTGAAGGACACACACGTCTATAGTCTTTCTGCTGGGTAGAGAAGAGCTTCCACAGCAGACGTGTTTTGAAGGATACTCTTCTGTAGTCCTGTTGAGTACAAAAGAGCTTCCAGAGTGAAACACATTTCTCATGAACGTACTTGACTGTAGTCCTGTTGAACAGAGACAGATTTTCACAGCAGAAATGTTTCGGTGGACACACTTATAGTTGACTGTAGTTTTCATTTTCCGAGTAGAGGAGAGTTTTGAAGGACACTCATACTTTTTCTTATACTATCACATGCTAGGGCACGCTAATACTCAACTCTAGTATAGTTGGTGTTTTGAAGTGCACATATACTTGTCTGTAGTCTTTCTGTTAAGCTGAGATTAAATTGAGAAGAGGTTCCATAGCTAAAGTGTTTTGAAGGACACACATAGGCTTTTGTAGCCTTCCTGTTGAGTAGAGAAGAGCTTCCACAGCAGAAGTGTTCTGAAGGACACTCATATACTTGACCTCTGTTGAATAGAAAGAACCTCCAAGGCTGCAGTGGTGCAAGTGGTGTAGGTATTGTTCCAGCTTCAATGTATCTCCCCTCCAAGAGCGACAGACACAACTTCTTATTAACCAGATATCAAATTCATTCTTGGTGTGGACAGCTGTGAAGGATCATAATCAAATTTACTACTTGACATTAATGGAAAAGAACTTTTCCCAAACTGTGGACTTGTACCTCCTAGGAAGGGACACATTTGGGGGAAGAATCGCTGTTTTCTCCATTAGATACTCTTAAAACCACATCCTGAAGGCCATTTAGGGTGAGAATAACCATTTGATTTCCTAGATACACCTGGAAGCCCAGCTTGAAGGTCAGGGTGGGGATTGTGGGTGACACATATAGATATTCTTGGAATTGTAACTGAATGGCTGATATACCGATGATAAAAATGTCTGTAACCAATAGGACCCCTCGGCCAAACCTTGGAGTGGAGGAAGTCTGGAAATCACATGTCAATCACTGTAGGGGTTGCTTGTTTTAAATTAAACCCCTAGGCAGTGATCATATTAATCAGGTTGCAATTGGTCTGTCATTGTAGATCACAAGGGATCTACCTGCTATTCTACCTTTCTCTCTTACCCAGGCACCAATATGCATTAATATTGCTAGTACAGAAAGCTGACCTGTATATACAGGCAGCATACATATATTATGCCAAGAACTACCTACCTTCCCATTGGTCAGTGAGTGTGATGAGTACCATGCATACCCTCCTACAGTAGGAAATACTATAGGCTTCCTATGGTCTCAGGGAAGAACTCAACGGAGGCTTAAGAAATATGGTGTCTGAAGGTTAGACAAGACACAACCCGAGGGTGCTCCAAAGGCCGGTGGCACGTAGGCTGGTGACTGGTCCAGTCAAGGGAAGCTTGGACTATCGAAGCTTCCTTATTGGCTGAAATTAATTTCCCATTATTGACTTGAAATGCACTGTCTTTGTCTACTTGCAGGTAGGTTGGGTGCAGCTTGATAGAAGGCATAGGTGTCCCCAAATGATCCCGTCTGTAGTGGGTGTCAGCGGATACCGGCATATTGCTTTTCTCCCTGCCAGGATGCCTATTGGCAGAGTGGTTCTTGGATTTATTTACCTAATTCCCGCCCCCTTGCAGGTCCAGAATTTGGTCAAGTTCCCCTTTAACTCATACGGGGTAAGTGCCTTTGGCCATAATACCAACAAAATCTGGGGATAGAATTCACTGAAAACCTCAATGTTATTGGCCTTTAGGCTGAGCCCCTGCTGCTGCTCCAGGGGTCGACCTACCAAGGATGCAGGGGCTGCTGGGAGTTTCTACTTCATAAGAGAATTGAGCAAACACCTCATACATTTTTGGGTGAAACAATACTAGGATTTGGTTAATCAGAAAAAAAACATTTTTGACAGCGGCATCTTGGGAAACCCACAGAGAGCAATAACCAAAACCTGATGGTTAGTCAGTAGGATTGTTGGTGTTACTTGTCTTTTCATAATAAATCTGGAAAGGATTCTTCCTACATTAATACCATGGGTTCTATTTGAGAGACTGTGTAATACACACTAACAGCCACTGGGTGTCACTGTGGCACAAGAGTTTAAAGGGATTCTGATGATTTGTATGGGGCACTTTTTATTTCTAAATGACACTGTTACACAGAAAATAACTCCCTCTGCCATTTAACATTTAATTCTTAAACCAACAAATGTATTTGTAGCTGTAATATTGGTGTGTAGGCGCCATCTCAGTGCCTTGTGCCTGAGTCTGAGCTTTCAGCCTGCGCTACCCATTAGAACTGCTTTCAGCTAACCTATTGTTTCTCCTACTCCCATGTAACTGGAGGAGTCCCAAGCCGGACTTGGATTTCTTACTATTGAGTGCTATTCTGATACCTACTGGGAGCTGTTATCTTGCTCCCTTCCCATTGTTCTGCTGATCGGCTGCTGGGGGTGAGGGGGGGGGATATCACTCCAACTTGCAGCGCAGCAGTAAAGTGTGCCTGAGTCTGAGCTTTCAGCCAGCGCTACACATTAGAACTGCTTTCAGCTAACCTATTGTTTCTCCTACTCCCATGTAACTGGAGGAGTCCCAAGCCGGACTTGGATTTCTTACTATTGAGTGCTATTCTGATACCTACTGGGAGCTGCTATCTTGCTCCCTTCCCATTGTTCTGCTGATTGGCTGCTGGGGGTGAGGGGGGGGGGGATATCACTCCAACTTGCAGCGCAGCAGTAAAGTGTGAGTGAAGTTTATCAGAGCACAGGTCACATGGCTGTGGCACCCTGGGAAATGTAGAATATGGCTAGCCCCATGTGACATATTAAAATTATTGAGCATTATTTCAAAGGAGACCATGTTGGGATCACTGTTCCCCAAATGCCCCCCCCCCCACACACAAATGTTAGAGATGAGTTCATTATTATTAGATATTACCAGGTCCAAACTAGAGTCATTCCTAGTAGGTTCTTAAACTGCCTGAAATAAAAAGTTGCCATTTAGCATGTACAAACCTACTCGCTTTTTCTGACTTAGCCCCCCCATTGCTCCAGTCAATGTCCGGATAATTAAAGTCCCCCAAAATAACAACTTGACCCAGTTGTGAAGCCTCCTCCATTTGCAACAGTAGCTGGGCCTCATCCCCCTCATCCCCATTTTGGGGAACTCTCATCCAGGGGTACTCTCTATCCTTATTAATGCCAATTGGGGTCCCAATGCTAGCGTATCACAGTGCCCTCCTTACTGACTTTGCAGAACCTAAGCTCACAAACCTAGCCCATAGTCCCCCTACCCTGCCATTAGTGGGTCCCTCCCTACCCCAGGTTTCTCTTACATCTCCAGCCTTCACCACTAGAGGGAGAACTCCATCCCTTACAATGGGATTAGTCACACAGTGTCGCCGTCAGAAACGTTGGGACTGTACATTAACATGAACGCAAACACACAGAAGCAACATTTTTGGCCACTCCCACACAAACGATCGACTAGCAGGTAGGTAGGGACAAACGGTTGAACTTTTGATGTATTTTTTCAACCACAGCTACTATGATACAAAAGCAGGGGTGTAACTAAAGAGAAAAACAGCCATTCCCCTTAGGTTACATAGGTTTCTAGACAAGCGTCACAGAAACTGTTAATAGGGATTTTTGGTTTTCAGTATTCAGTACCACGGCCTGCGGGCCTGTATTTATATCGCTGCAGTTTCCCCCTCCAACACCTGAGCTGCTGGTTGGCCCATCTCTCCCCTAGAGTTCTGTCCAGGGTGCTGAATGGAACAACTTGTGCTATTTAGATTCTGAACACTCTACATCCATTGGCCACAAGAGGGCGGTATATGCATGGTATTGAATTTCTGCCTGTTACAGGCTGCCAGGGAGCAGGTGATCTACACCCAGTGTCAGCTCTACAAATATCTCTCTCTCTCTCATCATCTATCTATCTATCTATCTATCTCAGTGTTTTTCAACCTTTTTTGGGCAAAGGCACACTTGTTTCATGAAAAAAATCACGAGGCACACCACCATTAGAAAATGTTAAAAAATTTAACTCTGTGCCCAGCAGAAGTGCCCCCCTAGTACATTGGTGCCCAGCAGCAGTGCCCCCCTAGTACATTGGTGCCCAGCAGCAGTGCCCCCCTAGTACATTGGTGCCAAGAGCAGTGCCCCCCTAGTACATTGGTGCCCAGCAGCAGTGCCCCCCTAGTACATTGGTGCCCAGCAGCAGTGCCCCCTAGTACATTGGTGCCAAGAGCAGTGCCCCCCTAGTACATTGGTGCCCAGCAGCAGTGTGCCCCCCTAGTACATTGGTGCCCAGCAGCAGTGCCCCCTAGTACATTGGTGCCAAGAGCAGTGCCCCCCTAGTACATTGGTGCCAAGAGCAGTGCCCCCCTAGTACATTGGTGCCAAGAGCAGTGCCCCCCTAGTACATTGGTGCCAAGAGCAGTGCCCCCCTAGTACATTGGTGCCCAGCAGCAGTGCCCCCCTAGTACATTGGTGCCAAGAGCAGTGCCCCCTAGTACATTGGTGCCAAGAGCAGTGCCCCCCTAGTACATTGGTGCCAAGAGCAGTGCCCCCCTAGTACATTGGTGCCCAGCAGCAGTGCCCCCCTAGTACATTGGTGCCCAGCAGCAGTGCCCCCTAGTACATTGGTGCCAAGAGCAGTGCCCCCCTAGTACATTGGTGCCCAGCAGCAGTGTGCCCCCCTAGTACATTGGTGCCAAGAGCAGTGCCCCCCTAGTACATTGGTGCCAAGAGCAGTGCCCCCCTAGTACATTGGTGCCAAGAGCAGTGCCCCCCTAGTACATTGGTGCCAAGAGCAGTGCCCCCCTAGTACATTGGTGCCAAGAGCAGTGCCCCCCTAGTACATTGGTGCCAAGAGCAGTGCCCCCCTAGTACATTGGTGCCAAGAGCAGTGCCCCCCTAGTACATTGGTGCCAAGAGCAGTGCCCCCCTAGTACATTGGTGCCCAGCAGCAGTGCCCCCCTAGTACATTGGTGCCAAGAGCAGTGCCCCCCTAGTACATTGGTGCCAAGAGCAGTGCCCCCCTAGTACATTGGTGCCAAGAGCAGTGCCCCCCTAGTACATTGGTGCCAAGAGCAGTGCCCCCCTAGTACATTGGTGCCCTGCCTACGGCACACCAGGCAACAGTGGTTGAAAAACGCTGATCTATCTATCTATCTATCTATCTATCTGTCATCTATCTATCTATCTATCTATCATCTATCTATCTATCTATCGATCGCTGTACCATCTATCTATCTATCTATCTATCTCTGTATCATCTATCTATCTATCTATCGCTGTACCATCTATCTATCTATCTATCTATCTATCTATCTATCTATCTATCTATCTATCTATCTCTGTATCATTTATCTATCTTTGTATCATCTATCTATCATCTATCTATCTACCATCCATCCATCTATCTATCTATCTATCTATCTATCTATCTATCATCTATCTATCTACGGTATCTATCTATCATCTATCTATCTATCTATCTATCTATCTATCTATCTATCTATCTATCTATCGACATTTAGAATCTCTTTTGGGGTAGGGCCCTCCTTATCTCCTGTATTGATCACTGGTTATTTTGGATGTTTCCTTAGTTGAAAGTATATAGAGCCGTTTATTGGCCAACGCTGAGGGATACGGGCCCTGAGCCCCCATCTGTAACTGCAGCGCTGCAAAGGAACCACACTGGGGAGAGAAGGGTTAAGCGGGTAAGGCCCTGAGGCTTAGTATGTATTACCCACGGTGAGGGTCAGATAAGCACCACCCCCTGGTGAATCGGGATCCTGCAGGCTGGCACTGCCATTGGGGAAACTGGGAAACACACAACCCCTGGCCCAATAGCGCCACCCCCTGGTGAGAGTCAGGATCGTCCCTTGCTGAACTGCCAATCTGCAGCTGAACTGCCAAATACAGGGGATCATTTTTGATGCCTTTTTATGATTTGCAAGAGTGACTTCCTAATGGTAATTAAAGGGCAAGTTTATTGTGGGATGAATTTTGACAGGATTTGATTGGAACGGGGGTCAGTAGCTAAGCCTATAGGGGACACATTTGTGTCTGTACAGCGCTGGGGAATAGGTGGGTGCTATATAACTAACCATAGCTGAGTGGGATTGTACCATGGCTCCTGGGAATGGGGGTCAGTAGCTAAGCCTATAGGGGACACATTTGGGCCCCTGGCTGTTTCTGTACAGCGCTGGGGAATAGGTGGGTGCTATATAACTAACCATAGCTGAGTGGGATTGTACCATGGCTCCTCGTTGTCATGTAAAGCTGTGCAGTTAAAGGCTGATTAGCGCCCAGCCCATATTATATCCATGACTAATCCCACTATTTGCTTGTTTATGCCATAGTCGCCCCCCCCATGTGATACCCCCCCATGTCTCTCCCCTGCTCATTACTCCAAACAGCTGGCTCACACCTCCCTCTCTCGCCTGCTGGGCAAGCAGCGGCCCATAGTCTTCCTCCTTAACAAAGGTAGAGAATAGGGCATCCCCGGGGGCCGACACGGATACATTCCCAAGCTCCGGAATGATGGGGGGGGGGGGGGGACTCTTCATTCATCATATCCCATAATGCAGAAGGAAATATGGAACTGTATATATATTTGTGTATAGGTGCCCAACTCCCTGCACCCAATAGCTAAAGGCAAGAGGGGGGCATGGATATACAGGCAGGCACCTACACACAGGCAGATAGGGAGCTGGAGACAGACAGACAGACAGAGAGAGAGAGAGAGAGAGAGAGAGAGAGACAGTTTCACTTGATGGATGTGTCTTTTTTCAACCTCATTTACCATGCAGCTATGTGAGCAGTGCATTATGGGTAGATCAGGGAGCGGTGCCCTCTCCTTCTCTCCGGGCATAGGGAGCCCATTAGTACCCAGCTGCTGTATCACAGCCGGCACAGAGCTCCATGCCCAGCGCTAGGTGCCAAGGCCAATATCTTGCCATGAAACATATGGTGCCCTCCCCTTTACCTTTCCTTTGCAGGATTCCTGAGTGGCAGCCAGGGCATGGGCAGTGCCAGGGAGGCAGGAAACCCTGTGCCCAGCCCGGTAATTAGCAACACAGAAAGCATATGTTTGTATAAACAGGAAACCCCTGCCCACTCTCACCTTGTTGCCCCCCCCTGGCACCTCGTTGGCACCCTGCGCCCTGCTGATACAGCGACAACACAACAACCGGCATCTTTAGGATTCAAGGAGAAATAAACCCCTCTGTGTATTTATTCATTAGGAAGAGATCAGAATAGGAAGGTGCATCCCCCCAGGGACAAAGGGACCCCTGTTCCGTAGCAATGGCGGCTGGGCCTGAGGCCGGTGTATAAGGGATAACAGAGAGTGCGCCCCCCGGAGGCACAGCTAATTACACTCATATCTTACATTGCTCCCCTCTCCTCTCGGCTTATATTCTACCCCCGACTCTCCAATCTTACTAAAAAAAAAAAAACCCTTCCTTTCCCCAAAATGTAAATAAAAAGATTTTATAGGTTTGGTGTTTCTCACCTGAATAAAGTCATTGTAACTAAACGTTACGGAGCCCCTCAGCAAATTTTTGGGCCCCTCTTAGAAAATCTTTTTCATAAACATGTCAGTACCCTATGTAGCCCCCTTGGCTCCCCAGCACCTACAGGGCCCGCAGTCAACTCTATCCTATTGGCCCATGTGTGGGGAACCCGAAGGGTCTGCCTCACCATTATATGGGCAGGATATTGATTGGATTGGTTTAAAAATCCTGCCGGGGTCCCGATGCCCTGTATTTGCCATTGAAGGCTAAATGATCGGATTGGGCCAATATCACCCATTTTATTAAGTATATCTGGGAAAAGGTCCCCAAGTAAGCGGATTTTTAAGTGTACTGTCCCCCATACACAGGTCGATCCTGAACAATATATTGGCCTAACACGCTTCTTAACTGGCCTTCAGCCCCCCCCCCCCCTGCTTTATGGCTGAGATTCTAGCTATCTGTATAACAGAGCATTCTGTCACAGTGGCACAGATCCTATCTGATCCCCCCATTGTAAGCAGCAGTCCTGCCCTGCTTTATGGCTGAGATTCTAGCTATCTGTATAACAGAGCATTCTGTCACAGTGGCACAGATCCTATCTGATCCCCCCCCATTGTAAGCAGCAGTCCTGCCCTGCTTTATGGCTGAGATTCTAGCTATCTGTACAACAGAGCATTCTGTCACAGTGGCACAGATCCTATCTGATCCCCCCATTGTAAGCTGCAGTCCTGCCCTGCTTTATGGCTGAGATTCTAGCTATCTGTATAACAGAGCATTCTGTCACAGTGGCACAGATCCTATCTGATCCCCCCATTGTAAGCAGCAGTCCTGCCCTGCTTTATGGCTGAGATTCTAGCTATCTGTATAACAGAGCATTCTGTCACAGTGGCACAGATCCTATCTGATCCCCCCATTGTAAGCAGCAGTCCTGCCCTGCTTTATGGCTGAGATTCTAGCTATCTGTATAACAGAGCATTCTGTCACAGTGGCACAGATCCTATCTGATCCCCCCATTGTAAGCAGCAGTCCTGCCCTGCTTTATGGCTGAGATTCTAGCTATCTGTATAACAGAGCATTCTGTCACAGTGGCACAGATCCTATCTGATCCCCCCATTGTAAGCAGCAGTCCTGCCCTGCTTTATGGCTGAGATTCTAGCTATCTGTATAACAGAGCATTCTGTCACAGTGGCACAGATCCTATCTGATCCCCCCATTGTAAGCAGCAGTCCTGCCCTGCTTTATGGCTGAGATTCTAGCTATCTGTATAACAGAGCATTCTGTCACAGTGGCACAGATCCTATCTGATCCCCCCATTGTAAGCAGCAGTCCTGCCCTGCTTTATGGCTGAGATTCTAGCTATCTGTATAACAGAGCATTCTGTCACAGTGGCACAGATCCTATCTGATCCCCCCATTGTAAGCAGCAGTCCTGCCCTGCTTTATGGCTGAGATTCTAGCTATCTGTATAACAGAGCATTCTGTCACAGTGGCACAGATCCTATCTGATCCCCCCCCCCCATTGTAAGCAGCAGTCCTGCCCTGCTTTATGGCTGAGATTCTAGCTATCTGTATAACAGAGCATTCTGTCACAGTGGCACAGATCCTATCTGATCCCCCCATTGTAAGCAGCAGTCCTGCCCTGCTTTATGGCTGAGATTCTAGCTATCTGTATAACAGAGCATTCTGTCACAGTGGCACAGATCCTATCTGATCCCCCCCCCCATTGTAAGCAGCAGTCCTGCCCTGCTTTATGGCTGAGATTCTAGCTATCTGTATAACAGAGCATTCTGTCACAGTGGCACAGATCCTGCCAGGGTTAATTTAATATAAGAACAATAATAAAACTAGTAATGATAGTATACCTTTGGTAAATAAATTAGGAAAGGGTGTATTGGCTGCAATGTTGTAAATATGGAATAAATAATACTAAGTCAGGAAACAAATAACATTATTATAATCTGTTTTGCTATGTAGAATATTTGCCATGAATGCATGCTATCTATTGATAGAAAGAATAGGAATGAAGAAAGAGGCGGCAGAGTAAGGAGGTTGTGGGCGAGTGAATGAGAGAGTGTGGATCAGGCTCTCGGTGAGGAGGGCAGAACGGGGGGGGGGGGGGGTAAAAGGTTGGGTTAGTGAACAAATTGCCTCTCTGTAGGGGAGCCCTTATCTTCCCAGGTTTGCTGTAATGATCTCAGTTCTGGAAGCAGATGGTGAGTCCAACCTTCCCTGCTGGAAGGAACGGAGCTCAGTTGCATCCAGGACTCCTGATGGATTGTGTGATGTCCGGGTCACTGGTCAGTCCCTATTATCTGCGCTAACTCCATTGTCCGACTGTATAATCTCCTATCTCCTGTCTATTATTCTGCACTCACTCTGCTCGGCCCCCCAGAGATGAAAGGAACTCACTCAGGAAAATACATAGAATTCCGTGTAAACCTGGAGATCCCCAGGGCAATTACCTCTGTCTATTTGTCTACTATGTCTACTGGCCATAGGGCTACTGTACAGCCAGCATCTACACCTCACTCAAACGATAGCCTCTGTTCAACAGCCATCGTATCCTCTGGCTCCCCTCTACTGTATATCTGTGCCCTGGGTACCCCTGGAACTATAGCAGGGTGACTGTTACCCCAATGTTTCTATATATCTGTAACCTTGTTATGGGCTAAGGGGGCCCAGCCTGAAGGCCAGTTAGGGGCAGATTTGGGGTGAGTGCTTATTTGTGCCCTGGGTACCCCTGGAACTATAGCGGGGTGACTGTTACCCCAATGTTTCTATATATCTGTAACCTTGTTATGGGCTAAGGGGGCCCAGCCTGAAGGCCAGTTAGGGGGGGATTTGGGGGGAGTGCTTATTTGTGCCCTGGGTACCCCTGGAACTATAGCGGGGTGACTGTTACCCCAATGTTTCTATATATCTGTAACCTTGTTATGGGCTAAGGGGGCCCAGCCTGAAGGCCAGTTAGGGGGGGATTTGGGGTGAGTGCTTATTTGTGCCCAGGGTACCCCTGGAACTATACCGGGGTGACTGTTACCCCAATGTTTCTATATATCTGTAACCTTGTTATGGGCTAAGGGGGCCCAGCCTGAAGGCCAGTTAGGGGGGGATTTGGGGTGAGTGCTTATTTGTGCCCTGGGTACCCCTGGAACTATAGCAGGGTGACTGTTACCCCAATGTTTCTATATATCTGTAACCTTGTTATGGGCTAAGGGGGCCCAGCCTGAAGGCCAGTTAGGGGGGGATTTGGGGTGAGTGCTTATTTGTACCCTGGGTACCCCTGGAACTATAGCGGGGTGACTGTTACCCCAATGTTTCTATATATCTGTAACCTTGTTATGGGCTAAGGGGGCCCAGCCTGAAGGCCAGTTAGGGGGGGATTTGGGGTGAGTGCTTATTTTCTCACACAAACCATTTTTAAGTCTGTGGCATTTGCCCGTCTTTGAATCACCTATGTCATAAAAATCGACCATTCAGACGAATGGCGCCTGTGTGAATATTCCCTGACGCTCACTTTCCCATCTCGGCTTGTTGTGCTCTCTTTTGCTTTCCAAAGCAGCATCGTACGAGTAGCAGTGCGCTATTGGCTCTTTTCTGTCCAAAGGTGCCTGGAAAATATCAAATAAAATTGCTGTACACTTTTGGGATAGGGGGTTGGCTTTACATAAAAAAATAGCAAATAAATCAAACATAAAGACCAAGTGCAACTTGTTTTAGACAGTAGCTACAATGCTAAAGGATAGGCCCAGGGCTGTTCTGCCCATAGATACACAGGGTTTCAGTAGCCCCCAGAAGGACTCTGAGGCCAAGGACTAAGCGGTAGGCGGCTATGCAAACACTAATATGACTACTTGCCATGCCTGAGCAATTCTCTTTCATAGGCATAAGCTGCGATATATTGGATAATAGGATTGGGGGGTTAGCGGCTCTTGTTTAATACAAGTTTTTGTAGCAAAGCACAGAGAGAGAGAGAAAGGGGCTAATGGGGCCGGCAGGATTCTCTCCAATGGAGGAATGAGCCGGCCCAGTAATGGGGGAATCAGGCTGCGGAAATAAGCGCTGAGCAATCTGAAAGCGCACTCTGACCCATATGTAGCGCTTATAAAGCCCCCGCTAGTTAATTATCCCATAGTGGGGCAGCTATTAGGGGCCTTTGGGCACCCTTTCCTTACTCGGCTCCCATGATCCCCCGCCTGGCCTTGGAAGTGACAGCGTGAGAATTTGCATGGCAGCCCCCCCCCCCCATGTGCGGCCCTTTGTTTATAGAGACATATGCACCCAGAGAGACAGGCACAGAAGGGGACGGATAATGGAGCGCACTTCCTATTTAATTGCACACAGCCCCGCGGTCAGGGACCCCTCATCATAATTATCCTGCCGGCAAGAGCTGCACAACAATGAGGGATGGGTGCCCCCCACCCTCCAACCCCCCCACCCACAAATACACCATCGCTATAGGCAACCTGTGGGTGGTCTCTCACCTGGGAGACTCTATCATCTATCTATCTACAGTATCTACCTATCTATCTATCTATTATCTATTATCTATCTATCTATTATCTATCTATCTATCTATCTATCTATCTATCTACAGTATCTATCTATCTATCTATCTATCTATCATCTATCTATCTATCTATCTATCTATCTATCTATCATCTATCTATCTATCTATCTATCTATCATCTATCTATCTATCTATCTATCTACAGTATCTATCTATCTATCTATCATCTATCTATCTAACTATCTACAGTATCTATCTATCTATCTATCTATCTATCATCTATCTACAGTATCTATCTATCTATCTATCTATCATCTATCTATCTACAGTATCTATCCATCTATCTATCATCTATCTATCTATCATCTATCTATCTATCTATCTATCTATCTATCATCTATCTATCTATCTAACTATCTACAGTATCTATCTATTTATCTATCTCTCTAACTATCTATCTATCTATCTATCATCTACAGTATCTATCTATCTATCTATCTATCTATCTATCATCTATCTATCTATCTATCTATCTATCTATCTATCTATCTATCATCTATCTATCTATCTATCTATCTATCTATCTATCTATCTACAGTATCTATCCATCTATCTATCTATCTATCTATCTATCATCTATCTATCTATCTATCATCTATCTATCTATCATCTATCTATCTACAGTATCTATCTATCTATCTATCTATCTATCTATCTATCTATCTATCTATCTGTCTATCCATCCATCTCTCTATCTGTCTGTCTATATGTCTTTATATCTATCATTTATCTATCCATCTATCTATTTATCTGTCCATCTCTAAGTCTATCTATCTATCTGTATGTCTATCTATCCATCTATCAATCATCATCTGTCTGTCCATTTATTAGTCTATCTGTCTATTATCTATTAGTCTGTCTGTCCATCTATCTATCTATTGATTGATCATCTGTCTATCCATTTATTAGTCTATTATCTATCATCAATCATCTCTGGCTATCTATCTATCTGTCTGTCCATCTATCTATCTATCAATCTATCATCTATCTATCATCTATTATCTATCTATCTATCTATCTATCTATCTATCTTTCATCTATCTCTCTATCTATTATCTATCTATCTATCTATCTATCTATCTATCATCTATCTCTCTATCTATTATCTATCTATCTATCTATCTATCTTTCATCTATCTCTCTATCTATTATCTATCTATCTATCTATCTATCTATCTATCTATCTATCATCTATCTCTCTATCTATTATCTATCTATCTATCTATCTATCTATCATCATCATCTGGCTGTTTATTATCTATCTATACAACTGTGTTTGATTCATGTAGAAATGCTAACACCACTGGGAACATTTGATGGCAGATGCAGTTACACTGGAATTGTTGGAAAAAAACATTGCATTCTGGGTTAAAAAAAAACCAGGATAACTTGTGTCGGAAATAGCAAATTTTATGGTCTTAGCAGTCATTGTACTATGGTTATAGGAAAAAAGAATTTACCCCCTTACCTTCAGGCTCCCCCGGGACAGTTATGTGGGGAACAGGGCACTTATATGCCCCCCCAGCCCCCCATATAAATACAGTGAGGAAATAATCTCTTTTTAATTTTATCTCTTTGCGCTGCAGCCAATGGGGTTATTTCACCATCTCTGCCAAAAAGCAAGGCCTTCTCCCTGCTTGGGACTCCCTCTCATTCATTACTGTACAGCGCTGCAGTATATGTTGGCCCTTACTGATAATAATGGGACTGTAGCATTACATGGGAATTCGCACATTTAGGAGGCAGAAAGTGAAGCGGCGCAGTGTAAGGAGGCGCGGAACTGTGAATAAGATTACGTGCTTTTCCTTTTGAATTCAATGGCGGTTTAATGGGCTAGTTAACGGCGGCCTATGGCGATATCTGATATTAGAGATAATGGGCGAGTGGCTCCTCTTGTTCTAATAATAATAATTAAGGCCAAGGAAATCTGAGGTGAGGGCTCAGCGTCCCAGACTCTCCCCCGTGCTCGGTGCCAGTGCAGATGGCTCTCTGGGAATGAGACCTTTTCCTAATCTCTTTCTGTCATTATTCTGTGTGAACCATATTCAGCCGACACCTGTATGGCCTGGGAGCCGGCGCTTGGGAGCTGTAATAATGATCAGGACCATATGGGGTTGGGTACACAAAGGCATAATGAGGGGGCCGGCAAAGCCGAGGGGCGGGCGTGACACAAGCTGAGCCAACAAAGTGACCGTTTGTGTGGAATGATCCTCTAATAATGGCTCGGGGCTTAGTGGCTGAGTTAACTGTACCCCGGGCCTTGTGGCGAGGGAGGAAGTGGCCGTCCGACCATGCACAGACCCCCCCCCATTCTCATTCCTACCTTTCATCCCAGGGGCCTGTCATTGAACTACAGCTCCCAGCATTCCCACACAGCCTTCAGCACAAAAAGACAGTTCAACAATCCTATTATTTAAAGGGGGGAGTTCACCTTTAAAATGATCATGGCGTCGCCATTAACACCCCCATGTTGTTAGGTGATAATGTTCCACTCCTGGGTTTGTAAAACCGAATCCTATCTTAATATGAAATAAGCAGTGTCAGCCTGGGCTGGCGGGACACTGAGCGGGTGTGGGGGCCCCGCTGGGCCTTGGGCACCCAGTCCGACGCTGGAAATAAGGTCTTAAAAAGGCACAGAGTGGATTATATCAGTCTAAAGGTGGCCATCAAGCTGCTGATATTGGCTCTTTAGACTCAGCAGCCTAACTGCCCCTGTAGGGGCACCAATGACGGGCCTGCCCAGCATCTGGCCTGAAATAGGGAAGGTCTCGATCTGGCAGGTTTGATTTTTCCATCGGATCAGGGACCCCATTGGCTCGTTGATGCGGTCCACAAACAGACAGCGCCTATACCTGTTGTTCTAATGCAACCATTTGGCCCCAGGGTCAAACGACCAAATTAGTCCAATATCGCCCACCCGTAGGTGCTCGCCAAGCGAGTGGATCTTATTGTGTATGCAGGGTCGGACTGTGGGGTGCAGGGACCACCGGGCTTCTGCTTCAGTGGCCCCTGCCACCTTCACCCCTCCCCCTGGAGAGGCCCCCCAACACCCTCCGACCCCCTCCCCTTAGGGCTTCTAAAAGAAACTTACCTGCGGTGCATCAGGGGAGGGAGATGGTGGATCGCGGGATCACCCTGGGGTGGATCGGATATGGGCCGGGGCCCACTGTTTTTTTTTCCAGTACCTTGACGGCCCAGTCCGACGCTGTGTGTATGGCCACCTTTAGGCTAATGTCAGGCCCAGATATACCCCTCATTACCCCTGCTTTATACTATTCATTACAATGGTAGCCCCATGTCAAAGCACAGGGGCAGCCAAGCCAAGTAGTATTTGCACCCATGGTGAAACTGCTTGGCACATATGACTCTCCGACCAAATAATGGTCTCGACAATGGGGATCAGTCATTTAGTCGGTCAGACAGGTTAGATGATTTCTGTTGGATAACAGTGTGTGTATTGCCTGATGATATTCTTCTTTTCCTGGTGTGTGTTGCCACGATGTGCTACGAAAGTTGCTTGTCAATTAATGGGCAGGTCATTGTCCGATTTGGTATCTTCTTACTGAATGTGGTTTCAGACCATTGCATTAAAACGTGTTAACGATTTCCGAACGTTCATTGTACGACGACTAAAATCTGGACGTGTATGGCCAGCCTAACTAGGATCCCCCATACACGTAACACTTTTACTTTCCATCCTCCATATCTCCAGCCGGCCCTATGGCGCTGTGGTGCATTGGTGACTGCTGAAAGCCAGAATTGGGCAGTGATGTAAAGATGGATCCAACACCTTCCAGTACAACCCCAACTTCTGAAACAAGATTCCTAAAACCATTGAAAATCCATATAATGTCCATAGTCATGTAAGATTTGGGATTGGGGGGTTCCCAGCATTTATTTCCCCTGCGACTGTTTCTCCGTTTCATTTCAGCAATATTTCAATTAGGGATGCACCGAATCCACTATTTTCAGCTTTGGGCGAACCTTGAATCCTTCATGAAAGATTCGGCTGAATACTGAACCAAATCCTAATTTGTATATGGCATAAGGAAGGGATAGAGAGAACTTTGTGCGCAGCGCGTGGCGATATGTTATCAACTTCCGTGTTTATGTGACAAAAAGTCAGACAGTTCAGCCAGGGGCATGGATTTGACTGAATCCAAATCCTGCTGAAAAAGGCTGAATCTTGGCCAAATCCTGGATTTGGCACATCCCTTTTAAATCACTGCACCTTTGAAGGATTCTCTAACGATGGGCGTAACCAAGGCCATATTTATATATAGGCACCTGAGGGCCTGTGCCTAGGGCGGCAGCTTTTTGGAGGGGAGGGGGGTGCCTATATAATAGATTTTATTTAAAAAAAAAAAAAAAATCTCCCCAGGCTGGCTGGAAAGTCTCTGCAGAAATGCCCTCATTTAGAAGTGATGCCACACGCTACTAGAAGTTGCAATCTGGGGGTGCATTTAGGTCCGGTGCCACACTAACTCAGCCCTGGCAGAATAATATATATATATATATATATATGGACCAGTATGGACCCTACTTGCTCATGTTGGTCATGGAGAGTCTGGCTGGTGTTAGTGTGACTGCAGCAACCGGCGGCCATTGCAAAAGTACAGAAGCAAAACGGTTCTAGACTTGGCCTGGAGTGTGGGGTTGGGAAGAAGCCAACAAGGACAGAAGGACTCTGACATTTGGTTTTCTCCTGAAGGGAAGATTTGGGAGGAAGTGACAGTGTTTTACACTGTAAAAACATTTATGGGCTTTGCTAAAGATTTTGTGTAGTTATAAGTAACCTAATGCTAGTTTTTGTTTGACTGAAGTGTATATTTTTGAACAGTTCTTCATTTACTAATATTTTTTTTTTATCTGATCCCCATTGTAAGCAGCAGTCCTGCCCTGCTTTATGGCTGAGATTCTAGCTATCTGTATAACAGAGCATTCTGTCACAGTGGCACAGATCCTATCTGATCCCCCCCATTGTAAGCAGCAGTCCTGCCCTGCTTTATGGCTGAGATTCTAGCTATCTGTATAACAGAGCATTCTGTCACAGTGGCACAGATCCTATCTGATCCCCCCCATTGTAAGCAGCAGTCCTGCCCTGCTTTATGGCTGAGATTCTAGCTATCTGTATAACAGAGCATTCTGTCACAGTGGCACAGATCCTATCTGATCCCCCCCATTGTAAGCAGCAGTCCTGCCCTGCTTTATGGCTGAGATTCTAGCTATCTGTATAACAGAGCATTCTGTCACAGTGGCACAGATCCTATCTGATCCCCCCCATTGTAAGCAGCAGTCCTGCCCTGCTTTATGGCTGAGATTCTAGCTATCTGTATAACAGAGCATTCTGTCACAGTGGCACAGATCCTATCTGATCCCCCCATTGTAAGCAGCAGTCCTGCCCTGCTTTATGGCTGAGATTCTAGCTATCTGTATAACAGAGCATTCTGTCACAGTGGCACAGATCCTATCTGATCCCCCCCATTGTAAGCAGCAGTCCTGCCCTGCTTTATGGCTGAGATTCTAGCTATCTGTATAACAGAGCATTCTGTCACAGTGGCACAGATCCTATCTGATCCCCCCATTGTAAGCAGCAGTCCTGCCCTGCTTTATGGCTGAGATTCTAGCTATCTGTATAACAGAGCATTCTGTCACAGTGGCACAGATCCTATCTGATCCCCCCCATTGTAAGCAGCAGTCCTGCCCTGCTTTATGGCTGAGATTCTAGCTATCTGTATAACAGAGCATTCTGTCACAGTGGCACAGATCCTATCTGATCCCCCCCCATTGTAAGCAGCAGTCCTGCCCTGCTTTATGGCTGAGATTCTAGCTATCTGTATAACAGAGCATTCTGTCACAGTGGCACAGATCCTATCTGATCCCCCCATTGTAAGCAGCAGTCCTGCCCTGCTTTATGGCTGAGATTCTAGCTATCTGTATAACAGAGCATTCTGTCACAGTGGCACAGATCCTATCTGATCCCCCCATTGTAAGCAGCAGTCCTGCCCTGCTTTATGGCTGAGATTCTAGCTATCTGTATAACAGAGCATTCTGTCACAGTGGCACAGATCCTATCTGATCCCCCCAGCCCTGCCCTGTGAGAGCATTCTCTGAGAAAACTGCCCAGAAC
This sequence comes from Xenopus tropicalis, assembly GCF_000004195.4. Taxonomy (NCBI): domain Eukaryota; kingdom Metazoa; phylum Chordata; class Amphibia; order Anura; family Pipidae; genus Xenopus; species Xenopus tropicalis. Next base: position 132,959,330 of record NC_030684.2, on the reverse strand, counting down.
TGACTAGAATTACAGATAAAAAAAATGAGGGGGATAAAAGTATATAATTTAGGCAAAAAGAGAACACTAAAAACATAAAATATAAGATTTACCTTGCAGAATAGAATTCACAAGTTTGATTAAAGCAGAGCAGAATTATACAAAGTACAATGGCAAAGTATCCCCATATCAGCTGGCGTGTAGCTTCCAGGGTGCAGGGAGACCAGAGTTAAACAAATATATGGTCAGTTGATTTGACGGAAGCCCAGGAGGATAACCAAAGCAATTTGTCAGGGGTCAGTAATAATGGTGTGTCCCCAAGGCCCCCAGGCTATTGACCTTTGCATTGTGCTGATGTTTATACAAGCTGCTGTCTCTCATTGTTATTTAATTTAAACACCAGTCAGCTGACAAATTGGTGTAGCTGAGGAACAGGTCGCAAATGCTTAAATGGACGTGTGTTATCCTTCCAGAAAGCTCCCTTGGGAAGCGCAAGGCCGTTAGGCGGCTCCTACAGACAGGCTGAAGCTTAGTGCTCTCTGTACCAGCCCTACCCCGTCACCTTTGTGCACCAATTACAGCTCCTGAAATGATCAAAGTTACCTTAATTAGTCGGTATTGACCATACATATGTTTTTAATTGATGATCCCAATCCCTCTAAACTGCATTTCATCTAAGAAAAAACCCAGGTTTTCAAACTTTTTGTAGGTTAGGTCGTCCATTGCTTCATTTGGTAACTTTATTTTCTTCTTTGTTTATGTATATGTAGGAGGTTTTGTCCACCTTTAATTTAGGTAATCCCCTAAATGACTGATCCAGCATGGAGTTGGACCTTTTTCAGAGTTTGGTAGGGAGTTGCTATGTGCTATGTCTCTTTGGAACTTGCCTGCTGGAGAATGTGAGGTGGCAGGTTGGTGCTGGAGAGTGTGAGGTGGCAGGTTGGTGCTGGAGAGTGTGAGGTGGCAGGTTGGTGCTGGAGAGTGTGAGGTGGCAGGTTGGTGCTGGAGAGTGTGAGGTAGGAGGTCAGTACTAGTGAGCCTGAGGTGGCAGGTTGGTGCTGGAGAGTGTGAGGTAGAAGGTCAGTACTAGTGAGCCTGAGGTGGCAGGTTGGTGCTGGAGAGTGTGAGGTAGAAGGTCAGTACTAGTGAGCCTGAGGTGGCAGGTTGGTGCTGGAGAGTGTGAGGTAGAAGGTCAGTACTAGTGAGCCTGAGGTAAGAGGTTGGTGCTGGAGAGCTTGAGGTAAAAGGTCAGTCTGGTGAGCCTGAGGTAGAAGGTTGGTGCTGGAGAGTGAGAGGTAGAAGGTCAGTACTAGTGAGCCTGAGGTAAGAGGTTGGTGCTGGAGAGCTTGAGGTAAAAGGTCAGTCTGGTGAGCCTGAGGTAGAAGGTTGGTGCTGGAGAGTGAGAGGTAGAAGGTCAGTACTAGTGAGCCTGAGGTAAGAGGTTGGTGCTGGAGAGCTTGAGGTAAAAGGTCAGTCTGGTGAGCCTGAGGTAGAAGGTTGGTGCTGGAGAGTGTGAGGTAGAAGGTCAGTACTAGTGAGCCTGAGGTAAGAGGTTGGTGCTGGAGAGCTTGAGGTAAAAGGTCAGTCTGGTGAGCCTGAGGTAGAAGGTTGGTGCTGGAGAGTGTGAGGTAGAAGGTCAGTACTAGTGAGCCTGAGGTAAGAGGTTGGTGCTGGAGAGCTTGAGGTAAAAGGTCAGTCTGGTGAGCCTGAGGTAGAAGGTTGGTGCTGGAGAGTGAGAGGTAGAAGGTCAGTACTAGTGAGCCTGAGATAGAAGGTTGATGCTGAAGAGTCTGAGATAAGAGCCTAGTGCTGGAGAGCCTGAGGAAGGAGGTCAGTGCTGGAGAGCCTGAGGAAGGAGGTCAGAGCTGGAGATCCTGAGGTAAGAGGTCGGTAGTTAGTGTCAGGAAAGATTCTGTTGCAGCTCACTCTCGGAGTCTAGGGTAGTCAGTAGAGCAGTCGAGGCTCCAATGAGGGGAGCAGAAGGGTTAGTACCCAAGGCGTCACCCACCAGCATAGGGTCTCCAGCAGTCATGTTTAGGGATAGAGAGATTCCTGAAGGAACACCACTGTGAGCCTCCCTCTGACTCCAGGGACTATTTTACCTATTAGTGAGTGCTGTAAGTAAAGTCCAGCCTGTGCCTAAGGGTGAAGACACATGGAGCTACAAGTAGCAGTGACTTGTCGTGGCTGCTAAAACAGACTTATCATTTACTGATAACTGTCTCTGCATGTGTTCTAGCAAAGGCAATTCTCAGCATTGTCTATGGCAGGGGATTTTCTGCCGTGAAAAAGAAGCTGATACTAAATGCTCTGTGTGTCTTCACCCTAAGGGTGACAGCACATGGAGCTACTAGTAGCAGCTACTAAACTATGTATAGTTACCACAGGTTCTGACCACATCATTAGACCAATCTGACGGTCTTGCTGAATTTTTTTCTGCACCTTATATCTAGAACCCTATGTTTCCATTAAACTCCAAACATCAGTTAAGACTACAGACATTTTACGCAGTCGTTCCATGAAATATTCCTTCGCATTACGTCGATGATGTTGCTCTTGTTTAACTGGAGCATTAATCGGGCTTCAAATGCTCTCTGTTTAAATTGAGATCTGTAGATATGACAGTTAATCCCCAAACCTTCCGCACAAGCCGCTCTCCTTTTGTGGAATAAAATAATACCATCATTAAATACCGGCGAATTAAGCCGCAGCGCAATATCACATTAAATGGAATCAACAGGATTGACTCGTGGATAGACTCCAGCTGCGGGCTCGGAATAGTAGAATATTAAATGCAGGATTATACCTATATTGGAACAGTTCCCATTTACTGGCAAAATGATGTGGTAAAACATATCTTAATAAAAAGATCTAGTTATAATCCCAGGTTCTTGAACAACAGAAACGCAGGAGGGTAATAAGCTGATTCTGGGCCTGGTAAGGAGAACATAGAGAACTCAGTAGCCCATGTCTACTTACATTTCTTGGAAGCCCCTGTAAATTCTAGGTACATCACCGCAGAATGGTTTCCTTAAAAAAACAACAACATTGGAACAGTGTTAACTACACACAGAAACTCTCTCACTATTGTTACTTATTACGACATTCAATGGCAGTGGTTTTTCAGACCAAGGGGACCACAGTCTGAGGCTCTACTTGACCTTCAAGATAGGCTTCTAGGAGTATCTAGGAAAGAAAATGGCAATTGAAACAAAAATGTGGCTAAATGGCTGTGAGTTGTCGGAGTAAGTCAGACCCACATCTTGAGAACATTTCAAGAACCTTTTCCTACTTTTTTGGACTTTATAGGCAGAGAAAAACTTCCCTCGCGAAATGCTATTCTGCTCTTGCCAATAAGGTCACTATCAACTTATATTCCACTATGGAAAAACCCAAAACTCTTTGGGTTCAGGGTCCCCTTTATGGTTCACCGTTTGGCGATGGACCCCCATTAACTTGTAACAATGCTACAAATATAGGAAGATATATCAAGGTAATGTTGCATTGTTTGGTTCTGTTCTAGCTGCCAGTTCCTCAAAGGCACTATTGGGCAAAGCTTACAGGTAGTTCTCTTTATTCTACCAACAGATTCTTCTGTAGGTTCTCTGACTGTAATTGTCGACTTACATCTTCAATCTCTAGTTATCATTGGACAACATGTTCTCTGGTGGAGGCACTTCTAACACAGGACTCTTTTCCTGCCCTTGGACCTAATCTCATTGGTCTGAAACCACTAATTTCTTAAACCGGTGGTTTTCTGTTCCAGCAGTGGCCTGTTATCATGAGGGTTGCTAGGTCCCATGACTAAATTAGTCCCCTAGTACTCCTATTCCTCTGGCAGGATGTTACAACCTATTTGAAACTCTGTGAACAACCTATTTGAACTCCAGAACTGGTGGTAAGGATTTCCCAGCTTCATCTGTTTTCTCCTATCAAGATGCATAAACTGAAGACACAAGAGTCTGAAGAGATGTAACAAAGATCATTGTTTACCCTGTTACATACTTCAGGTTGTTCCTGCCCAAGGACAAAATGGCTAGGCCAAAGCTTGACCAGACGGAATCACTTTTAATATGTCAGCTTTATTTATTTCCGTAAATTAAGAGGTTATCATGTAAGATGAAACCCACACAGGTCAAGGGACTCTCTGCAAACTTGAGTTTCACCTCTATGGTACTTAGGGTTTGGAATAACATGTGAGGAGAAACAAGAGGACAAACAGGGGCATATCGGTTATTTCTAGCCATAATCGAAAACTAGTAGCTGCATGATTGGCTGAGGCCAAAGACCATTCATATGACAACGTTAGCTTATCTAGTAGAATTAAGTCTAAAACAACTGGACTTTTCTGAGTTTTTCTTGAAAACGTTTCACCACTCATCCGAGTGGCTTCTTCAGTTCAAATGACTGGTAGGGAATTCCCCGGTATTTAAACTCTTGATGGTAGTAGAGTTGACATCCTTACCCCGGCAGTTTCACAACAGTTCACACTTCCAGTCATGTACTTTGAAGGATTAACACCTTCATCAATGAGAATCTTGGTACCATTGTGACTGGATCATATCTTCTTACACCTGTCAGTTTCAGCCAACACCTAACTGAACAAGTTCAATGGAACCATTGTGATTGGATGTCTGTGACTCTACTACCATCAAGAGTTTAAATACCGGGGAATTCCCTACCAGTCATTTGAACTGAAGAAGCCACTCGGATGAGTGGTGAAACGTTTTCAAGAAAAACTCAGAAAACTCCAGTTGTTTTAGACTTAATTCTACTAGATACTGTATATCATGACCTGGATGAATGAGAATCTTCATAGACAACGTTAGCTTAACGACTCACGAGTTCCTAGTTAGACGGACAGGTCACCGTAGGCAAAACAATCATCATCATTTGTTTATACAAAGCTAAAACATTACTTGGCAATAATATCATACCAAAGAGTGGACATACAATGGATTAACATACAAGGTTTACTAGCAGAGCTTAGGGTCAGAACATGAATGTACTAATGCAGTGATCCCCAACCAGTGGTTAGTGAGCAACATGTTGCTCTCCAACCCCATGGATATTGCTCCCAGGGGCCTCAAAGTAGGTGCCCATTTTTGAATTTCTGGCTTTGGGGCAAGTTTTGGTTGCATAAAACCTAGTGTAAAGCCAAACAGAGCCTTCTATAGGCTACCAGTCCACATAGGGGCTAGAAAATAGCCAATTATAGTTCTTATTTGCACCCCCAGGAACATTTCCCATACCTGTATTGCTCCCCAACACTTTTTCCATTTAAATGTGGCTCAGGGGTATAAAAGGTTTCCCTGTACTAATGGGTCACTGTAGCTTTCAGTTGCAGTTTCCTTCACAATGAACTTTAAAGCTATTGAGCATTTAATGAATATATATTGGAAAGTTGCTTATTTGGGTGGCCATCCTAAGCAATCCAACTTGTTTGCTCAGCTTGATAAGAGTTGGTTATTGTATAAAGTGAAGGGTATGTGTGATACAGTTTATGTTTGGGGGTACCGATAAGACATTGTGGCCTATCCAATGGAGCTTTGGGTACGCTGTTGGCTCACTATAGGCTGCACTGTTTTTGGTAAATAAATATGTGTTTTGCCAAATGCAGAACATTAAAAAGAACACAAAGACAAATGTGTGAAGGGCAAACAGAGCTTGCAATCAAATGAAATCAGTAGAATGAATAGAAGCAAGAAGGGAGGGAGTATCTGTAGTCAGTGGGCTTATTGGTGTAGTCTGGTGAAATTCACACATGCTTTGAGGAATTCCAAAGAAAACAGGGTTTTGCTTTCCTGTTAATTAGCTTTTCAGCGAGCCGTGGTTTTGTTGTTAACAAGTGACCTTTCTCTAAGCCACAAAAGGCATTCTAACGAGGCCCTGTATGGCTGTATTTTCGGATATGCTTGGGAAAATGCTGCTTACACGGCGCACAAAAGCTCGGCATTAAATATTCTATCTGGCCCAACACGTTTTCCATTGTGAGGGAGCAAAATCATTTCTTGATTGTATCCAAGGCTGAAATCAGTTGTGTCCCGCCAAATAACAGTCTGAAACCCTTTGCAACACATGATCTAACCTTTCCCGCGAGGTTAAAACAAAGATACAGAACAAATGGGGAGACGTGGGCCATGCACAGACTTGGGCAACGGCAAGCAAGTTGGAAAGGAAATATAAGCCCATCATATCCCAATAACCAAACGATGCTCGGTGCTTTAGATAATGCTCCATCCTCAAAAATGTTTTTACAAAATGCTGTGGAAAAGGAAATCCACTCTCGACTCACCCGAGAAATAAATAAGGATGAGGATATCTGGCCTAAAGGATAGAGAAGGCGTGATATCATTGCTCAACAGTGGCTGAAGGGCTATGGGCTGGATAGGCCTATTCCATAAAGCTACTGGGTCTCCATAAAGTGTGTTTTGCCTTGGTCTTTGATGTTACCAAAGACAAATTTCATTGGAAACAATTTACTTGTGTTAAAGCAGGGTCCACTAGGGCTGGGGCCCACTGGGTTTCAGTGTCCCGCTGGCCTATTCCGACCCTGTTGTTTTATCTGTTCTGACCCTGTTGTTTTTTCTGTGTTCCATTTATTGTCTATTATCTATTGACCTATCTACCCATGTTCCTGTAATCTATCTATCTATCTGTGTCTTGCTATCTATCTATCTATCTATCTATCTATCTATCTATCTATCTATCTATCTATCTATCTATCATCTATCTATCTATCTATCTATCTATCTATCTATCTATCTATCGATCTATCTGTGTCTTGCTATCTATCTATCTATCTATCTATCTATCTATCGATCTATCTGTGTCTTGCTATCTATCTATCTATCTATCTATCTATCTATCTATCTATCTATCTATCGATCTATCTGTGTCTTGCTATCTATCTATCTATCTATCATCTATCTATCTATCTATCTATCTATCTATCTATCTATCTATCTATCTATCTATCTATCTATCGATCTATCTGTGTCTTGCTATCTATCTATCTATCTATCTATCTATCTATCTATCTATCTATCTATCTATCTATCTATCTATCGATCTATCTGTGTCTTGCTATCTATCTATCTATCTATCTATCTATCTATCTATCTATCTATCATCTATCTATCTGTGTCTTGCTATCTATCTATCTATCTATCTATCTATCTATCTATCTATCTATCTATCTGTGTCTTGCTATCTATCTATCTATCTATCTATCTATCGATCTATCTATCTGTGTCTTGCTATCTATCGATCTATCTATCTGTGTCTTGCTATCTATCATCTGTGTCTATCTATCTATCTATCTATCTATCTATCTATCTATCTATCGATCTATCTATCTGTGTCTTGCTATCTATCTATCATCTGTGTCTATCTATCTATCTATCTATCTGTGTCTTGCTATCTATCTATCTATCTATCTATCTATCTATCGATCTATCTATCTGTGTCTTGCTATCTATCTATCGATCTATCGATCTATCTATCTATCTATCTATCTATCTATCTATCTATCTATCTATCTGTGTCTTGCTATCTATCTATCTATCTATCATCTATCTATCTATCTATCTATCTATCTATCTATCTATCTATCTATCTATCTATCTATCTGTGTCTTGCTATCTATCTATCTATCTATCTATCTATCTATCTATCTATCTATCTATCTATCTATCTATCTATCGATCTATCTATCTGTGTCTTGCAGTTGCTTCCCGCCTCCCTCAGATTACTGATGCCCCCTTCTCTTTGGTATCTTCCCTGTCTTGCTTTGAATCGACTCCTTTGGTGTCTAACTATTCACAGAGAGACTGTCTCTTCTCCAGGCAAAATGCATTTATTTTTATTCCTCCCACCACCCTTCTTATGCTCTCCCTTTCTTCATAAGTCTCCCAAAGACCACACAACTGAGCCCCCTTCTTCCAAACTTAGGGTGGCTCCTCGTAAAAATATGAAAGACTTGTCTAGGTTTTCCCCCCCCGAACAATGCTGTTACTGTCTGAGTTTGGGAAAGTCGACGGTTGGAGAAATTTCCCAGCCGGAAGGCACCACTAGTGTCCTTGTTCCTCCGTTTCCCAAAGAGGTAGACTCCTGTTTTGCATACGGATGAGATGGGAGACAATGAACCCGTAAGCCTCTCTTGACAGAAAGCCTTTGTTTAAAGCTGTCTGATTCATGGGCCAATGAAATGGCATCACTAAAATGCTAAAACGCTCTCTTCACATTTTCACCGAGGGTTGGAAAGAGGGGGTGTACATGGCCATCCTCCTTTTTTTTTTAAAATCATGTGATGATGGCATCTGTGTGATTTGGCCTCAGTGTGATGTATCCTGGTGCCAGAATAAAAAAAGAGTTCTCATCACCCATTCTACATTGTGCTAAGTCCAACCCAATCTGTCAAGCCTGTGTTAAGCCAGCTGATGGCGCTCTAGGCAGGGTTGTTCTTCAGATATGAAGCAGATATCTAGGAATTGTCTTTTTTTGCATCATGTCTGTTCAATGCTTTCTCCAAACATACAGGATCTTGTTATTATAGTGATGCCGTAGCGGTGACTGTGGATGCAAGAATAAGAATAACATTAAAGAAAAATCCATTATCTGTTGTTCAGATAAAGGCGAGATAGAAAATTGAGAATAATTGAGGTCACACCCCGATTCAAATAATCTGCTTTCCTGGAATGAACAGGAATAAAATGCTGAAATGCGGTTGACAGAATGACGGCCATTGAAGGAAACCCCGTAACTGCCTGAGTCAGTTGCTCCACGTGCACTATATTCCCCTGGATAATGAGTTAAACCATGAATAAATACATTATACTCCATTAGAATTCCTGCCCCTATAATAGTAATAACTGGATGCCTTCAGAGAGGCGGAGCATGAGGATGTAGTCTTGTCAAGGACTTGGCTGCTATGTATTATACATGGAATTGGCACTGTATTTATCCTGCTGTGTGTTCTGGGGTATTATACATGGAATTGGCACTGTATTTATCCTGCTGTGGGTTCTGGGGTATTATACATGGAATTGGCACTGTATTTATCCTGCTGTGGGTTCTGGGGTATTATACATGGAATTGGCACTGTATTTATCCTGCTGTGTGTTCTGGGGTATTATACATGGAATTGGCACTGTATTTATCCTGCTGTGGGTTCTGGGGTATTATACATGGAATTGGCACTGTATTTATCCTGCTGTGGGTTCTGGGGTATTATACATGGAATTGGCACTGTATTTATCCTGCTGTGTGTTCTGGGGTATTATACATGGAATTGGCACTGTATTTATCCTGCTGTGGGTTCTGGGGTATTATACATGGAATTGGCACTGTATTTATCCTGCTGTGGGTTCTGGGGTATTATACATGGAATTGGCACTGTATTTATCCTGCCGTGTGTTCTGGGGTATTATACATGGAATTGGCACTGTATTTATCCTGCTGTGGGTTCTGGGGTATTATACATGGAATTGGCACTGTATTTATCCTGCTGTGGGTTCTGGGGTATTATACATGGAATTGGCACTGTATTTATCCTGCTGTGTGTTCTGGGGTATTATACATGGAATTGGCACTGTATTTATCCTGCTGTGGGTTCTGGGGTATTATACATGGAATTGGCACTGTATTTATCCTGCTGTGGGTTCTAGGGTATTATACATGGAATTGGCACTGTATTTATCCTGCTGTGTGTTCTGGGGTATTATACATGGAATTGGCACTGTATTTATCCTGCTGTGGGTTCTGGGGTATTATACATGGAATTGGCACTGTATTTATCCTGCTGTGGGTTCTGGGGTATTATACATGGAATTGGCACTGTATTTATCCTGCTGTGGGTTCTGGGGTATTATACATGGAATTGGCACTGTATTTATCCTGCTGTGTGTTCTGGGGTATTATACATGGAATTGGCACTGTATTTATCCTGCTGTGGGTTCTGGGGTATTATACATGGAATTGGCACTGTATTTATCCTGCTGTGGGTTCTGGGGTATTATACATGGAATTGGCACTGTATTTATCCCGCTGTGTGTTCTGGGTTATTATACATGGAATTGGCACTGTATTTATCCCGCTGTGGGTTCTGGGGTATTATACATGGAATTGGCACTGTATTTATCCTGCTGTGTGTTCTGGGGTATTATACATGGAATTGGCACTGTATTTATCCTGCTGTGTGTTCTGGGGTATTATACATGGAATTGGCACTGTATTTATCCCGCTGTGTGTTCTGGGTTATTATACATGGAATTGGCACTGTATTTATCCTGCTGTGGGTTCTGGGGTATTATACATGGAATTGGCACTGTATTTATCCTGCTGTGGGTTCTAGGGTATTATACATGGAATTGGCACTGTATTTATCCTGCTGTGTGTTCTGGGGTATTATACATGGAATTGGCACTGTATTTATCCTGCTGTGGGTTCTGGGGTATTATACATGGAATTGGCACTGTATTTATCCTGCTGTGGGTTCTGGGGTATTATACATGGAATTGGCACTGTATTTATCCTGCTGTGTGTTCTGGGGTATTATACATGGAATTGGCACTGTATTTATCCTGCTGTGGGTTCTGGGGTATTATACATGGAATTGGCACTGTATTTATCCTGCTGTGGGTTCTGGGGTATTATACATGGAATTGGCACTGTATTTATCTGCTGTGGGTTCTGGGGTATTATACATGGAATTGGCACTGTATTTATCCTGCTGTGGGTTCTGGGGTATTATACATGGAATTGGCACTGTATTTATCTGCTGTGGGTTCTGGGGTATTATACATGGAATTGGCACTGTATTTATCCTGCTGTGGGTTCTGGGGTATTATACATGGAATTGGCACTGTATTTATCTGCTGTGGGTTCTGGGGTATTATACATGGAATTGGCACTGTATTTATCCTGCTGTGGGTTCTGGGGTATTATACATGGAATTGGCACTGTATTTATCTGCTGTGGGTTCTGGGGTATTATACATGGAATTGGCACTGTATTTATCCTGCTGTGAGTTCTGGGGTATTATACATGGAATTGGCACTGTATTTATCCTGCTGTGGGTTCTGGGGTATTATACATGGAATTGGCACTGTATTTATCCTGCTGTGTGTTCTGGGGTATTATACATGGAATTGGCACTGTATTTATCCTGCTGTGGGTTCTGGGGTATTATACATGGAATTGGCACTGTATTTATCTGCTGTGGGTTCTGGGGTATTATACATGGAATTGGCACTGTATTTATCCTGCTGTGGGTTCTGGGGTATTATACATGGAATTGGCACTGTATTTATCCTGCTGTGGGTTCTGGGGTATTATACATGGAACTGGCACTGTATTTATCCTGCTGTGGGTTCTGGGGTATTATACATGGAATTGGCACTGTATTTATCCTGCTGTGGGTTCTGGGGTATTATACATGGAATTGGCACTGTATTTATCCTGCTGTGGGTTCTGGGGTATTATACATGGAATTGGCACTGAATTTATCTTGCTAAGTTATATGGGGTATTATACATGGAATTGGCACTGTATTTATCCTGCTGTGGGTTCTGGGGTATTATACATGGAATTGGCACTGAATTTATCTTGCTAAGTTATATGGGGTATTATTTGTGGAATACTATGATGGGACCTGTGTAGAAAATGTTTTTACTCCCAAAACACAAAAATCTGTTTCTGCCTAAGAGCTGAATTATGCACAAGGAGGTCCTGCTTATCACCAGATTTGTACTGAAACAAATGGTCATAAAAGTATTATGCTAATGTAGTAGTCAGGCAACAAGATAGGCCTCTGAGAGGGAGAATGGAAGGAGATACGTCTAGGCACCATCTCAGTGCATTGTTCCTGAGTCTGGGCTTTCAGCCAGCGCTACACATTAGAACTGCTTTCAGCTAACCTATTGTTTCTCCTACTCCCATGTAACTGGAGGAGTCCCAAGCCGGACTTGGATTTCTTACTATTGAGTGCTATTCTGATACCTACTGGGAGCTGCTATCTTGCTCCCTTCCCAATGTTCTGCTGATCGGCTGCTGGGGGTGAGGGGGGGGGGGATATCACTCCAACTCGCAGCACAGCAGTAAAGTGTGCCTGAGTCTGAGCTTTCAGCCAGCGCTACACATTAGAACTGCTTTCAGCTAACCTATTGTTTCTCCTACTCCCATGTAACTGGAGGAGTCCCAAGCCGGACTTGGATTTCTTACTATTGAGTGCTATTCTGATACCTACTGGGAGCTGCTATCTTGCTCCCTTCCCATTGTTCTGCTGATTGGCTGCTGGGGGTGAGGGGGGGGATATCACTCCAACTTGCAGCGCAGCAGTAAAGTGTGCCTGAGTCTGAGCTTTCAGCCAGCGCTACACATTAGAACTGCTTTCAGCTAACCTATTGTTTCTCCTACTCCCATGTAACTGGAGGAGTCCCAAGTCGGACTTGGATTTCTTACTATTGAGTGCTATTCTGATACCTACTGGGAGCTGCTATCTTGCTCCCTTCCCAGGGAGGGGTTGGGGGGGTATCACTCCAACTTGCAGCGTAGCAGTAAAGCATGACTGAAGTTTATCAGAGCACCAAAATCAGTGTTTTTGAAAGACAGATTTCAATGCAGGATTCTGCTGGAGAAGCTCTATTAACTGATGGGTTTGCTAAAAAAAACAATACTGTCCTATGACAGTATTGCTTTAATCCACAGCTGACCTCCACAATGGCACCTTCTATGACCCACTATTGGCTGAGCCTCCAGACCCCATACTGTACAGCTATTTGCTGGCACGGCCCAACAGCAGCACCGTTTCCTGCATCTGCTCAAATTCATAATGGCAGCTCATGCAGAAAGTAATTGTTTTGTATAACGGGCGCAGACACGAAGAGTATAATCTAAAAAGAACGCACAGCAGGCAAACATTTATTGTGGTGCCAACAATAATCTTCTGTGGATCTGTCAAGGTGATTGTATGAAATGCATCCACCTACAGCAAACAGTGGGGGATCTATTGTGCGGCCCTCAAAACCTGTCAACGGAAGGAAAACAAATATGTAAACAAGTACTCATTGCAGCTCTGGGGATTCTAAAAATCCCAAATTCTATTAACGATAAATTCTATAAAAAAAAAATAGAACATTTCAAATGGCGGGCAGGGGGGGAGCTGGGCAGAACTGTTATTAAGTGTGACATTTTTCTAGAAAATTAATAGTGGGTCATTTATATAAGGGCTCATTCATGGCTGCAAGCGCAATGGGCAATTTGCACTTTTACCTGCAATGAGTTGCGCCTAAAACCAATTTCATTAATGGTTCTTCGTACTTCTGTATAATTGCGCTCAGTGCTGTTTGGTCCTTCCGGCCTTCCGTTCCCAATCAGGAGCTGCTGCACGCGCTGAGCCAGGGTTCGCTCACTGCCCTACGCCAATAGGCACGGCACACTTAGGGAAATATTAATCATGCTGTGTAAAAAGTGGAGTGAAGCATTACTGGTGATGTTGCCCGGGGCAACCAATTAGCAATTAGATTTCAACAATCAGAAACCAAAGCAAAGTATCTCATTGGCTGCTATCAGCAACATCACCAGTAATGTTTTACTCCACTTTTTACACAGCAAGATAAATATACCCCTTAAGGTGCCCATACACGTGCCGATTCTAGCTGCCGAAATTGCCCACTTAGACCAATTCGGTCCGATTATCTTCCTGTGTATGGGCACTAACAATGGGCCTGCCTGACCAACATCTGGCCTGAAATCTCGATCGGGCAGGTATGATTTTTCATTGGATCGGGGACCACATCATTTCATTGATGTGGTCCCCAAACCGACAGGCGTCTATACCCGCTGTTCTAAACCGAATTAGCCCAATATCGCCCACTCATAGGTGGGGATATTGGGAGAATTTCTGCTCGCCTGACGAACTGGTGTGTAGGTGCCATCTCAGTGCCTTGTGCCTGAGTCTGAGCTTTCAGCCAGCGCTACACATTAGAACTGCTTTCAGCTAACCTATTGTTTCTCCTACTCCCATGTAACTGGAGGAGTCCCAAGCCGGACTTGGATTTCTTACTGTTGAGTGCTATTCTGATACCTACTGGGAGCTGCTATCTTGCTCCCTTCCCATTGTTCTGCTGATCGGCTGCTGGGGGTGAGGGGGGGGGATATCACTCCAACTCGCAGCGCAGCAGTAAAGTGTGCCTGAGTCTGAGCTTTCAGAAGGAGCCAGCGCTACACATTAGAACTGCTTTCAGCTAACCTATTGTTTCTCCTACTCCCATGTAACTGGAGGAGTCCCAAGCCGGACTTGGATTTCTTACTATTGAGTGCTATTCTGATACCTACTGGGAGCTGCTATCTTGCTCCTTTCCCATTGTTGTGCTGATCGGCTGCTGGGGGTGAGGGGGGGATATCACTCCAACTTGCAGCGCAGCAGTAAAGTGTGAGTGAAGTTTATCAGAGTACAGGTCACATGACTGGGGCACCCTGGGAAATGAAGAATATGGCTAGCCCTGTGGGAAAAACAGATTACAATGCAGGATTCTGCTGGAGAAGCTTTATTAACTGATGGGTTTTGAAAAAAAAAACATGTTTTCCCATATCAGTATTGCTTTAACTGTATGGCAAACTGACTAAGAGCCTTACTATAGTCCAACTGGCCAGTTAGGGTGAAACTGAATATCAAAGTGAGATTTGGGTGGATCTGTAGGTCTAGTCTCTCAAGGGATGGCCATAGCAGTAGGCTAGTTGTAGGGCAGTTAATGACAAATTTGGGGAGAAGGCCTTTTGGACTAAACTTAAAAAAAAAACATAGTTTGACGGTCAATAAGGGAGGGATTTGGAGTGTTTCCTGTTGTAGTTATTCTTGTTATTAAATATTTATATAACAGGCCGTATGAGAGCTTCCTAAATAATACTGGTTGACAATGGGGAAAACTGAACAACAATAACCCTAAAACAACTGCAGTAGAGGCATTATTAGAAGTCCGTGTGGCTTGCACCATTGGCGACATCCTCCATCACTAAGAAGTAAAGACATTTTAGTTGCTAATCTATTAGAGCTTTATGGGCAGACAAGATGAATCAAGGTGAAGTGTATATCAGGCCTTGAGTGTCCCTATACCTGTATATGACTGAGGTGCAAGTACCAATGTGCCTGTGTGTATATAAAGGTATATCTATATATTTGTTAAGTGACCCGCTTCCGCCCCTTAGCTATAGCCTGATTGCTATGCTTGGCTGAGTGCTTTGGAGCTAATGCTTCTGTAAAATGCCATGTAATCGGTACCCAGTGAAAGGCCTAATCTTAGAGACCATTAAAATGTGACTTAATCCAGGAAACCGCTGTGTGATCTGAGGCTCCTGGCGGCTAATCCGCGGCTAACAGCTCTTTCAAGCCCATCCAGGACGTCACATAATGATTTGCTAATTGTTAGATCACTCCTTGGTCCCTGATCCCGAAAAGGACTTTAATGACTTCTAACTTCCCTTGTGGCCTTGTTGCCATGGCGACCAACACAGGCTGAAATTTCCCACCCTGTCACGGGGGGTCACCACATATTCCTTTGAGGGGCTTGTAGAAGGCGTGACCCGGCAGGCAGAGGTCGTGGTTACAAGGAACTGGGGGTCAAGTGATTCTTTTCCTACACAATAGGACCTGAGTACGCCCCGGCGGGGGGGCTTGTGCCCAATTAACTCTGCTCCGACCAAACAGGCAGAAGCTCATGAACTGGTGCCTTTATAGAGGTCCCCGGGTGAGGATATGAGAAGACGACAAACATATTATCCAGCTGTGATGGGCTTCCCGAGGCCTCGCACTAAGCAGAATAGACATTCATGGCTCTTGTTCCTTTACTTCATTTAACCCAGGAGGGCACAGCAAGTCATTATATCATGAGCATGATTGGCTGGGATAACAGAATTCCCCTTAAAAAAGCCCCTTTTGTGCACATAAATAAATATATATACTGCTGCCCAATTCAGAGCTCAGCTACTACCACTGCACCTGTGAACCCACAGCAACCAATCAGACAAATAGTTTAATTGCCAAGCGTGCATTAAACATATCAAAGCTAATTGCTGATTGGTTATTATGGATTTCTGCACCATTGCAGAGAGCCAGCTATAAATCTCACATAATCATTATCACTTTGACCTCACCCAGTAAGCTGGAACATAAGCCACACATGGGAAGATTCACTCGTTTGGCGAGGTCACCAAACAAGCGGATCTTCTCCCAATATCGGTCTAATTCGATCGTTTGGCCCTAGGCATAGGGCAAAAGGAGCAGTCAGGCCAAGGACCTCATCAACGAGTGGATGAGGTCCCCAATCTGATGGAAAATCAAACCTGCCCAATCGAGATCTGGACAATTTTAGGCCAGATGTCGGGTAGGCACATTGGGGGTGCCCATACATGGGCAAATAAGCTGCCAAATTGGTCTGAAGGGACCTGCAGCAGAAATATGGCCATGTATGGCCACCCCCTCCAGACCAAGTAGGCCACTCATTGTATTATGTATAAAGGCCTCTAGAAAGGCTGGCTGGTCTAAAATTTTAAGGAATTGTGGGAAGGAAACCCAGTATCAGGGGTGTAACTATAAATAAGGAGACAGTTGAAGGGATGCCCGGACTACATGGTCTGCTCCCTCTATAGTTTTTAGATATTACCCCTACAACCAAACTACAACGGCGGGAATAGGCGCCGTCGGGCCCAAGAATCTACAGCCAAACTCACAGAGCCACAGGTTTTATTACCCCAGGGTCAGACTGGGCTAACAGGACACGGAAAAAAATCCGGTGGGCCCCACCGACCCTTGCTAGCGACTTAGGCCCTCCACCCTCACCCCATAAGAATGTGACGTAAGTAAGTAACATGGTGTGGCGTGCATCAGGGTGGGGCGTGTGCCTGTGGGTTGAGGAGTTCGTGACAAGGGTGGGGGGCCCCTGAGGTGCCAATCCGACACTGGATTTCCCTGACTTTAACCGGTTCACTTTGCTTACTGCATAGGGTTCTATGGCATAACTAGGTTGGCACAGGCCCTGGGGCAGGAATTGGTCTCAAGCCCCCTCTGTCCCCAGGGCACATTTGCAAAATTCTTCTTTAATCCAGTATCCAGTACTCCAAGTCACGCAGTTTCTCCTCCCGCAGGCCCCAAGGGGTGAGGAAAGGGGGCAGCCTGTTAGGGGCAGGGCCATGGTGTGAGGGGTGCAATAAGAAAAGGGGTGCAATGGTTATGATGTCATGGACAGGTAAGGGAAAATAAAAGGTAAAATTGGGGTGGATCGGGGGCTTCAGTGGGCTCAACTTAAGTGTATTACAAATTAACTCCAATACCTCCAAAGTCAACTACAATACCTATACATTTGTATTATTGCCCGTGGCCTTGGCAGCTATTGCTGAACCGCCTATCTCAGATGTGTATGGGTTTGCATTCTACTGGTATCATCATTCACTTACTTACAAAGGAGATTGCCATTGGTTTATAGTTGGCGTCTTCCAGATTTGGCTGATTAAATTAGCTGTATAAATCTGTAATATCTCTAAAGTAAAATCTTGTATTGAGCTCCGAATAGGTTCCCATGGGAGTTTTACCTTCTGTAGTATCCAGTACTTCTAAATTACTGCATAAATGGGCCCAGCCTAAAGACCTGGGGTGAAATCTTATTTGTATAGAAAACTAAAATGCAAAACTGTTGGTGACTGTTACCCCAATGTTTCTATATATCTGTAACTTTGTTATGGGCTAAGGGGGCCCAGCCTGAAGGCCAGTTAGGGGGGGATTTGGGGTGAGTGCTTATTTGTGCCCTGGGTACCCCTGGAACTATAGCAGGGTGACTGTTACCCCAATGTTTCTATATATCTGTAACCTTGTTATGAGCTAAGGGGGCCCAGTCTGAAGGCCAGTTAGGGGGGATTTGGGGTGAGTGCTTATTTGTGCCCTGGGTACCCCTGGAACTATAGCGGGGTGACTGTTACCCCAATGTTTCTATATATCTGTAACTTTGTTATGGGCTAAGGGGGCCCAGCCTGAAGGCCAGTTAGGGGGGGATTTGGGGTGAGTGCTTATTTGTGCCCTGGGTACCCCTGGAACTATAGCAGGGTGACTGTTACCCCAATGTTTCTATATATCTGTAACCTTGTTATGAGCTAAGGGGGCCCAGTCTGAAGGCCAGTTAGGGGGGATTTGGGGTGAGTGCTTATTTGTGCCCTGGGTACCCCTGGAACTATAGCGGGGTGACTGTTACCCCAATGTTTCTATATATCTGTAACCTTGTTATGGGCTAAGGGGGCCCAGCCTGAAGGCCAGTTAGGGGGGGATTTGGGGTGAGTGCTTATTTGTGCCCTGGGTACCCCTGGAACTATAGCGGGGTGACTGTTACCCCAATGTTTCTATATATCTGTAACCTTGTTATGGGCTAAGGGGGCCCAGCCTGAAGGCCAGTTAGGGGGGGATTTGGGGTGAGTGCTTATTTGTGCCCTGGGTACCCCTGGAACTATAGCAGGGTGACTGTTACCCCAATGTTTCTATATATCTGTAACCTTGTTATGGGCTAAGGGGGCCCAGCCTGAAGGCCAGTTAGGGGGGAGATTTGGGGTGAGTGCTTATTTGTGCCCTGGGTACCCCTGGAACTATAGCAGGGTGACTGTTACCCCAATGTTTCTATATATCTGTAACCTTGTTATGGGCTAAGGGGGCCCAGCCTGAAGGCCAGTTAGGGGGGGATTTGGGGTGAGTGCTTATTTGTACCCTGGGTACCCCTGGAACTATAGCAGGGTGACTGTTACCCCAATGTTTCTATATATCTGTAACCTTGTTATGGGCTAAGGGGGCCCAGCCTGAAGGCCAGTTAGGGGGGGATTTGGGGTGAGTGCTTATTTGTGCCCTGGGTACCCCTGGAACTATAGCAGGGTGACTGTTACCCCAATGTTTCTATATATCTGTAACCTTGTTATGGGCTAAGAGGGCCCAGCCTGAAGGCCAGTTAGGGGGGGGATTTTTAGTTAATTTGGATAACTGTTATTTATATGTCCATTTATGTATTTGTAATCATGTTAAGAGCCAAAGGTAATGTATGACAAAGTGAGATTTAAGCCTAGGAATCCTGAGAACCACTAATTTAATATAAAAGGAGATTTTTCTAGTAGAACATATAGGGAACATGACGGTTTATGTTGCTGCTTACAAGCCAGACCTCCAACTTCATGCATCACCCTGAGATGTTTTCAGTCCTTTAATCTATACTATATAATGCCTCCTGGACTCAGAACAACTCCCTGGACTCCAGGGTTCTGAGTTTCCAGCATTTCCAGGCAATTATCCCCGGCGCTATTTCATCACCAGTACGGTGTTAGTGACAAGAATACCGACATCTAGGACTCACTAACTGCCGACGCTTAATCTTCCAGACAACTGTTTTGATGCATTTTTCTGCACGAAATTTAATTGACGACCCCATTACGATGGCGATTAGCTATTAAAGCAGTGGTAGCCACGGTACATTTCACAGAGTAACGGCAGAATCACACGGGAGAGTTCACAGTGGAAGCTGCAATTGCCGTTTGGATGCTGGTGATTGGGAGGCAGGCAGTGGATTGCGGCGCTGATTAGCTGGGATCCTTCAGCACAATGCACCCTGATTAGAACCAGAACCACTCTGCTGCGCTGCTAATACACACACTGTAGCCATTGTGCCCTCCATTGCACTGCAGCTCAGCAGGCCTGGTAACTAGGCAATGGAAACACACTTGCATAAATGGGATAACATATAACATAAATATCTATATGTATTAAAATAATACATTTGTATTACAGGTATGGGACCTGGGTAATTATATCTTAGTTGGGATCAAGTACAGGTACTGTTTTATTATTACAGAGAAAAGGGAATCATTTAACCATTAAATAAACCCAATAGGGCTGTTCTGCCCCAATAAGGGGTAATTATATCTTAGTTGGGATCAAGTACAGGTACTGTTTTATTATTACAGAGAAAAGGGAATCATTTAACCATGAAATAAACCCAACAGGGCTGTTCTGCCCCCAATAAGGGGTAATTATATCTTAGTTGGGATCAATTACAGGTACTGTTTTATTATTACAGAGAAAAGGGAATCATTTAACCATTAAATAAACCCAATAGGGCTGTTCTGCCCCCAATAAGGGGTAATTATATCTTAGTTGGGATCAAGTACAGGTACTGTTTTATTATTACAGAGAAAAAGGAAATCATTTTGAAAAATTAGAATTATTTGATCATAATGGAATCTATAGGAGGTGACCTTTCCATAATTCGGAGTTTTCTGGATAATGGATTTCCAGATAATGGGTCCCATAACTGTACTAATGTAATGTTACTGCATATGGGTAACTATATACTAAATATTTTTCATTATGGATGTGTATCCTAAACAGTTAACTTTTAGTATGATTAGAATGGTCAATTCTAAGCAACTTTTCAATTGGTCTTCACTGTTTATTTGTTATCGTTTTTGAATTATTTTCCTTTTCTTTCTAACTCTTTGCAGCTTTCAAATGGGGGTCACTGACCCCCAGCAGTCAAATACTATTGCTCTTTGAGGCTACAGTTTGACTGTTTGTTTTCTATTCAGGTCCTCTCCGATAAATATATCAGTCTCTCATTCAAACCACTCCCTTGGTTGCTAAGGTAATTTGGACCGTAGCAACCAGATAGCTGTTGAAACACCAAACTGAATAAAAATGTAAATAATTAAAAAAATGAAGAAAAATTGCAAATTGCATCAGATTATTACTCTCTACATCATATAACATGTTAACTCAAATGTTAACAGCCCCTTTATGTGGAAGAACCTGAAAAGCTTCAAAACCAGGCAGGGTGATTTGTGACTAAGCAAAGATGTACTGGCCCAGGACCAGGGCTTGGTTGCCAGTGTGTATGTAGGGCTGCCACATTTTCTAGAAAGAAAAATACCTTTTTTCCCTTTTAATAACATTGGCATCAAGCTACAGTTTCTGAGCAGCAGAAAATGACAATTAAATGGTTCCACATTGGCCACTAGAGGGAGCACTGCCCATTTCCAATGTTCCACTCGCCACCCACCTCACGCAAACTGGTGCCAGTATCACACAGTTCCAGCTTTTAGCCAAGGGCCTGAGCTAAACGATTGTTTACGAAGATTATTCTGCACAGGGGGAACAGGAACTGGAAATAAAACACAGAAACATCATTTTAGATGAGTGCGATAGTAACCACCACCAATGGGAATAGAATACATGAACTCCGGTGAAGAAAAAATGCTTTGAAGATGTGTTCGTGACCCTACTGCTAGTATGAAATATTATCACCTTATATCCCTAAGGATTTGGATGGTGGTAGGATGGTGTGAGGGGATATATCCACACCCTGTGGCACTGCACTCTAGGGCTGATCATACTATGCGCTTGTATGGCACAGTGGCAAGGAACAGATCAGCGTAAAAATGAAAATGGGCAAAATAAAAAATGCTTTCAATATAGTTAGTTAGGCAAAAATGTCATCTATAAAGGCTGGAGTGAGCAGATGTCTAACATAATAGCCAGAACTCTACTTCCTGCTTTACAGCTCTCTAAGCTGTTAGCAGTCAGTAACCAATCAGTGACTTGAGGGGGGCATATGGGACATAACTGTCAGTTAGTTTGCTTTTGAATCTGACCTGCGGGCTCACAAACTAACTGACAATTATGTCCCACGTGGGCCCCCCTAAAGTCACTAAGAGGCTGGAGAGCTGAAAGCAGGAAGTAGTGTTCTGGCTATTATGTTAGACATCTGCCCACTCCAGCCTTTATAGATGACATTTTTGCCTAGAAGGTTGGAAAGCTGAAAGCAGGAAGTAGAGTTCTGGCTATTATGTTAGACATCTGCTCACTCCAGCCTTTATAGATGACATTTTTGCCTAGAAGGTTGGAAAGCTGAAAGCAGGAAGTAGTGTTCTGGCTATTATGTTAGACATCTGCTCACTCCAGCCTTTATAGATGACATTTTTGCCTAGAAGGTTGGAAAGCTGAAAGCAGGAAGTAGAGTTCTGGCTATTATGTTAGACATCTGCTCACTCCAGCCTTTATAGATGACATTTTTGCCTAGAAGGTTGGAAAGCTGAAAGCAGGAAGTAGAGTTCTGGCTATTATGTTAGACATCTGCTCACTCCAGCCTTTATAGATGACATTTTTGCCTAGAAGGTTGGAAAGCTGAAAGCAGGAAGTAGTGTTCTGGCTATTATGTTAGACATCTGCTCACTCCAGCCTTTGTAGATGACATTTTTGCCTAACTAACTATATTACAAATAATTTTTATTTTGCACAGTCTGCCCATTTTTACACTGCACTGTTCCTGTAAAGGTTGTGAATTTGGATGCGTTGGGTCGCTCCCGCTTCATGCCCCTTACATACCAGGGCTGCCAGCACACAATTCCCTTTAACTCTTTGCACTCCATAAGTAATACAGGATATATAAAAGGTATGGTGAGCACAATCACTAGTGAAGCTCTCTATATGGGATAACAAAGCACTTCTTTACTTCTTTAATAGAATGTGTTCTGTAAAGTCTCTTTTATTGGTCAAAACTCGTTCCGACAGGATGATCTGACTGCCGTCAAGAAAGCGAGAGCTGACAAGTGTCACTGCAAATCATGGCATGGCTGCCAGGGTGACACCACCAGTCATATCGATGGCACGCTCCAGCTTGGTGACAACACATTCCCTGTGTGCTTTAGATTTATCACATTGATAGGGTAATATTAAGTGGAATATTCTATAACTAAGGCATTTAGTGGTGCTATTGTAACTGTACACCATCAAAGAAATGCTAAATGTTGATTGGGCAAGTCTGTACCTTTGTAACCAGGCCCAGATTGGGATGTAAATAGTCCCTGGCATTTCAAGTACACAGAGACCCAAACAGCCCCCCCAGCCCAATAAATAGTGACTGTCTATGGCACCTTACAGCCCCCCTGGCATTCCCAGTACCCAGAGGCACAAGCAGCCCCCCCAGCCCAATAAATAGTGACTGTCTATGGCACCTTACAGCCCCCCTGGCATTCCCAGTACCCAGAGGCACAAACAGCACCCCCCCAGCCCAATAAATAGTGACTGTCTGTGGCACCTTACAGCCCCCCTGGCATTCCCAGTACCCAGAGGCACAAACAGCCCCCCCAGCCCAATAAATAGTGACTGTCTGTGGCACCTTACAGCCCCCCTGGCATTCCCAGTACCCAGAGGCACAAACAGCCCCCCCAGCCCAATAAATAGTGAGTGTCTATGGCACCTTACAGCCCCCCTGGCATTCCCAGTACCCAGAGGCACAAACAGCCCCCCCCAGCCCAATAAATAGTGACTGTCTGTGGCACCTTACAGCCCCCCTGGAATTCCCAGTACCCAGAGGCACAAACAGCCCCCCCCAGCCCAATAAATAGTGAGTGTCTATGGCACCTTACAGCCCCCCTGGCATTCCCAGTACCCAGAGGCACAAACAGCCCCCCAGCCCAATAAATAGTGACTGTCTGTGGCACCTTACAGCCCCCCTGGAATTCCCAGTACCCAGAGGCACAAACAGACCCCCCCCCAGCCCAATAAATAGTGAGTGTCTGTGGCACCTTACAGCCCCCCTGGCATTCCCAGTACCCAGAGGCACAAACAGCCCCCCCAGCCCAATAAATAGTTACTGTCTGTGGCATCTTACAGCCCCCCTGGCATTCCCAGTACCCAGAGGCACAAACAGCCCCCCCCCAGCCCAATAAATAGTGACTGTCTGTGGCACCTTACAGCCCCCCTGGCATTCCCAGTACCCAGAGGCACAAACAGCCCCCCCCCCCAGCCCAATAAATAGTGACTGTCTGTGGCACCTTACAGCCCCCCTGGCATTCCCAGTACCCAGAGGCACAAACAGCCCCCCCAGCCCAATAAATAGTGACTGTCTGTGGCACCTTACAGCCCCCCTGGCATTCCCAGTACCCAGAGGCACAAACAGCACCCCCCCAGCCCAATAAATAGTGACTGTCTGTGGCACCTTACAGCCCCCCTGGCATTCCCAGTACCCAGAGGCACAAACAGCCCCCCCAGCCCAATAAATAGTGACTGTCTGTGGCACCTTACAGCCCCCCTGGCATTCCCAGTACCCAGAGGCACAAACAGACCCCCCAGCCCAATAAATAGTGACTGTCTGTGGCACCTTACAGCCCCCCTGGCATTCCCAGTACCCAGAGGCACAAACAGCCCCCCAGCCCAATCAATAGTTACTGTCTATGGCACCTTACAGCCCCCCTGGCATTCCCAGTACCCAGAGGCACAAACAGCCCCCCCAGCCCAATAAATAGTGACTGTCTGTGGCACCTTACAGCCCCCCTGGCATTTGACACAACCCACAGATTGCCAGTACAGGCAGGCCTGCAAAATGTTAATTGCTTCCTATGTCTATCGGTAGATGCCGTTTGTGTGGCAGATATATGAAAGATGTATTTTAAAATGGGCCTGAGAAAAGAAAACATAATTCTAAGCAACTGTGCAATATACATTCATCACAAATTTGTAATGGTTTTTAAGTTATTTGTACAGGTATGGGATCCGTTATCCGGAAACCCGTCATCCAGAATGCTCCGAATTATGAAAAGCCCGTCTCCCATAGACTCCATTTTAATTTCCTTTTTTTCAGTAGCAAAAAAACAGTACATTGTAAATGACCCACCTAAGATATAATTACCCCTTATTGGGGGCAAAACAGCCCTATTGGGTTTATTTAATGGTTAAATGATTCCCTTTTCTCTGTAATAATAAAACAGTACCTGTACTTGATCCCAACTAAGATATAATTACCCCTTATTGGGGCAGAACAGCCCTATTGGGTTTATTTCATGGTTAAATGATTCCCTTTTCTCTGTAATAATAAAACAGTACCTGTACTTGATCCCAACTAAGATATAATTACCCCTTATTGGGGCAGAACAGCCCTATTGGGTTTATTTAATGGTTAAATGATTCCCTTTTCTCTGTAATAATAAAACAGTACCTGTACTTGATCCCAACTAAGATATAATTACCCCTTATTGGGGGCAGAACAGCCCTATTGGGTTTATTTCTAATGACAAGTGGCGGAGGCAATGACAAAGTAACACTAGGGGTAGGCAGGAGAGGCTCCTGCCTGGCGCCCCTCAACCGTTGCGCCCTAGGCAGCTGCCTCTTCTGCCTACCCCTAGTTCCGACCCTGCTCCCCTACCCCTGTATTCCCTCACTTGTACTGAGAGCTATCTCCCCTACCCCTGTATTCCCTCACTTGTACTGAGAGCTATCTCCCCTACCCCTGTATTCCCTCACTTGTACTGAGAGCTATCCCCCCTACCCCTGTATTCCCTCACTTGTACTGAGAGCTATCCCCCCTACCCCTGTATTCCCTCACTTGTACTGAGAGCTATCCCCCCTACCCCTGTATTCCCTCACTTGTACTGAGAGCTATCCCCCCTACCCCTGTATTCCCTCACTTGTACTGAGAGATATCTCCCATACTCCTGTATTCCCTCACTTGTACTGAGAGCTATCTCCCCTACCCCTGTATTCCCTCACTTGTACTGAGAGCTATCTCCCATACCCCTGTATTCCCTCACTTGTACTGAGAGCTATCTCCCCTACCCCTGTATTCCCTCACTTGTACTGAGAGCTATCTCCCCTACCCCTGTATTCCCTCACTTGTACTGAGAGCTATCCCCCCTACCCCTGTATTCCCTCACTTGTACTGAGAGCTATCCCCCCTACCCCTGTATTCCCCTCACTTGTACTGAGAGCTATCTCCCCTACCCCTGTATTCCCTCACTTGTACTGAGAGCTATCCCCCCTACCCCTGTATTCCCTCACTTGTACTGAGAGCTATCTCCCCTACCCCTGTATTCCCTCACTTGTACTGAGAGCTATCTCCCATACCCCTGTATTCCCTCACTTGTACTGAGAGCTATCTCCCCTACCCCTGTATTCCCTCACTTGTACTGAGAGCTATCTCCCTACCCCTGTATTCCCTCACTTGTACTGAGAGCTATCTCCCATACCCCTGTATTCCCTCACTTGTACTGAGAGCTATCTCCCCTACCCCTGTATTCCCTCACTTGTACTGAGAGCTATCTCCCCTACCCCTGTATTCCCTCACTTGTACTGAGAGCTATCTCCCCTACCCCTGTATTCCCTCACTTGTACTGAGAGCTATCTCCCTACCCCTGTATTCCCTCACTTGTACTGAGAGCTATCTCCCCTACCCCTGTATTCCCTCACTTGTACTGAGAGCTATCCCCCATACCCCTGTATTCCCTCACTTGTACTGAGAGCTATCTCCCCTACCCCTGTATTCCCTCACTTGTACTGAGAGCTATCCCCCCTACCCCTGTATTCCCTCACTTGTACTGAGAGCTATCCCCCATACCCCTGTATTCCCTCACTTGTACTGAGAGCTATCCCCCCTACCCCTGTATTCCCTCACTTGTACTGAGAGCTATCTCCCCTACCCCTGTATTCCCTCACTTGTACTGAGAGCTATCCCCCTACCCCTGTATTCCCTCACTTGTACTGAGAGCTATCTCCCATACCCCTGTATTCCCTCACTTGTACTGAGAGCTATCCCCCCTACCCCTGTATTCCCTCACTTGTACTGAGAGCTATCTCCCCTACCCCTGTATTCCCTCACTTGTACTGAGAGCTATCTCCCCTACCCCTGTATTCCCTCACTTGTACTGAGAGCTATCTCCCCTACCCCTGTATTCCCTCACTTGTACTGAGAGCTATCTCCCCTACCCCTGTATTCCCTCACTTGTACTGAGAGCTATCTCCCCTACCCCTGTATTCCCTCACTTGTACTGAGAGCTATCCCCCTACCCCTGTATTCCCTCACTTGTACTGAGAGCTATCTCCCCTACCCCTGTATTCCCTCACTTGTACTGAGAGCTATCTCCCCTACCCCTGTATTCCCTCACTAGTACTGAGAGCTATCTCCCCTACCCCTGTATTCCCTCACTTGTACTGAGAGCTATCTCCCCTACCCCTGTATTCCCTCACTTGTACTGAGAGCTATCTCCCCTACCCCTGTATTCCCTCACTTGTACTGAGAGCTATCTCCCATACCCCTGTATTCCCTCACTTGTACTGAGAGCTATCTCCCCTACCCCTGTATTCCCTCACTTGTACTAAGAGCTGTCTCCCATACCCCTGTATTCCCTCACTTGTACTGAGAGCTATCTCCCCTACCCCTGTATTCCCTCACTTGTACTGAGAGCTATCCCCCCTACCCCTGTATTCCCTCACTTGTACTGAGAGCTATCTCCCATACCCCTGTATTCCCTCACTTGTACTGAGAGCTATCCCCCCTACCCCTGTATTCCCTCACTTGTACTGAGAGCTATCCCCCCTACCCCTGTATTCCCTCACTTACTAAATACCCATCCAACCCCTTCTTGTACCTGGGGAGAATCACAAATGATACAGGCAGGCACTCCGAATTCCCAAGAAAAGTAGCAAAAGGCAGCCGTATTATAGTAAAAAAAATAAAGTTTATTTAATCCATACAGTATATATATAAAAAAAGAAGCCTTGGCAGCCTATGATTTAGTACCCTATTGGTACGAAACGCGTAAGGCTTCTTTTTTTATATATATGGATTAAATCAACTTTATTTTTTTACTATAATACGGCTGCCTTTTTCTACTTTTCTTGGGAATTCGGAGTGCCTGCCTGTATCATTTGTGATACTCCCCATGATGGCTCCCTAAGCTGAAGGTCTGGGGCATGAGAACCCGGACCCATCTACACTACGGGTAAGATATATACCTTGTTCCTGCTATAAACTGTGATTACCCCCTAATATATTTTGGACTCTTCTTGTACCTATCTAATGTATCAGCCAGTGAGACTGGTTCAGGGGGGGAATTCCACTTCACAGCTCTCACAGTAAAAAAAACCTTTCCAAAAATTTAAACAGACCCTTGAGGTCATATCCAGTCAGACAGAGCTTGAAATCCCATGTAGGAAAATACATGAAGCACAATATAAGGAGTATAAAAAACTATACAAATAGGAAACTTGCTATCTCCACACCAGGCTTGGTTTAATGTGTGCCATCGCCACCATAAAAGATTTACCAACTCACTAGGGCCACTAAGGGCCAGTATGACAACACCATAGTAGTTCAGGCTGAAGTGATTCCTACCTAGGTTACTAATGATCCAAAGGAAGGTATGACCCTTCCCAAGGCCACTGAGACGGGGACCCCGGCACGACGACGGCTTAGGTGACACTTCCAGCCTCCCTCACAATACAGATGCATAATTCTTCCGTATCAATGGGGCCTATTGATGAATTGTGCATGAAGTGATTAATATGTTCAGTAGATATTTGTTGGCAGTGCGTGCATACAGGCTGAAGGGGATGATGCATTTCAAAGTGGCAAGCAGAGAAGAAATGATGACAGCTGGCTTCACAAGGCAGACACCATAGACATGTTTGTTTCCTGCTTGCTTACGGGCTGTTAAACACATAATATGCCCCAGGAGGAAAAAAACATTCTTAAAACAAATCACATATTTTGCAAACAACGCGCATTTAGCAGCGGGCGGCCAGGCACCCTTGCCCTATTTAAATGGCACCTCGGTTTCCCAGAAAGGGCTTTGTAGTGTGATTCCCAGCAGTCTTTCTAGCCCGGTCTGTGCCACTCTATTGTCTGCCCAGCTGCTCTGCCACCATCTCGTCTGCAATAACAGCAGCTGGGGGAACAATGAAGGGGCATAGTCCAGTGCCCCCTGAGAGGCACACACAACGGGCAACTTGGCACAGCCTACTGAGGATGCCATAAAAGGATTTGCCAGTCTGACTGTGAGTGTGCTCTGCATGCCAGGCAGGGACCGTGAGAGAGAAACTGGCAGAGGCTGGTACCCGGGAAACCACACACAAGATAAAGAGCCCTGCTTTATTTCTCTCTTATTCCAGGAATGCCACTTTGTTCGCTTGCCCGCCTTCAAGTGCCATCTCTAAGCTCAGACAGATAGGATGGAATCCATAATCCTGGAAATGAATACACCGTGTGCGCCCGCCCCAATAACCCCAATTTAGGTTTTGCTTCCATTTAAATCACAGAACAAGAAAAATAAAAAGTTTTACTTTTTAAAAGTGAAACTAACCACCAGATTTCATGCACTTTGTGAAACACAAACACATTTTATACCCCTTTTATAATGTCAAGAGGGCACTCATGTTGTGCCAGGTATAACCCACGCACTAACCTAGTTGTCCCATAATCAGGCTGCATACTTGGTTACTGGTCCAGCTTGTAAAAATAATATACAGTGTCACTGTTAGCAAAAACATGGCTGCTATGTTTTCCTGGCAATGCGGCAACCCTCTGCCCCACAATGTACCTTCTTTTTACTCAGGAGAAATCATTCAGTACATTACACACAGGGCCAGGCTCTCTGATAGAGATACTCCTTTCGAGTGCCTGTCAATCTCTGTACCCACTATATGCCACAGAGTGACACCCATTAGAGTGCCTGTTCTCACACAGTGTCCATGATATGCCACAGAGTGACCCCCATTAGAGTGCCTGTTCCTACATAGTGCCCACGATATGCTACAGAGTGACCCCCATTAGAGTGCCTGTTCCCACATAGTGCCCACGATATGTTACAGAGTGACCCCCATTAGAGTGCCTGTTCTCACACAGTGCCCATCATATGCCACAGAGTGACCCCCATTAGAGTGCCTGTCCCACATAGGGGCCACAATATGCCACAGAGTGACCCCCATTAGAGTGCCTGTCCCACATAGTGCCCTGATATGCCACAGAGTGACCCCCATTAGAGTGCCTGTCCCACAGTGCCCATGATATACCACAGAGTGACTCTCATTAGAGTGCCTGTCCCACATAGTGCCCATGCTATCCTACAGAGTGACCCCCATTAGAGTGCCTGTCCCACAGTGCCCATGATATACCACAGAGTGACTCTCATTAGAGTGCCTGTCCCACATAGTGCCCATGCTATCCTACAGAGTGACCCCCATTAGAGTGCCTGTCCCACATAGTGCCTGGATATGCCACAGAGTGACCCCCATTAGAGTGCCTGTCCCACATAGTGCCCATGATATGCCACAGAGTGACCCCCATTAGAGTTCCTGTCCCCTATTAGAGAGTGTCCCCTACAAGGCCAGACCATCTAACAAGATCCAATGAGGGAAAAGTCACATTTTAGTTGAGTTAGGAAAAGAGACATATCAATGAAGGTTAGAGTGCAGCAGATTTTGCCAGTGGTTTATTGCCATCACTAGATAAGGGATAGTGGTCTTTAAGTCTATATCGTGGGGAGACATCCTACAGTTTATGTTACTTTGTAACCCGCTGCCAATGGCTGAGATATTAGGACATTTGGGGAGTCACCAAGGGTCAGAATGATGCTTCGGTTTCCTCGCAACTGAAATCCTTGGTAATTTCCGGCTCTTCAGACTGCCATTGCTAAAATGAAAGATTTTTTTTAAAATAATTAGAAAGTAGAAATGTCTTAAATGTAAATATGTGTTGGTAAAATAATTGAATTTATGTTGCCTACATAACTCCTTGATGCCGGCGGCTAATCCCCTGGAGTCTTTGGTGGATATGTAAGAGAGCTGTTTAAATGGCTGTCATCCCTGCTTCACATTATTATGCACAAAATCTGTCTCACTCACCTTCCCTCACACAGCGATGCCGAAACGAGCTGGACATCTGCCACTTAAAGCTGTTTTCAGCCTGTCAGGGAGAAGCGGGGTGCTGTAACACCTTTGCATCGGCCTTCTTTCTACCCCTTGTCAAACACTGCTTGCCACTAAAGTAAATTGTGGATATATATATATTTTTTTTCGACTTTTAGCGTTATTTCTGACAGCAGCACTGGCTGTACAGGCATTACTTAGTAGGAACAGCATTTGCTAACTATGTTAACAAGTAGGAAAAAAGCATGTATTAAAGGGCAAGTAAATACTATTGCCGTATATACTCGAGTATAAGCCGATCCGAATATAAGCCGAGGTACCTAATTTTACCTAAGAAAACTGGAAAAACCTATTGACTCGAGTATAAGCCTAGGGTGGGAAATGCAGCCGCTACTGCTAAGTTTTAATAATCAAAATAAATACCAATAAAATGACATTAAATGAGGCATCAGTATATGTTTTTCAATGTTTATTTCAAAGAAAAACAGTAAACTAGCTCTGTAAGCGGAGAAGAGGGTCAACAAAAACAATATGAGTACTACCCCACGCTCATTGCACATTGGCAAACTGGTAGCAGTCCCAGTCCCGGAGGAGATGTAAGGGGAATACAGGTGGCCATACACGAGCAGATCCGCTCGCTTGGCGATGTCGCCAAGCGAGCGGATCTTCCCCCGATATCCCCACCTACGGGTGGGCGATATCGGGGACCATTTAGGTAAAAAAAATAATAATCCGATCGTTTGGCCCTGGGGCCAGACGATCGGATTATGTGGGCGGCAATGGGGCAGTCGGATCGGGGACCGCATCAACGAGCCGATGCGGTCCCCGATCCGACCAGATTTTCTAACCTGGCCGATCGAGATCTGGCCAATTTCAGGCCAGATATCGGTCGGCCAGGCCGCTCTGCTCTCCCCATACACAGGCCGATTAGCTGCCGAATCGGTCCAAGGGACCGATATCGGCAGCTATAGTCGGCCCGTGTATGGCCACCTTAAGTATTGCTAGTGGGAGCCTAGGCCAGGGCACTGGGAGGGTCTGGTTGCGGGTGGCCTAATTTGCACACAAAGGACAGAGGGTGCTAGTCTGGAGGGACCCATGGCACCCGACTCAAGTATAAGCCGAGGGTGACTTTTTTCAGCACATTTTGGGTGCAGAAAAACTAGGCTTATACTCGAGTATGTACAGTACTCACTGAAGTAGGCATTACACTAGGTACACTAGGTAGGTAGTACACTAAGCCAGCAAACTATTGTAGAAATTGTGCCTCAGAACACTTATTTCTATGTTCATTTGTTCCGCACTTGTTCTACTCCCAGTGTTACAGTAAACTCATATGAAAGTGTTTTTAATTTGTTTAGTTACCCTCCCAGTGTAAGAAGCTTACTGCACTTATGTCTGATATGAACGGGGTCTGGCACTAGAACACCAGAACTGGTATTTAAAATTCAGTGTATGATCAGTAGCAAGCAGGTCAGTCACATAACTGGACATTACTAACCCCACTGAAAAACTTACTGCAAACAGTTCTCAGTGCTGTATTATATGTTATTTATATATATATCCAAATTGAGTATCATTCAGAGTTTACATTAGACGACCCATGCTTTTGTGGATCCTATCAATAGATACATCATAGCATCATTAAGATCTAGCATTAGGCTCTGTACACCTCTGTGCCGCCTATTACGAGACAATTTAAAGGGGAACTAAAATTGAATTAAGAAGTAGGCTAGAAATGTTGCACATTATGCTTTGGGCTTCTGTACCAGCCTAAGGCACCCACTGGCCTTTAGCAGGGAAGATCTGTGCCCCCAAAGATGCCCCAGTAGCCCCCCATCTTCTTTTCTTCTTTTTTAAACAACTCACAATATACTTTATATATAGAATATAAATGTCCCTATATAAACCTGATTAGTAAATAATACAGCTGATTAGAGCAGGCAGCTCTGAAACCAGTGCAGTTAGCATCAGAATGTAATAACCGTCCCTGTAGCAGCGGATTATGTGCCTCATTTTTACTTAAAAATTTGTGATGACCCCTAATAGCACACTGAGCACGTGCAGTGCCACTGACACTTCTAACCAAATCCAAGATGGGGAGCTCCTGTGACAACTTTGAATTCATATATTATTACAGTTATAGAGATGCTGAACCTTGAGGCTGGTGTAATAAGTTCAGTATATACAGTCGGCATTTCTAGCTATATTCATTTTCAGGGTTTATTTCTCCTTTAAACTGAGCATTATTCATAGCCAGCACCAGGCTTGTGTCGGTGCCTCCCACCCCACCCCATTTTACATGAAAGATTATTTAAAGCCGCCATCATACCACCTATTATCCAAGTCTGAAGAACATAGAAGAATAAGAATAGCGCATACACACATTTGCAGTTTTTCCTATTAGCAGCTCTGATTCTTACCGACATTATTTGAAAGTGGCGTTTGAAAATACAGGGGTGTTTGGCCATTATGTAAGGTGAGCCCCCTTCAAACTGGAATATATATTTATATAATTTGGCAAAACTATCCCCCCAGAATGAATACGTAACCAACAGACAGTTTATATCATATTAAGTTGCCTATTAAAGAATCTCCCCAAACTGGAATATATATATCAGTAAATATTGCCCTTTTACACCCTTTCCCTTGAGCCGCCATTTAGTGATGGGCTGTGTGCTCCCTCAGAGATCAGCTGACAGGAAGTGATGCAGCTCTAACTGTAACAGGAAGTAGTGTGGGAACAAAAGGCAGAACTCTGCCCATTCATTGGCTGATGGGGCCTAGCATGTATGTGTGCCTTGGCTTGTTTGTGTGCACTGTGACTCCTATGATCCCAGGGGGCGGCCCTTAGTACTTAAAATGACAGTTTCCTATTTAGGATTACCCAATGGCACATACTACTAGAAAGGTATATTTTTATGAAAATGGTTTATTTAGATGAAGCAGGGTTTTTTTATACAATATATTTTTATAGAGACCTACATTGTCATAGGGAAAATATGGCACTGCTTGCATTGGACATCCCACTATGGCGCTTTCATCATCAGAGTGTGTTCTTTGCACTACTGTGCGGACACAATCATTTATGAAATCTTTAGTTAATAATACATCCCATGATGCCATGTGTGCCTTCAGTAGGTGGGTGGGTGAATTTACGTTAGATTGGGTCTATTTTTGGGGGCAGATATAGGTGCTGGGCAGAAACAGATTTCCTTACCCTTTTTCATTAGCTAATTCTATTCAGTGGGAAATTGTCTCAGTGGCAAAATGCCGACTGCCCCCTCCCCAAGCCCTTAATAAATGCCCTTGCCCTGCCCGTAGCCTCCATTCACTCCGTATACAGCATCAGGCTCACTGCCACGTCGGAGCCGTGAGAATGTCGCAGCGGGGTATCTCCGATCACAGAACTCTTGGTCCGTTTGGAAAACAGCCTTGTTTTTTTTTCTTCCTCTCTTTCTGACACAGTTGCTAGTTCTTATACAAAAGAAGCGCAAACACTGAAAAGGGGACTTTATGTTCTTTTTAATTCCTTTAGCCCACCATAAAAAAAAAAAGAAAGGGGAAGCTAAGATGAGGCAAGGCCCAATCTGCATTCTGAAACGCACACAAAGTCCTTCTTCCCCTTAATGAATAGAGGAGGCCATAGAAAAATAAATAAATAAGGGCTTTTGCTTGTGTCTCTCCTGGGCTACGGGGGCTTCTAAGCACTTAGGCGGCCTCTTAGTTTAAAACAAAGGGTCCTGTTTTCGGCCTCATTTCTCCGGCCTGTTCCCAACCCTTTGCTGTGACAGCAAGTTCCAATGGCTAACAACAATGTCAGCTTCCTCTTAGCTCATCCCTTGCTTAATCATGGGGACTTAATTGGAAAAGACAGGGACTGGTTACCCCTCCGCCCGTCTGCCCTTCCCCTCGTGCTTTCTATTCTCATATGGGAAAGAGAAGCTGGCATAGAGTCGTGGGAATGGAGCAAACAGCTGTGTGTCATAATTCCGCATGTTACCTCCGATCACCCTGTGCCCTAATAGCTTTAGTGGAAATATATAGGACTTTCGAAAAATGCTCCTATTTGGGTCAGCTGTGAAAGCTTCTGGGCAAAAAAAGGGCCCTTAAAACAGAAAAAAAAGAGAATTGGAAGGAAAAACAGGGGGGATATGAAGAGGCAGAAGGAAAGAGAAAATAAATCGTTAGCACTAATTATTAGGCACAGGGACAAACGATTCATTTGCAAGTCAATTAGTCTCAGTTAGGTTCACGTTTGCTGTTTGGAGCCAGTGAGGGGGAAAAATAGACATACTGAGGATTTTAATCCTTTTGAGAAAATCAAAAATAGTGTTGCAAACTGCAAAGTTGCAAGTGAAGGTGGAGGGAAGGCGAAAGGAGGCTGCTTGCTGCTGGCACACAGATAAGGGGCTGCGGCGGCCTCTTATCTCCTGCCGCCATTGCTATTCGCCGTCCTGGTTCCATTTACAGAGAATGTGCATAGGCAGCAATCAAAGTGCCCTGGCTGTAGATTAAAGAAAAAATACTCCATTTTTAAATAGGATTATAGTCTGTTTATTTGCTTTAGACACTACAGCATGAGGGCATTGATTAGTGAGACTACTAACTGTTTACATATTGTTTTCTTTAGACGGCACAGTGCTGAGGGTATAGGGTGTACATCGCATATATATATATATATATTTCTATAGGTCAGAGTTACAATAATACTTCTGTCTAAGTGGCCAAACAAAGATCTTGTCTTTGTCTGGTGTATGGGACCCTCGGGACAGCTTATCTGCTGCGGAATATGTTGGCACTTTATAAATAAATCTTAATAATAATAATAATAATAATAATATTTGGATGAAACGCAGGCAGTTAGCAGCAAGCAGATTGAGTTGGACGAGGACTGTATTGGCGTGTTGATATGGTTCTCTCTGGACTAGACTCCCTAGGTTCCAGTTATGATCCAGTGATTGGCCCGGGGGCACGATCAGTGCCAGATTTGTTATCGGGCCGCCCCAAGGCTGCCCCCATTCGCACCCCCACCTCCCCCCTGCCTGCCATTTAAACTCACATACGAAGCAGAGGGGAGAGGAGGGGAGAGGTCCCCATTGCTCCGTATGTGAGCAGGGTCGGACTGGGCCGCCGGGACACCGGGAAAAATCCCAGTGGGCCCAGTCCGACCTTTGCCGGCGCTCCCCCTACTGACTGTTCCTCCCTGACGCGTTCAATTTATACGTGCTCGGGGAGAACGTCAGGCGGGGGCCCCTGGGGGGGTTAGGGGACGCGGCTGGAGCACCTGCAGGGCCCCTGGGGCGGGAGCCCCGGTGGGCCCTGCACCCCCAGTCCGACCCTGTATGTGAGCAAAATTTCAGTGTACCCCTAAATTTGTGCCGCCTTAGGCCCGGGCCTTTGTGGCCTCACACAAATCCAGGCCTGGGCATGATTGTAGCCAAATAACTTATAAATACAGTTATATGATGCCTTCATGATTCAAGCGAATCTTGTAGTGTATAGACAGTGCAATATGAATACATGGGTGCCATATTGTTCTCCTTTTTACCCTGTTTCTCAACCTTGTGTCCTCCGATGTTGCACAACTACATGCCATAATTTGAGTATATGTTAAAAAATTGCAGTCTAGTAGCAGCTTATGCACCCAATGCAGTGTTCACATACAAACATATTCTTTCTCTGCATTTACTGATCCCCGTAGACAATACAAGTGACATCATCCATATTAATTTTTGTGCAAATGCATTGAAGCACCACACTTATTTGCAGTAGGTTGTGCTGTTGGATTTTTAAACAAATACATTTATTCCAAGGGCTTTTATAAACACATAATAAACTGTACATTCATGCACTAAAGAAACCAGTACGGATTCTCCCGCCTATATGTGTGATCCAGGTATGTGTATTTTATCTTAAGCTAACCCAAAAATTGTTTTAGCCAGAGAAATGTAATAAATTGCGTCTCATGGATGTAGGGTTACAGATCTTCCAACGCTTCTGTGCCACCATTTTTCTTCCAGAAGAAACCCACCTTAATTGCCATTGTTGACTGCCACTAATTTATATGGAAAAGATGACTAGAGATGTAGCGAACTGTTCGCCAGAGAACTAATTCGCACGAAAATCGGGTGTTCGCAAGTTCGCAAGTTCGCAAGTTCGCAAACTTTTAGCAAAGTTCGCAATTTTGGGTTCGCCTTAGCTGGAGCCAAATTTTGACCTCTCACCCCAGAGCCAGCAGATACATGGCAGCCAATCAGGCAGCTCTCCCTCCTGGACCACCCCCGGACCACTCCCTTCCATATATAAACCGAAGCCCAGCAGCCATTTTACATTCTGCCTGTGTGTGCTTGATGAGTTAGCATAGGGAGAGAGCTGTGCAGGGGTTTGAGGGACAGTTTAGGTAGCTTTGCTGACTAGTAATCTACTTTCTACTGCTCTGTATGTAGCTGCTGTGGGCAGCTGTCCTGCTGATCTCATCTGCTGTAACCCAATAGTCCTTGTAAGGACTGCTTTTATTTTCTGATTACTGTTACTCTTCTTTTCATTGTGTACTGCAGCTCCGTCTGTGTGTGTTGGAGACAGGTGTGCTGCTCATAGTAGTGCACTAAGCACCAACCACACATTCACATCATTTTTTTTTATTTGTGTTTTTTACTTTGCTACTGTAATTTATGTAGATGCCAGACGTTATAAAGCAGTTTATTACACAAGTTTAGAAATGTAGTGTGATTTCTGCCCTTTACAGCACAAAACGCAATGCTGTGTCAACAACGTATTTTTCAGAGAAATTTTTGCCCTTGATCCCCCTCCTGCATGCCACTGTCCAGGTCGTGGCACCCTTTAAACAACTTTAAAATCAGTTTTCTGGCCAGAAATGGCTTTTCTTGGTTTTAAAGTTCGCCTTCCCATTGAAGTCTATGGGGTTCGCAAAGTTCGCAAAAGTTCGCACATTTTGGCGGAAGTTCGCAAACGGGTTCACGAACTTTTTTTGTGAGGTTCGCTACATCTCTAAAGATGACACAGAGAGAAGACTGATGATCCTTGCACCTACCTAATTACTACTTCCATGAGGAAGTGGAGTAATGTGCTAAAGTTTGGCCACACAGTTGGCTAAAACTGACAACATTAATTTATCAATTTGTGCACAAACATCTTTATCTAGATATAGAGATGTAGCGAACTGTTCGCCGGCGAACTAATTCGCGCGAACATCGGGTGTTCGCAAGTCCGCAAATTCGCGAACTTTTCGTGATGTTCGCAATTTGGGTTCGCCGGCACCGAAAAAATCGCAAAACTTACGATAACGGTACGAATGCTCCGAAAAAGTCGCAAAACTTACGATAACGGTACGAATGCTCTGAAAAAGTCGCAAAACTTACGATAACGTTACGAAAGCTCCGAAAAAGTCGCAAAACTTACGATAACCTTACGAAAGCTCCGAAAAAGTCGCAAAACTTACGATAATGGTACGAATGCTCCGAAAAAGTCACAAAACTTACGATAACGGTACGAATGCTCCGAAAAAGTCGCAAAACTTACCATAACGTTACGAATGCTCCGAAAAAGTCGCAAAACTTACGATAACGTTACGAATGATCCGAAAAAGTCGCAAAACTTACGATAACGTTACAAAAGCTCCGAAAAAGTCGCAAAACTTACGATAACTTTACGAAAGCGCCGGAAAATACGAAAAAGTCGCAAAATTACCGATCATTTCGAAAAACGGCGTGTGTCAATTTTTCAGAGGTTTTTGCCCTTGATCCCCCTCCTGCATGCCACTATCCAGGTCGTGGCACCCTTTAAACAACTTTAAAATCACTTTTCTGGGCAGAAATGGCTTTTCTAGGTTTTAAAGTTCGCCTTCCCATTGAAGTCTATGGGGTTCGCAAAGTTCGCGAATATTCGCAATTTTCGGCGGAAGTTCGCGAACAGGTTCGCGAACTTTTTTTTTGAGGTTCGCTACATCCCTATCTAGATACCAAAATCGCCATGGGTAAAGACACCTCAGTTGCCTTAACAAACACCTCATTGGCCCTTTGATATATTTTTCAACTTAATTAGGCTGTTCCTTTTAGGGCTCTGGCACACAAGGAGATTTGTCGCCTGTGTTTTTTCCCCCTGGCGCTTTGTCGACAAGTCGCCATGACAATACCCATGAAGAGATTTCATGCGAGTTGGGCTCCAGGCGATCATGTTTACTCAAGTCGCTCAGAAAAGGGTCTGTGTGCGATTTGAAACAGCAGGCGATTTGAAGTAGCCTCGTATGTTTTGACGCTGGCGATTTCCATTGATTTAGCATTGGCGTCTTGTTGCTCATCTTGTCGCCAAATCGCTCTTTTAAAA
The DNA here is from genome assembly GCF_000004195.4 of Xenopus tropicalis. Taxonomy (NCBI): domain Eukaryota; kingdom Metazoa; phylum Chordata; class Amphibia; order Anura; family Pipidae; genus Xenopus; species Xenopus tropicalis. Next base: position 132,920,296 of record NC_030684.2, on the reverse strand, counting down.
ATCGCCGGCGACAAAGCTCCTCGTGTGCCAGAGCCCTTATCATAAATGCCCTTGCCTGCTTGTCTCTTGAATGGAGAAAAATTTTGTTTATGGTTGGTGTATTGACATGGCGTATTGGCCCTGTTACAGGGACAAGATACCATTAATCAGTGTAGCTATTCCCCTGTAGTAAGCAAATTTACTTAGGAATACATAGGGCCTTTTGATTTATTAACCAGGCAATTTAACATACATTGGTCCTAAGTAGCAACAATAGAGTCACTATGCAGGGTTCACAACAGTGCTTCTCCATTGCTAAGGCTTTAGGGTGCATTCTGGGGTCTCTAGGTCTATTTTCTGGTGGATTGCTTTCCAGAATACTAACCTCACAGTTAGGGTAGATCTGCTTAGATATCTAGCAGCCTAGTTGCCTAGTGTAGCTACAACCCTTCAACTGCAAATTTCACCCTCATTCTAGCAATCTTTTATCTGTATATCCTCTACCTAGACTTGGACTTCACTGGGGCCTCCCTCCCTCAGAATCTGAAAGACTACCACCACCAGGAAGGTGAAGAGCCAAAGAAAAATGAAGACTCTGCTGTCTCTTATACATTCTTAGTAGGGTCACCTGATCCTGCCTGCAGACATTCCCCAAAAGGATTGGTTCTCATAGTGTGGCATAGATTCCGAACACTATATTCTTCCCTGCAGAAACTCCCTGGAACTTGGTTCCTAACTCTTTCATCTCCCTTAAGCCAGTCATACTGTACAACACAAAGAGATATACGGAAGGCTTAACCAATATTGTAATATTTATTTGTACAATTTCACACTTCTCTACTCTTTTCTTCCCTGAACTATCCCTCACTACTTTGCTTCTTTCCCCATCTCTCACACGACTTCCTTTTCCCTTCTCCTCTCCACAACCCTGAACAAACTTTATTAACACAAAACACTTGTATTAATTATAACATTAACAGTTATAATAACTCCAACAGGTCCTCTTAAGGATGCGGTCTAGTAGACACAATGGCTATTTCAATAGATCACAATGATGTAGTCTTTCTTGCTCTGAAGAGGAAATCTTCTAATGAAGCGACTGAACAATGGAAAAAATGACTTTTTGAAGCAAGCATCTCTAAGTAACATTGTTTTACTCAGTAATAAAAGCCTTGGAAACCGCAGTTCCCATGACCATAACTGGCCTTTGTAATGTTCCTTGAAGTATCACCGATTCAGGCTACACTATAAGCGTACAAGAATTCTGAGTGATCCAGCAAAGTCACTGAGATTCAGGCGGCAAAGAGAACAGTTGACCAGACCACCAGTAGGAACGATTCAGTGTACTTAGTTTATTGTATCCAAATAATAATCTATTATTATATATCCCCTTTCAGCAGTGATAAGTCACACGGAGATTAGAACTTTTTTTCGCCATAGTATTGGCACATTCATGTCCAGCTTTTTTGTCTCTTTTGAGGACCCTCCAAAGTGTAAAAGGCAGCACAGGACGTGTTTCTCCCCCTTTATTCAAAGGTGATGAGAGCAAAAGAGCAATAAGCCAGCAATAGGAGCACCTGAGAAAAGCCAACCAGGTGGCAGGGTCTACGCTCAGGGGATACCATGGAGAGGGGATTGCTCAAGTGGCTCCAGGCAAAGAAATGACTGGTGGGAAGAACAAAGGCCACTGAGAGTGAGAAAGGAATGACTCAAGGGAAGGAGCCTGAAAACCAGTATTGTGCACAGAGAGGCAAGGGCACAGATAAGTGGGACAGCGGGTTAACGTGAAGAGAGATTAAGGGGGAGACAAGAGAGGCCAGATGGTCCCATCCTGCACCCACCGCCTGACTGTAATTCCCACACAGACACAGATTTACTGCTGCCGTTAGGGACCGGCCTGTGAGAACCATGTCTGCTTGGGTATGGCAGCTATATCCATCCCTCGCTGCCATGTTATATTGTCTTTCTCTTTCTGTCTGCATGTCTGGCCATTATCTCATAGCTTTCTGTCCATTCATCCCATGTTATAGTTGGATCTCCTGTCTATTTCTGTCTCCTGTCTATCTCATATCTCTCTACCAACCCTTTCTCACATGTTATGCTTGTCTGCATCCTACTTATCTTATATTTGTCTATCTATCTATCTATCTATCTATCTATCTATCTATCTATCTATCTATCTATCTATCTATTTATCTAATCTATTAATCTATCTATCTATCTATCTATCTATCTATCTATCTATCATCTATCTCTATCTATCTATCTATCTATCTATCTATCTATCTATCTATCTATCTATCTATCTATCTATCTATCTATTTATCTAATCTATTAATCTATCTATCTATCTATCTATCAATCTATCTATCTATCTATCTATCTATCTATCTATCTATCTATCTATCTATCTATCTATCTATCTATCTATCTATCTATCTATCTATCTATCTATCATCTATCTCTATCTATTTATCTAATCTATTAATCTATCTATCTATCTATATCTATCTATCTATCTATCTATTTATCTAATCTATTAATCTATCTATCTATATCTATCTATCTATCATCTATCTCTATCTATCTATCTATCATCTATCTATCTATCTATCTATCTATCTATCTATCTATTTATCTAATCTATTAATCTATCTATCTATCTATCTATCTATCTATTAATCTATCTATTTATCCATCTATCTATCTATCTATCTATCTATCTATCTATCTATCTATCTATCATCTATCTATCATCTTGTCTATCTTATCTCTCTACCAATGCATTTCTGCTCTCTTGTTTGGTCTTTTATTCCAGTTCATCTCTGTCTCCCCAAAGTATAGCATGGTGGTAACAATGTAATTTAGTAACCATACCTGTTTTCAGTATAGTTCCTTTGTACTCAAGGCAGCCTGGTAAACCAGTGGTTACTGTTGCTGCATTGGGGTCCTGTTTGATGGGTCAGTCCTGGTTAAGTCCTGGGTATAGGTCACTTAGCCAAGAGAGTTAAATCTGCCTTATTGATTTATTATCAACATTCTGCGTGAATAGAGGCCTGGACAGGCAAATGCCCATGGATCAGTAATCTGAATAAGATGTAGGTAGGACTAAACAGAATGATGTGGATCACCAATCAGAGTTAATTAGAGATGCCTGTGGATCAGTAATCAGAGAGGCTTTGAAGCATGGCTATGGTGCTCTGCATTAATATGCACGATACAGACCTACAAATCTATCCATGCCCCTTTAGATCAGTGGTTCTCAACCTTACTAATGCCGCGGCCCTTTAATACAGTTCCTCATGTTGCGGTGACCCCCAACCATAAAATTATTCCTAAGACCATCGGAAATATGTGTTTTCCAATGGTTTTAGGGGACCCCTGTGAAAGGGCCATTCGATCCCCAAAGAGGTCCCGACCCACAGGTTGAGAACGGCTGCTTTAGATTCATGATTTGGAAATCTGGTAGCCTAGTGTTAGTGTACCCGGCTAAACTTTTACCTTGGCACTACATTTTCTTCTACATTCTTCTAATGGAAGGTGTTTTAAAGGGTGGATTTTCCCTTCACATTGGCAATGAGTGCTGCTCCTTTTGTTGATTTATATATGTATATATATATATAGAGAATAGAAGAAATGCCGCACTCACAGGTCTTAGCGAAAAAATAAAGAAAATTTATTCAGACAGACTAACGTTTCGGCTGGATCCCCAGCCTTTCTCAAAGTGATCACACAATACAGCAAACCCACTCATAAACAAAAAATGGCGCCAAAAACAAACTGATGACGTCACTGGCTGTGTAGTAAGTGATATCCCAACACATATACATAAAGGAGCAAACAGCATAAATTAGAGAAAGAATAACAGTGTCATAAGAAAAGAATAGCTAGAGAAAGGTAGACAATATATGTAAAAATAAAGTGTAATAAAGAAAAGCACATAGTCACTCACTAGGGCTGAACTGCAACTCCCCTACCAACTCATATAGTGCTTAAGGGTATACGGACTCCTGTGATCATAAGGTAAACGTAGCGATCAGTAACTGCCTTGGAGTTACATTATAGACTATTGTAAATAAGGGGTTACCTTGTGGGGAGAGTAGATGCATTAGCGCTGTTCGCTGTTTACTTACGTCGTTCTGACTTCTCAGAAGCCGAGAAGTCAGAGAAGTCAGAACGACGTAAGTAAACAGCGAACAGCGCTAATGCATCTACTCTCCCCACAAGGTAACCCCTTATTTACAATAGTCTATAATGTAACTCCAAGGCAGTTACTGATCGCTACGTTTACCTTATGATCACAGGAGTCCGTATACCCTTAAGCACTATATGAGTTGGTAGGGGAGTTGCAGTTCAGCCCTAGTGAGTGACTATGTGCTTTTCTTTATTACACTTTATTTTTACATATATTGTCTACCTTTCTCTAGCTATTCTTTTCTTATGACACTGTTATTCTTTCTCTAATTTATGCTGTTTGCTCCTTTATGTATATGTGTTGGGATATCACTTACTACACAGCCAGTGACGTCATCAGTTTGTTTTTGGCGCCATTTTTTGTTTATGAGTGGGTTTGCTGTATTGTGTGATCACTTTGAGAAAGGCTGGGGATCCAGCCGAAACGTTAGTCTGTCTGAATAAATTTTCTTTATTTTTTCGCTAAGACCTGTGAGTGCGGCATTTCTTCTATTCTCTGTAAATACTTACCTATATACTGCACCCAGGCACAATTGACTCTGATATTACGCGAGTGCCGGCTTTTTTCTACATATATATATATATATATATATACAGTATATCTACATATCCATATTGTCATATGTGGCTCTATCATCCAAATGGCATAATAAAATAGGATTTTAGTATTTCTATGTTGTATACAAGTATGGGATCCCTTATCCAGAAAAAGAGAGTTCTGAATTACGGAAAAGCCATCCTCCATAGACTCCATTATAAGAAAATAATTATAATTTTTAAAAATGATTTCCTTTTTCTTTGTGATAATAAAACAGTAAAGGTATGGGACCAGTTATCCAGAATGCTCGGGACCTGGGGTTTTCCGGATAAGGGATCTTTCTGTAATTTAGTCTGCTAAAAATCATTTAAACATTAATTAAATAGGATTGTTCTGCCCCAAATAAGGGGTTATTATTTTTAAAAATTAGAATTATTTGCTTATAATGGAGTCCATGGGAGATGGCCTTTCTGTAATTTGGAACTTGCTGGATAATGGGTTTCCTGATAAGGGATCCCATACCTGTATACAACATAGAAATACAGCTATAGGACCCGTTATCCAGAATGCTTGGGACCAAGGGTATTCCAGATAAGGGGTCTTTCCATAATTTGGATCTCCATACCATAAGCCTACTAAAAAATGTATAAAACATTAACCAAACCCAATAGGATTGTTTTGCATCCAATAAGGTTTATTTATATCTTAGCTGGGATCAAGTACAGGTACTGTTTTATTATTACAGAGAAAAGGGAATCATTTAACCATTAAATAAACCCAATAGGGCTGTTCTGCCCCCAATAAGGGGTAATTATATCTTAGTTGGGATCAAGTACAGGTACTGTTTTATTATTACAGAGAAAAGGGAATCATTTAACCATTAAATAAACCCAATAGGTCTGTTCTGCCCCAATAAGGGGTAATTATATCTTAGTTGGGATCAAGTACAGGTACTGTTTTATTATTACAGAGAAAAGGGAATCATTTAACCATTACATAAACCCAATAGGGCTGTTCTGCCCCAATAAGGGGTAATTATATCTTAGTTGGGATCAATTACAGGTACTGTTTTATTATTACAGAGAAAAGGGAATCATTTAACCATTAAATAAACCCAATAGGGCTGTTCTGCCCCAATAAGGATTATTTATATCTTAGTTGGGATCAAGTACAGGTACTGTTTTATTATTACAGAGAAAAGGGAATCATTTAACCATTACATAAACCCAATAGGGCTGTTCTGCCCCAATAAGGGGTAATTATATCTTAGTTGGGATCAATTACAGGTACTGTTTTATTATTACAGAGAAAAGGGAATCATTTAACCATTACATAAACCCAATAGGGCTGTTCTGCCCCAATAAGGGGTAATTATATCTTAGTTGGGATCAATTACAGGTACTGTTTTATTATTACAGAGAAAAGGGAATCATTTAACCATTAAATAAACCCAATAGGACTGTTCTGCCCCCAATAAGGGGTAATTATATCTTAGTTGGGATCAAGTACAGGTACTGTTTTATTATTACAGAGACAAGGGAATAATTTTTATTGATTGCTTAATAATAGAGTCTATGGAAGATGGCCTTTCCGTAATTTGGAACTTTCTGGATAACGGGTTTCCAGATAAGGGATCCTATACCTGTATACAACATAGAAATACTAAAATCATATTTTATTATACCATTTGGACGATAGAGCCACATGTGACAATATGGATATGTAGAGGCTTTGGGCCCAAGGTTAATAGTTGGGTGGTGGGCCCCTATTTTCCTAAAACTATAACTGTAAGATTCATCCCTGTGGGTTGAATTGAAATGCCAATGTGAGCCAGACCTGATCCCCAATACCACTGCCCAAGCTCTTACCTATAAATGGAGGCAAATCCCACCAACAACATCTAGTGAGAACCTTCACAGAAGGATAGAGGGTAAATGATTTTTCTTATAAGCAAAGAGAGGGCCTACATCATATAAATAGATATTAATATCTATAGATAGGATTATACTAGATGAGCCCTACATTGGGATTCCCTGTGAACAAGCCAATAGCTCAGAAACAAGAGAAAGAGAGGCTCATTTTGGCACAAGAAGCCAAGCTGAAATGAAGCCAAGTATGCTGTATTGAGCCAGATATGTACAATGGGGCAGCAATGTATGGGGCCCAGCTCGGGGAGCTGTTTATTTTAGTTTTTTAATGAGCGCATACAATTCCCTGCGCCTAATGCTGCCCGACCCAGAAACACTGCTCAGCAGACGCTTTCAGATCTTGCAGCCATTTTGTAGCTTTCTATGGAGCTACTTGAAGATACCTGCCTACAGCGACATCTTAAAGTGATACTGACACTGAAAACCTACTCTTCCAAATATGAATGTACATTAACGTTACCTATAGTTCATTTTGATGCTTTTTTTGCTGCTTTTGTAAGTAATTATTACTTGAAGTTCCCTGTAGAGAAACATGGGGCATCAGATAGGGAATGTAAAAGCATCAGGTAACTACTTTTAAGGCAAAATTCTAAATAGCGCACAAAGACAATATTATGATAGATGTTAAAAAAAGGCCCAGTGTCAGTATCTCCTTAAGGTGGCCATACATGTTGAGATTTAAGTCTTCCTACGAACCAGGGATTCACCGAACACCAAACCCGCCGCAACCAAACCCTGCCAAAAAGGCCAAATCCTGGCATCCCTACTACGAACGTTTGGATATTGATGTTACGTTTAAATGCTAGGATTTATAACTAACATTCAGATTGAAATTGTACGATAAAGTCCAAAAAATAACAAATCGTGGGATGTTCTGAACATAAAATAGTTGGCAGACAACATTCGTACGAAAGTGACGTCCTGGAAAAACATTGTAGGTCCCCCAAGGATATCGTCAGATACACAATACATGCACAGATTTTATCATTATCCCGCCGTAATCGTCTAACCTGTCCAATCAACTAAACGACCAATCAGCATGGTACGAAAATACTGAAATATACAGTTTAATGCCAGGCTTTTGGCTCAGCAGGTCTCTCTGGACATCAGAGAGTCAGCAACCCCCAGGATTAACTGATTATACAGAAATGCATAGAAGGTGACCTTCAAAGAGAGCTGCTTAGCTAAAGCCCTGGTATTAGCAGTCTAAAACTGCTAATGTCTCAGAAACCACAAAAAGCATAAAAACGTAAGCTGTTAAAGTAGTGGGACATGGTGAGCCATCTGAGCCAAATAAATAGATAACATTGGCACGTGCTGCTACTAAACCATAATCAGCACGGAATGTCCATTCCAGGGATGAAAACTGATGGATGGTTAATCAAGGCAGGAAATAATATTGCCCTCATTTTTTCCCTGCTGCTAAATGGTTTTCTGCGTACCTAGCAATGAGCTAATAAGCTATCACTGCTAATATACCAGACTGATATACAATGTCAGTGCCATTTTATCATTTCATTTAATTTCACACATAAACTATAATAGTTATTTTTTTCTGTAATATTAGAACCCCCAAGCCCTCATACACACTGTTTCAGGCTATATTAGCCCAATGTAAACTGCAGGCTGCTCAGATTTGGGATTAGTGCTTATTTGTGCCCTGGGTACCCCTGGAACTATAGCAGGGTGACTGTTACCCCAATGTTTCTATATATCTGTAACCTTGTTATGGGCTAAGGGGGCCCAGCCTGAAGGCCAGTTAGGGGGGGATTTGGGGTGAGTGCTTATTTGTGCCCTGGGTACCCCTGGAACTATAGCAGGGTGACTGTTACCCCAATGTTTCTATATATCTGTAACCTTGTTATGGGCTAAGGGGGCCCAGCCTGAAGGCCAGTTAGGGGGAGATTTGGGGTGAGTGCTTATTTGTGCCCTGGGTACCCCTGGAACTATAGCAGGGTGACTGTTACCCCAATGTTTCTATATATCTGTAACCTTGTTATGGGCTAAGGGGGCCCAGCCTGAAGGCCAGTTAGGGGGGGATTTGGGGTGAGTGCTTATTTGTGTCCTGGGTACCCCTGGAACTATAGCAGGGTGACTGTTACCCCAATGTTTCTATATATCTGTAACCTTGTTATGGGCTAAGGGGGCCCAGCCTGAAGGCCAGTTAGGGGGGGATTTGGGGTGAGTGCTTATTTGTGCCCTGGGTACCCCTGGAACTATAGCAGGGTGACTGTTACCCCAATGTTTCTATATATCTGTAACCTTGTTATGGGCTAAGGGGCCCAGCCTGAAGGCCAGTTAGGGGAGATTTGGGGTGAGTGCTTATTTGTGCCCTGGGTACCCCTGGAACTATAGCAGGGTGACTGTTACCCCAATGTTTCTATATATCTGTAACCTTGTTATGGGCTAAGGGGGCCCAGCCTGAAGGCCAGTTAGGGGGAGATTTGGGGTGAGTGCTTATTTGTGCCCTGGGTACCCCTGGAACTATAGCAGGGTGACTGTTACCCCAATGTTTCTATATATCTGTAACCTTGTTATGGGCTAAGGGGGCCCAGCCTGAAGGCCAGTTAGGGGGAGATTTGGGGTGAGTGCTTATTTGTGCCCTGGGTACCCCTGGAACTATAGCAGGGTGACTGTTACCCCAATGTTTCTATATATCTGTAACCTTGTTATGGGCTAAGGGGGCCCAGCCTGAAGGCCAGTTAGGGGGGATTTGGGGTGAGTGCTTATTTGTGCCCTGGGTACCCCTGGAACTATAGCAGGGTGACTGTTACCCCAATGTTTCTATATATCTGTAACATTTTTACGAGCTAAGGGGGCTCAGCCTGAAGTAACACCTACATAAAGGCTGTGTACTATGTACTTTGCATCTATCATGCAACTTATCAGACCAGGCTTTACGGAATACTGGCGCTAGGTGCAAGGAGCCAGCATAGGCAGAAGTACCTGAGTGGCAAGCAATAGAACAACATTGTGCTCTGCATTTGCACTGGTGTATATTTTTTGTCGCCCGCGTGTATTTTTTGTCACCCACACTTTTTTGACGCGACCACGACCAATTTTGACGCAACCCCGTCCAATTTCATGAGCGATGAAAAAATTCCGGCGCGAAGTTGCACAAAATAAATCGCCAATGGCGAAATGCAGAAATCCGCTGCGAATCCATGCCTGCCCAAAAAATTCTCTCATCACTACTGGTGTATATAAATGATCCCTTTAGTGTATTAGTAGTGTATTGTTCAATCTATAATTAGCCCATGAAAAAAAATCCCTTTCTGACTCTGAGATCAGTACCTCACTCAGCATTATAGATTGTAGCATTACATTTTCTTACTGGCTATAAAGGTATCCAACCTTTTTTACCATCAAATAAATATTTGCCAGTGCAGCTCCTTGAGTATAAGTTTATAGTTTTCCCTGTTTAAACCCCTAAATTAAATGTGCCATTGAACAATCTACTGGTGAGAAAGGCAACAGAGAGCTGTATGGTTCCCGTGTATATTTATATAAAGTGATCATTTCCACCCACAGCCAATCCCATCCTTCCCCAAGACTAGAATGTGCTGCTTTTCTATTGGATAAATCAGTGCAGGCACAAACCCTCTACTTGTGAACTGGAACAAGTGATAGATATTTTATTCAGAATATCCTTTTCTGCCATGATAGGATAAACGTGATCAGTTCTTTTTTTTCTAGGTCCATAGTAATTACAGTTTTCGAATAATTCGTAAAACTGCGGAGTATTGGAGCCAAAATGTCTTTAATGTGTTTCGTTACAAAAGGAAATTCCTTTTTTCAACCCAACTTACTATGTTACATATTAGTACAGGTATAGGACCCATTATCCAGAATGCTCGGGACCAAGGGTATTCCGGATAAGGGGTCTTTCCATAATTTGGATCTCAATACCTTAAGTCTACTAAAAAATCAATAAAACATTAATTAAACCCAATAGGATTGTTTTGCATCCAATAAGGATTAATTATATCTTAGTTGGGATCAAGTACAGGTACTGTTTTATTATTACAGAGAAAAGGGAATCATTTAACCATTAAATAAACCCAATAGGGCTGTTCTGCCCCCAATAAGGGGTAATTATATCTTAGTTGGGATCAAGTACAGGTACTGTTTTATTATTACAGAGAAAAGGGAATCATTTAACCATGAAATAAACCCAATAGGGCTGTTCTGCCCCCAATAAGGGGTAATTATATCTTAGTTGGGATCAAGTACAGGTACTGTTTTATTATTACAGAGAAAAGGGAATCATTTAACCATGAAATAAACCCAATAGGGCTGTTCTGCCCCCAATAAGGGGTAATTATATCTTAGTTGGGATCAAGTACAGGTACTGTTTTATTATTACAGAGAAAAGGGAATCATTTAACCATGAAATAAACCCAATAGGGCTGTTCTGCCCCAATAAGGGGTAATTATATCTTAGTTGGGATCAAGTACAGGTACTGTTTTATTATTACAGAGAAAAGGGAATCATTTAACCATTAAATAAACCCAATAGGGCTGTTCTGCCCCCAATAAGGGGTAATTATATCTTAGTTGGGATCAAGTACAGATACTGTTTTATTATTACAGAGAAAAGGAAATCATTTAACCATTAAATAAACCCAATAGGGCTGTTCTGCCCCCAATAAGGGGTAATTATATCTTAGTTGGGATCAAGTACAGGTACTGTTTTATTATTACAGAGAAAAGGGAATCATTTAACCATGAAATAAACCCAATAGGGCTGTTCTGCCCCCAATAAGGGGTAATTATATCTTAGTTGGGATCAAGTACAGGTAGTGTTTTATTATTACAGAGAAAAGGGAATCATTTAACCATTAAATAAACCCAATAGGGCTGTTCTGCCCCAATAAGGGGTAATTATATCTTAGTTGGGATCAAGTACAGGTACTGTTTTATTATTACAGAGAAAAGGGAATCATTTAACCATGAAATAAACCCAATAGGGCTGTTCTGCCCCCAATAAGGGGTAATTATATCTTAGTTGGGATCAAGTACAGGTACTGTTTTATTATTACAGAGAAAAGGGAATCATTTAACCATGAAATAAACCCAATAGGGCTGTTCTGCCCCCAATAAGGGGTAATTATATCTTAGTTGGGATCAAGTACAGGTACTGTTTTATTATTACAGAGAAAAGGGAATCATTTAACCATTAAATAAACCCAATAGGGCTGTTCTGCCCCAATAAGGGGTAATTATATCTTAGTTGGGATCAATTACAAGGTTCTCTTTTATTTCTACATAGAAAAGGGAAATCAGTTTTAAAATTCTGAATTATTTGAATAAAATGGAGTCTATGGGAGACGGGCATTCCGTAATTCGGAGCTTTCTGGATAACGGGTTTCCGGATAAGGGGTCCAATACCTGTACATGATTTTCAATTTTCCAAGAGATTTATAATGAAACCTAATCAGTTATTGAGATGATTCAAATAATATCCCACCCTTTGTTTTTTGGAGACAGGATTGTATTGAAAATACATTAAATTTAGGATGAAAATAAAAAAAAAAATTCACAAATCTTTGAAAAAATGTAAAAAAACAGCGAAAAATCCCAGGAAAATAGCACGCAACTATTTTTTCTCATGTATGTTGTTTTTTACACGCACAACATTTTTTTGTTTGCAACGAATTTTTACGCACACATTTTGCCACCTGTTTCGTGGAATATTCTGCCAATGGCAAAGCGCGGAAATTTGCCGCAAATCCATGCCTGGCAAATGATTTTGCCCATCCCTATTAAGGATCCTATACTTAAATCCTATAATTATTTTTTAGTATTAACAGTATCAGTTTTATTGGACTTTTGATTACTCACTTTTATTTATTAATATATACTTTTTTGAAAAAAATTCTTATAATATTTTTAAAGTGCAAAATCACCTAATATTACCTAAATTGATAGCCCTTACAATGACAATAAAAAAATTACTGATTTCAAAGTTTTGATTTATATTTTCCTATAATTTAAAGAAAACCTTAAATTCTTCGCATTACCTGCCGTGTTAGCAATTTTATTTTTCTTGCTTTTTGGTTGTGAACGTAATTATCAAGTTGTAAATATTTATCATTTTATATCTATAAATTATCTATAAATTACCTCAATTGCTTGCAGAGATATTCCATAGGCAGAACCTATGAAAAAACATAGTTATTATATATATATTATTACTTTCTATTCAACTAAATTGCAAAATCTATGGAATCTGTACATAAAAATGATAAAAATCAGCATTTTGTGTTTAAAAAAATCAGCATTTTTTAAACACAAAAGTTCTAATTTTTATATGCTGCTAGTTTAAGATTAAACCCCTGACAGCATTACATTTAATTGTAGAAAATGTATGAAATCCTATATTGTAGAAACTGAAATTTTTTTTATTAATGTCCAAGAAATGATTTAATTTTAAATCACTTCTGTTAGTTCTTACATTTCTATATATTATACAGATTTTTTAACTATATATAAATATATATATATATAACTATATATAACTATATGTATATAACTATATATAAATAACTATATATAACTATATATATATATATACTGTATATAACTATATATATATATATATATAACAATATATAAATAATTATATATAACTTTGTATATATAAAACTATATATAACTAAATGTATATAACTATATATAACTCTATATATACTGTATATAAACTATATATATATATAACAATATATAAATAATTATATATAACTTTGTATATATAACTATATATTACTATATGTATATAACTATATATAAATAACTATATATAATTATATATAACTCTATGGGGCTGATTTACTAACCCACGAATCCGACCCGAATTGGAAAAGTTCCGACTTGAAAACGAACATTTTGCGACTTTTTTGTTGCGATTTTTTCGGAGTCTTTACGAATTTTTCGTTACCAATACGATTTTTGCGTAAAAACGCGAGTTTTTCGTAGCCATTACGAAAGTTGCGTAAAAAGTTGCGCTTTTTTCGTAGCGTTAAAACTTATGCGAAAAGTTGCGCCTTTTTCGCAGCGTTAAAACTTAAAAGGTGCAAAGTTTCGCGTAAGTTTTAACGCTACGAAAAAAGCGCAACTTTTTGCGCAAGTTTTAACGCTACGAAAAATCGCCAGATTTTACGCAACTTTCATAATGGCTACGAAAAACTCGCGTTTTTACGCAAAAATCGTATTGGTAACGAAAAATTCGTAAGGAAGCCGAAAAAAATCGCAAAAAATACTAAAAAATCGCAAAATACCGATCATTACGAAAAAAACTCAATCGGACTCATTTCGACCCGTTCGTGGGTTAGTAAATGTGCCCCTATATATACTGTATTTAACTATATATATATACTGTATGTATAACGATATATAAATAATTATATATAACTTTGTATATATAACTATATATAACCATAGGGCTAAAGGATTCACCAGTGTTTTATATGAATCTATTCCTGCCCTTTTGTAGTGATAATAGTACATAATTCTATAAATAATTTTTTTATAGTTGAATTACATTGGTGTTTTTTGATTGGTAGTTGAGGAGACAATATTTAGCTTGAACTATTTTACTGTCTCTAGAGGAACCATGTTCTTAATTAGCTACAAAAGTCTCTTAGAATTTGACATATTTACTTCCCGTTATAATTTAAATAATAATTGTACAGAGCAAAAATAACTATATTTTTTTTTAAAAAACTATACCGGTATTTTATAAACCTTGGCGGTGAAATTCTCTTCTTTCTACTGTAATAGAAGTAAAAAGTCACATCAAAGCATTACTTATATCTATTAATAACCCCCCTTCTTTATTAATGCAATGTTCTATCTATTGCCTCACTGTGCAGTGTTCCAATGTTGAAGTCAGCCCTTAAATAGGTAAACACTCGGACCAATAAAAGCAGATCAAACATCTTTCTCTGCATTAAAATCCTTTATTTCAAATAGCTTCATTTAATGGATGGAGCTTGTTTAATATCTGTTTCCTGTGTTCCTGCTAGAGAGTTACAGACTTTCTCGGAAATGAACCAAGAGATAATGATAATAATATAGTGAAATAAATAAATCATATAATGCTATACACAACGAATAAATAATAAATAGCATTTGCGATTTTTTAAATTTTTGTGTCTGTTCGAAATAGGAAAAAAATTCACACATTTTTACAAATTTCCCTGGTAGGTTTAAATGTATGTGTGTATATCTGTATTTATAAAGTGCTACTTATGTACCCAGCGCTGTACAGTAGAATACATTAATACAAACAGGGGGTTAAATATTAAAGATAAATAATTAGAGATATTAAACTATCTTAAATTTTTTTCTTAAATGATTTCCTTGAGTTGAAATGATGTTAAAACTGTTCATGAAATGGTGTGTATCTATCTATCTGTCTGTCCATTATTTATCTATCATGTATCTATTATCTATTTATCTATCTGTCTGTCTGTCTGCCTGCCTGTTTATCTATTTATTATTTATCTATCATGTATCTATTATCTGTTTATCTATCTATCTTTATATTATATATCTGTCTGTCTGTCTATCTGCCTGTGTCTATCTATCTGTCTGTCTATCTATCTATCTATCTATCTATCTATCTATCATCTATCTATTATATATCTTATCTATCTATCTTTATTTTATGTCTGTCTATTTATTTATTATTTACCTATTATCTATCTGTTTGTCTTTCTACTATCTATCTATCTATCTATCTATCATCTAGATACAGTATCTATCTATCTATCTATCTATCTATCTATCTATCTATCTATCTATCTATCTAGCTAGCTATCTAGCTATCTATCATCTATCTATTATATATCTTATCTATCTATCTTTATATTATGTCTGTCTATTTATTTATTATTTATCTATTATCTATCTGTTTGTCTTTCTATTATCTATCTATCTATCTATCATCTAGATACAGTATCTATCTATCTAGTTATCTATCATCTATCTATTATATATCTTATCTATCTATCTTTATATTATGTCTGTCTATTTATTTATTATTTATCTATTATCTATCTGTTTGTCTTTCTATTATCTATCTATCTATCATCTATCATCTATCTATCTATCTATCTATCTATATTTTGATCTATTTTGAAGAATGAATGTGCTCGTTGAACACAGAACAGGTGGGTACTTAAATAATGGTCTTTCTATTATCTATCTATCTATCTATCATCTAGATACAGTATCTATCTATCTATCTATCATCTAGATACAGTATCTATCTATCTATCTATCTATCTATCTATCATCTATCTATTATATATCTTATCTATCTATCTTTATATTATGTTTGTCTATTTATTTATTATTTATCTAATATCTATCTGTTTGTCTTTCTATTATCTATCTATCTATCATCTATCATCTATCTATCTATCTATCTATCTATATCTATCTATCTATCTATCTATCTATCTATCTATATTTTGATCTATTTTGAAGAATGAATGTGCTCGTTGAACACAGAACAGGTGGGTACTTAAATAAAGGTCAATTAATATAAAAAAGAGAGTCAAACCTGGCGATCGTTAAACAAATCAATGCAATGTGGTCTTTTAATCAGGCTTTTTCAGTTCATGTATATGTTATAAATTGTATTAAATTCTTATCCCTAGAAACAGACATAGTTAGAGACTGTATTACGAGATACAAAGACTGATTAAATAACGGAATAAGGGGGGAAAACAGAACTTGAGCTCACAAGCAAACTACATTTCGGCCATGCAGAAAATGATTTAAAAAAAAAAAAATACAAATATATTAAGGATTTGTTCTGAATAAAAACACAAATTCGGAATGTAAAACCACAGGAAAACAGATTATGTTTGAACCCAGCTTACAATGCATTCATTCCGTGAATTACTTTCTCATCCTTATTAAATACAAGCCCTATATAAACCCCAAATCATAATGTACAGTGTCAGGGGCATTAGCAGATGGAGCAAACTCACCGCTAGTCCAAAAACAAATGTCGACATTGAGAAGTGTATTTACCGTAGACAGGAAAATTGCCTCGTTAGTAGCTGCATTTATAAAATGGAGATATTTTTATAGAAGGGGAGATTAAAGGCCACTTTGTATAACTGAATAAAAATAGTAGATAACATTAAAAAGAAATATGTTTGGTTCGGTCATTTGGAAATGATTGTTCTCGATTTGGCAGCAATTTATACAAAATGACCAAGCTGATTGTTTATAGTGTATATTATTCCGGTAAAATGTTATTTTTCTATTTTAAGCGTGGATAAAATCAGCTCAGTGATCATTATAGAGAAGGACTATAGTCACCTATAGAGACGGGATCGGGGATATGAATGAAATCTCTCCCTGCGGAGTGAGATAGAAGCCTTGAAAGGGAAAACATAGCGCTACAGGGAGGGGGAATAATATGCCTTTGCAGGCTTCATACACATCTAACACAGCGGGGGGGGGCATTAACCCCTGTGATGCCAAAAACAAAAACTTAACCCTTTAGCAAAAATAGCACAAATATCTGTACAGTTACATTTTTTTCAAGTTTGGCCCTATTTGTAGCTGGCAACTTATAAGGCTAGGATTTCACAAACCGTCCAATGGAGTTAGCCACCAACCACAAAGAACCAACGTGTTGACTAAAAACAAAAACCGTAAATTGCTCTGAAAATGCATGGCATTACGGGGAGAGACAAGGGCGGTTGACTTCAAAGGAATCTAATCTCTATAAAAGGCAATTGTTACACTGCGATTGGATAAATATTCTGCATATCTGATTATGATGTCATTTGCGGACCTTAATGGTATAATTTAACTTCCATTAGTGGTAATGTAACAGGGGTGTGATGTGGAAACATACACGGATATCGGTGTACAGGTATGGGACCTATTATCCAGATTGCTCAGTTTTCCGGATAAGGGATCTTTCCGTAATTTGGTTCTCCATAACTTAAGTCTGCTAAAAAACATTAAAAAACTGAATAAACCCAAAAGGCTTGCCTTCAATAAGGATTAATTATATCTTAGTTGGGATCAAGTACAGGTACTGTTTTATTATTACAGAGAAAAGGGAATCATTTAACCATTAAATAAACCCAATAGGGCTGTTCTGCCCCAATAAGGGGTAATTATATCTTAGTTGGGATCAAGTACAGGTACTGTTTTATTATTACAGAGAAAAGGGAATCATTTAACCATGAAATAAACCCAATAGGGCTGTTCTGCCCCCAATAAGGGGTAATTATATCTTAGTTGGGATCAAGTACAGGTACTGTTTTATTATTACAGAGAAAAGGGAATCATTTAACCATTAAATAAACCCAATAGGGCTGTTCTGCCCCAATAAGGGGTAATTATATCTTAGTTGGGATCAAGTACAGGTACTGTTTTATTATTACAGAGAAAAGGGAATCATTTAACCATTAAATAAACCCAATAGGGCTGTTCTGCCCCCAATAAGGGGTAATTATATCTTAGTTGGGATCAAGTACAGGTACTGTTTTATTATTACAGAGAAAAGGGAATCATTTAACCATGAAATAAACCCAATAGGGCTGTTCTGCCCCCAATAAGGGGTAATTATATCTTAGTTGGGATCAAGTACAGGTACTGTTTTATTATTACAGAGAAAAGGGAATCATTTAACCATTAAATAAACCCAATAGGGCTGTTCTGCCCCCAATAAGGGGTCATTATATCTTAGTTGGGATCAAGTACAGGTACTGTTTTATTATTACAGAGAAAAGGGAATCATTTAACCATGAAATAAACCCAATAGGGCTGTTCTGCCCCCAATAAGGGGTAATTATATCTTAGTTGGGATCAAGTACAGGTACTGTTTTATTATTACAGAGAAAAGGGAATCAAATGCACCCACAAATATACTGTATTTCTTTATGTAGACCCTTCAATACTGAATATTCCATATCCATCATTAATGTTGTAGGGCTCCTAAATGCTGTGTCACTCCCAGTAGATCCCAGTCCCATAGAGGAAGCAATGTTTTCATCCTGAGGAGAGAGGAGAAATAAGGGTATTGGATTCCTTTGATACCATATGTCGGACCTGGCTGCCAAAGTTCTTTAAAATGGAAGGTGCAGTACCCAACTAATGGCAATAGCGGTGGTACCAAAATCTAATACGGGTCTCACTGGTTTAAGGTGCAATTTTTTAAATTCTATATATTAATGAGAATATCTCCATGCAGTTAGGTAAGGAGTAATTTCTTAAATAAGCAGGGTCCCTATATTTGGGGGTGGGTCCAGAAAGCTCTGAATTACGGAAAGGCCATCTCCCATAGACTCCATTTTAAAACAAACGATTCAAACGAACAAACGATCTCATTCTTTGCGCGGAAGAAGCGCAAAAATGGCAACTTTTTCATACTGTCGCGCAAATGCAACTGTCAAAAAACCCGAAAAGCTCGAAAACGGCGAAGCAAAGAAAGATCTCCCAGTAGTATAAAGGACATCTGCCATTGACTTCTACATAATCTCAACAGCTTTTAGATGGCGTATTTTTTCAGATTTGTTGTATATTAAATCGTGAAAAAATGGAGTATTTTTTTTCCGCAATACAATTGTAATTTGGCGCAAAAACAAAAATCGGCTGTTAGTAAACGCCCCCATAGTGTAAATGTTGTAGGGATGCACCAAATACTGGTTTGCTTCGGGATTTGGGCCGAATCTAGCCTTTTTTCAAAGTATTTGGTTTCGACCGAATCTTTGCCCTTTGTCGGTTCAGTATTGGGCCAACTCCGTCGGGGTGGGTTTGGGGGTTCGGCCGAAACCAAAAACGTGGGTTCAGTCCATCCCTAAAATGTTCATTATCAGAAAATAAAGACAATCATAAAATATACAGTAGTTAAACCTAGCCAAGTGACTTTTACCAATATACATGTATTACACGGACATCTATTTAAACTAACGAACTGATCCTGGAATTTAATTCTCTTTAATTGTAAATATATTTATAGTCGCCAAGGTTTTCTTCTTTCCCTCTTCGTCGGAATAGTATTTTGAACATCAAATGGCTGAAAAGCTTGTTTCCCATTTAAATACACTGCTATAGAACCTTTCTATAGTGCGGATAATTCAGTAGTTGAAGAGATGCCACAGACGATTCCTCTTACAATCTTTTCTGTGTTGAGGTTTGATCGAGCACGGAATGCCATCGCTGAATGGGGCATCAAAACGGGGACACCCGATGGGTATTAATCAGCACATACATTCTTCAGTTCAGAAATATCCTTAAGAAGGATATTAATTAATGAGCTGGAGAGAGTGCAGAGACTGCAACTAAACTGGTTAAGGGGATGGAAGGGTTAAACTATGAGGTTAGACTGTCGAGGTTGGGGTTGTTTTCTCTGGAAAAGAGGCGCTTGCGAGGGGACATGATTACTCTGTACAAGTACATTAGAGGGGATTATAGGCAGTTGGGGGGGGGGGTTTTCCCATAAAAACTATCAACGCACCAGAGGTCACCCCTTTAAATTAGAGGAACGGAGCTTCCATTTGAAGCAGTGTAGGGGGTTCCTCACGGTGAGGGCAGTGAGGGGGTTGGGGAATGCCCTGCCGGGGGATGTTGGGTAGGGGGTTCCTCACGGTGAGGGCAGTGAGGGGGTTGGGGAATGCCCTGCCGGGGGATGTTGGGTAGGGGGTTCCTCACGGTGAGGGCAGTGAGGGGGTTGGGGAATGCCCTGCCGGGGGATGTTGGGTAGGGGGTTCCTCACGGTGAGGGCAGTGAGGGGGTTGGGGAATGCCCTGCCGGGGGATGTTGGGTAGGGGGTTCCTCACGGTGAGGGCAGTGAGGGGGTTGGGGAATGCCCTGCCGGGGGATGTTGGGTAGGGGGTTCCTCACGGTGAGGGCAGTGAGGGGGTTGGGGAATGCCCTGCCGGGGGATGTTGGGTAGGGGGTTCCTCGCGGTGAGGGCAGTGAGGGGGTTGGGGAATGCCCTGCCGGGGGATGTTGGGTAGGGGGTTCCTCACGGTGAGGGCAGTGAGGGGGTTGGGGAATGCCCTGCCGGGGGATGTTGGGTAGGGGGTTCCTCACGGTGAGGGCAGTGAGTGGGTTGGGGAATGCCCTGCCGGGGGATGTTGGGTAGGGGGTTCCTCACGGTGAGGGCAGTGAGGGGGTTGGGGAATGCCCTGCCGGGGGATGTTGGGTAGGGGGTTCCTCACGGTGAGGGCAGTGAGGGGGTTGGGGAATGCCCTGCCGGGGGATGTTGGGTAGGGGGTTCCTCACGGTGAGGGCAGTGAGGGGGTTGGGGAATGCCCTGCCGGGGGATGTTGGGTAGGGGGTTCCTCACGGTGAGGGCAGTGAGGTTGGGGAATGCCCCTCCTAGTGATGGGGTAATGGCAGATTCTGTTAATGCCTATAAGAGGGGCCTGGATGAGTTCTTGAACAATCAGAATATCCAAGGCTATTGTGATACTAATATCTACAGTTAGTATTAATGTTTGTATATATAGTTATGTATATGAGTTATGTAAATAGATAGGTAAGTATAGGTGTGTGGGTGCTGGGTTTACTTGGAAGGGTTGAACTTGATGGACTTTGATGGTCTTTTCTCAACCCTATGTAACTATGTCTCTTGTCTCTAATGTCTAATATGTAAATAGTCAGCAAGCTCAAGAATACCTCCTGGAATAACAAGGATCTTTAGGATAATATGGGGCATGACAAGAGAGAAGCTAGACTCCAAAGCAAGGGAAGCCAGTTGCTCACTCGAGACTCTGCAATGCTATTGACTACTGTATATCTAGCATTACTGCAATACGGCGACTGTTAAGTAATAATCAGCATTGTAATGCAGCATCGTGATGGAATGTTTGATCAAGCTAAATCTCAAGGTGCACTGGAATTCATACGTGTTCTAAATGATAAGTCTCTTCGGTGGAAGCAAGTTGTTCCGTGATGAGTATCATTGAGCCAGAAAGACCTCGGGGGAAATCAGATGTTGGCATTATTAGCCGGAGAGACTATGGAGCCAATTTTCCATCATCTCTCTATTTATCTATCTGCTTCATTTTCCTTTCTCCGTATCTAAGTGTCCAGATCTGCCTTAGGAATTTTTATTTTAAAGAGAATTGATCCGGGTTTGGATTCTTTAAAACGCCGACGTGCATTTTTTTAAGACCTTACTCGGTCGCTCACACATATGGGAATGAAATGTTTGGGAATCCCAAATCCTCCTTGTCTTCCATTTCACGCTTGTGGAGGGGAGACGGGGGCCCGGGATAGAGAAACAGTTTTGCTAGCAGCTGCATTTTAATTAATCTTCTTTTAAGTGTGATTGGTGCTGATTAGCTGCTGAACAAAGAGAGATACACAGGGCCTATTGATGTCGGAATGCAGACGCGGAGTGATTGGGGCTCTGATAACTGTAGTGTACGATGCCTGCAGAGCGTTGATCCTCACTTTTGCTCTGCAGATGGCTACATAGCTGTGTACGCACCATAGCCCAGAATTAATTAATTAAAAAAAAAAAAATCACTGAATCCTATTTAGCTCTTTATCAATCTGTACCATGTTTCGGCATATGTTGTACTTACCGCATAAGCTTTCTGGGAACGAAAAATATTCATTGTGCTGACACATTCCCTTTTATTTTATTAGAGTGGCTTGAATTAATGGATTTGCAGAGCAATTCAAGTATATATCAACCTCTTTATAATGGCATCCACCTTATTATTCCAGTTTTCTCCATGTGCATGCCGAGCAGGGGTTGGGAAAAGAGAACACTATTAGCGTGGCGCTTTTGTGCATTGCAGCCCCCACATTTGGCTTCTTCGGTTGGTTGAGCCAATAGACTAAGCAGTATATTGACCTGCTACAAGTAAATACGGCAATGGTTTTTAAAATAAAAAATATATATTTTCATCATTATCATCATTTATTTATATATCGCCAGCGAATGCAGTGCTTCACAATAAATTAGGGGTATTCAGAGTAACAATAGGATCAGAGGGCCCTGCTCGCAAGAGCTTACAATCTACCGATAAATTATATTACACTATAACTTTTTAGACATGCAGTTTAATTCACTGACTTGGGCTTTTAATTAAAAAAGCTTCAGTTTTGGACCAAGACAGTATTCTGTTTTCAGGATCCTGCAAAGGATGCGACTGTAACAGTGTGTTTGGCCTAAAAATATACTGAAAAGTGGCATAGGAAGTGCATAATGTGGACATCAGGGGGATACCTAGTACAGATAGGGTTAATATTCCCCTGCAATTAGGTGGCAGCTGAGAGAGGAGCTGCTTGTGGAAGTAAATGGGGTATGCTCCCATATCTATGAGCTCTTCCCTGGATGAGACAGGGCTCTTCCTTGGATGTTTAGAGGAGACAGGGCTTTTCCTTGGATGTTTGGGGGAGACATGGCTCCTCTTTGGATGTTTGGAGGAGACAGGGCTTTTCCTTGTATGTTTGGGGGAGACATGGCTCCTCTTTGGATGTTTGGGGGAGACAGGGCTTTTCCTTGTATGTTTGGAGGAGACAGGGCTTTTCCTTGGATGTTTGGAGAAGACAGGGCTCTTCCTTGGATGTTTGGAGAAGACAGGGCTCTTCCTTGTATGTTTGGAGGAGACAGGGCTCTTCCTTGGATGTTTGGAGGGGACAGGGCTCTCCCTTGTATGTTTGGAGAAGACAGGGCTCTTCCTTGGATGTTTGGAGGAGACAGGGCTCTTCCTTGTATGTTTGGAGGAGACAGGGCTCTTCCTTGGATGTTTGGAGAAGACAGGGCTCTTCCTTGGATGTTTGGAGGAGACAGGGCTTTTCCTTGGATGTTTGGAGGAGACAGGGCTCTTCCTTGGATGTTTGGAGGAGACAGGGCTCTTCCTTGGATGTTTGGAGGGGACAGGGCTTTTCCTTGGATGTTTGGAGAAGACAGGGCTTTTCCTTGGATGTTTGGAGAAGACAGGGCTTTTCCTTGTATGTTTGGAGGAGACAGGGCTTTTCCTTGTATGTTTGGAGGAGACAGGGCTCTTCCTTGGATGTTTGGAGGAGACAGGGCTCTTCCTTGGATGTTTGGAGGAGACAGGGCTTTTCCTTGGATGTTTGGAGAAGACAGGGCTTTTCCTTGTATGTTTGGAGGAGACAGGGCTTTTCCTTGTATGTTTGGAGGAGACAGGGCTCTTCCTTGGATGTTTGGAGGAGACAGGGCTTTTCCTTGGATGTTTGGAGGAGACAGGGCTTTTCCTTGGATGTTTTGGAGGAGACAGGGCTCTTCCATTGATGTTTGGAGGAGACAGGGCTTTTCCTTGTATGTTTGGAGGAGACAGGGATTTCCTTGGATGTTTGGAGGAGACAGGGCTTTTCCTTGGATGTTTGGAGAAGACAGGGCTCTTCCTTGGATGTTTGGAGGAGACAGGGCTCTTCCTTGGATGTTTGGAGGAGACAGGGATTTCCTTGTATGTTTGGAGGAGACAGGGCTTTTCCTTGTATGTTTGGGGGAGACATGGCTCCTCTTTGGATGTTTGGAGGAGACAGGGCTTTTCCTTGTATGTTTGGAGGAGACAGTGCTCTTCCTTGGATGTTTGGAGGAGACAGAGCTCTTCCTTGGATGTTTGGAGGAGACAGGGCTTTTCCTTGGATGTTTGGAGGAGACAGGGCTCTTCCATTGATGTTTGGAGGAGACAGGGCTCTTCCTTGGATGTTTGGAGGAGACAGGACTTTTCCTTGGATGTTTGGAGGAGACAGGGCTTTTCCTTGGATGTTTGGAGGAGACAGGGCTCTTCCATTGAGTTTTGGAGGAGACAGGGCTTTTCCTTGTATGTTTGGAGGAGACAGGGCTCTTCTTTGGATGTTTGGAGGAGACAGGGCTCTTCCTTGTATGTTTGGAGGAGACAGGGCTCTTCCTTGTATGTTTGGAGGAGACAGGGCTCTTCTTTGGATGTTTGGAGGAGACAGGGCTTTTCCTTGTATGTTTGGAGGAGACATGGCTCTTCCGTCGATGTTTGGAGGAGACAGGGCTCTTCTTTGGATGTTTGGAGGAGACATGGCTCTTCCTTGTATGTTTGGAGGAGACAGGGCTCTTCCTTGTATGTTTGGAGGAGACAGGGCTCTTCTTTGGATGTTTGGAGGAGACAGGGCTTTTCCTTGAATGTTTGGAGGAGACAGGGCTCTTCCTTGGATTCCTGTCCGACTCCTCCGTTCCTCGAAGATCAACCGCTTGTTTGTGCCCCCCACTACTACTGCTGTTTCCCACCTTAAACCTTTCTGCTTTGCTGCCCCTTACATTGGGAATGCCCTCCCTGATTTCCTCCAGAGAGAATCCTCCCTCAGTCTTTTTAAAACTAAACTTAAAGACTCCCTTTTGGAGCACTCACCCAGCACCTGATCTGGGAACTGGCCCTTATATTGTAGTGTCACCCACTGTGACCTACAGCACTTATATTTGCCTATTTGTGTCTGTAAGTTCCCCTCCCATCTAGCATAGGTGGATTTTCAATAAGGCTAGGGGAGGCTAAACCTGCTTGGCACCTTAAAAGAAAAAAAAAATCCTCACTCCTGCACTGTCCTAGAAATCTTATGGAGAGCCACATCTTGCTCACAGGCCTAGTTGAGTACCCTTTACATAGACAATAGTGATAGTGTTAAACGACCCTATTTTCTATAGACACGCCCCAAGGTTCAGCAAATGTCATCCGTTGGCGGGCATCTCAAGCATCTGAACCATTGAGTCCAATTCATGCACCAAACGGAAAAAATGTTTGGCATCTGTTATGGCACCTATTATGCCATTATAGAAAAGCAGCATACAAGGCCCTCCATATCAAAATAATGACAGCCAAAATAAAGGCTTTCGAGCCACAATGGCTCCAGTTCATCCCACTTGATTTAATTGTGACATGCTTTGCTGTTTATATTTAAATGGTCTGGATGTGGACAAATTCGAGGTGACTGATTGTTTACAGTATATTTAAGGATTATATACGTTGTAAACATCCAAAATGCTTTACATTACATATGATTGGTTGAAGCGTTGTCTGTAGAGGGTTCCAAGCAGGGTTGACTGGTCTATATATATAATGGGGTCTGGTAGTAGCAGTGGTATGTAGGAATGGGTGGGAAAACTCAGTAGCATAACCAATAGCCTCCTTAACTGTAGAAGAACCAACATAAATAAGATAATGCCTTGTAGGTAATAGCAACCCAACATACATCCAGAACAATGTATTAGTGGTTAATTGCCTTTTTAAGCTTGCAAACCATCCATATTATGGAAAGACCCCTAATCTTTAAAAGCCCAGGCCCCAAATAATACATTCCTGACCTGTAAAGCCAATCTGCATTCATGGCCTCAATATTTTTG
Organism: Xenopus tropicalis; assembly: GCF_000004195.4. Classification (NCBI taxonomy): domain Eukaryota; kingdom Metazoa; phylum Chordata; class Amphibia; order Anura; family Pipidae; genus Xenopus; species Xenopus tropicalis. The sequence continues at coordinate 132,894,318 of NC_030684.2, read as the reverse complement.
AGTTAAGAAAGCCACCATCTGTCTAAACTTCCAGCCCCTGTATCTACAATCTGAACATTTTAAGCTTGGGAAATGTCACATAGACTATATTGATCTCCTCACTCCTCTCAGGGAGAACAATGGAGATCAAAATGCCTGAAGCTGCTGACAGTTTCTTTTTAGTCTACTAAATGGGAATCATGGTGCCCGTGGCACAATGCACTGAGCATCAGATGAGAATGGTGATTTCTGTGGTCTCAACTAGCAGCCATTTTAGTGCCCCATAGACAGCATGTGTCATATTCTGTACAAGAGGAAGCATCTGCCGGCGGTTTGAAGAATTTTGATATATAGAGAGTAATATTCTGAGACAATTTACAATTGGTCTTCCTTTTTTATTATTAGTAGTTTTTGAATTATTTTACTTTTTGTTCATTGGCTCTCCAGTTCGGAATTTCTGCCGTTATCTGGTTGCTAGGGTCCAATTTACCTTAGTTACCAGGGACTGGTTTGGAAGAGTGACTGATATTTGAATAGTAGAGGGGCTGAATAGAAAGATAAGTAATATAAAGTAACATAACAATAAAGTTGTAGCCTCACAACGCAGTTGTTGTTTGGCTACTGGGGTCAGTGACCCTCATTTAAGAGCTGGAAAGAGTCAGAAGAAGAAGGCAAATAATTTGAAAAACTATAAAAGATAGTAAATGAAGACCAAATTAAAAAGTTGCTTAGAACTGGCCATTCTATAACATATTAAAGGTTAACTTGGAAGTGAACCACCCCTTTAATAATAGGTGTTGAGTTCTGCAGGTCCATGGAATTACACGAGAGCCATAACAGACTGGTACAAGCCAATAACCCTCATTCCAGATCAAGTTAAAAGGGGTTTATTACATAATGCTCATTCTTAGCAAGAGCCTTGCCCTTCCAAGTCGTAGGTCACAAGTGATTGAGCTTATGGCTACCTTCTCCTTGGAATAAGCATTCATGGAGCATTTTAGATCTCAGAAGGCATCAACCATAGCTGGCCCAACTGTAGGCTTTTTAGTTCTATCTACAAAAATATGATATAGCAAGTAATATCTTGACATAAACATTCCTTCCCCATGGGACCATGATCTGTTCCACCAGAACTTACGGCTTCACGTTTTGAAAGCATTAGAGCTTAAACCTGGGAGAAGGGCACGAGAACCCTCACAGCAAGATGTATTATTCAACATAAAGACAAGCTGAATAGTCAAGAGTGAGATCCTGCTATATATTTATCACATTATAACTTACATAGTATGTTCCATCAAGATGAAATTGCCGGTGCTGTTGTACAGGTATTGGACCCCTTATCTGGAAACCCATTATCCAGAAAGTTCCGAATTACAGAAAGGCCCTCTCCCATAGACTCCATTTGAATCAAATAATTCACATTTTTAAAAACGGTTTCCTTTTTCTCTGTAATAATAAAACAGTACCTGTACTTGATCCCAACTAAGATAAAATTACCCCTTATTGGGGGCAGAACAGCCCTATTGGGTTTATTTCATGGTTAAATGATTCCCTTTTCTCTGTAATAATAAAACAGTACCTGTACTTGATCCCAACTAAGATATAATTACCCCTTATTGGGGGCAGAACAGCCCTATTGGGTTTATTTCATGGTTAAATGATTCCCTTTTCTCTGTAATAATAAAACAGTACCTGTACTTGATCCCAACTAAGATATAATTACCCCTTATTGGAGGCAGAACAGCCCTATTGGGTTTATTTAATGGTTAAATGATTCCCTTTTCTCTGTAATAATAAAACAGTACCTGTACTTGATCCCAACTAAGATATAATTACCCCTTATTGGGGGCAGAACAGCCCTATTGGGTTTATTTCATGGTTAAATGATTCCCTTTTCTCTGTAATAATAAAACAGTACCTGTACTTGATCCCAACTAAGATATAATTACCCCTTATTGGGGCAGAACAGCCCTATTGGGTTTATTTCATGTTTAAAGACTTTAGGCAGAAGATCTCAATTACAGAAAGACCCCTTATCCGAAAACCCCAGGTCCACAGCATTCTGGATAATGGGTCCCATACCTGTATAGTGTTTAGTGGTCTTGAAATTGGCTCTATAAATATCATACACCTCCATACAGTACATAACCATAAAGTTATATACATAATACAGGTATAGGGCCCATTATCCAGAATGCTCGGGACCAAGGGTATTCCGGATAAGGGGTCTTTCCGTAATTTGGATCTCCATACCTTAAGTCTACTAAAAAATCAATAAAACATTAATTAAACCCAATAGGACTGTTCTGCCCCAATAAGGGGTAATTATATCTTAGTTGGGATCAAGTACAGGTACTGTTTTATTATTACAGAGAAAAGGGAATCATTTAACCATTAAATAAACCCAATAGGGCTGTTCTGCCCCCAATAAGGGGTAATTATATCTTAGTTGGGATCAAGTACAGGTACTGTTTTATTATTACAGAGAAAAGGGAATCATTTAACCATGAAATAAACCCAATAGGGCTGTTCTGCCCCAATAAGGGGTAATTATATCTTAGTTGGGATCAAGTACAGGTACTGTTTTATTATTACAGAGAAAAGGGAATCATTTAACCATTAAATAAACCCAATAGGGCTGTTCTGCCCCAATAAGGGGTAATTATATCTTAGTTGGGATCAAGTACAGGTACTGTTTTATTATTACAGAGAAAAGGGAATCATTTAACCATTAAATAAACCCAATAGGGCTGTTCTGCCCCAATAAGGGGTAATTATATCTTAGTTGGGATCAAGTACAGGTACTGTTTTATTATTACAGAGAAAAGGGAATCATTTAACCAATAAATAAACCCAATAGGGCTGTTCTGCCCCAATAAGGGGTAATTATATCTTAGTTGGGATCAAGTACAGGTACTGTTTTATTATTACAGAGAAAAGGGAATCATTTAACCATTAAATAAACCCAATAGGGCTGTTCTGCCCCCAATAAGGGGTAATTATATCTTAGTTGGGATCAAGTACAGGTACTGTTTTATTATTACAGAGAAAAGGGAATCATTTAACCATGAAATAAACCCAATAGGGCTGTTCTGCCCCCAATAAGGGGTAATTATATCTTAGTTGGGATCAAGTACAGGTACTGTTTTATTATTACAGAGAAAAGGGAATCATTTAACCATTAAATAAACCCAATAGGGCTGTTCTGCCCCCAATAAGGGGTAATTATATCTTAGTTGGGATCAATTACAAGGTTCTGTTTTATTTCTACATAAAAAAAGGAAATCAGTTTTAAAATTCTGAATTATTTGCTTATAATGGAGTCTATGGGAGACGGGCTTTCCGTAATTCGGAGCTTTCTGGATAACGGGTTTCTGGATAAGGGGTCCGATCCCTGTACATACTTTATTTTTTAAAGCAATGTAGGTCGTCTTTTGAAAAGATCTTATCATTATTATAAAATATATATTTAATATTATTAAATATTTTTTGTAGAAATATTTTCATTTTACAGGAAAAACCCCTTTCAATTGAAGGACATTTTTTGGTGAATATTTTTGTGCCATTCCCTTGTGTGTCTTTTTCGTACTTTATATATATATATACAGTATATAAAATATAATATGCACTGTAACTGGGCTATGAATATCTGCTTTATTAGTGGATACACACTCGTATGCAGATGATAAATTAATATATGTAAATATATATATATTTTTAAAATCTCGTTATGATACATCCGCGGAAGGCATGTAAATCTATCTACTGCGAATTCCCAGGAATCCATTTGCGTTGCTAACTATAAATAGGTGGAAGGAACGGCTCACAAGTACAAAACACTGCCCTGGGCTTTTTGCTATTTAGCACATACACCCCACAGATAATATGAAAGAGATAATATTTGCCGCGGGCAATCTTTGCTTTAAGGTTCTTAGTAAATCTTGTCTGAACAGCATAAATTGGGATGTTTTGCTCTGGTTAAGAATCTGCAGGTCTCTGGGTGTTTGGGATCATTACTGGGTTTTTTTTAATTAATGTTGTATAACCATTCTAATTTATCTACTAGGTATCCCCCTCCGCTTTCATTTGCATTTTTATCTATAAATAGAATTTAGGAATGAAGGATAATTGTATTATTTTGACGTGAGATAGAGGGGGCATTAAGGTAATTTATATAGTTGATCTGTCATTTATAATCAGCGAGCATCAGTGCAAGGCTAATAGCTCATAGCTAGTATGTACATACACCATATCTATCTATCTATCTATCTATCTATCTATCTATCTATCTATCTATCTATCTATCTATCATCTATCTATCTATCTATCTATCATCTATATCTATCTATTTACCTATCTATCTATCTATCTATCTATCTATCTATCTACCTATCTATCTATCTATCTATCTATCTATCTATCTATCATATCTATCTATCTATCTATCTATCATCTATCTATCTATCTATCTATCATCTATATCTATCTATCATCTATCTATCTATCTATCTATCTATCTATCTATCTATCTATCTATCATCTATATCTATCTATCAATCTATCAATCTATCTATCTATCTATCTATCATCTATCTATCTATCTATCTATCTATCATCTATCTATCTATCTATCTATCTATCTATCTATCTATCTATCATCTATTTCTCTCTTTCTCTCTATCTATCTATCTATCTATCTCTCTCTCTATCTATCTATCTATCTATCTATCTATCTATCTATCTATCTATCTATCATCTATTATCTATCATCTATCTATTTATCTATCTATCTATCTATCTATCATCTATCACATATATCTAAATATTTATCTATCATCTATATCTATCAATCTATATATTTTTCTATCTATCTATCTATCTATCTATCTATCTATCTATCTATCTATTTATTATCTATCTATCTATCTATCTATCTATCTATCAATCTATATATTTTTCTATCTATCTATCATCTATCTATCTATCTATTTATTTATTATCTATCTATCTATCTATCTATCTATCTATCTATCTATCTGTCTATCAATCATCTATCTATCATCTATCACATATATCTAAATATTTATCTATCATCTATATCTATCATCTATATGTATCATATCTATCTATCTATCTTCTATCTATCTCTCTACACATGGAAGAGAGAATAACTGTGGACAGCATCACTCACTCTTGCCCCCCTTCCTACCTACAACTACCTAAAGCTGTGGTGCCTTGGGCAGCTGCCCCCTATTAGGACCCCTCAAAGGCCGCTCTCTGCAGCTCATCTACTATAGGACGGGGGTTACCCCATGCAAGTACTGGAGCATTGCCCCTGGAGCTCTTTGCGAGCTAGACTGACATGTTCTGGGGGTTTCCCAAAAGAACCTGTAACCCCTATTTAGCTGTGAAAACAGCTAGATTGGCTTTAGAGCATGGGGTACATTGGACTCTAACACACCAGATGGGCTTTCACTATGTGGAAATATTCTTGGAGTGTAGCGAAAATACTACTGTGTGCAACTAATCTCTCCTGGTTGGAGCCAGAAACTGCTCTTTCTATCTGATCTTACTGTCTCACTTTCCTAGAAAGTGCTCTTAAGGTGTTCTAGCTATTCCCTGTTCATGGGGTCCCTGTTCCCCAACTTTCACTAAAGTCAGATGGGTCTCTAGGGCAGGGGTCCCCAATCTTTTTTACTCGTGAGCAACATTTAAATATAAAATATGTTGGGGAGCAACACAAGCATGAAAAAAGTTCCTAGGGGTGCCCGAAAAGGAACTAAGCACTGCTCTAGGGTAGAATGTCTTACTGGGGCCCTGTTGATCCCAGACTCAGTGGACCTTCCACCAGAGACACAGAGGCAGCCAACCCTTTGCTAAACACTATATCAGAGTGCAAAGGGAGTGGCCAACCTATGAACCAATAAGGCACAAATTCAAATGGCAAACTAGATACATGGGTCTTTGCTCAGTAACAGGATAAAGAAGGAAATGGTAGGGTTTGAAGCGATAGGGGCATATTAACCCTATGGGTCCCTACAAACCCTCACTGCTCTGGGATGATTTCCATCTTGGCGCAAAAGAATAGGGCGCACATGTGACTTGCTCGCCGAGCACCGGAAATGATGTAAGGCAGAAAATATTCAGCCCAATGGCGCCTGATTTGCAATAAAGCACACAAGCAGTTGCATCCATTTTGGTGAATCGGACACAAATGTGGTAGGCCCAACACAATATTGTGAAGAGAATCGCCCTTTTGCATCCGCAATGACACCAAACTTTTGGGAAAAACCAGTGCCTTGTGGGAAAAAAAACATGGCGATTGTGTTCAATATTGCACTTTGCACACTGTGTCCAGATAAGTGAATGTGCCCCAATCTGTGTTAGCTGAGGAGGCTTAAAGCAACCAGGTTATCCAATATTGCATGTCTGATAACCCCTAGTAACCTATGTACTGGGCCACCAATAATCAGTAGGTGATAGTTGATGTTGAACGATCAGTCAGCCTGCCCATTGGTTAAATCAGGTTTATTGGATATCCAATAGTTACACTTCCACTCTACATTTTGGAACTTTTCCATATGGTTTTCAACGAGGGAAATGTGACTAATTTCAATTCTCCTACCACTTCCCCTCTTTAAAAGTACCAGTGATTTGGATTGTAGTTTGGCGAAGACACACGGAGCTACTAGTAGCAGCTACTTCTCGTGGCTACTAAAACAGACAATGCTGATCATTTACTGATAATTGTCTCTACGTGTGTTTTAGCAGAGGCAATTCTCAGTATTGTCTATGGCAGGGTATTTTCTGGCGTTTAGTAGCCATTAAAAAGTAGCAGCTACTAGTAGCTCCGTGTGTCTTCACACTTAGGGCTGTGACAGTCTCCGTGCGACCAATCTTCCTTGTCACAGGGGCGACTAATCTCCCCGAAATGCCATCCCACACTCTCAAGGCAACTTCGGAGATTTCAGCAAATCGCCACGCCGTGTGTGCCATCCCACCAGCGATTTACATTCTCGACGGTGGGATGGCATCTCACGGAGATTAGTCGCCCGTGACAAGGGAGATTTGTTGCAGGCAACTATTCTCCCCATCTGTCACAGCCCTCAGGGTGAAGACACACGGAGCTACTAGTAGCAGCTACTTGTCACGGCTACTAAAACAGACAATGCCGATCATTTACTGATAATTAGTGATGGGCGAAATGTTTCACCAGGCATGGATTCGCAGCGAATTTCCACGTTTCGCCATTGGCAAATTGTTTCGCAAAATGGATGAAAAATTTCGCCTAGCGTCCAAAAATTGTCGCCTGCGACAAAAGAATAGCTGCGCGACAAAAAATAGCCGTGGGCGACAAAAGAATAGCCTTGCGACAAAAAAATTGCAGCGGGCGACATAAGAATAGCCTTGCGACAAAAAAATTCCTGCGGGCGACATAAGAATAGCCTTGCGACAAAAAAATAGCCATGGGCAACAAAAGAATAGCCTTGCGACAAAAAAATTGCCGCGGGCAACAAAAGAATAGCCGCGGGGCAACAAAAGAATAACCTTGCGACAAAAAAAATAGCCGCGGGCAACAAAAGAATAGCCTTGCGACAAAAAAATAGCCGCGGGCAACAAAAGAATAGCCGTGGGCAACAAAAGAATAGCCTTGCGACAAAAAAATAGCCGTGGGCAACAAAAGAATAGCCTTGCGACAAAAAAATAGCCGCGGGCAACAAAAGAATAGCCTTGCGACAAAAAAATAGCCGCGGGCAACAAAAGAATAGCCTTGCGACAAAAAAATAGCCACGGGCAACAAAAGAATAGCCTTGCGACAAAAAAATAGCCACGGGCGACAAAAGAATAGCCTTGCGACAAAAAAAATAGCCGTGACAATTTTTTTTGACATGCAACATTTTCGCCGGTTCGCAAATTTTTCGCCGTTTTGCGAATCTTTTGAAAGATTTGCGAATTTTTCGGTGAAGTGAAACGGGACAGATTCGCTCATCACTACTGATAATTGTCTCTACGTGTGTTTTAGCAGAGGCAATTCTCAGTATTGTCTATGGCAGGGGATTTTCGGGAGTATAGTAGCCGCGGCAAGTAGCTGCTACTAAGTAGCTCAGTGTGTCTTCACACTTAAACCTTGCCAAAAAAGCCACAGTCCCTCAGTGTTTCTTTCATTCAACAGACCTCTATATTGGCTCATTGAGTGAATGGCCATTTTATAGGAACAGTACCCCAGGTTTGCCCGTAGCTTGGGCAGAGAGATGCTGTAAATTAATGCCAGCAGAGGTATCTTCTGGGATAAGCACAGTTCAGCAAGACCAACCCACCGACTGTGTTACAGAAAGATATATCACAGGTCAAAATAGTCACATTCAGCTGGAAATATTGTGTTTAAAGGGGCCCTTTAATATGCAACCTAGCCTGGAAAATGAGCCGTTGTGTATCCGGGGGGGCCTAGTGCTTGTAAAGAGCTTAGAGCTCAATAACTGCGGATGAAAGCTAAATACATACTCCTCTCATATCTGTGCGGGGAGAGTATACAGAGGGGCAATGTCCCCCGTGATATTGAGAAACAATGGATCATGGGGCAGGAGCTACACGCTGATTCACTGTCAAGTCAAATCTAAGACTTGACGTTGATCTTTAAGGAACAGCAAAGCATCCAATTTGCGTGCGTTGTGAGTGAGTGAGGCGCCTCTGACCATGTGACCTATTATCTGAAGCAATTTACCACTTGCCGTGGCGCCCACTGAGGAAGGTTACATGCATTTCCACATACAGCTTCATGTCATCTTTGAGTGTTATTTATGTATTCACTGGTATTTATATAGTGCCAACACATTTGTGCAGCACTTTACAGAGATTATACCTCATTCCCATCAGCCCCTGCCCCTGTGAGCTTACAATCTAAGGTCCCTATCACATTCCCATCAGCCCCTGCCCCTGTGAGCTTACAATCTAAGGCCCCTATCACATTCCCATCAGCCCCTGCCCCAGTGAGCTTACAATCTAAGGTCCCTATCACATTCCCATCAGCCCCTGCCCCTGTGAGCTTACAATCTAAGGCCCCTATCACATTCCCATCAGCCCCTGCCCCAGTGAGCTTACAATCTAAGGTCCCTATCACATTCCCATCAGTCCCTGCCCCAGTGAGCTTACAATTTAAGGCCCCTATCACATTCCCATCAGCCCCTGCCCCAGTGAGCTTACAATCTAAGGTCCCTATCACATTCCCATCAGTCCCTGCCCCAGTGAGCTTACAATCTAAGGTCCCTATCACATTCCCATCAGTCCCTGCCCCAGTGGAGCTTACAATCTAAGGTCCCTATCACATTCCCATCAGTCCCTGCCCCAGTGGAGCTTACAATCTAAGGCCCCTATCACATTCCCATCAGCCCCTGCCCCAGTGGAGCTTACAATCTAAGGCCCCTATCACATTCCCATCAGCCCCTGCCCCAGTGAGCTTACAGTCTAAGGTCCCTATCACATTCCCATCAGCCCCTGCCCCAGTGAGCTTACAGTCTAAGGCCCCTATCCCATTCCCATCAGTCCCTGCCCCAGTGGAGCTTACAATCTAAGGTCCCTATTACATTCCCATCAGTCCCTACCCCAGTGAGCTTACAATCTAAGGTCCCTATCACATTCCCATCAGCCCCTGCCCCAGTGAGCTTACAATCTAAGGTCCCTATCACATTCCCATCAGTCCCTGCCCCAGTGAGCTTACAATCTAAGGTCCCTATCACATTCCCATCAGTCCCTGCCCCAGTGAGCTTACAATCTAAGGTCCCTATCACATTCACACACACACTATGGTCAATTTAATCAGGAGCCAATTAACCGGCCTGTCTGTTTTTGGGTGTGGGATGAAATTGGCGTACAGAAGGAAAACCCACATAGACACAGGGAGAATATACCAAGAACATCACATAATGGCGTCACATCCATACATTGTGCTTGTTGCTGCCCTGAGCTGTAGGAATTTCTCATATTTTCCAAAAACCTTATTTTAACACCATACTGAATACTTTGTTATATTAAGTAAATCTATCATAATACATAATGACTTTATAACGATGAATAACTTCATAAAAATGTATTTTATTGAATAGAAATACACACATGCAATGCACACAAATGAAATACAAAGCGTAAACTCTTCCCTCAGAATTTGCCTTTCTTTCCACAAATTATACAAAAATCTATTTTTTTTTTGTTTCGGTAAAACTGATTTTAAAATAGAGAAACAAGAAATGTCTATTTTATTGTTCAGAAGTTTCACAGTTTAAGTTGTACGGTTGTAAACTGCAAATTGCAGGGGAGCTCATCGGTGCCAGGGGGGCATGGCCAATAGCGATGAGCGAATTTTTTCGGCAGGCATGGATTCGCAGCGAATTATAGCATTTCGCCATTGGCAAATTGTTTGGCGTAATTTATGTGAAAATTCGCGCAGAAAAAATTCCGTCGCTCGTCAAATCAGGCGTGGTCGCATCAAAAAGGGCGCGGTTGCATGAAAATTTGGGGCGGTCCCGGCAAAATTGAGCGCGGTTGTGTCAAAAAAGCGTGGGCGACAAAAAAATCAGACGCGGGTGACCAAAAAAGACACAAAAAATTGTGCAACAAATTACTTTCACAAATTTTTCGCTGTTTCATACATTTTTTTGCCGTTTCTCAAATTTTATGGCGAAACGGGACAGATTCGCTCATCACTACTCAGCGTTTTTACTAGGGATGCACCGAATCCCGGACCTGAAAAAACTTGAACGATTAAACCGTTTGTATTCTACCCATCATTTTCAATTGGTCTGCAAACTGCGAAAAATTCGAAAAACTCAAATTGTAAAACCACATCCATTTTACCTAGGGCAGCTCCCACTGACTTCTACATGAACTTGCCAGCTTTAACATACCATTTGATTTTTTTTAGACCTTTTGGGGTTTATAAATATCGAACATTCAAGTCTTGGAACCATAATTCAAATTTGCGGAAAAATATTTAAATTGCGGAAAAATCTCTAATTCAAAGGTGGATAAATCACCCCCTTAGTAATAAGATAATTCCAATTTCCCCACGCAGTGAGACGCTGATCCACGTCATTCTGTTTCAGCCAAATCCGAGTGCCTGGTTGAACCAAATCCGAACCCCAGTTACCGCTTAATTTTTAAAATGATCGCTAGCGAATCTGTCTCTTTTCGCTTTGCCGCAAAATTCGCAAAACGGCGAAAAATTAGAGAAACAGGTTTGTCGTGGAATTTTTTTGTCGCCTGCGCCCATTTTGACGCGTCTGCGCTCTTTTTTTGCCGCAACCACACCTTCACGAGACCACACCCATTTTGGTCACGCCTATTTTGACGTGACCGTAACTTTTTTTTTTTTTTTCAACTTAAACTTTATTTATTTTTCCATTTTAACAGGTTCACATTCCATGGTGCATTTATTATACAATACCTTTAAAGTTTACAGTATATAACAGTATCCATACATCGTAATGCTGTATCTCCCCATTGGGGTGCCCTAGGGCAGTGTTTTTCAACCTTTTTTGGGCAAAGGCACACTTGTTTCATGAAAAAAATCACGAGGCACACCACCATTAGAAAATGTTAAAAAATTTAACTCTGTGCCCAGCAGCAGTGCCCCCCTAGTACATTGGTGCCCAGCAGCAGTGCCCCCCTAGTACATTGGTGCCAAGAGCAGTGCCCCCTAGTACATTGGTGCCAAGAGCAGTGCCCCCCTAGTACACTGGTGCCCAGCAGCAGTGCCCCCCTAGTACATTGGTGCCAAGAGCAGTGCCCCCCTAGTACACTGGTGCCCAGCAGCAGTGCCCCCCTAGTACATTGTTGCCCAGCAGCAGTGCCCCCTAGTACATTGGTGCCAAGAGCAGTGCCCCCCTAGTACACTGGTGCCCAGCAGCAGTGCCCCCCTAGTACATTGGTGCCAAGAGCAGTGCCCCCCTAGTACATTGGTGCCCAGCAGCAGTGCCCCCCTAGTACATTGGTGCCCAGCAGCAGTGCCCCCCTAGTACATTGGTGCCAAGAGCAGTGCCCTCCTAGTACACTGGTGCCCAGCAGCAGTGCCCCCTAGTACATTGGTGCCAAGAGCAGTGCCCCCTTAGTACACTGGTGCCAAGAGCAGTGCCCCCCTAGTACATTGGTGCCAAGAGCAGTGCCCCCCTAGTACATTGGTGCCAAGAGCAGTGCCCCCCTAGTACATTGGTGACCAGCAGCAGTGCCCCCCTAGTACATTGGTGCCAAGAGCCAGCCCCCCTAGTACATTGGTGCCAAGAGCAGTGCCCCCCTAGTACATTGGTGCCAAGAGCAGTGCCCCCCTAGTACATTGGTGCCAAGAGCAGTGCCCCCCTAGTACATTGGTGCCCAGCAGCAGTGCCCCCCAGTACATTGGTGCCAAGAGCCAGCCCCCCTAGTACATTGGTGCCCAGCAGCAGTGCCCCCATAAGTCAGTGTGCCCCGTGGCCCCCCCTAATACATTGGTGCCCAGCAGCATTTTACTCTTCGGCGGCTTCAGCAGCATCTTCCCCTCACGCGCGCCGCCTCTGCACTTCTGCCTACACGCGACCGCACACAGGCCCTTTTATAACGTTGCGCCCCGTGCGTACTGACGTCACCCGTACACACGGGGCGCAACCAATGACAGGGCCCAGATTTTATTAAAGTAAAAATTGCGGCCCTGCCTACGGCACACCAGGCAACATCTCGCGGCACACTAGTGTGCCGCGGAACAGCGGTTGAAAAACGCTGCCCTAGGGAGTATGGGATTATCACTTTTGGTATTGTGTTACCGAGTACATAGATTTACCATGTGTCATTCTGCAACACATATTGTGGGGGGGTAAGAAAGAGAAGGAAGGAGTTGGGGGGTAAGGAAGGTAGAAAAAAGAAGTATGGTATGGAGGAGTGATAGCTTAGGTAGATAGTACATTTCTTGGTTGTATGTTGTTTGGGGAGTGTATTTTATTGGGTCATGGAATTATATAAGTCCCATCTGGACCAGGTGTTGGTAAATTTGGGTACTGTCCCTCTTAGTCTAGCCGTCATGTTTTCCATCTCTCTCATAGCCGTCATTCTGGAGATCACTTTTGTTGTTGAGGGTGGTAGCGGATTTTCCAGTTTTGTGTGATTGCAAGACGGGCTGCTGTAAAAATATAGTTCAAGAGTTTTCTCTGAAGTTTCGCGAAACAATTTACCAATGGCGAAATGCGGAAATTCGCTGCAAATCTATGCCTGGCAAATAAGGTTTCAGATTGGGGGACACAGCCAAGTCTTTTGTCCTGGATTTAGCATTCGGCTAAGCACAAAAATTGTGGATTCCGTGCAGACCTAGTTCGAAAAAAAATAACCGCGAGGTTAAAGTTTTATGTTGTATTGCTTATCTATATTGTTGGACCCTTTCCTATCCATCCAAAGGGGGAAAAAACGTTAGAATTCAGTCGTTTATTTCATAAAAGTCAGTTTTAAGAAAAAACTTTCTTTATTTTTTGAAAGGTTGGGGATAAACATATTTAATTTGGAATTTAAATGCTTAATGTTGATTGGATGGACACCGTGAGCTTTGGAGGGATTAGAAATAACAGTAGATCATAGTGTATTTGTATCATTGTGCGTTACGGGACACACCAGTAGGGGCTGTAATACACACACTCAGTAAATCTGCTTCCCTAGGAGGCTGTGTATTTCTCTTCATTTTCCCATTCTCTGCTTCTGGCGACGCTTTCATTCTCCGCTGCAAGGAATTTATAGACGTATCGCTTTCCGGCGTTAAAAGCGATGTGTGTGCCGCATACATGCTATGTCTAAACATTCTACAGACACGCAATGTCTCATTATTGCATAAGGAATAAATGCTTTCACTGATTTGTCGGCTTTTTTATGTTTTTCAATGTATTTTTCATTTTTCTGCTTACTGAGGCAATTTCATATTCCATAACCTTCTGCTGAATGTTGTCCGTTGTAAGGATTACAGAAGCCTCAGTGGGTATGGCTACTGTGTTACCTTGGAATCCCACGTTCCCAGTCTGGATAGGCTTCCTCCCTACGCTGAGATCCAGCCAGTAAGGGTGTGAGAGCTTAATGGTTGAGGGTCACCTTCCGGCATTCAGTGGATAATTGGATTTAAGAGATTGGAGGGCCAAGAGCTGCCAGCGAGGGATGACAAAGATTAAACCATGTAACCAGCAAAGTGGCTAGAATATCTTGGTAAAAGATTTGCTTAGAAGAACAGAGAAGAAAAGTGGACCTTGACTATCAAAGACCCCCAGCAATAGAGGGACTAACCTACTAAAGCTAGGTGGGAAAGTATGGCTATCTTGCCTCTACTTCTCAGTGGGATTTGGAACACAGACAGTTATCACTTGTTAAAGATGGTGTAAATGGCGACCAACCATCAGCCGCCATCATATAAAGCCCCATTATGTATAAATATACAAAGGCCGAAGCAAATCAAGCATTCACCTTGCTATAGTTCCACTTATATCCAAGGAAACAAATATACATTCATCCTTGAAATTACTCCATTTACCTTCAGTTTGGGACCCCTTATCTACTGGTTTGGGCAGCTGGGGCATGGGGCAGGCCTGATGTTATTTTTGGAAAGTAACGGATATGTTTGGGTGCTTTCCTTTACTACGGTGTGTTTAATAACAGCTTTCCAATGCCATTTTGTCGTAGATCATCAAAATCCAAAATCACACAGAAAGCAGATACCGGCTTACAATGGGGGGATCAGATAGGATCTGTGCCACTGTGACAGAATGCTCTGTTATACAGATAGCTAGAATCTCAGCCATAAAGCAGGGCAGGACTGCTGCTTACAATGGGGGGATCAGATAGGATCTGTGCCACTGTGACAGAATGCTCTGTTATACAGATAGCTAGAATCTCAGCCATAAAGCAGGGCAGGACTGCTGCTTACAATGGGGGGATCAGATAGGATCTGTGCCACTGTGACAGAATGCTCTGTTATACAGATAGCTAGAATCTCAGCCATAAAGCAGGGCAGGACTGCTGCTTACAATGGGGGGGATCAGATAGGATCTGTGCCACTGTGACAGAATGCTCTGTTATACAGATAGCTAGAATCTCAGCCATAAAGCAGGGCAGGACTGCTGCTTACAATGGGGGGGATCAGTTAGGATCTGTGCCACTGTGACAGAATGCTCTGTTATACAGATAGCTAGAATCTCAGCCATAAAGCAGGGCAGGACTGCTGCTTACAATGGGGGGATCAGATAGGGATTTTTTTATTGGTATAAACTTAACAAATAATAAATCTTTCAAAACAAACAAAACAATGTACAACTATTTACAAACTGTAAGCAAAGAAATTAGCCATTTTGACTTGAAATTGCCTTTCCATTGCCCATGAAATAAAGCACTTGCATTCAATACATATCCCATTCCCCACACAAACCAAAAGAGGACAAACTGCAATTTCAAAAAAACAAAAACAACTTGCCGGCAGTAGCGCTGAGGTGATGGCGCCCATTCATAACATTCAAATGTACCTACAAGATTTCCCCCAGAAAAGCTGGTACAAACTGTCCTAATGGCAAGGAGAAGGACAAGGACACTCACAGATTGATATTTCTCCATTTTGAGGTATTTGAGGTGCAGCGTCTGATCTCCCTTTCCTTCAGGAAACCCAAATCGGCCACCACAGACTTCACTATAAGGTCAATAACAACATCCTCCTGGCCGAGTGATCTCCTACAGCGGGATTGCCATAGGTGGTACCTCATTACTGATATTATCATGTACATGGATCCTGCATCCAGGGGGTGTGGGACAGACAGGATCCCATAGGCCGCATTGGCATAAGAGAGCTGCCTAATGTGTGGTACTTTGAGAGTCTCTGCCAACTGAAACCGCACAGTCTTTGTCACAGGGCAATCAACCAGAAAATGTTCCTGGGTCTCATTGGTGGCGCAGCCCCACGGGCACTCTCTGTCTGCAATGTTTAAATAGCTCAGATTGCCCCTGACAAAAAGCCTTCCCTGAAGGGCGAGCCAGTTTAGATCAAAGTATTTGGGGGGCACCCTTCTGTCATTGAGCCACCGGAGGCTCTGGGAAAGAATGTTCCCCACACAGTCTTTTAAGGCCAAGGGGACAATGAAATAGGTTCCCAGGATTCTCTGATAGATCTGCCTTCTCGCAACAGAACCCAGCTCCCCAATTCCAATGTCCCACTTTCTCAAAAGCTTCAGCCCCAACTCAAGATGCGGAGGGAGTTGTCTCCCGCGCACCCGGACTGTCTTCACGCTACCGCCAAGCACCCAATCTCCCACCAGAGGCAATACCCAACGCCTGACGCAACATTCCCACAGGGAATCAGTTCTTTGGCCCAGGCACCCAAAGTTGGACTTCAGGAAGATGGAGCCAAAGAAAGCCACTGGGCATAGCATGCCCAACCCTCCCTCTTTCCTCTGCAGGTAAGTGACACCCCTTTTTACTGGATTCAGCCTGCTCCCCCAGATTAACTGGAAGAACAGACTGTGGATCCGAGCATAGAGAGCTTCAGGCAGCGGATACACATAGGAAACAAACAGAAAGATAGGGACCAGGTAAGTCTTCACGAGCTTCACCCTTTCACTGTAGGACAGCCTCCACTGCTTCCATCGCTGTACTTTAGCATTCCCGGCATCCAACTTCTCTTCCCAGTTTTGCCTACAGTCATCTCCCTTCCCAAATTTGATTCCCAAGATTCTAATCTGAGTTGGGGCAACTGAGAATTCCCGGAGCGGAAAAGCCGGCTCCTCGTCTAATGACCAAAAAGCTTGAGACTTATCCATGTTGACCAGAGACCCGGAGGCCTCTGAGTAACTTCTGATCGTCTCGGACAGCACTCCCACATCCTCCAGACAAGAGACTGCTACCGTGACATCATCCGCGTAGGCTACTGACCTGAGGGGCTGGCTACAGGGAACAGAGAGACCCTTTATTCCACCCGCCTGCAAACGCCTTAAAAAAGGATCGATCGCAAAAACATACAGCAAAGGGCTTAAAGGGCACCCCTGTCTCACCCCGGCCCCGACCTCAAAGTTCTCACCTCGCCACCCATTGATAAGTGGAAAGCTTACGGCCCCTTTGTACAAAGCTGATAGCCACCTAATGAATGTTCCCGGGATGCCATACTTTGCCAAAACGGCCCACAGATACTCATGATCCACTCGATCAAAGGCCTTAGCCTGGTCCAGAGACAGGAAGTAGCACCCGATGTTTTGGACTTTGCATAGTTCCAAGGCTTCCCTTATAGTAAGGATCGCCTCGAATATGCTCCGCCCTTTCACCGTGCAGGACTGGACAGGAGATAATAAAGTGCCTGAAAACAAAATCAGTCTAGTAAAAAGTATCCGTGCGAGAAGCTTCCTATCAGTGTTGAGAAGGGCAATCGGCCTCCAGTTCTCAACCCGCTGCGGATCCTTACCTTTAGACAGTAAGATCAAGGAGGAATCTCTCATAGAGGGGGGCAAGATACCCCCTTCCAGGCAGTCTCTAAAGACCTCTACGAGAACCGGAGCCAGCTGGTCTTTAAATTTCTTATAAAATTCGTCTGTAAGGCCGTCCGGTCCTGGAGCCTTCTTTTTAGCAAGGCAATCAATGGCAGCTTTGACCTCGTCCTCCGTGATCTCAGCTGTCAAAGGCTCAAAGTCCAAATTGGTCACATCAGGCCCTGGGGTTGCCTCCAGGAAGGATGAAGGCCTCCCCTTATCCAAAGCCTTGGCCCAGAACAGAGAAGTGTAGAAGTCTTTCACAACCCCAAGGATGCCCTCCCTGGATGTCTGTAACTCACCCTTGGGGTCGATCAGACCGGTGATAAGCTTCCGCCCAACATTCTCCCGGCAGTTTAAAAAGGGGTCCGGAGAGCGAAAACTCCCATAATCCTTTTCCTGCACAAGAGATTTGTAGCGGCTGTACTGACATTCTCTGATCTGGGCTTTCAGCTGGGTGATCTTTGACCCCTCCACCCCATCCGAAATAGAGGACTCCAGCTTCTTTAAGAGAGTCAGGTACTTCTTATACCGGTTACCCTCCCTGCGTACAGATAGCTTACGGAAGAAAGTCCGGAATGAGCGCTTGACATCCTCCCACCACGATGACACAGAGTCATAGAAATCAACCCTCCTGAACTGGTGCTGAAGAAGAGCCTCAAAAGACTTCCCTACTGACTCGCCCTCCAGGGAATCTGAGCTGAATCGCCACAGGCCCTTGCCCTTTGCTGGAACTGACAAGGTCCCCACCGTAAAGGAAAGTGTCAGGTGGTCTGAGTATTCAACCCCAACCTCTCTAACATCAGTAAATTTCTCACCCATCCTGACAAAAGCCATATCCAAGCGGCTACTCCTACCCCCACACCTGTAAGTGTGCGTCGCTCTCCGGCCCTCCCAGGTGGCAACATCAACCAATCCAGCTTGCTGAACTAGTTACTTAAAGAAAAAGCTTTCGGATTTCCCTAACCTTCCTGACCGATCTTCTGGTCTAAGGACTTGGTTGAAATCACCACCAAAGATGACAGAGAGCGACGTGTGCAAATAGGGTCTAATTTCAGCCAGCAGAGCCCTCCTGCCTGACATGGACTGTGGCCCATAGATATTAATAAGGCGAAATTGCCTGCCATTTAAGGTTACATCCAACAACAAACAACGCCCCACCTGAACCTCTAGGAGACGATGTACTCTAATATTGAGGCCACCTCGAAATAATATCGCTACTCCGCCACATGGCTCCTCCGCAATGGACCAAAAAGAAGGCCCATGTCGCCAGTCAGCCCTTGCCTTTCTCAGATCCGCCTGAGTAGTGAGACGGGTTTCCTGAAGGAAAAACACCTCAGCGTCTGAGTTAGCCAGACTTTCAAATGCCAAAAATCTGGCTCGCTGAGTTCTAACACTGCACACATTAGATGTTAAAAACCTAATTGGAGACACTGCCATCATGAACGTTTGTCATGGATTGTCCCTTCCTTCCTTTAGCTGAAGAACCAACTGCATCACCATAACGCTTCACCTGGGGACCTAAGTGCAGTTGCTCCTCATCACCATCAGTAGCAGGGTTTTTAACCAGAGTTTGGGAGTTTCTTGCAGTTCCCCCAGTACCTTTTTTTTGACTGGTTGTTCACCTCCTTCCCTAGATCTTTTCTTTGAAGCCAGTTGAATGTCCATATCCTCCTGCTCAGATTCCCTTTGATTCATACTGGCTTCTTCTCTCTCCATCCTCTCCAACTCCTCTTGCTCTTCCCTCTCTGCCCTTTCACCCCAGGTCTCAGAATTATCATCTAGTACTGAGAATTTATTCCCAGTACTAATAGAGAAGGGATTTACTGCTGAGGGACCTTCTCCAGGATCTAATTGATGGGCATACTTTTTAGATTTTTTATTTTTTGTTTTTTTCCAACCATCCTCTGCCTCAACATCAACTGCCACCTTCCTTTCCCTTGTTCTGACTTCCTTCTCCGGTTTCTTTACACTTCTCTGAACATTTGTTGGCTGCCTAACTCTCTGTCTCCTGGGTGCGACCTCTTGCTGTACTTGCACTTTCTTTGGCTGCAGCTCCCCTTTCCCTTGTCCCTGCCCCCTTTTCCCTTGTCCCTGCCCCCTTCCCTTTGTTCCTGCCCCCCTTCCCTTGTCCCTGCCCCCCTTCCCTTTGTTCCTGCCCCCCCTTCCCTTGTCCCTGCCCCCCTTCCCTTTGTTCCTGCCCCCCTTCCCCTTGCCCCTGCTCCCCTTCCCCTTGCCCCTGCTCTCCATCCACTGGCTCCTGCTCTCCATCCACTGGCTCCATTACCTTCCTCATCTCTCTGTCTATCTCAGGGAAGAGTCTGACTATGTTATGGTATGCCTCGGGACACCTCCTGTGGGAATGCCCCATTCTGTTGCACAGGTTGCACCTCACACGGTTACAGCTGTTTGCCTCGTGCCCCACAGCATTACAGAGCGCACACCTTAGTACAGTACAGGCTTTTGCCAGATGATCTCTGGCCCCACACTTAAAGCACCTCCTGGGCTGGCCTACATAGAAACAAGTGCCCTTTTCCTTCCCTATAAAAAAAGAATTGGGCAGATGGGTGGGTACATTGCCTGTCACGTTAAGTTTAACCTGGGTGCGCCAACCACCGCCCCAGACATTATCCTCATCAAATATTTTTTACCAAGGGAGACACAACTGTACATTGGCGCTGCAACCAGACCAAAATATCCTCCTGGGGAATTGCATCATTTTTCATCATTATAGTGATGTTCTTGGTCTCTGGCTTGGTCATTGGGATGACAATTAAATTCTCCCAGTCCGGGTGTCCTGCTCTTTTCTGCAAATTATAAATCCGCCAGAAATGGTCTAAAACCTCAGGCAACTTAAAGGTGATGTCGTACTCTGATTCTGTCTGGCCAATTACGGCTGACAAGTCATCTGAGGAAAATCCCATCCCATCCAATAGCACTTTGCGTACAAAGAACCGCCTTGGAGGGGCTCCCTCTTTATTGCCCTCCCACTTTACCTTAACCCAATTCTTTCTCTTAAAGGGATCATTATCAGAGAAATCAGGAACTGGGAAAAGCCGCCTTTTCTCCCAAAAATTTGTTGGATTTGCCTGGCCACCCACCTGCACTGACTCCACCTCTACTGCTTCTGAAGGACCTTGATCTACCTGACCCTGTCTAACTTCCGCCAATACATGAGCAGCACCGACACCCATAGCCCCTCCCACCTCCCCACCTTGAACCCCTCCACATTCCCTCTCCGTTCCTCCAGCACCTGGCACAGCCTCACTCACCCGCACATGCCCAACGGACACAGGGGCTTGCACTTCATTCACCCGCTCATGCCCACCTGACACAGAAGCTTGCACTTCATTCACCTCATTCACCCCACTCTCCACCCTCTCACTTGCTTTCACACAGGAAGAAGTGTTAGTTGGAGCAATGTCCATTTTCTCAGTTTGCAGATCTTCTTCTCTCGCTTCCGACACAGTTCCAACTGGATCACAAGTTCCTCCTCGTTGCGCTTTCCCACTGCCACTCTGGTGTATGGGATTTGCCATTACTTTGCCTTGTGCTTTAGGCAGCTCTGGGAAATCCTGATCCGATAACAGTTCAAAAGTCTGGTCCTGCTTCCCAACATTAACTTTAAAGGTTTTTTCCTCCGATCTCTTCTTCTCCTGATCATCCACATCCTGCTGATTAAAGGCCATATTTTGCCAGTTGACCCTCCCCTGCCGTTTCTGCACTCTGGGGGGTAATGGCTTTACAAAATCCGCTTCGCTCTCAGATGACGCGGGACTATTAGAGGTGCTCGCCTGATAAGGCTTTCTCAAAGCCGGTTTTGCTGCCGGTTTTGCTGCCGGTTTTGCTGCCGGTTTTGCTGCTGATTTTGCTGCCGGGCTGCGGACATTGGCTGCCATGTCTGCAAATCTCTGCCTGTTCTGGTAAACTTCCTTCCAGGGCCCGACCTCCTTATACAGCTCGGCAATCTGCTGTTCTATCCCAGCGAGCTCCTTGCCCAGTTCATCCCATTTGTTTTTATTAGTAGCATTCACTTTGCCTTCAGAAACTGCCATCCTGTTTGTAAAATATTTCAATGACAGCTGCACAGATTTCTTTCTGTTTTGTAAAGTAGCCAGTTCTTTCAAAGCATCAGCCACTCTTTCTGCAGTTATTGTTTCTTTAACTTCCCCTTTAAATCTTCCCTGCTTCTGGACAGCACCTTTACATGCAGCTCCTTTAATTGGCTTATGCACAATGCTGGTTCCAGGGCTCGCACCAGGGCTGCTGCCTTCTGAGCTCAGGGGAACTGGGGCAATGGTGGGAACTTCCTCCCCTCTCTCCTCTCCGCTGCTACAGGCGCTGGCTGCCCCATGGGCCGGAGATGTGGGTGTACCAGTGCCGGGGCTGGCGGCTGCACCCGGGGCCCCACTCTCCTGGCAAGCCGGCTGGGATACACACACAGAAGAGTGGATTGCTGATTCCTCCCCCGCCCCCACATGGCCAACTGATTCCAGCTGAGCTGCTGGAGAAGCTGCTGGGTTACAGGCCGGGGGTCCCTGCTGCTCACAGCTCTCACTCACACGCTGCTGGGGGGGATTCTGACAAAGGTTGGAATCACTTTGCGCAGTTTCATTATTATCAGTTTGTGTTACAGACACAGGTTTATTTACAGGCTCAGTCTCACTCACTGCCGGCAGCTCAGTAACAAACTCTGAATGAATTAAAGGCACAGTTTGTATTTCCATACCTTTGTGTTTGTGCTGCTTTATTTCTTCCTCAGATGCCAACTGTTGCTTCACTTGCTTTCCATCCACTTTTCCCTTTACCAAAGGATCAGCATTAGCCGCTCTAGGTGGGGTGATCTTTCCCTGGGGGGCCCCTCTGCGGGCTTCCACCTCCTGAGCACGGGCTGCTGCTGCATTTCTCTGCCTTTGCCTCCTGGTCTCTTCCACAGACTTCTCCACTTCCATCTCACTCTCGCTGCTGGTTTTCCCCCTAGGTGTTCTTGGGGTCCCAACAGACGATGATCTGAGTCTTGGCCTTGCACTTACAGCCACATGGCTAGGCCCCAAAGCCTGGGCCTCAGTTTTGCGGGCAGCCCGACCAGCCCTAGCAGGGCCTGGGCTTGCTCCAGACATCCACAGACCTCACTGAAACACGTCTGCTTACAATGGGGATCAGATAGGATCTGTGCCACTGTGACAGAATGCTCTGTTATACAGATAGCTAGAATCTCAGCCATAAAGCAGGGCAGGACTGCTGCTTACAATGGGGGGGATCAGTTAGGATCTGTGCCACTGTGACAGAATGCTCTGTTATACAGATAGCTAGAATCTCAGCCATAAAGCAGGGCAGGACTGCTGCTTACAATGGGGGGATCAGATAGGATCTGTGCCACTGTGACAGAATGCTCTGTTATACAGATAGCTAGAATCTCAGCCATAAAGCAGGGCAGGACTGCTGCTTACAATGGGGGGGATCAGATAGGATCTGTGCCACTGTGACAGAATGCTCTGTTATACAGATAGCTAGAATCTCAGCCATAAAGCAGGGCAGGACTGCTGCTTACAATGGGGGGGATCAGATAGGATCTGTGCCACTGTGACAGAATGCTCTGTTATACAGATAGCTAGAATCTCAGCCATAAAGCAGGGCAGGACTGCTGCTTACAATGGGGGGATCAGATAGGATCTGTGCCACTGTGACAGAATGCTCTGTTATACAGATAGCTAGAATCTCAGCCATAAAGCAGGGCAGGACTGCTGCTTACAATGGGGGGATCAGATAGGATCTGTGCCACTGTGACAGAATGCTCTGTTATACAGATAGCTAGAATCTCAGCCATAAAGCAGGGCAGGACTGCTGCTTACAATGGGGGGATCAGATAGGATCTGTGCCACTGTGACAGAATGCTCTGTTATACAGATAGCTAGAATCTCAGCCATAAAGCAGGGCAGGACTGCTGCTTACAATGGGGGGGATCAGATAGGATCTGTGCCACTGTGACAGAATGCTCTGTTATACAGATAGCTAGAATCTCAGCCATAAAGCAGGGCAGGACTGCTGCTTACAATGGGGGGGATCAGATAGGATCTGTGCCACTGTGACAGAATGCTCTGTTATACAGATAGCTAGAATCTCAGCCATAAAGCAGGGCAGGACTGCTGCTTACAATGGGGGGGATCAGATAGGATCTGTGCCACTGTGACAGAATGCTCTGTTATACAGATAGCTAGAATCTCAGCCATAAAGCAGGGCAGGACTGCTGCTTACAATGGGGGGGATCAGATAGGATCTGTGCCACTGTGACAGAATGCTCTGTTATACAGATAGCTAGAATCTCAGCCATAAAGCAGGGCAGGACTGCTGCTTACAATGGGGGGGATCAGTTAGGATCTGTGCCACTGTGACAGAATGCTCTGTTATACAGATAGCTAGAATCTCAGCCATAAAGCAGGGCAGGACTGCTGCTTACAATGGGGGGATCAGATAGGATCTGTGCCACTGTGACAGAATGCTCTGTTATACAGATAGCTAGAATCTCAGCCATAAAGCAGGGCAGGACTGCTGCTTACAATGGGGGGGATCAGATAGGATCTGTGCCACTGTGACAGAATGCTCTGTTATACAGATAGCTAGAATCTCAGCCATAAAGCAGGGCAGGACTGCTGCTTACAATGGGGGGGATCAGATAGGATCTGTGCCACTGTGACAGAATGCTCTGTTATACAGATAGCTAGAATCTCAGCCATAAAGCAGGGCAGGACTGCTGCTTACAATGGGGGGGATCAGATAGGATCTGTGCCACTGTGACAGAATGCTCTGTTATACAGATAGCTAGAATCTCAGCCATAAAGCAGGGCAGGACTGCTGCTTACAATGGGGGGGATCAGATAGGATCTGTGCCACTGTGACAGAATGCTCTGTTATACAGATAGCTAGAATCTCAGCCATAAAGCAGGGCAGGACTGCTGCTTACAATGGGGGGGATCAGATAGGATCTGTGCCACTGTGACAGAATGCTCTGTTATACAGATAGCTAGAATCTCAGCCATAAAGCAGGGCAGGACTGCTGCTTACAATGGGGGGATCAGATAGGATCTGTGCCACTGTGACAGAATGCTCTGTTATACAGATAGCTAGAATCTCAGCCATAAAGCAGGGCAGGACTGCTGCTTACAATGGGGGGATCAGATAGGATCTGTGCCACTGTGACAGAATGCTCTGTTATACAGATAGCTAGAATCTCAGCCATAAAGCAGGGCAGGACTGCTGCTTACAATGGGGGGGGGATAGGATCTGTGCCACTGTGACAGAATGCTCTGTTATACAGATAGCTAGAATCTCAGCCATAAAGCAGGGCAGGACTGCTGCTTACAATGGGGGGATCAGATAGGGATTTTTTTATTGGTATAAACTTAACAAATAATAAATCTTTCAAAACAAACAAAACAATGTACAACTATTTACAAACTGTAAGCAAAGAAATTAGCCATTTTGACTTGAAATTGCCTTTCCATTGCCCATGAAATAAAGCACTTGCATTCAATACATATCCCATTCCCCACACAAACCAAAAGAGGACAAACTGCAATTTCAAAAAAACCAAAACAACTTGCCGGCAGTAGCGCTGAGGTGATGGCGCCCATTCATAACATTCAAATGTACCTACAAGATTTCCCCCAGAAAAGCTGGTACAAACTGTCCTAATGGCAAGGAGAAGGACAAGGACACTCACAGATTGATATTTCTCCATTTTGAGGTATTTGAGGTGCAGCGTCTGATCTCCCTTTCCTTCAGGAAACCCAAATCGGCCACCACAGACTTCACTATAAGGTCAATAACAACATCCTCCTGGCCGAGTGATCTCCTACAGCGGGATTGCCATAGGTGGTACCTCATTACTGATATTATCATGTACATGGATCCTGCATCCAGGGGGTGTGGGACAGACAGGATCCCATAGGCCGCATTGGCATAAGAGAGCTGCCTAATGTATGGTACTTTGAGAGTCTCTGCCAACTGAAACCGCACAGTCTTTGTCACAGGGCAATCAACCAGAAAATGTTCCTGGGTCTCATTGGTGGCGCAGCCCCACGGGCACTCTCTGTCTGCAATGTTTAAATAGCTCAGATTGCCCCTGACAAAAAGCCTTCCCTGAAGGGCGAGCCAGTTTAGATCAAAGTATTTGGGGGGCACCCTTCTGTCATTGAGCCACCGGAGGCTCTGGGAAAGAATGTTCCCCACACAGTCTTTTAAGGCCAAGGGGACAATGAAATAGGTTCCCAGGATTCTCTGATAGATCTGCCTTCTCGCAACAGAACCCAGCTCCCCAATTCCAATGTCCCACTTTCTCAAAAGCTTCAGCCCCAACTCAAGATGCGGAGGGAGTTGTCTCCCGCGCACCCGGACTGTCTTCACGCTACCGCCAAGCACCCAATCTCCCACCAGAGGCAATACCCAACGCCTGACGCAACATTCCCACAGGGAATCAGTTCTTTGGCCCAGGCACCCAAAGTTGGACTTCAGGAAGATGGAGCCAAAGAAAGCCACTGGGCATAGCATGCCCAACCCTCCCTCTTTCCTCTGCAGGTAAGTGACACCCCTTTTTACTGGATTCAGCCTGCTCCCCCAGATTAACTGGAAGAACAGACTGTGGATCCGAGCATAGAGAGCTTCAGGCAGCGGATACACATAGGAAACAAACAGAAAGATAGGGACCAGGTAAGTCTTCACGAGCTTCACCCTTTCACTGTAGGACAGCCTCCACTGCTTCCATCGCTGTACTTTAGCATTCCCGGCATCCAACTTCTCTTCCCAGTTTTGCCTACAGTCATCTCCCTTCCCAAATTTGATTCCCAAGATTCTAATCTGAGTTGGGGCAACTGAGAATTCCCGGAGCGGAAAAGCCGGCTCCTCGTCTAATGACCAAAAAGCTTGAGACTTATCCATGTTGACCAGAGACCCGGAGGCCTCTGAGTAACTTCTGATCGTCTCGGACAGCACTCCCACATCCTCCGGACAAGAGACTGCTACCGTGACATCATCCGCGTAGGCTACTGACCTGAGGGGCTGGCTACAGGGAACAGAGAGACCCTTTATTCCACCCGCCTGCAAACGCCTTAAAAAAGGATCGATCGCAAAAACATACAGCAAAGGGCTTAAAGGGCACCCCTGTCTCACCCCGGCCCCGACCTCAAAGTTCTCACCTCGCCACCCATTGATAAGTGGAAAGCTTACGGCCCCTTTGTACAAAGCTGATAGCCACCTAATGAATGTTCCCGGGATGCCATACTTTGCCAAAACGGCCCACAGATACTCATGATCCACTCGATCAAAGGCCTTAGCCTGGTCCAGAGACAGGAAGTAGCACCCGATGTTTTGGACTTTGCATAGTTCCAAGGCTTCCCTTATAGTAAGGATCGCCTCGAATATGCTCCGCCCTTTCACCGTGCAGGACTGGACAGGAGATAATAAAGTGCCTGAAAACAAAATCAGTCTAGTAAAAAGTATCCGTGCGAGAAGCTTCCTATCAGTGTTGAGAAGGGCAATCGGCCTCCAGTTCTCAACCCGCTGCGGATCCTTACCTTTAGACAGCAAGATCAAGGAGGATTCTCTCATAGAGGGGGGCAAGATACCCCCTTCCAGGCAGTCTCTAAAGACCTCTACAAGAACCGGAGCCAGCTGGTCTTTAAATTTCTTATAAAATTCGGCTGTAAGGCCGTCCGGTCCTGGAGCCTTCTTTTTAGCAAGGCAATCAATGGCAGCTTTGACCTCGTCCTCCGTGATCTCAGCTGTCAAAGGCTCAAAGTCCAAATTGGTCACATCAGGCCCTGGGGTTGCCTCCAGGAAGGATGAAGTCCTCCCCTTATCCAAAGCCTTGGCCCGGAACAGAGAAGCGTAGAAGCCTTTCACAACCCCAAGGATGCCCTCCCTGGATGTCTGTAACTCACCCTTGGGGTCGATCAGACCGGTGATAAGCTTCCGCCCAACATTCTCCCGGCAGTTTAAAAAGGGGTCCGGAGAGCGAAAACTCCCATAATCCCTTTCCTGCACAAGAGATTTGTAGCGGCTGTACTGACATTCTCTGATCTGGGCTTTCAGCTGGGTGATCTTTGACCCCTCCACCCCATCCGAAATAGAGGACTCCAGCTTCTTTAAGAGAGTCAGGTACTTCTTATACCGATTACCCTCCCTGCGTACAGATAGCTTACGGAAGAAAGTCCGGAATGAGCGCTTGACATCCTCCCACCACGATGACACAGAGTCATAGAAATCAACCCTCCCGAACTGGTGCTGAAGAAGAGCCTCAAAAGACTTCCCTACTGACTCGCCCTCCAGGGAATCTGAGCTTAATCGCCACAGGCCCTTGCCCTTTGCTGGAACTGACAAGGTCCCCACCGTAAAGGAAAGTGTCAGGTGGTCTGAGTATTCAACCCCAACCTCTCTAACATCAGTAAATTCCTCACCCATCCTGACAAAAGCCATATCCAAGCGGCTACTCCTACCCCCGCACCTGTAAGTGTGCGTCGCTCTCCGGCCCTCCCAGGTGGCAACATCAACCAATCCAGCTTGCTGAACTAGTTGCTTAAAGAAAAAGCTTTCGGATTTCCCTAACCTTCCTGACCGATCTTCTGGTCTAAGGACTTGGTTGAAATCACCACCAAAGATGACAGAGAGCGACGTGTGCAAATAGGGTCTAATTTCAGCCAGCAGAGCCCTCCTGCCTGACATGGACTGTGGCCCATAGATATTAATAAGGCGAAATCGCCTGCCATTTAAGGTTACATCCAACAACAAACAACGCCCCACCTGAACCTCTAGGAGACGATGTACTCTAATATTGAGGCCACCTCGAAATAATATCGCTACTCCGCCACATGGCTCCTCCGCAATGGACCAAAAAGAAGGCCCATGTCGCCAGTCAGCCCTTGCCTTTCTCAGATCCGCCTGAGTAGTGAGACGGGTTTCCTGAAGGAAAAACACCTCAGCGTCTGAGTTAGCCAGACTTTCAAATGCCAAAAATCTGGCTCGCTGGGTTCTAACACTGCACACATTAGATGTTAAAAACCTAATTGGAGACACTGCCATCATGAACGTTTGTCATGGATTGTCCCTTCCTTCCTTTAGCTGAAGAACCAACTGCATCACCATAACGCTTCACCTGGGGACCTAAGTGCAGTTGCTCCTCATCACCATCACTAGCAGGGTTTTTAACCAGAGTTTGGGAATTTCTTGCAGTTCCCCCAGTACCTTTTTTTTTGACTGGTTGTTCACCTCCTTCCCTAGATCTTTTCTTTGAAGCCAGTTGAATGTCCATATCCTCCTGCTCAGATTCCCTTTGATTCACACTGGCTTCTTCTCTCTCCATCCTCTCCAACTCCTCTTGCTCTTCCCTCTCTGCCCTGTCACCCCAGGTCTCAGAATTACCATCTAGTACTGAGAATTTATTCCCAGTACTAATAGAGAAGGGATTTACTGCTGAGGGACCTTCTCCAGGATCTAATTGATGGGCATACTTTTTAGATTTTTTATTTTTTGTTTTTTTCCAACCATCCTCTGCCTCAACATCAACTGCCACCTTCCTTTCCCTTGTTCTGACTTCCTTCTCCGGTTTCTTTACACTTCTCTGAACATTTGTTGGCTGCCTAACTCTCTGTCTCCTGGGTGCGACCTCTTGCTGTACTTGCACTTTCTTTGGCTGCAGCTCCCCTTTCCCTTGTCCCTGCCCCCTTTTCCCTTGTCCCTGCCCCCCTTCCCTTTGTTCCTGCCCCCCCTTCCCTTGTCCCTGCCCCCCTTCCCTTTGTTCCTGCCCCCCCTTCCCTTGTCCCTGCCCCCCTTCCCTTTGTTCCTGCCCCCCTTCCCCTTGCCCCTGCTCCCCTTCCCCTTGCCCCTGCTCTCCATCCACTGGCTCCTGCTCTCCATCCACTGGCTCCATTACCTTCCTCATCTCTCTGTCTATCTCAGGGAAGAGTCTGACTATGTTATGGTATGCCTCGGGACACCTCCTGTGGGAATGCCCCATTCTGTTGCACAGGTTGCACCTCACACGGTTACAGCTGTTTGCCTCGTGCCCCACAGCATTACAGAGCGCACACCTTAGTACAGTACAGGCTTTTGCCAGATGATCTCTGGCCCCACACTTAAAGCACCTCCTGGGCTGGCCTACATAGAAACAAGTGCCCTTTTCCTTCCCTATAAAAAAAGAATTGGGCAGATGGGTGGGTACATTGCCTGTCACGTTAAGTTTAACCTGGGTGCGCCAACCACCGCCCCAGACATTATCCTCATCAAATATTTTTACCAAGGGAGACACAACTGTACATTGGCGCTGCAACCAGACCAAAATATCCTCCTGGGGAATTGCATCATTTTTCATCATTATAGTGATGTTCTTGGTCTCTGGCTTGGTCATTGGGATGACAATTAAATTCTCCCAGTCCGGGTGTCCTGCTCTTTTCTGCAAATTATAAATCCGCCAGAAATGGTCTAAAACCTCAGGCAACTTAAAGGTGATGTCGTACTCTGATTCTGTCTGGCCAATTACGGCTGACAAGTCATCTGAGGAAAATCCCATCCCATCCAATAGCACTTTGCGTACAAAGAACCGCCTTGGAGGGGCTCCCTCTTTATTGCCCTCCCACTTTACCTTAACCCAATTCTTTCTCTTAAAGGGATCATTATCAGAGAAATCAGGAACTGGGAAAAGCCGCCTTTTCTCCCAAAAATTTGTTGGATTTGCCTGGCCACCCACCTGCACTGACTCCACCTCTACTGCTTCTGAAGGACCTTGATCTACCTGACCCTGTCTAACTTCCGCCAATACATGAGCAGCACCGACACCCATAGCCCCTCCCACCTCCCCACCTTGAACCCCTCCACATTCCCTCTCCGTTCCTCCAGCACCTGGCACAGCCTCACTCACCCGCACATGCCCAACGGACACAGGGGCTTGCACTTCATTCACCCGCTCATGCCCACCTGACACAGAAGCTTGCACTTCATTCACCTCATTCACCCCACTCTCCACCCTCTCACTTGCTTTCACACAGGAAGAAGTGTTAGTTGGAGCAATGTCCATTTTCTCAGTTTGCAGATCTTCTTCTCTCGCTTCCGACACAGTTCCAACTGGATCACAAGTTCCTCCTCGTTGCGCTTTCCCACTGCCACTCTGGTGTATGGGATTTGCCATTACTTTGCCTTGTGCTTTAGGCAGCTCTGGGAAATCCTGATCCGATAACAGTTCAAAAGTCTGGTCCTGCTTCCCAACATTAACTTTAAAGGTTTTTTCCTCCGATCTCTTCTTCTCCTGATCATCCACATCCTGCTGATTAAAGGCCATATTTTGCCAGTTGACCCTCCCCTGCCGTTTCTGCACTCTGGGGGGTAATGGCTTTACAAAATCCGCTTCGCTCTCAGATGACGCGGGACTATTAGAGGTGCTCGCCTGATAAGGCTTTCTCAAAGCCGGTTTTGCTGCCGGTTTTGCTGCCGGTTTTGCTGCCGGTTTGCTGCTGATTTTGCTGCCGGGCTGCGGACATTGGCTGCCATGTCTGCAAATCTCTGCCTGTTCTGGTAAACTTCCTTCCAGGGCCCGACCTCCTTATACAGCTCGGCAATCTGCTGTTCTATCCCAGCGAGCTCCTTGCCCAGTTCATCCCATTTGTTTTTATTAGTAGCATTCACTTTGCCTTCAGAAACTGCCATCCTGTTTGTAAAATATTTCAATGACAGCTGCACAGATTTCTTTCTGTTTTGTAAAGTAGCCAGTTCTTTCAAAGCATCAGCCACTCTTTCTGCAGTTATTGTTTCTTTAACTTCCCCTTTAAATCTTCCCTGCTTCTGGACAGCACCTTTACATGCAGCTCCTTTAATTGGCTTATGCACAATGCTGGTTCCAGGGCTCGCACCAGGGCTGCTGCCTTCTGAGCTCAGGGGAACTGGGGCAATGGTGGGAACTTCCTCCCCTCTCTCCTCTCCGCTGCTACAGGCGCTGGCTGCCCCATGGGCCGGAGATGTGGGTGTACCAGTGCCGGGGCTGGCGGCTGCACCCGGGGCCCCACTCTCCTGGCAAGCCGGCTGGGATACACACACAGAAGAGTGGATTGCTGATTCCTCCCCCGCCCCCACATGGCCAACTGATTCCAGCTGAGCTGCTGGAGAAGCTGCTGGGTTACAGGCCGGGGGTCCCTGCTGCTCACAGCTCTCACTCACACGCTGCTGGGGGGGATTCTGACAAAGGTTGGAATCACTTTGCGCAGTTTCATTATTATCAGTTTGTGTTACAGACACAGGTTTATTTACAGGCTCAGTCTCACTCACTGCCGGCAGCTCAGTAACAAACTCTGAATGAATTAAAGGCACAGTTTGTATTTCCATACCTTTGTGTTTGTGCTGCTTTATTTCTTCCTCAGATGCCAACTGTTGCTTCACTTGCTTTCCATCCACTTTTCCCTTTACCAAAGGATCAGCATTAGCCGCTCTAGGTGGGGTGATCTTTCCCTGGGGGGCCCCTCTGCGGGCTTCCACCTCCTGAGCACGGGCTGCTGCTGCATTTCTCTGCCTTTGCCTCCTGGTCTCTTCCACAGACTTCTCCACTTCCATCTCACTCTCGCTGCTGGTTTTCCCCCTAGGTGTTCTTGGGGTCCCAACAGACGATGATCTGAGTCTTGGCCTTGCACTTACAGCCACATGGCTAGGCCCCAAAGCCTGGGCCTCAGTTTTGCGGGCAGCCCGACCAGCCC
This sequence comes from Xenopus tropicalis, assembly GCF_000004195.4. Classification (NCBI taxonomy): domain Eukaryota; kingdom Metazoa; phylum Chordata; class Amphibia; order Anura; family Pipidae; genus Xenopus; species Xenopus tropicalis. Next base: position 132,862,124 of record NC_030684.2, on the reverse strand, counting down.
TAGCAGGGCCTGGGCTTGCTCCAGACATCCACAGACCTCACTGAAACACGTCTGCTTACAATGGGGATCAGATAGGATCTGTGCCACTGTGACAGAATGCTCTGTTATACAGATAGCTAGAATCTCAGCCATAAAGCAGGGCAGGACTGCTGCTTACAATGGGGGGGATCAGTTAGGATCTGTGCCACTGTGACAGAATGCTCTGTTATACAGATAGCTAGAATCTCAGCCATAAAGCAGGGCAGGACTGCTGCTTACAATGGGGGGATCAGATAGGATCTGTGCCACTGTGACAGAATGCTCTGTTATACAGATAGCTAGAATCTCAGCCATAAAGCAGGGCAGGACTGCTGCTTACAATGGGGGGATCAGATAGGATCTGTGCCACTGTGACAGAATGCTCTGTTATACAGATAGCTAGAATCTCAGCCATAAAGCAGGGCAGGACTGCTGCTTACAATGGGGGGGATCAGATAGGATCTGTGCCACTGTGACAGAATGCTCTGTTATACAGATAGCTAGAATCTCAGCCATAAAGCAGGGCAGGACTGCTGCTTACAATGGGGGGATCAGATAGGATCTGTGCCACTGTGACAGAATGCTCTGTTATACAGATAGCTAGAATCTCAGCCATAAAGCAGGGCAGGACTGCTGCTTACAATGGGGGGATCAGATAGGATCTGTGCCACTGTGACAGAATGCTCTGTTATACAGATAGCTAGAATCTCAGCCATAAAGCAGGGCAGGACTGCTGCTTACAATGGGGGGATCAGATAGGATCTGTGCCACTGTGACAGAATGCTCTGTTATACAGATAGCTAGAATCTCAGCCATAAAGCAGGGCAGGACTGCTGCTTACAATGGGGGGGATCAGATAGGATCTGTGCCACTGTGACAGAATGCTCTGTTATACAGATAGCTAGAATCTCAGCCATAAAGCAGGGCAGGACTGCTGCTTACAATGGGGGGGATCAGATAGGATCTGTGCCACTGTGACAGAATGCTCTGTTATACAGATAGCTAGAATCTCAGCCATAAAGCAGGGCAGGACTGCTGCTTACAATGGGGGGATCAGATAGGATCTGTGCCACTGTGACAGAATGCTCTGTTATACAGATAGCTAGAATCTCAGCCATAAAGCAGGGCAGGACTGCTGCTTACAATGGGGGGGATCAGATAGGATCTGTGCCACTGTGACAGAATGCTCTGTTATACAGATAGCTAGAATCTCAGCCATAAAGCAGGGCAGGACTGCTGCTTACAATGGGGGGGATCAGTTAGGATCTGTGCCACTGTGACAGAATGCTCTGTTATACAGATAGCTAGAATCTCAGCCATAAAGCAGGGCAGGACTGCTGCTTACAATGGGGGGATCAGATAGGATCTGTGCCACTGTGACAGAATGCTCTGTTATACAGATAGCTAGAATCTCAGCCATAAAGCAGGGCAGGACTGCTGCTTACAATGGGGGGGATCAGATAGGATCTGTGCCACTGTGACAGAATGCTCTGTTATACAGATAGCTAGAATCTCAGCCATAAAGCAGGGCAGGACTGCTGCTTACAATGGGGGGATCAGATAGGATCTGTGCCACTGTGACAGAATGCTCTGTTATACAGATAGCTAGAATCTCAGCCATAAAGCAGGGCAGGACTGCTGCTTACAATGGGGGGGATCAGATAGGATCTGTGCCACTGTGACAGAATGCTCTGTTATACAGATAGCTAGAATCTCAGCCATAAAGCAGGGCAGGACTGCTGCTTACAATGGGGGGGATCAGATAGGATCTGTGCCACTGTGACAGAATGCTCTGTTATACAGATAGCTAGAATCTCAGCCATAAAGCAGGGCAGGACTGCTGCTTACAATGGGGGGGATCAGATAGGATCTGTGCCACTGTGACAGAATGCTCTGTTATACAGATAGCTAGAATCTCAGCCATAAAGCAGGGCAGGACTGCTGCTTACAATGGGGGGATCAGATAGGATCTGTGCCACTGTGACAGAATGCTCTGTTATACAGATAGCTAGAATCTCAGCCATAAAGCAGGGCAGGACTGCTGCTTACAATGGGGGGATCAGATAGGATCTGTGCCACTGTGACAGAATGCTCTGTTATACAGATAGCTAGAATCTCAGCCATAAAGCAGGGCAGGACTGCTGCTTACAATGGGGGGGGGATAGGATCTGTGCCACTGTGACAGAATGCTCTGTTATACAGATAGCTAGAATCTCAGCCATAAAGCAGGGCAGGACTGCTGCTTACAATGGGGGGATCAGATAGGATCTGTGCCACTGTGACAGAATGCCAAAAAAAATAGCTGGAATGTCATAGCTAGAAATAAAAACTACATGTTAAATATTTGCAGCACATCTTTATATAAAATACATATTTCTATTTGTAGATCATTCAATTATTACATGTTTGCCCTGAAGGTTTCATATAGTCGTGAGCCCCATTCATACAAAACATGAAAATTTGTGACCTCTCCTTCCTTCAAAGAGTTAGTTATACAACAAAATCGTATGATTGACGTGGGGGTACAATAATGTGTCTCCCCCCCCAGCAAGCCCCTGATATTGTCTCGCCTTCATTCACAGTTCCAGGCAATGGGAAGCCCCAAAGTGGCTGCTAAACTGCCAGTGACTATCGGCTGAATGCAGTGTAAACAAAACGGCTTTAATGGCATGACATGAGCGGGGCCTTTCAGGCTCAGATAGGCCGCGTATTATCTTTGATCTCAGCCCAGACTGCGGCTGGTCCCTCGTCTTGAATATTTTAAGAGATCTTCCCTTCTCCCAGCCTCTCCACATAGTGACTTAATGGGGGGGAAGCTAATTTAGTTATTTCTCAGACATGTCCCGCGGATTGGGCTGGGTAAGGCCTATTCAGTTGGATTTCATGGCCTGTCAGTGCTCTCATTTCTCTATCTGGGGACGTCTACCCTACAGGATTCTCACTATAGACACGACCCCCCCCCTAGTTGTGTAGACTGAAGCCTGGATGCTTGGTACTCACATACACATACGCACAGACCCAACGCAACACCCCCCTCTTATATTGGGAAACAAAAAATGTCTTGCCTGGGCCCCTGGAATAATCATAGGTGATAAATTAGGGTCCTTAATTCATTTAACATAAAAGCGAGGAAGCATTTGTCACCTTCTTTTCCATCCCAAATTACTTCATCGTTATTAACACAAATTTAATAGACAACATATAGCAGTCTGGAGCTAATTTCTGTGGCCGTGTCACACACACACACACACCAATTTGACATGTTATACGGTGACACGTATGCAGTCTCCGCGGCTCCGCCATGGCGCCCCATGGGGCTGGGGGGCGAGGCAATTCCCTCTGCGCTTTGCCTTGTACTGGTTCCTTTATGTGTTTGATAAAATTATTCCGAGGCAAAAGGGAAATAATTGTTAAAAAATTCATTGAAATCATTTCCATTTCAATTGTCACTTTTTAAATATTTGTTTTGGTTATTATTCATTCAGGTTTGTCAAATTTCCTTTACTCCATATATCCCTAAAATGGCCCAGAATCCTACAATGATATGAACAGCAGGCTTTGGGTAAGATCTTGGACCACTTTGGTGTGCATTATATATTATAAAGTCACAGCCATAAAGCAGGGCAGGACTGCTGCTTACAATGGGGGGATCAGATAGGATCTGTGCCACTGTGACAGAATGCTCTGTTATACAGATAGCTAGAATCTCAGCCATAAAGCAGGGCAGGACTGCTGCTTACAATGGGGGGGATCAGATAGGATCTGTGCCACTGTGACAGAATGCTCTGTTATACAGATAGCTAGAATCTCAGCCATAAAGCAGGGCAGGACTGCTGCTTACAGTGGGGGGATCAGATAGGATCTGTGCCACTGTGACAGAATGCTCTGTTATACAGATAGCTAGAATCTCAGCCATAAAGCAGGGCAGGACTGCTGCTTACAATGGGGGGGATCAGATAGGATCTGTGCCACTGTGACAGAATGCTCTGTTATACAGATAGCTAGAATCTCAGCCATAAAGCAGGGCAGGACTGCTGCTTACAATGGGGGGATCAGATAGGATCTGTGCCACTGTGACAGAATGCTCTGTTATACAGATAGCTAGAATCTCAGCCATAAAGCAGGGCAGGACTGCTGCTTACAATGGGGGGATCAGATAGGATCTGTGCCACTGTGACAGAATGCTCTGTTATACAGATAGCTAGAATCTCAGCCATAAAGCAGGGCAGGACTGCTGCTTACAATGGGGGATCAGATAGGATCTGTGCCACTGTGACAGAATGCTCTGTTATACAGATAGCTAGAATCTCAGCCATAAAGCAGGGCAGGACTGCTGCTTACAATGGGGGGGATCAGATAGGATCTGTGCCACTGTGACAGAATGCTCTGTTATACAGATAGCTAGAATCTCAGCCATAAAGCAGGGCAGGACTGCTGCTTACAATGGGGGGGATCAGATAGGATCTGTGCCACTGTGACAGAATGCTCTGTTATACAGATAGCTAGAATCTCAGCCATAAAGCAGGGCAGGACTGCTGCTTACAATGGGGGGATCAGATAGGATCTGTGCCACTGTGACAGAATGCTCTGTTATACAGATAGCTAGAATCTCAGCCATAAAGCAGGGCAGGACTGCTGCTTACAATGGGGGGGATCAGATAGGATCTGTGCCACTGTGACAGAATGCTCTGTTATACAGATAGCTAGAATCTCAGCCATAAAGCATATGCTCATGCAAAGCACATAGGAATGCATTATCCTACCAAAAGTCTCTTACTAAACATAACACATTCTCAAGCAGAAGTACAAACATTAGTTATTGATGGCAGTGCCTAATTAATGAATGTGTTTTGCAGACAGAAGCAACTTCCCAATCGTACTTCATATTAACGTTGTCTATTTGCCTTTATATGCTGGCTTTATCAGAATGGAGTCTTAGGATGCCATCTGCTTGCTCCGGTCACCAACCTTGTCAGCTGAAAAAAGCAACTGTTTGTGAGCCTATGTTTTGTATCATTATTATCATTTGTCGGTTGGTTTCGACCTCTCTACTATTCATCTTTCAACGTTCAAACAAACCAGACAGTTGGCAAGCAAAAAAAAAAGTGTGAAGACTGGATATGCAAGGGTTACTTCTCCCTGTTTAATGGCCTAGAGTAGGGCTGTCCAACTAGAGGCTGGCAAGCTGGATGCAACCTTCCTTTAGATCCTTATAGACCCCAGACCGCTTGGGAGTTCCATGAAATAATAATAACAGTACCTGTACTTGATCCCAACTAACATATAATTACCCCTTATTGGGGGCAGAACAGCCCTATTGGGTTTATTTCATGGTTAAATGATTCCCTTTTCTCTGTAATAATAAAACAGTACCTGTACTTGATCCCAACTAACATATAATTACCCCTTATTGGGGGCAGAACAGCCCTATTGGGTTTATTTCATGGTTAAATGATTCCCTTTTCTCTGTAATAATAAAACAGTACCTGTACTTGATCCCAACTAACATATAATTACCCCTTATTGGGGGCAGAACAGCCCTATTGGGTTTATTTCATGGTTAAATGATTCCCTTTTCTCTGTAATAATAAAACAGTACCTGTACTTGATCCCAACTAAGATATAATTACCCCTTATTGGGGGCAGAACAGCCCTATTGGGTTTATTTAATGGTTAAATGATTCCCTTTTCTCTGTAATAATAAAACAGTACCTGTACTTGATCCCAACTAAGATATAATTACCCCTTATTGGGGGCAGAACAGCCCTATTGGGTTTATTTCATGGTTAAATGATTCCCTTTTCTCTGTAATAATAAAACAGTACCTGTACTTGATCCCAACTAAGATATAATTACCCCTTATTGGGGGCAGAACAGCCCTATTGGGTTTATTTCATGGTTAAATGATTCCCTTTTCTCTGTAATAATAAAACAGTACCTGTACTTGATCCCAACTAAGATATAATTACCCCTTATTGGGGCAGAACAGCCCTATTGGGTTTATTTCATGGTTAAATGATTCCCTTTTCTCTGTAATAATAAAACAGTACCTGTACTTGATCCCAACTAAGATATAATTACCCCTTATTGGGGGCAGAACAGCCCTATTGGGTTTATTTCATGGTTAAATGATTCCCTTTTCTCTGTAATAATAAAACAGTACCTGTACTTGATCCCAACTAAGATATAATTACCCCTTATTGGGGCAGAACAGCCCTATTGGGTTTATTTCATGGTTAAATGATTCCCTTTTCTCTGTAATAATAAAACAGTACCTGTACTTGATCCCAACTAAGATATAATTACCCCTTATTGGGGCAGAACAACCCTATTGGGTTTATTTCATGGTTAAATGATTCCCTTTTCTCTCTAATAATAAAACAGTACCTGTACTTGATCCCAACTAAGATATAATTACCCCTTATTGGGGGCAGAACAGCCCTTTTGGGTTTATTTCATGGTTAAATGATTCCCTTTTCTCTGTAATAATAAAACTGTACCTGTACTTGATCCCAACTAAGATATAATTACCCCTTATTGGGGGCAGAACAGCCCTATTGGGTTTATTTAATGGTTAAATGATTCCCTTTTCTCTGTAATAATAAAACAGTACCTGTACTTGATCCCAACTAAAATGTATATGATTCTTAATGGAGGCAAAACAATTATATTGGGTTTAATGCATGTTTAAATAGACTTAAGTTGCGGAGATCCAAATTACGGAAAGACCTATCCGGAAAGCATTATGGGTAGTTGGTCCCATACCTGTAATTTGATTTAAATCAAGCAGATAGCCTTAGCTTCCTGGATAATAGGTTTCTGGATAAGGTATCCCATACCTGCATACATTTCACACAATGAAACCAATAAATCGACCGGCGAAATGGATAAAAAAATTTGGTGCGAAAAAATTCGCAACATGTGTGGCTATTATTTTGTTGCCCACGACTATTCTTTTGACGCGGCAAAATAATAGCCACGCACCGAAAGAATAGCCACGGGCGACAAAAGAATAGCCACGGGCGACGAAAGAATAGCCACGGGCGACGAAAGAATAGCCGCGGGCGACAAAAGAATAGCTGCGGGCGACAAAAGAATAATCGCGGGCGACAAAAGAATAGCCGCGGGCGACAAAACAGTAGCCACGGGCGACAAAAGAATAGCAGTGGGCGACGAAAGAATAGCCGCGCAACGAAAGATTAGCCGGGTGACAAAAGAATAGCCGCACGACGAAAGAATAGCAGTGCGACGAAAGAATAGCTGTGGGCGACAAAAGAATAGCCACGCGACGAAAGAATAGCCGCGCAACGAAAGAATAGCCACGGGCGACAACTAATAACATAACAGGACAAAAGGAAAGGATACTTTTAACCATAGTAAATCCTATGGAAAAATGTTGGCAATTTCTACCCAAACACTACTTTATTTAATAGGAAATCTGTCCATAAAAGCACAAAAAAAAGACATTTTTAAACAAAAATCAGCAGATTGCGTGAATGTGATAGTTAGTAAATAGGCCATTTAGTGTGGCTAATTGCTGCTTCTCTTTAGCTTAGCAGGCAAGGGATAATTACGCAGGCCGGAGTTTGACGAAATTCTTAAAAGCAGAGGAAATAAAAAGCCAAATGCAGGGAAATGTACTCGTTAAATATGCGGCCGCTCGAGTCGGCTTCATTTATCACACAGAGCCACGTTTTATTTATTTTTTAACGTGGATGATACGTGTTAAATTATCACATAAATTGGCTTTAGATGAAGCACCTGCACTCCCTTATCCATAGGGAATCTCCGTGCAGAAATTCCCACGCTCGTACATGATCGCCCAGCCCTTTCATATCGGATTCCGACAGGCACGGAACAGGCGGAAGCATAGACGCTGTTTTGTGTGCTGTCGCCATAAAAACACAATTTAGGGGCTGATTTAAAAAATGTGAGTTTAGCGCTTAATACATAAAAACTCACCCATGTTCTGTTCATTCCTATGGGATTTTAAGAAGCGTATTTATCAAATGGTGAGTTCTGACTTTCACCCACTGATAAATACGCTTCTAAACATCCCATAGGAATGAATAGAACATGGGTGAGTTTTTGTGTATTAAGTAGTGATGGGCGATGTTTCGCCAGGCATGGGTTCGTGGAAAAATTCGCCACACGACAAAATAATAGCCGCGGGCGACAAAATAATAGCCATGCGCGACAAAATAATAGCCGCAGGCGACAAAATAATAGCCGCATGACAAAATAATAGCCGAGGGCGACGAAATAATAGCCGCGGGAAACGAAATAATAGCCGCATGACAAAATAATAGCCGCGGGCGACAAAATAATAGCTGCATGACGAAAGAATAGCCGCGGGCGACAATTTTTTTTTGATGTGCGACATTTCCGCGAATTTTCCACTGTTTCGCGAATCTTTTGAAAGATTATCAAATTTTTCAGACAGATTAGCTCATCACTAGTATTAAATTCTAAACTCACATTTTCATAAATCTGCCCCTTAATGTTATTAGAAACATTGGGATTCCAAATAAACAAGTGAAGTTATAGGGTGAGATTCACTAAGACACGAACTCTCGGAGCGTTCATACGAATGCCCAGAGCGCAGCCGCGTGAAAAATCAGAAAGGCTCTGCCGCTGTTTACAATGGTCAGTACAAAAATTTCGTGACTTTCGGATCGGCAATACAATATTATCGTGAGTAATCTGATTTTTTTCGTAAACATTTTCGGGATATTTGCGATCTTCAGAAATTTTCGTTTCCAATTGGAATTTTTCCCATTCGTGATTCGTATTCGTGGATTAGTACATCTGCCCCATAGTCTCCCCTGGCAATATATTGCGCAAACAAACAAATATTAGGGAGATTAGAAAAAAATATCGAGAAATTGTGCAAAAATGCCCTCGAGCAAACCGACTTTCACATAATGAAAAAATATTTTTGAATATTTTTCAATGAAAAATATAATTTTTCACCAAATTTGCACGAGAAAACAAATTTTAATGTTGATAATCCATGTACCAACGGAAAGGCAGGGTACAAAATACAAAACATGGCTGCTATCCAATTGCTGCAGGTCCCTAAGGGGCATTTACTAACTTTCTTTTTTTTTTTTAAAGATTCATGTTTTCTTGCACTAAAACTGGAATTTTTAGTGGAAAAAACACGATTTTTTCACCATTTATTATGCGTCAAAACTGCAACAAATTGGAGAGAATTTTTATATATATATATATATATATATATCTACAAGCTGTCCTATTTCCAGCTGGAAGATCTTATTTTGCTTCGTGGTATTAGAGGTTTTTGGATTTTTTGGAGGCTCCATTCGTTGAAATACAGTTTTTCACACAGTTTTTCTGTGTTCTTTTTGTTCATTTTTTTCAATTTAGATCTTTTAATTAGGGATACACTGAATCCAGGATTCAGTTCGGGATTCGGCCAAGATTCAGCCTTTTTTCGGCAGGATTTGGATTCGGCCGAATCCACAGTCCTGGCCGAACCGGACCCTAAAAATCACATGACTTTTTGTCAAGTAAACACGGAAGTTGAACATTTTTCAACATTTACCATTTAACTAGTGATGAGCGAATTTTTTCACCAGGCACGGATTCACAGCGAATTCACGCATTTTACCATTGGCGAATTGTTTAGCAAAACTTCGGCAAAAATTCACCACGGAAAAATATGTTGCACATCAAAAACTGGCCGTAAAAACTGGGCGTAAAAAAAAAGACGCACACAATGAAATAAAGACGCGGGCGACAAAATAAAAACATAGGTGACGGAAAAAGACGCGGGCGATGAAAGAAGACGCGGGCAATGAAAAAGTCACGAGACAAATGCGTTTTGCATATTTTACGCCATTTTGCGAATTTTCCCTTTGTTTCGCTAATTTTCCGGCAAAGCAAAACGGGACAGATTCGTTCATCGCTACATTTAACCCTTCCGAAACTTAATTGGCATATGGTAATTAGACTTCACATTCGTTTGGTATTCGGCCGAATCTATTACGAAGGATTCGGGGGTTCGGGCGAATCCGAAAAAGTGGATTCCGTGCATCCCTACTTTTAACAAATGACTAGATATTCGTGGTTTTAGTGGAAATGGGTTTAGTCGTGGTTGCAAAAAACTCTAAAACCATGAAAACAAGAATGTTGATAAATGGGCCTCCATGTTCTGCTTTAGAGCACAGAGACCTGCAGCCAGGTCGTAAATCAGACCCATAATATATGTATGTATGTATGTATGTATGTATATATATCTTTATTTTTAAAGTGCTACTTATGTACACAGCGCTGTACATAATATTTTTAGGGTTCTACCTGACTACTGACAATACAGTTCTCAATGTATATCTTTTTTTATATGTTTTTCCAGAAATAACCCCATTTTTTACCAGTCCCTTTCTTTCCTGGATTTTACGCCATTTTGAAGAGGTCCCCTGGACCTTACTGTTTGTCACATTTGGGACAGAACCTATACCTTTTATGGCATTCTGGGTTTCAGTCCCAGCATGCTGTATTCAACTAACTAGAAGGTACTGGGCCCACCAGGAAAAGCTTTTTAACTGTATAGAAGATGTTTAAACCAATGGTGGCCCAATAAAAGCTGGTAACAGGCCAAGTTGGCAGCTTATCAGGCTGTGTATAGGGCCCTTCCAAGGACTTATCTGATTGAGGATTGGATTGAGGATTGGATCTGTTTGTTGATTTGAAATTATAGGAGCCAATTATAGGACCAACTCATTATCGCCTGCCTCAAGGTAGTTGTGATGGCGCTAATACAAGCAGATCTTTCAGAGTATGGCCACCTTAATACAACATTAACATTTGTTTATAAAGCGCCAACATATTCCGCAGCGCTGTACAATAAGTGGGTTTCATACATTGGGCATACAGAGTAACATATAAAGCAATCAGTAACCGATACAAGAGGTGAAGAGGGCCCTGCCCAAAAGAGCTTACAATCTACATTATTATTATCAACATTTATTTATAAAGCGCCAACATATCCTGCAGCGCTGTACAATAAGTGGGTTACATACATTGGACATACAGAGTAACATATAAAGCAATCAGTAACCGATACAAGAGGTGAAGAGAGCCCTGCCCAAAAGAGCTTACAATCTACATTATTATTATTATTAACATTTATTTATAAAGCGCCAACATATCCCGCAGCGCTGTACAATAAGTGGGTTACATACATTGGACATACAGAGTAACATATAAAGCAACCAATAACCGATACAAGAGGTGAAGAGAGCCCTGCCCAAAAGAGCTTACAATCTACAAGGAGAAAGGGTTGAGACACAAGGTGTGGGAATGGGCATGACCAGATCTGTGAGAGGTGGGGCACAGGGTATTGCTAAACTAGATTAGGGTAAGCTTCTCTAAATAAATGTGTTTTTAGAGATCTCTTGAAGGCAGAGAGATTGGGAGAAAGTCTGACAGTTTGTGGGAGTGAATTCCAGAGAAGGGGGGCAGCCCTTGCAAAGGTTTGAATGCGAGTGTGTGAGGAGGGAATGAGAGAGGAGTTGGGGAGCAGGTCAGTAGGGGGCGTAACAAGCGGGTTGGATGGTACCTAGAGATGAGTTCAGAGATGTAGGGTGGGGCAGAGTTATGAACTGCTTTGTATGTGAGAGTCATTAGTTGGAATTTTATCCTGGATGGTAGGGGAAGCCAGTGCAGGGATTGGCAGAGCGGCACGGCAGGGGGATTGGCAGAGTGGCACGGCAGCGGGATTGGCAGAGTGGCACGGCAGGGGGATTGGCAGAGTGGCACGGCAGCGGGATTGGCAGAGTGGCACGGCAGGGGGATTGGCAGAGTGGCACGGCAGCGGGATTGGCAGAGCGGCACGGCAGGGGGATTGGCAGAGTGGCACGGCAGCGGGATTGGCAGAGTGGCACGGCAGCGGGATTGGCAGAGTGGCACGGCAGGGGGATTGGCAGAGTGGCACGGCAGGGGGATTGGCAGAGTGGCACGGCAGCGGGATTGGCAGAGTGGCACGGCAGGGGGATTGGCAGAGTGGCACGGCAGCGGGATTGGCAGAGTGGCACGGCAGCGGGATTGGCAGAGTGGCATGGCAGAGGAGGAGCGGTTGGAGAGGTGTATGAGCCTGGCAGCAGTATTCATTATGGACTGGAGAGGGGACAGTCTTTGGAGGGGAAGGCCAATTAATAGGGAGTTACAGTAGTCCAGGCGAGATATTATAAGAGAGTGAATAAGAATTTTGGCAGCATCTTCAGCGATAAATGATCGGATTTTGACATTGGCATCAGTCAGGGCTCACACTTGAGCATTTTTACTCGACCACTGTAGATACCCTTATCCAGAGGGGTCATTTTGGGCCCCATCGAAGCACATATCAGGCCCAGCGCACCCACTAAAGCCAGGATTATGTTTATGTATTGATTTTGGTATATGTAAGCGACGATAAGTGCACTACATGGTCTTGATAAATGATATCCATTTTCACTAAGGTACATTGCTACGTAGACATGACTTTTATAAATCAAGCCTAATAACTCAGAATATTCGCCTGGAGCTTTATGCAAGCTGTTACATCACAGGAAAAGTCTATTCTGGGAGGAAGCAAAAAAAAAAAATCACATTTCAGCATTGGAATAGAACAGGTGCCATAGTGCGCAGGCAATGAAGTGACAAGGCAGACAGATGACCTTCACAGAAGACATTCACTTATGAAGTGTTGGCAGGAGACAAACCCCTGTCTTTCCCCCTGCCACTCGAGAATATGGGGGTTGGGAGTGAGAAACCATAATAACGGGCTTGGAATTTTATGGCAGCTGGGGAGGCAGTCGACAAATAGGAGTTTCTCCGTTTAAGAATGACCCCTTCATTCACGGTCTTATTCCTTTTTCAGGATAGTTTTTAAGACCTTTTTTTTTTTCCAGGATAATCTCCCCCTTGCAGAATCACGTGAAGTAAATGTGATTGTTTAGCCTAAGTCCCTCTGTCTGTGCGAAGGCAGGGAGGTGAGGAGGAGAATTCGGCAAATCTTTTGTTTCAATTCTACTTGTAATTGGGCCTCAATTATATTTCTCTTGCCTTTGTGTCTCAAACGCAAAATGGTAATGCCGCGGCATATTTGTCTCATTGTCTCTCTATGGAAACAAGAGTGTTGGCTGGAGGGACACCATATTCTGAACACACCATGGTTACACTAAAAAAGCCAGAAGGGGCCGGTGGGAAGGGATAGAAACAGCAGGCAGGTGCGTGGAGAAATGAAATGGAACCTCGGAGTCTTCATTTCCCTAGGAACAGGGTCCCTTATTAAACTTTCCCCTTGTATCTATTCATTTCCACACAGAAAGAAGAATAGCACAGTTTAAGGTCAAGGCAGATGGTGGTGTCCCATGAGTTGGCATCTACAGTATGTATTACGGTACAATGATTTATTGGATGATAAGTATCCCATGGTCTTCCTGTGGATCTATTGTTCCAGAAGCTTCATATCTTGAACAATATGGCCTCCAGAATGTCTTCAAAATTGTCAGTGTCATTGTGTAAAGGATGAAGGAAATCCATTAGGTCCTTGAGATCGTAAACCTTCTTAGACTTTCAGAGAATATATCTGGAATCTTTTTGGACCTGTCCAACCTCAAAGAATCTTATGGCATTTATTGTAGCCCAAATGTTGAAGCCGGCGTTGGAGAAATGTTGCGGGTATCGTGTGTGTGTGGTTTTTGCTGTTTGCACAAGTAGAGATGAAGATGGATTTAGAGAAGTCCTACAGAGTAATCGCTTAATTGGCTAGACTCAGCGGAATGCTGAATGATATTACACAAAGATAATCGCTGACCTATCTCAGCTTTTGCGGTCTACAAGATTAGGGTATATTTCCCGGTTTCCATGGCGTGCTGGATTCGAGGCCACAGGTCAGATTACATTTGATAAGTAGAACCGCAGGATAGGGGACAGACAATGCAACATGCAGTGGTCATGCTGAGTCCACCTTGTGCTCATCAATATGATGAACACACAATGGAGACCATTTCACGCCTATACACCAATGAAGAAATATTAGCCCCGTTTTCCTTCTGCTGGACTGACTCTCAACAGTCCCTGATATTAGATTAAACTTGTACTTTTTGTGTTTGTAACTAACTTAAAGAATTGTGTCTAACAAGAGTTCATAAAGAAATCGCATGTCAGAGCCGTCATGGTTGGTAGATCATTGGCTTTCTATAGAATTTGTAGGGTGATCTTCTGTTTCAATTCAGTTGTGAGGTGTTAGAACGTGGCTTTTTTTGTCTGCTTGTAAGCTTTTTATCTTTGGCCAGTCTGGACAAAGTCTAGATTGAGAAATAGACTACGCAGTAAGTAGACTATGCAAGTTCCATGTTATACTACATATCAGGCACATATATACATGTAACTCACCCAAGCAAAGAGACAATAGACCACAAAAAAGCAAAAAATTAAACTTTTTGCCTCTTTCATTTGATATTTCTGACCGATTTTTGGTTCTGGTTGCTCGGTTTTGGTATGAGATGCACTGGATTGGCCTTTGATCTACAAAGTACAAGTACAAGTCTCCACCAAAACAAATGGCAATGAATTGTTGATGATCGCACCAGCTAATGATGCAACGTTTCCATCCAGGGATATTATATAGAAGGATGAAAAGGGACCCCAGCAAAAAAATAACAACAAAACTAAAGAAGAAACACAAAATTCATATATTCTATCAATGAATCCCCAGTGGGTATTTAACGAAAACAGGGCGGATAAAGTAAAAAAACAAGTATTGCTGCACACACAATACCTGTCAAAACCCCGGGCTCATCACTATACACGTCCCCAACGGACCACCACAAGTAAAGGAGGACTCACCGTAGTCAATGTGTGGTCCGGGTGCCTCAAGCCCCGAACCCGTAGCCCAAGGGAGCAAATCCAAATCATATTCAGCTTCAAACGCACACCGGACAGCCATGCTGGGACCCCACCCATAGAACAAGGACTGGTTTAATCACAAAACAACATGAACCATTGGCCATGGCCATTCTAGTGGCCAGATCTCAACCCAACACATACAGGAGGATCCGGAGAAGTGCCCGTGTTTCAAACACCATGAACTGACTGAACTTTGTGTGGCAGAATAGTGTTGTTTCATCCAGTAGAGTTTGAGACAATATAATAAGGGCTATTGAAGCTATTCTGGTGGTTCATATTCATCCGTCACTTAATATTTTTGCACTTATTGTATCATATTAACTTAGTGAGGAAACATACGGTACTTGCCCTCAGTAACACATTCGATGACTTTTGTACTCCTGCAGTAGTATTGATATTTCTTTCTGTGGACATCTTTTATATTGGCAACCATTGCATGTTCTGTTAGTGGCCATTTTTGTTTCAGAGGGCCACTTCTGCTGGACTGACTCTAAACAGTCCCTGATATTAGATTAAACTTGTACTTTTTGTGTTTTTAACTAACTTAAAGTATTGTGTCCAACAAGAGTTCATAAAGAAATCGCAATAAATTAGCCATTACATACTGACTGATAGTGATGGGCGAAAAGTTTCGCCAAGCATGGATTTGCGGTGAATTTCCGTGTTTCGTCATTGGCGGATTGTTTCGCAAAACGGATGAAAAATTTTGCCGCTGAAAAACGTGCCGGCGTCAAAAAAGAATAGTCGTGGGCGACAAAATAATAGTCGTGCGACAAAATAATAGTCGTGCGACAAAATAATAGTCGTGCGACAAAACAATAGCCGCGGGCGACAAAATAATAGCCACGGGCGACAAAATAATAGCTGCAGGCGACAAAATAATAGCCACGCGACAAAACAATAGTCGCGGGCGAAGGAACAATAGCTGCGGGCGACGGAACAATAGCCACGCGACAAAATAATAGCCGCGGGCGATGAAACAATAGCCGTGCGACAAAATAATAGCCGTGGGCGACGAAACAATAGCCGCGCAACAAAAAAATAGACACGGGCGACAAAATAATAGCCGCGGGCGACGAAACAATAGCCGTGCGACAAATTAATAGCCGCAGGCGACTAAACAATAGCTGCGCAACAAAAAAATAGCCGCGGGCGATGAAACAATAGCCGCGCGACAAAATAATAGCCGCGGGCGACAATTTTTTTTGTCGCACGACATTTTCGCCGTTTCGCGGATCTTTTGAAAGATTTGCTAATTTTTCGGCGAAGCGAAACGGAACAGATTGGCTCATCACTACTGACTGACACTTAGGGGAAGATTTATCAACATGTGAGATTAGAGCCCTCCACCAAAAAACCCACTTTCTATTCAATCCTATAGGAGTGTATTTATCAATCTGTGAAAATTACAGTTCACCATGTGATAAATATGCCTCTAAATCTGCAGATGTAAGCATGTCAAGAATTTTTCATCCATGTTCTATTGTTCTCTTTTTTTTTTTTGTTTTATTCCAACCGCGAAAAGGAAAGTTACCCAGAAAACCTGACCAATATGCTTTGGAACAATATTGCTATCGGCCTATAGGCAGCAGGGAAAAGGACACTCCAAACTCGCTTAAAAAATAGATGCCATCTGGAATATTGGTGGGCTGCCCAGACTTTAATGCAGATAATAATACATAATTTACATATAATAAATAAAAAAAGGGATATTTTTTTATGGCAACTCTGTAGTCCGACAATGAGTGAGGCAAAAAATAACATAGGGGAACTGTATAATACATAAATAATGTGAATTCCAGCACAGGGTTCTCTATGTGATTGTAAGCAGCAGTCCTGCCCTGCTTTATGGCTGAGATTCTAGCTATCTGTATAACAGAGCATTCTGTCACAGTGGCACAGATCCTATCTGATCCCCCCATTGTAAGCAGCAGTCCTGCCCTGCTTTATGGCTGAGATTCTAGCTATCTGTATAACAGAGCATTCTGTCACAGTGGCACAGATCCTATCTGATCCCCCCATTGTAAGCAGCAGTCCTGCCCTGCTTTATGGCTGAGATTCTAGCTATCTGTATAACAGAGCATTCTGTCACAGTGGCACAGATCCTATCTGATCCCCCCATTGTAAGCAGCAGTCCTGCCCTGCTTTATGGCTGAGATTCTAGCTATCTGTATAACAGAGCATTCTGTCACAGTGGCACAGATCCTATCTGATCCCCCCCATTGTAAGCAGCAGTCCTGCCCTGCTTTATGGCTGAGATTCTAGCTATCTGTATAACAGAGCATTCTGTCACAGTGGCACAGATCCTATCTGATCCCCCCCATTGTAAGCAGCAGTCCTGCCCTGCTTTATGGCTGAGATTCTAGCTATCTGTATAACAGAGCATTCTGTCACAGTGGCACAGATCCTATCTGATCCCCCCCATTGTAAGCAGCAGTCCTGCCCTGCTTTATGGCTGAGATTCTAGCTATCTGTATAACAGAGCATTCTGTCACAATGGCACAGATCCTATCTGATCCCCCCCATTGTAAGCAGCAGTCCTGCCCTGCTTTATGGCTGAGATTCTAGCTATCTGTATAACAGAGCATTCTGTCACAGTGGCACAGATCCTATCTGATCCCCCCATTGTAAGCAGCAGTCCTGCCCTGCTTTATGGCTGAAATTCTAGCTATCTGTATAACAGAGCATTCTGTCACAGTGGCACAGATCCTATCTGATCCCCATTGTAAGCAGACGTGTTTCAGTGAGGTCTGTGGATGTCTGGAGCAAGCCCAGGCCCTGCTAGGGCTGGTCGGGCTGCCCGCAAAACTGAGGCCCAGGCTTTGGGGCCTAGCCATGTGGCTGTAAGTGCAAGGCCAAGACTCAGATCATCGTCTGTTGGGACCCCAAGAACACCTAGGGGGAAAACCAGCAGCGAGAGTGAGATGGAAGTGGAGAAGTCTGTGGAAGAGACCAGGAGGCAAAGGCAGAGAAATGCAGCAGCAGCCCGTGCTCAGGAGGTGGAAGCCCGCAGAGGGGCCCCCCAGGGAAAGATCACCCCACCTAGAGCGGCTAATGCTGATCCTTTGGTAAAGGGAAAAGTGGATGGAAAGCAAGTGAAGCAACAGTTGGCATCTGATGAAGAAATAAAGCAGCACAAAGGTATGGAAATACAAACTGTGCCTTTAATTCATTCAGAGTTTGTTACTGAGCTGCCGGCAGTGAGTGAGACTGAGCCTGTAAATAAACCTGTGTCTGTAACACAAACTGATAATAATGAAACTGCGCAAAGTGATTCCAACCTTTGTCAGAATCCCCCCCAGCAGCGTGTGAGTGAGAGCTGTGAGCAGCAGGGACCCCCGGCCTGTAACCCAGCAGCTTCTCCATCAGCTCAGCTGGAATCAGTTGGCCATGTGGGGGCGGGGGAGGAATCAGCAATCCACTCTTCTGTGTGTGTATCCCAGCCGGCTTGCCAGGAGAGTGGGGCCCCGGGTGCAGCCGCCAGTCCTGGCACTGGTACACCCACATCTCCGGCCCATGGGGCAGCCAGCGCCTGTAGCAGCGGAGAGGAGAGAGGGGAGGAAGTTCCCACCATTGCCCCAGTTCCCCTGAGCTCAGAAGGCAGCAGCCCTGGTGCGAGCCCTGGAACCAGCATTGTGCATAAGCCAATTAAGGAGCTGCATGTAAAGGTGCTGTCCAGAAGCAGGGAAGATTTAAAGGGGAAGTTAAAGAAACAATAACTGCAGAAAGAGTGGCTGATGCTTTGAAAGAACTGGCTACTTTACAAAACAGAAAGAAATCTGTGCAGCTGTCATTGAAATATTTACAAACAGGATGGCAGTTTCTGAAGGCAAAGTGAATGCTACTAATAAAAACAAATGGGATGAACTGGGCAAGGAGCTCGCTGGGATAGAACAGCAGATTGCCCGAGCTGTATAAGGAGGTCGGGCCCTGGAAGGAAGTTTACCCAGAACAGGCAGAGATTTGCAGACATGGCAGCCAATGTCCGCAGCCCGGCAGCAAAATCAGCAGCAAAACCGGCAGCAAAACCGGCTTTGAGAAAGCCTTATCAGGCGAGCACCTCTAATAGTCCCGCGTCATCTGAGAGCGAAGCGGATTTTGTAAAGCCATTACCCCCCAGA
Source organism: Xenopus tropicalis (assembly GCF_000004195.4). Classification (NCBI taxonomy): domain Eukaryota; kingdom Metazoa; phylum Chordata; class Amphibia; order Anura; family Pipidae; genus Xenopus; species Xenopus tropicalis. Next base: position 132,843,069 of record NC_030684.2, on the reverse strand, counting down.
GTGCAGAAACGGCAGGGGAGGGTCAACTGGCAAAATATGGCCTTTAATCAGCAGGATGTGGATGATCAGGAGAAGAAGAGATCGGAGGAAAAAACCTTTAAAGTTAATGTTGGGAAGCAGGACCAGACTTTTGAACTGTTATCGGATCAGGATTTCCCAGAGTTGCCTAAAGCACAAGGCAAAGTAATGGCAAATCCCATACACCAGAGTGGCAGTGGGAAAGCGCAACGAGGAGGAACTTGTGATCCAGTTGGAACTGTGTCGGAAGCGAGAGAAGAAGATCTGCAAACTGAGAAAATGGACATTGCTCCAACTAACACTTCTTCCTGTGTGAAAGCAAGTGAGAGGGTGGAGAGTGGGGTGAATGAGGTGAATGAAGTGCAAGCTTCTGTGTCAGGTGGGCATGAGCGGGTGAATGAAGTGCAAGCCCCTGTGTCCGTTGGGCATGTGCGGGTGAGTGAGGCTGTGCCAGGTGCTGGAGGAACGGAGAGGGAATGTGGAGGGGTTCAAGGTGGGGAGGTGGGAGGGGCTATGGGTGTCGGTGCTGCTCATGTATTGGCGGAAGTTAGACAGGGTCAGGTAGATCAAGGTCCTTCAGAAGCAGTAGAGGTGGAGTCAGTGCAGGTGGGTGGCCAGGCAAATCCAACAAATTTTTGGGAGAAAAGGCGGCTTTTCCCAGTTCCTGATTTCTCTGATAATGATCCCTTTAAGAGAAAGAATTGGGTTAAGGTAAAGTGGGAGGGCAATAAAGAGGGAGCCCCTCCAAGGCGGTTCTTTGTACGCAAAGTGCTATTGGATGGGATGGGATTTTCCTCAGATGACTTGTCAGCCGTAATTGGCCAGACAGAATCAGAGTACGACATCACCTTTAAGTTGCCTGAGGTTTTAGACCATTTCTGGCGGATTTATAATTTGCAGAAAAGAGCAGGACACCCGGACTGGGAGAATTTAATTGTCATCCCAATGACCAAGCCAGAGACCAAGAACATCACTATAATGATGAAAAATGATGCAATTCCCCAGGAGGATATTTTGGTCTGGTTGCAGCGCCAATGTACAGTTGTGTCTCCCTTGGTAAAAATATTTGATGAGGATAATGTCTGGGGCGGTGGTTGGCGCACCCAGGTTAAACTTAACGTGACAGGCAATGTACCCACCCATCTGCCCAATTCTTTTTTTATAGGGAAGGAAAAGGGCACTTGTTTCTATGTAGGCCAGCCCAGGAGGTGCTTTAAGTGTGGGGCCAGAGATCATCTGGCAAAAGCCTGTACTGTACTAAGGTGTGCGCTCTGTAATGCTGTGGGGCACGAGGCAAACAGCTGTAACCGTGTGAGGTGCAACCTGTGCAACAGAATGGGGCATTCCCACAGGAGGTGTCCCGAGGCATACCATAACATAGTCAGACTCTTCCCTGAGATAGACAGAGAGATGAGGAAGGTAATGGAGCCAGTGGATGGAGAGCAGGAGCCAGTGGATGGAGAGCAGGAGCCAGTGGATGGAGAGCAGGGGCAAGGGGAAGGGGAGCAGGAGCCAGTGGATGGAGAGCAGGGGCAAGGGGAAGGGGAGCAGGGGCAAGGGGAAGGGGGGCAGGAACAAAGGGAAGGGGGGCAGGGACAAGGGAAGGGGGGGCAGGAACAAAGGGAAGGGGGGCAGGGACAAGGGAAGGGGGGGCAGGAACAAAGGGAAGGGGGGCAGGGACAAGGGAAAAGGGGGCAGGGACAAGGGAAAGGGGAGCTGCAGCCAAAGAAAGTGCAAGTACAGCAAGAGGTCGCACCCAGGAGACAGAGAGTTAGGCAGCCAACAAATGTTCAGAGAAGTGTAAAGAAACCGGAGAAGGAAGTCAGAACAAGGGAAAGGAAGGTGGCAGTTGATGTTGAGGCAGAGGATGGTTGGAAAAAAACAAAAAATAAAAAATCTAAAAAGTATGCCCATCAATTAGATCCTGGAGAAGGTCCCTCAGCAGTAAATCCCTTCTCTATTAGTACTGGGAATAAATTCTCAGTACTAGATGGTAATTCTGAGACCTGGGGTGACAGGGCAGAGAGGGAAGAGCAAGAGGAGTTGGAGAGGATGGAGAGAGAAGAAGCCAGTGTGAATCAAAGGGAATCTGAGCAGGAGGATATGGACATTCAACTGGCTTCAAAGAAAAGATCTAGGGAAGGAGGTGAACAACCAGTCAAAAAAAAAAGGTACTGGGGGAACTGCAAGAAATTCCCAAACTCTGGTTAAAAACCCTGCTAGTGATGGTGATGAGGAGCAACTGCACTTAGGTCCCCAGGTGAAGCGTTATGGTGATGCAGTTGGTTCTTCAGCTAAAGGAAGGAAGGGACAATCCATGACAAACGTTCATGATGGCAGTGTCTCCAATTAGGTTTTTAACATCTAATGTGTGCAGTGTTAGAACCCAGCGAGCCAGATTTTTGGCATTTGAAAGTCTGGCTAACTCAGACGCTGAGGTGTTTTTCCTTCAGGAAACCCGTCTCACTACTCAGGCGGATCTGAGAAAGGCAAGGGCTGACTGGCGACATGGGCCTTCTTTTTGGTCCATTGCGGAGGAGCCATGTGGCGGAGTAGCGATATTATTTCGAGGTGGCCTCAATATTAGAGTACATCGTCTCCTAGAGGTTCAGGTGGGGCGTTGTTTGTTGTTGGATGTAACCTTAAATGGCAGGCGATTTCGCCTTATTAATATCTATGGGCCACAGTCCATGTCAGGCAGGAGGGCTCTGCTGGCTGAAATTAGACCCTATTTGCACACGTCGCTCTCTGTCATCTTTGGTGGTGATTTCAACCAAGTCCTTAGACCAGAAGATCGGTCAGGAAGGTTAGGGAAATCCGAAAGCTTTTTCTTTAAGCAACTAGTTCAGCAAGCTGGATTGGTTGATGTTGCCACCTGGGAGGGCCGGAGAGCGACGCACACTTACAGGTGCGGGGGTAGGAGTAGCCGCTTGGATATGGCTTTTGTCAGGATGGGTGAGGAATTTACTGATGTTAGAGAGGTTGGGGTTGAATACTCAGACCACCTGACACTTTCCTTTACGGTGGGGACCTTGTCAGTTCCAGCAAAGGGCAAGGGCCTGTGGCGATTAAGCTCAGATTCCCTGGAGGGCGAGTCAGTAGGGAAGTCTTTTGAGGCTCTTCTTCAGCACCAGTTCGGGAGGGTTGATTTCTATGACTCTGTGTCATCGTGGTGGGAGGATGTCAAGCGCTCATTCCGGACTTTCTTCCGTAAGCTATCTGTACGCAGGGAGGGTAATCGGTATAAGAAGTACCTGACTCTCTTAAAGAAGCTGGAGTCCTCTATTTCGGATGGGGTGGAGGGGTCAAAGATCACCCAGCTGAAAGCCCAGATCAGAGAATGTCAGTACAGCCGCTACAAATCTCTTGTGCAGGAAAGGGATTATGGGAGTTTTCGCTCTCCGGACCCCTTTTTAAACTGCCGGGAGAATGTTGGGCGGAAGCTTATCACCGGTCTGATCGACCCCAAGGGTGAGTTACAGACATCCAGGGAGGGCATCCTTGGGGTTGTGAAAGGCTTCTACGCTTCTCTGTTCCGGGCCAAGGCTTTGGATAAGGGGAGGACTTCATCCTTCCTGGAGGCAACCCCAGGGCCTGATGTGACCAATTTGGACTTTGAGCCTTTGACAGCTGAGATCACGGAGGACGAGGTCAAAGCTGCCATTGATTGCCTTGCTAAAAAGAAGGCTCCAGGACCGGACGGCCTTACAGCCGAATTTTATAAGAAATTTAAAGACCAGCTGGCTCCGGTTCTTGTAGAGGTCTTTAGAGACTGCCTGGAAGGGGGTATCTTGCCCCCCTCTATGAGAGAATCCTCCTTGATCTTGCTGTCTAAAGGTAAGGATCCGCAGCGGGTTGAGAACTGGAGGCCGATTGCCCTTCTCAACACTGATAGGAAGCTTCTCGCACGGATACTTTTACTAGACTGATTTTGTTTTCAGGCACTTTATTATCTCCTGTCCAGTCCTGCACGGTGAAAGGGCGGAGCATATTCGAGGCGATCCTTACTATAAGGGAAGCCTTGGAACTATGCAAAGTCCAAAACATCGGGTGCTACTTCCTGTCTCTGGACCAGGCTAAGGCCTTTGATCGAGTGGATCATGAGTATCTGTGGGCCGTTTTGGCAAAGTATGGCATCCCGGGAACATTCATTAGGTGGCTATCAGCTTTGTACAAAGGGGCCGTAAGCTTTCCACTTATCAATGGGTGGCGAGGTGAGAACTTTGAGGTCGGGGCCGGGGTGAGACAGGGGTGCCCTTTAAGCCCTTTGCTGTATGTTTTTGCGATCGATCCTTTTTTAAGGCGTTTGCAGGCGGGTGGAATAAAGGGTCTCTCTGTTCCCTGTAGCCAGCCCCTCAGGTCAGTAGCCTACGCGGATGATGTCACGGTAGCAGTCTCTTGTCCGGAGGATGTGGGAGTGCTGTCCGAGACGATCAGAAGTTACTCAGAGGCCTCCGGGTCTCTGGTCAACATGGATAAGTCTCAAGCTTTTTGGTCATTAGACGAGGAGCCGGCTTTTCCGCTCCGGGAATTCTCAGTTGCCCCAACTCAGATTAGAATCTTGGGAATCAAATTTGGGAAGGGAGATGACTGTAGGCAAAACTGGGAAGAGAAGTTGGATGCCGGGAATGCTAAAGTACAGCGATGGAAGCAGTGGAGGCTGTCCTACAGTGAAAGGGTGAAGCTCGTGAAGACTTACCTGGTCCCTATCTTTCTGTTTGTTTCCTATGTGTATCCGCTGCCTGAAGCTCTCTATGCTCGGATCCACAGTCTGTTCTTCCAGTTAATCTGGGGGAGCAGGCTGAATCCAGTAAAAAGGGGTGTCACTTACCTGCAGAGGAAAGAGGGAGGGTTGGGCATGCTATGCCCAGTGGCTTTCTTTGGCTCCATCTTCCTGAAGTCCAACTTTGGGTGCCTGGGCCAAAGAACTGATTCCCTGTGGGAATGTTGCGTCAGGCGTTGGGTATTGCCTCTGGTGGGAGATTGGGTGCTTGGCGGTAGCGTGAAGACAGTCCGGGTGCGCGGGAGACAACTCCCTCCGCATCTTGAGTTGGGGCTGAAGCTTTTGAGAAAGTGGGACATTGGAATTGGGGAGCTGGGTTCTGTTGCGAGAAGGCAGATCTATCAGAGAATCCTGGGAACCTATTTCATTGTCCCCTTGGCCTTAAAAGACTGTGTGGGGAACATTCTTTCCCAGAGCCTCCGGTGGCTCAATGACAGAAGGGTGCCCCCCAAATACTTTGATCTAAACTGGCTCGCCCTTCAGGGAAGGCTTTTTGTCAGGGGCAATCTGAGCTATTTAAACATTGCAGACAGAGAGTGCCCGTGGGGCTGCGCCACCAATGAGACCCAGGAACATTTTCTGGTTGATTGCCCTGTGACAAAGACTGTGCGGTTTCAGTTGGCAGAGACTCTCAAAGTACCACACATTAGGCAGCTCTCTTATGCCAATGCGGCCTATGGGATCCTGTCTGTCCCACACCCCCTGGATGCAGGATCCATGTACATTGATAATATCAGTAATGAGGTACCACCTATGGCAATCCCGCTGTAGGAGATCACTCGGCCAGGAGGATGTTGTTATTGACCTTATAGTGAAGTCTGTGGTGGCCGATTTGGGTTTCCTGAAGGAAAGGGAGATCAGACGCTGCACCTCAAATACCTCAAAATGGAGAAATATCAATCTGTGAGTGTCCTTGTCCTTCTCCTTGCCATTAGGACAGTTTGTACCAGCTTTTCTGGGGGAAATCTTGTAGGTACATTTGAATGTTATGAATGGGCGCCATCACCTCAGCGCTACTGCCGGCAAGTTGTTTTTGTTTTTTTTGAAATTGCAGTTTGTCCTCTTTTGGTTTGTGTGGGGAATGGGATATGTATTGAATGCAAGTGCTTTATTTCATGGGCAATGGAAAGGCAATTTCAAGTCAAAATGGCTAATTTCTTTGCTTACAGTTTGTAAATAGTTGTACATTGTTTTGTTTGTTTTGAAAGATTTATTATTTGTTAAGTTTATACCAATAAAAAAATCCCTATATGATCCCCCCATTGTAAGCAGCAGTCCTGCCCTGCTTTATGGCTGAGATTCTAGCTATCTGTATAACAGAGCATTCTGTCACAGTGGCACAGATCCTATCTGATCCCCCCCCATTGTAAGCAGCAGTCCTGCCCTGCTTTATGGCTGAGATTCTAGCTATCTGTATAACAGAGCATTCTGTCACAGTGGCACAGATCCTATCTGATCCCCCCCATTGTAAGCAGCAGTCCTGCCCTGCTTTATGGCTGAGATTCTAGCTATCTGTATAACAGAGCATTCTGTCACAGTGGCACAGATCCTATCTGATCCCCCCCCATTGTAAGCAGCAGTCCTGCCCTGCTTTATGGCTGAGATTCTAGCTATCTGTATAACAGAGCATTCTGTCACAGTGGCACAGATCCTATCTGATCCCCCCATTGTAAGCAGCAGTCCTGCCCTGCTTTATGGCTGAGATTCTAGCTATCTGTATAACAGAGCATTCTGTCACAGTGGCACAGATCCTATCCTATCCCCCCCATTGTAAGCAGCAGTCCTGCCCTGCTTTATGGCTGAGATTCTGAAACCCCTTTTTTTATTAAGTATTTAAAACTCTAAATATAAGGGAAAGACAAAGGAAACAAATGTACAGCAGGTTTCCAGTATGTTGCATGTTCGTAGCAACAACAAAAACTTTGAGTATTCCACTTAGTCAGCCTATTATTTCTCATCACACTTGTATTATCTAGCAGACAAACCATTGACGATATTAATAAAGAGGAATTCAGTATAAAAGTTGATCTTGCACAATGAAAGAGAATGTAATTCTAAGCAGCTTTCCGTTTATTAATTGTGCGATTTCTTTGTTTTTAAAGTTATTTGCAGATGTAATTGCTATTGAAAGCAGTTTCTCTGTAATATTCTCTGTACTTAGCTCCACCAAAAAGTGAACTTTGCTGCAAGCTCCTTATTTTCCCCGAGGTCAGTGTATCCCACTCAATATACAGTATGTACAGGTATGGGATCCCTTATCCGGAAATCCATTATCCAGAAAGCCCCGAATTACGGAACTCCCGTCTCCCATAGACTCCATTTTAATCAAATAATTCAGAATTTTAAAACTGATTTCCTTTTTCTCTGTAATAATAAAACAGTACCTGTACTTGATCCCAACTAAGATATAATTACCCCTTATTGGGGGCAGAACAGCCCCAATAAGGGGTAATTATATCTTAGTTGGGATCAAGTACAGGTACTGTTTTATTATTACAGAGAAAAGGGAATCATTTAACCATTAAATAAACCCAATAGGGCTGTTCTGCCCCAATAAGGGGTAATTATATCTTAGTTGGGATCAAGTACAGGTACTGTTTTATTATTACAGAGAAAAGGGAATCATTTAACCATGAAATAAACCCAATAGGGCTGTTCTGCCCCCAATAAGGGGTAATTATATCTTAGTTGGGATCAAGTACAGGTACTGTTTTATTATTACAGAGAAAAGGGAATAATTTAACCATTAAATAAACCCAATAGGGCTTTTCTGCCCCAATAAGGGGTAATTATATCTTAGTTGGGATCAAATACAGGTACTGTTTTGGTTTAACAGAGAAAAAGGAAATCAATTTTCGAAATCCGATTTATTTGATTAAAAAGGGGTCTATGGGAGACAGGCTTTCCGTAATTCGGAGCTTTCTGGATATCTGGTTTCCAGATAAGGAATCCCATGCCTGTATTTATAAAGCGCCAACATATCCCGCAGCGCTGTACAATAAGTGGGTTCCATACATTGGACATACAGAGTAACATATAAAGCAATCAGTAACCGATACAAGAGGTGAAGAGAGCTCTGCCCAAAAGAGCTTACAATCTACAGCTCTTTCTCTCTCTCTTTCATTGACAGCTTTTTATTACAAAACATGGAGACATGTAAAAATATGTACGTAAATATTTTGTTATTTAAAAAAAATCTAATAAATCCCCAAAGGCTCCTCGTCCTCGGCGCCTGAGTGTTTAAGACATTCCTTTAGAATCTGTAGGAGAGGATGGGCCTTTTTTTCTTCCCCGACACCCCCCCTCCCACCCCTTCCCCATCCGGAATTACAGATTGCACCTACAAATGATGTTTTCATCGACGGCCCGACATCGCCATGGTTACCACCGCCAGTGCAAGCCAATGGCAACCAAAAACGGGTCAGGTGGTGAGAGGTAGCTAAGGCAATCTGCTACTGTAGCCAAAAAATAAATAAGGGGCACAGTCACACGATGGCACGGTGCCAGCGCCTCGGCGGACAAAGGGCTATTAAAGAAAAAAAAAAATCCGCGCAGAGAACCCCGCAACACCGCGAATCAAGGGCACGACTTGATAAATTAGAGACGCCATAGATATCCATCTATTTTATTGAGTCCCCCCTCCTTTTTTTTTTCGGGGAGGGGGGGTGTTTATAGGCATCGTTCACAAGCAATAGACCGTCAAAGAATCTGTTAATAGAATTATTCAAGACGCGCCGTTTTATTCCCTCCCCCTTTGATTCCCGTCACTGGTATTTTTTTTTTTTTTTTTTTTGCCCCCACCGTGCGTTGCCTCTTCAAGTAGCGACTGGTTTCAGCCATTTGCATGACAAAAACAGCAGCCCCTGTGAACTTGAATGCCCTTTTGACCCGCACAATTTGGCTAGTGAAAAGGTTTAGTACGAGACGCACTGTCATGTCAGACTGATTAGTGCGTGAATAAATTTCTAATCCTTCAAGTCACAGGCCGGGGCTGGATTCACACTCTTCCTCGTTGCGTTACAGAGCCGCTTTATAAGGCTCCGAGCACCTGCATTTTTTTTCTCTCTCTAAATCGAGCAGGAAATGGGGAAAAACCCACAGAATTCCTGATATCTCTGAAAACAAATCCCGAGGATGCTTAAAACAAGCCCCGATTCATTCCGACCTGCTCTTTTCTCATCCGTTTTTTTTTTCCCGTCCTTTTGTCCGACGCGCAGACCCCCCAAAATAATCCCACCACTTCATTATTCATCGTTAATTTTCTTTTCTCTCTTAAAATCACCTCTTGTGCAATGGTTGTATAAGGTTAATTCTGCAGAGACTTATCTGACTTCTTCACTGTCCCCCCCCCCCCGCTCACATAGAATTTCCCACAATGTAGATGGTCGTTAATTATGGGGTTTTTGTACACGCATTATAATGCCACGAGATTGCAGCTGAATCTGCCCGCCTTGAGAAAAATGCCTTCCATTCAATTGCCCATTCTTCAGGCACGAGGGGCCAATCAATGGCACAGAGTTGGAGTCATTTTATAGAATTTGGGCAAATGAGAACACAAATAGTTTGGAAGATGACAGTTCTTTTTTGAAAAGGGTTAAAAAAATATTCAGTTTGTGTATGAGAATGACATGTCACAGTTTGTGCATTGTCTTCTGCTGTGCATGGTGTTGAAGCCAGGCCTTGGTTGGATCTTCTTAAACATAGTAAAAGTGGAGGCCATAAGGGACACTGGGGACCCTAATTACCTCTTGCCATGCAAGATCTTGTGCACAGAGATTGTAGCTGCCGATATTGGTCCCTTGGACTGATTCGGCAGCTAATCAGCCCGTGTAGGGGCAGCAACGACGGGCCTGCCCGACCGATATCTGGCCTGATATCTGGCCTGAAATCTGGCCTGAAATCGGGCAGATATCGATCGGCAGGTTAAAAAATTTAGTCAGATCGGGGACCGCATCAGCTCGTTGATGCGGTCCCCGAACCGACTGCGCCTATTACCATCGTTCTAATTGGCCCCCAGGGCCAATTAGCCTAAATTCACCCGATATTGCCCACCCATAGGTGGGGATATCAGGAGAAGATCCACTTGCTTGACGACCTCGTAGATCTTAACGTGTATGGCCACCTTTACTCTTGATATGAGAAGGTTAAGTACAGTTTGGATGTTGTGGGTGCTGGTGTGGTCAACAGTGTCATACTGGGATACCTGAGGCCCACTGAGGAACCTGACCCCAAGGGCCCAGTGTTCACCCCCTCCCACTGTACACTTCAGCCACCTCCAAACCTCCCTGACACCACCGACTACCACCTCCAGAGTTGGACTGGAACACTGGAAGAAACTTCTGTGTGTCCCACCATTGGCAAGGCCTACCAGGATTTCTACTGGTGTCCCCATGGACCTGTTGGACACTTGCGGTCTTTGTGGGGATATTGGGAGAAGTTCCGCTCGCTTAGCGACCTTGTAGATCTTAACGTGTATGGCCACCTTTACTCTTGATATGAAAAGGTTAAGTACAGTTTGGATGTTGTGGGTGCTGGTGTGGTCAACAGTGTCATACTGGGATACCTGTGGCCCACTGAGGAACCTGCCCCAAGGGCCCAGTGTTCACCCCCTCCCACTGTACACTTCAGCCACCTCCAATTCTCCCTGACACCACCGACTACCACCTCCAGAGTTGGACTGGAACACTGGAAGACACTTCTGTGTGTCCCACCATTGGCAAGGCCTACCAGGATTTCTACTGGTGTCCCCATGGACCTGTTGGACACTTGTGGTAAGTCTTTGCTAGATACAGAGGGAAGAAAGTTGGGTGTGAAAGCTATGCACCTTATGCCCCTTAATACTCTCTCCCTTAACTTTGGGTTTACATTCTAATCTTTGTGCAGTTTTTGTGGAAACTTGGTGACGAGACAATGCCATTCCATTATATAAAACCAATAGAACGTGCTAGCCTTGGCTGCCTGAAACCTACTTGTCATGTCTATAAGAAGGCTGGTTGTGTTTACTCTGCCTTGTAAAGGTTTAGTGAGAAGTAGAAGTCCCGCATTCCTAAATAACCAGCATTATCAAGGTTTGTAGCATCTCATCATCGAAACTAATGAAAGGGTTCTTTGGTGACCTGCAGTAACTGTTATTGATCATTCAAACGGCATCAAATAGACCAGCGTTTTTCAACCACTGTTCCACAGCACACTAGTGTGCCGCGAGATGTTGCCTGGTGTGCCTTAGGCAGGGCACCAATGTACTAGGGGGGCACTGCTCTTGGCACCAATGTACTAGGGGGGCACTGCTCTTGGCACCAATGTACTAGGGGGGCACTGCTCTTGGCACCAATGTACTAGGGGGGCACTGCTGCTGGGCACCAATGTACTAGGGGGGCACTGCTCTTGGCACCAATGTACTAGGGGGGCACTGCTGCTGGGCACCAATGTACTAGGAGGGCACTGCTCTTGGCACCAATGTACTAGGGGGGCACTGCTCTTGGCACCAATGTACTAGGGGGCACTGCTGCTGGGCACCAATGTACTAGGGGGGCACTGCTGCTGGGCACCAATGTACTAGGGGGGCACTGCTGCTGGGCACCAGTGTACTAGGGGGCACTGCTCTTGGCACCAATGTACTAGGGGGGCACTGCTGCTGGGCACCAATGTACTAGGGGGGCACTGCTCTTGGCACCAATGTACTAGGGGGGCACTGCTGCTGGGCACCAATGTACTAGGGGGGCACTGCTCTTGGCACCAATGTACTAGGGGGGCACTGCTGCTGGGCACCAATGTACTAGGGGGGCACTGCTCTTGGCACCAATGTACTAGGGGGGCACTGCTGCTGGGCACCAATGTACTAGGGGGGCACTGCTCTTGGCACCAATGTACTAGGGGGGCACTGCTGCTGGGCACCAATGTACTAGGGGGGCACTGCTGCTGGGCACAGAGTTAAATTTTTTAACATTTTCTAATGGTGGTGTGCCTCGTGATTTTTTTCATGAAACAAGTGTGCCTTTGCCCAAAAAAGGTTGAAAAACACTGAAATAGACCAATGGCATTCATTTGAGCAGATGTCTTTTGTCTACTGTAATTGAATGCAGAACAATGTAGTTGCACAGCCACCTGTTCTATAAGGTCTCGCAGTAACCTACAACCTTAACCATGCCCTTGGGATAAAGGTAGGAAGAGAGCTAGACCTAAGTAACTTGTAACCGGAGTGCATAACTCATAGAACTCTTATGTCTAGCAACCAGTAATGCTGCTCTTGGCTTCTAGGGATCCCCTCACAAATTGCCAGGAGTTTATTGTATCTAAATAAGCCACGCTGCAAATCTCACGTTTTGATACTGACTTAATTGTCTTTACAAATAAATGGAAAAAAACACAAAAAGCATGCATTGCTTCTAGCCAGTTAAAACAAAGGCTAATGCTTTTGGGAACCTGGCCCTCAGGGGGTTTTAGGCCCTTTGTATGCACAGGGATCCAGGACATTGTGTCTATAACATCACATTAAATATCAGGCTTTCTTCTGTTGGACTGGACTGCTCTAGAGCAATGGAAAGATCAAAGGGGCACAGTAGGGTCTTTCTCCATGGCTACTGGGCAATTTAGACTCACAGTATGGTTTTCACATGTGTAAATCTATAAGGAAAATACGGTTTAAGTCTTTTCTTTTAAATTTAGGGATTTAAAGAGGGTATTGTAAAAGTAAAGCTGGCCATACAGGGGCTGAGAAAAGCTGCCAGCTCTCCAGACCAACATATCTACAGGAACAAGTTTGAAAATCCCACCAGGTAAGAACCCCATTGGCGCTCTGATACGGTTCTAACCCATAAGGTCCACGTACTCCAAAAGTATGATTTGGCCCAATGTGCAGATGACCAAATTGCCCACAAATCCGCTTATTTGACAACCTAGCCAAACATGGAGATCACCACTTATATGGACAACTTAAGAAATGGCCCACTACACAGATGTGAATATTGCCTTTCAGTTCTTGCAGTAACCATTAACATTGTCTAAAATTTGACATTAGATGTTTAATAACTTATGGCAGCCTGATATTTGATTCTATTATTCTAACTGCACTAAACCATTCACAACTAAATGCTGCTGGGTTGATGTTCTTGTCAGAGTTTGTCCTTGTTACTAAAGCCCTTCTTAATATGATCTACTACAGGTATGGGACCCGTTATTCAGAATGATTGGGACCAGGGTCTTTCCGTAATTCAGATCTCCTACCTTAAGTCTACTAATAAAATTATTTAAACAGTAATTAAACCCAATAGGATTGTTCTGCCCCCAATAAGGGGTAATTATATCTTAGTTGGGATCAAGTACAGGTACTGTTTTATTATTACAGAGAAAAGGGAATCATTTAACCATTAAATAAACCCAATAGGGCTGTTCTGCCCCAATAAGGGGTAATTATATCTTAGTTGGGATCAAGTACAGGTACTGTTTTATTATTACAGAGAAAAGGGAATCATTTAACCATTAAATAAACCCAATAGGGCTGTTCTGCCCCCAATAAGGGGTAATTATATCTTAGTTGGGATCAAGTACAGGTACTGTTTTATTATTACAGAGAAAAGGGAATCATTTAACCATTAAATAAACCCAATAGGGCTGTTCTGCCCCCAATAAGGGGTAATTATATCTTAGTTGGGATCAAGTACAGGTACTGTTTTATTATTACAGAGAAAAGGGAATCATTTAACCATGAAATAAACCCAATAGGGCTGTTCTGCCCCCAATAAGGGGTAATTATATCTTAGTTGGGATCAAGTAAAAGGTACAGTTTTATTATTACAGAGAAAAAGGAAACCATTTTTAAAAATGTGAATTATTTGATTACAATGGAGTCTATGGGCGATGGGCTTTCTGTAATTTGGAACTTTCTGGATAATGGGTTTCCGGATAAGGGGTCTGATACCTGTACATGATTGATTAAATAGTGCACTGTATCTAACATAGCCTTCTCCGGTTATTGGTCATTGTTTATCTTTATTAACAATGACCAATGAGTGTCCTGCTAAGCCATTTCTGGAGCCTTCCCTCTAGATAAATAAATACTACAAGAAGGTGTCCCATTGAGCCCCAACTTAAACACCCAAAGGGAACTTATCCTCCACCAAACACCTGATTCCATTTCAGATATCCTACATACTAAGAAGGTAGGGTACCATGACTTTGTATTATTCTGCTCTATTGCAATGGATAAATGGGACTTTTTGCTTGAAGCCTGCCTTACAAAGACTGATTTGCCCACGCAAGTTCTAGTTCACCCTGTCAAGGCTGGAATATGTAATTTCCCAAGTGTCACAACCCATGGCACAAGCTGCTTTTAACAGATAATTTCCTTGAAGCAACTGAGGGAGAAATGCCAGCACGGCACAAGTTAAGGGCTGATTGTACTAGATGTGCTAATGCTTCAGCTCAGCCGTGGCTTCCGAGATAAGAGCCGTCAGCTTCACGTAGGCTTTCTTTGGTTCAGTGCTGGGAACACGGATCCGTGCATCAACCTGTGTGTTTCCATAACAACGGGGGCCCGCATTGCTCGTGTCAGAGCTGGATGCACTAGGAAGCAAGATTGCGCTATGGCCTCTTGCTACTGGGAGCATCCTGTGGAACGTGTTCCGATTGTGCAGGATCAACGGAAGAAAACTCACAATCACAATGAACAATTTGCACAAACACTAAAAAAGCGACTGATATATTACCACCCCCTTGTTAAGCTCTGGGTTTTTTACAAGTATTATTTAATGGGCAATATAGCCTTGGTGTAAATAAATATAAAGCAACTGGACTTGCTAAGTAATCATTGAAGACGAGCAGCTTCTTCAGTTCAAGTGAGTCCAGTTGCTTTAGATTTATTTATTCTAGATATACCATGACCTGGATGAATGATAATCTTCATAGTCATAGCCTTGGTGGCTTCCCATACCCAGTGTCTCTCTGCTCAGTTTTTTGGGGTTGTCTCTCATTGGCATCTTCTCTCAACCTATTGAGTGTCTAACCCAGTGATCCCCAACCAGTTGCTCATAACCCCTTGAATGTTGCTCCCAGTGGTCCAAAGCTGGTGCTTATTTTTGAATTCCTGGCTTGGAGTCAAGTTTCGGCTGCATAAAAGCCAGGTGTTCTGCCAAACAGAGCCTCCTGTAGGCTGCCAGTCCATATAGGGGCTACCAAATAGCCTATTACAGCCCTTATTTGGCACCCCAGGAAATGTCATGCTTGTGGGGACCTCTGGTGTAGCCCATACTCAATGTGTCACCTTTAGAGATGCTCAATACAAGTGGGTGTATACCAGTGGGTGTTTGCATTAAGTAGATTGCACTGGAGAGGTCCACTGCTTTGTGATAAGCCTTGGGCATGAAGAAGAAGAGCCACATAAGAAAAGCCTAGGGGGCAAGTGAGACTGCATGATTGGTAGTGGCATTGTAATGTAGATGAAATAGGTTCCAGTCATACCATGTCCTTTCCCATCGTTCCACTGGTTTGCTCCATTCCCAGAGAGAAGAGGTGTCTCTTATAGAAGAATGTGCATTGATATAAAAAGCCCTGTTGCCTCCAGAAGCTTAATTCCCGGGTAAATTTGGATACTTATATTGTAGTTAATTTGGCACTTATATTGTAGTGTCACCCACTGTGACCTACAGCACTTATATTTGCCTATTTGTGTCTGTAAGTTACCCTCCCATATAGATTGTAAGCTCTACGGGGCAGGGACCTCCATCCTCTTGTGCCTTTGACTCTTACCCTCCCATATAGATTGTAAGCTCTACGGGGCAGGGACCTCCATCCTCTTGTGCCTTTGACTCTTACCCTCCCAAATAGATTGTAAGCTCTACGGGGCAGGGACCCCCATCCTCTTGTGTCTTTGTCTCTTACCCTCCCATATAGATTGTAAGCTCTACGGGGCAGGGACCTCCATCCTCTTGTGTCTTTGTCTCTTACCCTCCCATATAGATTGTAAGCTCTATGGGGCAGGGACCCCCATCCTCTTGTGTCTTTGTCTCTTACCCTCCCATATAGATTGTAAGCTCTACGGGGCAGGGACCTCCATCCTCTTGTGTCTTTGACTCTTACCCTCCCATATAGATTGTAAGCTCTACGGGGCAGGGACCTCCATCCTCTTGTGTCTTTGACTCTTACCCTCCCATCTAGATTGTAAGCTCTACGGGGCAGGCACCTCCATCCTCTTGTGTCTTTGACTCTTACCCTCCCATATAGATTGTAAGCTCTACGGGGCAGGGACCTCCATCCTCTTGTGTCTTTGTCTCTTACCCTCCCATATAGATTGTAAGCTCTACGGGGCAGGCACCTCCATCCTCTTGTGTCTTTGACTCTTACCCTCCCATATAGATTGTAAGCTCTACAGGGCAGGGACCTCCATCCTCTTGTGCCTTTGACTCTTACCCTCCCATATAGATTGTAAGCTCTACGGGGCAGGGACCTCCTTCCTCTTGTGTCCTCGACTCTTAACTTATTGCTGCTGTATCTTGTATTTATCTGTATTTATTATTATACTTTGTATTTATCTATTATCTTAACCCCCTGTTTGTATTAATGTATTCTACTGTACAGCGCTGGGTACATAAGTAGCGCTTTATAAATAAAGATATACATACATACATATCTGTGGGGCCTGAGGCCGGGGATTCCAGTTGTCCCTTCCCATCTAACCTCTGGTTTTGTCTAGGTTTCTACTACAGAGTGTTCTGCTTCACCATCGCTCCACTTTATAAAGTAGTTTGCTCCTTACAATCACATGGTCTCATTGGGAGCCCTTGTAACTTGTAGGGTGGGAAGCTATTTGCCGTCCTTGCAGGAGGGCTGCCCACGTTTCTCACGTTGCCCTGCTTATTTGCTAATCATTTTTCTGGGTGAGATCATCCCAGTGTCATGGTCACAGTAAAGGTGAGGTGTTTTGCCAATTAACTAGAGTAAATGGCGAACATCAGGAACAAATGTTAAAAAAACCCGCTGCACATTGGCAATTGTGAATTCACACTTATGCTGAAAATAAACCAGTGGCTAAACCTCAACCCATTTACAGCCACTGGCTTATCTTTGCCCCTTTACCGTCTTCTGGAAGAAAAATTGATGTAACTGGGAGCTGGCCTTGCGTGACCACAGAAGTGCAAAAGTGCTAGGTAAAATAAAATCACACATTTTTTGCAGTATTTCCCCCTTCTAGTTCCACCACAATAGTCAGTATGTAGGCTCAACGGGCAATAGGAACCCTTGGCGTAACACCTCCTTAAGGCAAGTGTTTATCCCTGGGTTCCCTTAGGTGCCATGCAATTCAGCAGGCCATATTGGAATTTGGTTCAAGTTGCTAGAAGTGTTATAGGCACAAGTTCCTCTGTGAATCATGTTCAAATGAGTTCAGTTTTGCTCTTTGCCCTTGCACTTGTGTTTGATAATGAGCCCTAGCCACTGGCGGTTTCAGATCTGTTCAAAGCGGGTGTGTAATGGGATTGCACTTTGGCTGCTGGGCAATTACATGAACACTGGACCTGTGGCCGTTGCACTTGAATGTTTCACAAGATATCTGAGCCCAAATTGACTAATCTGATCTTGTGTCTTGTACAATATGGGAAACCTAAGGAGATCCATCGGAAGAGAACAGGATCCAAGCAATGCTGTGGTCTTTATCCGACTTCATTTTGAAAAGTGCCTGATAGATATCTGACTGATTTTCAGCCAGATATCATCCAAACCGGTTACATTTTGGCCACCATTAAGCTGCCCATTCAGTCTTAAGGTGCCAGTTTGTGGTGTTTGTGTGTATATGACCAACTTAAGGGAAGACATAGGACATATTTTATATATGTTGGTTGCATTTGGGAAAAAATAATCATATACAGGTACGTGACCCCTTATCCAGAATGCTTGGGACCTGGGGTATTCCGGATAAGGTGTCTTTCCGTAATTCGGCTCTCCTACCTTCAGTCTGCTAAAAAAAATATTTAAACAGTTATTAAACCCAATAGGATTGTTTTGGCTCCAAAAAGGATTAATTATATCTTAGTTGGGATCAAGTACAGGTACTGTTTTATTATTACAGAGAAAAGGGAATCATTTAACCATTAAATAAACCCAATAGGGCTGTTCTGCCCCCAATAAGGGGTAATTATATCTTAGTTGGGATCAAGTACAGGTACTGTTTTATTATTACAGAGAAAAGGGAATCATTTAACCATTAAATAAACCCAATAGGGCTGTTCTGCCCCAATAAGGGGTAATTATATCTTAGTTGGGATCAAGTACAGGTACTGTTTTATTATTACAGAGAAAAGGGAATCATTTAACCATGAAATAAACCCAATAGGGCTGTTCTGCCCCCAATAAGGGGTAATTATATCTTAGTTGGGATCAAGTACAGGTACTGTTTTATTATTACAGAGAAAAGGGAATCATTTAACCATTAAATAAACCCAATAGGGCTGTTCTGCCCCAATAAGGGGTAATTATATCTTAGTTGGGATCAAGTACAGGTACTGTTTTATTATTACAGAGAAAAAAGTAACCATTTTTAAAAATGTGAATTATTTTATTAAAATGGAGTCTATGGGAGGCGGCCTTTCCATAATTCGGAGCTTTCTGGATAATGGGTTTCCGGATAAGGGATCCCATACCTGTAATATATAAAATAATATATATTGAATTGACCGTTATTACATTGAGAATTTTAATTAAACATTGTGCATTGAGCATTTCAAGATCTGCTTAGTCTGTCTTAGTCCAAAAGTAATGTCAGCTATATAAGACTATGTATATGACCTTGTTATAATAACAGCAATATCCAACCCTCCCATATAGACTGTAAGCTCTACGGGGCAGGGACCTCCATCCTCTTGTGTCTTTGACTCTTACCCTCCCATATAGATTGTAAGCTCTACGGGGCAGGGACCTCCATCCTCTTGTGTCTTTGACTCTTACCCTCCCATATAGATTGTAAGCTCTACGGGGCAGGGACCCCCATCCTCTTGTGCCTTTGACTCTTACCCTCCCATATAGATTGTAAGCTCTACGGGGCAGGGACCCCCATCCTCTTGTGCCTTTGACTCTTACCCTCCCATATAGATTGTAAGCTCTACGGGGCAGGGACCTCCATCCTCTTGTGCCTTTGACTCTTACCCTCCCATATAGATTGTAAGCTCTACGGGGCAGGGACCTCCATCCTCTTGTGTCTTTGACTCTTACCCTCCCATATAGATTGTAAGCTCTACGGGGCAGGGACCTCCATCCTCTTGTGCCTTTGACTCTTACCCTCCCATATAGATTGTAAGCTCTACGGGGCAGGGACCTCCATCCTCTTGTGTCTTTGACTCTTAACTTATTGCAACTGTATCTTTTATTTATTTGTATTTATTGTTATAGTTTGTATTTATCTATTATTATCTTAATAACCCCCTGTTTGTATTAATGTATTCTACTGTACAGCGCTGCGTACATAAATAGCACTTATAAATGGGGTTCAGCCTGAACGCTACTTATGTAGAGATTTTGAAATTACGACGTAGTTGCTGGGTTGTATGTATGTATGTATGTATGTATGTATGTATGTATGTATATACATACATACAACCCAGCAATTACGTCATCATTTCAAAATCTTGACATAATTGCCGTTCAGGCTGAACCCCATCCCGTGCCCCTAAGGAGGCCAGTTCCGCATCTTAGAAGCCTCTGATTTACAGACCAAACCAAATAGGGCCGTAATGTATCAACTAAGAAGCCTCTGGCATTATCCCAGGGTTTTAACTGTGAGATCCTTTAATTATCAACATAGTCACAAATTATAGAGGAGGGGAGGTTATAGAATTACTATGGTAACCTTATCGCCCCACTGGGGATTCCCTGTGACAAAGGCACTACCTTATGGCGTACAATTTTTTTTTTTTGTTTAAGGCTCAGTCTGCTTTAAACGTAACCCCCTGAAATAATATATTCCATTATCCAGTATGGAATTCTCATGTTCCTGGAGATTTAATGTAAAGCTCAGCCTAATGCAAAGTTCTGTGTGATCCATCTCTAATCAGCTGCCTCCACCAAAGCTCCCCGGGCCGAGCGTGTTGTGCGGTGGGGGGAGGCTGCAATGGGAAATCCTGGGATTACAATTTCACACCGAGGGTGAGAATATTTTTTAAATTCGCTAATGCCTTGTTGGGAAGGGGTTAAGACGCAGAAGGTGCTGGGAATCTAAATTGGAACTTGTTCCGTCTCTTCGCTGCGTTGCAGGGATTTCTGTCGCAGATACTCGGAGGGCAGCGGCACGCAGGGTGGGGGCAATTTTGAGTTCATTGTTGCCCCCCAGAGATTAACATCTTAGGAGACGGGAACAAAATGATTGAATTGCCCTGAGAAAAAAAAGAAGGGGCAAAAGAAGCCGATAAAATATTGCTCTTTGAAGCTACCAATTGTTTTTATTGCTATCCTTTCTATTCAGGCTCACTCCTAGTTGCCCGGGTAATGTGGGCCCTAGCAACCATACAGCTGCTAAAATACCAAACCGGAGAGTTGCTGAATATAAAGCTAAATAGATTTATCAACTACAGGTATGGGGTTGCTTATCCGGAAACTCGTTATCCAGAAAATTCCAAATTATGGAAAGGCCATCTCCCATAGACTCCATTATAAGCAAATAATTCTAATTTAAAATGTATTTTCTTTTTATCTGTAATAATAAAACAGTACCTGTACTTGATCCCAACTAAGATATAATTACCCCTTATTGGGGGCAGAACAGCCCTATTGGGTTTATTTCATGGTTAAATGAT
This sequence comes from Xenopus tropicalis, assembly GCF_000004195.4. Classification (NCBI taxonomy): domain Eukaryota; kingdom Metazoa; phylum Chordata; class Amphibia; order Anura; family Pipidae; genus Xenopus; species Xenopus tropicalis. The sequence continues at coordinate 132,822,495 of NC_030684.2, read as the reverse complement.
TCCCTTTTCTCTGTAATAATAAAACTGTACCTGTACTTGATCCCAACTAAGATATAATTACCCCTTATTGGGGGCAGAACAGCCCTATTGGGTTTATTTAATGGTTAAATGATTCCCTTTTCTCTGTAATAATAAAACAGTACCTGTACTTGATCCCAACTAAGATATAATTACCCCTTATTGGGGGCAGAACAGCCCTATTGGGTTTATTTAATGGTTAAATGATTCCCTTTTCTCTGTAATAATAAAACAGTACCTGTACTTGATCCCAACTAAGATATAATTACCCCTTATTGGGGGCAGAACAGCCCTATTGGGTTTATTTCATGGTTAAATGATTCCCTTTTCTCTGTAATAATAAAACAGTACCTGTACTTGATCCCAACTAAGATATAATTACCCCTTATTGGGGGCAGAACAGCCCTATTGGGTTTATTTAATGGTTAAATGATTCCCTTTTCTCTGTAATAATAAAACAGTACCTGTACTTGATCCCAACTAAGATATAATTACCCCTTATTGGGGGCAGAACAGCCCTATTGGGTTTATTTAATGGTTAAATGATTCCCTTTTCTCTGTAATAATAAAACAGTACCTGTATTTGATCCCAACTAAGATATAATTACCCCTTATTGGGGGCAGAACAGCCCTATTGGGTTTATTTAATGGTTAAATGATTCCCTTTTCTCTGTAATAATAAAACAGTACCTGTACTTGATCCCAACTAAGATATAATTACCCCTTATTAGGGGCAGAACAGCCCTATTGGGTTTATTTCATGTTTAAACTGTCTCTAGATATTCAAGAGAATGTGATATGCCAATAAGGGGTAATTATATCTTATATCTTACAGATACTGTTTTATTATTACAGATAAAAAGGAAATCGATTAAAAAAATCTTTTTTTTTTAATTATTTGATTAAAATGGAGTCTATGGGGGACAGGCTTTTCATAATTCAGAGCTTTCTGGATAACAGGTTTCCGGATAAGGGATCCCATACCTGTATAAAAAGCTGTTGGAGTGCTGTGTCCAATTTATTGTTTCCACAACACACACTATCGACAGGCTTCTATTTCACAGTTGCCAGCAGAGGATTATGGGTCATGTTGGCCCGTTGCTTGGATTTCCTTTCCCTTTTCTGCCTCTAAACAAACAAGCAATAAATCCGTATATATTAAATCATATTATCCCTCATTAGGTCACGGTAAAATGGAAGTTTTGCCAGTGGGCCCTCTTGTTTGTTTATTTTTTGCAAGTGACGGAGCACAATCGGAGATATTATATTCCGCTCCGGTTTTGAATTCAGCCTCAAATTACCACTGACCTTATACCATGTAGTGTCAGAATAACTCAATTTATGAGCAATTTTACTACAAAAACAATTAGAGATAGAAGAGAATGAAAACAGCTGTTTTACCTTTTTTAGTGGATAAGTAAAAAGATCTTTTCTTTCACAGAATGCCTAGGTTTCAATAAGGCACGGCTTTGGCTATATGAGCAGAAAGCACTTTTGTCTGAAACAATGTAGGGGGCTGGAGATTTGCATTAAAATCATCCCTCCGCAAGTCCCTTTGCTGAAAGAAAACACTTCATGTTTACTTGCCCATAATTACGGATTCTTTTATATAATTTTGGTTTATTGTCATGGAAACTCGGCAACAATTTCCTACTCATACTTAATTGTATAGCTCGGTGGCAATAATCACCAGCTTTTTTTTAAAAAATGGGCTCATTGCACTGCTACCGAAGGGGAAGAATGGCGGCTACTGACAGTTGGCTGGGGGACCTTTGGCTGGGTACAAGTCATACAGATCCAGTATTATACAATGGGGAGTCTTAACCCTACAGTTTGAAACCTAAAATTGGGTCTCAATGCTGTTAAGAATGGGTCTTAAACGTGGGCCTTTAACACTGTTAAATTCCCTTTGGCAATAGACTGTAACTCAAATATAAAAGAAAATTCATTATATACTAATTGTTGGGTCTTGGTGAAGAGATAATCCAACCTGGACCTGTAAACTAATAATACCCACAATGGGTTAACTTTAATGCTGCCCATAAACCGGAAGTGATGTCACTCTAGAATGCTTATGAACAAAAAATATCACTTTTCTCAGAAACCAGTGAGCAGGCACATTAGAACTTATGCTTTACCCAGGGTATCTGCCAACTTCTTGCATGGTTAGGAAACCATCTGCCTTAAACTCAACCACTTTGTAGGTAGTCACCTATCTCTCTATTCTAGTGATTCCAGAATTGTGTAGTTGCCCCCCCATGGTTGACTGGTGGCCCAGCCTGAAGGTCAGGTAGGGTAAGATATGGGGGAAATGTCTATTTGGTCTCCTAGATACACCAGAAAGCCTTCGGTATGGTCAGGGCTTCAAGGAAAAAGTCCAATATACAGGGAAATACAGGGGTATGGGAGATAGCTTTTAGTACAAGTTGATCCAGGGACTGGGCCGATTGCCATCTTGGAGTCAGGAAAGAATTTTTTCCCCTCTGAGGCAAATTAGAGAGGCTTCAGATGGGGTTTTTGCCTTCCTCTGGATCAACTAGCAGTTAGGCAGGTTATATATAGGCATTATGGTTGAACTTGATGGACATATGTCTTTTTTCAACCTAACTTACTATGTTACTATGATACAATAACCCCTGCGCTATACAGGTATAGGAACTCTTATCCAGAATTGTCGGAACGAATAAGGGATCTTTCCGTAATTTGGATCTCATTATTTAAGTCTACTAAACATTAAATAAACCCAGTTGGGTTGTTTTGTCTTCAATAAGGATTAATCATATTGTAGTTGGGAACAAATACAGGTACTGTTTTATTATTACAGAGAAAAGGGAATAATTTAACCATTAAATAAACCCAATAGGGCTGTTCTGCCCCAATAAGGGGTAATTATATCTTAGTTGGGATCAAGTACAGGTACTGTTTTATTATTACAGAGAAAAGGGAATTATTTAACCATTAAATAAACCCAATAGGGCTGTTCTGCCCCCAATAAGGGGTAATTATATCTTAGTTGGGATCAAGTACAGGTACTGTTTTATTATTACAGAGAAAAGGGAATCATTTAACCATTAAATAAACCCAATAGGGCTGTTCTGCCCCCAATAAGGGGTAATTATATCTTAGTTGGGATCAAGTACAGGTACTGTTTTATTATTACAGAGAAAAGGGAATCATTTAACCATTAAATAAACCCAATAGGGCTGTTCTGCCCCCAATAAGGGGTAATTATATCTTAGTTGGGATCAAGTACAGGTACTGTTTTATTATTACAGAGAAAAGGGAATCATTTAACCATTAAATAAACCCAATAGGGCTGTTCTGCCTTCAATAAGGGGTAATTATATCTTAGTTGGGATCAAGTACAGGTACTGTTTTATTATTACAGAAAAAAGGGAATCATTTAACCATTAAATAAACCCAATAGGGCTGTTCTGCCCCAATAAGGGGTAATTATATCTTAGTTGGGATCAAGTACAGGTACTGTTTTATTATTACAGAGAAAAGGGAATCATTTAACCATGAAATAAATCCAATAGGGCTGTTCTGCCCCCAATAAGGGGTAATTATATCTTAGTTGGGATCAAGTACAGGTACTGTTTTATTATTACAGAGAAAAGGGAATCATTTAACCATTAAATAAACCCAATAGGGCTGTTCTGCCCCCAATAAGGGGTAATTATATCTTAGTTGGGATCAAGTACAGGTACTGTTTTATTATTACAGAAAAAAGGGAATCATTTAACCATTAAATAAACCCAATAGGGCTGTTCTGCCCCAATAAGGGGTAATTATATCTTAGTTGGGATCAAGTACAGGTACTGTTTTATTATTACAGAGAAAAGGGAATCATTTAACCATTAAATAAACCCAATAGGGCTGTTCTGCCCCAATAAGGGGTAATTATATCTTAGTTGGGATCAAGTACAGGTACTGTTTTATTATTACAGAGAAAAAGGAATCATTTAACCATTAAATAAACCCAATAGGGCTGTTCTGCCCCCAATAAGGGGTAATTATATCTTAGTTGGGATCAAGTACAGGTACTGTTTTATTATTACAGAGAAAAGGGAATCATTTAACCATGAAATAAACCCAATAGGGCTGTTCTGCCCCCAATAAGGGGTAATTATATCTTAGTTGGGATCAAGTACAGGTACTGTTTTATTATTACAGAGAAAAGGGAATCATTTAACCATTAAATAAACCCAATAGGGCTGTTCTGCCCCCAATAAGGGGTAATTATATCTTAGTTGGGATCAAGTACAGGTACTGTTTTATTATTACAGAGAAAAGGGAATCATTTAACCATTAAATAAACCCAATAGGGCTGTTCTGCCCCCAATAAGGGGTAATTATATCTTAGTTGGGATCAAGTACAGGTACTGTTTTATTATTACAGAGAAAAAGGGAATCACCATACCTAAAGTCAACTAAAAAACATGTAATTGTTTAAGACACCTAGGTATTGCTTACTGTTTTATTATTACTGAGAAACCGAAAAGCTATACAAAAACACAAGCTCTGATGGAATAAATAGGATTGCAAAATGATCTATTCCTATGTTAGTAGAATAATCCACTGTTTGCTGTGGAAGTGACTTATTTTTACCCTGTACAAACAGGGCAATAACTTTGTAGCTCTACATTTATACTTACTGCTCGTTTCTGTTAAACTCACAGGGGAAGCGGAGGATTTAGAATTTAAACCATCAAAAATATCAGCATTAGTCTTGGATTAAATGCACAGATTAGAGCTATAAATCTAAGGCAAGTGACACATTCTTTGCTGAAGGAACCCATTGTCCTTTGTGTCCTTATTCCTTATATTTAAGACCAATTTCCCATGTACAACATCGTAGAGGTTACACCTAAAACCCTGTAGGGTTAAAGAAATTCAAGAAGTTGTGATTAAGTGAAAAATAAATTGACAATAAAAAACATGTAACCAATGTTCTGAAGAGGTTCTAAGGGGGGGGGAGGCCTCCATAACATCCTATGCTCTTGAAACTGTTTAATAAAAGTTAGCTGTCAGCCTAGATGAGCTGCTTGAAAGGGGGAATTGTTTAAGGACAAAAACAAATAAATTTGAAATAAAAAGAATGGGTCTGAAAATGAGACGTTAGGGGGGGGGGAGTGTGAAAGAGCAGAGGCCAAGTTAAAATTCCGACAGAGGTCTCAAACTGAAGTCTAGACTGCTATTCACATGCAGGGCTTCCAATTGTCCCAGGCCGGCTATTGTCTTAATTAACTATCTTTGGGCAACACGACACAGACGTTACTCTTTGCCACAATCCCAACCCCCCCCCCCAGTAGAAGGACAGACCTTGGACAAACTGAAGAGGTGCAGCTAGATATGTATTATATATTCTACAGGGGAATATTTGAGTGAAGTGGGGAATTCTGACAGATCACAGAGTAATTACCAAACAAATGCTGTTTTGATGGGTATTGTTGACAAGCTAGTAATGTTCCTTGGGAGTTGCATAATCACTTGCCACGATTTATTATCAAATGTTAATTTGGAGACTGAAAGGGTGGCAACGTGAATTAAATCACCCTATTATCTACATACAGACATCGGGGCATGTGTTATGTGCGCATGTTGGAAACATTGGGAGTTATGTGTTATGTTAATATATAGAAATAGAGAAAGGCTACTATGGGGAGCGTTGGCTACAATATATATAAGGTAAATGTACCGGGGCAACATCGAAACATTCAAATGCAAAGGGAATTATCATTGTTTGGCCTTTTATCTTTCATTGAGAAGCTACCAGTTCAGCCCTACAGTAAAAGAGCTTTTCTTATTAAACATGGGGTATTAGTAAAACTACATTTAGGGTTTAAATCACCAACAGAAGGCCAGAAAATGATACTTTATGGGGCTGATTTAAGTCGGAATTTCGGATGTTTTTAAGAACGATTGGCAAAAATTCATATTAATAGCGATAATTTCTGATGTTAATTGCGCGAAAATTCGGATTGTGGTCGTACGAAAATATGGTGGTATGATCTGATAGTTGCAGAAAATACGCACGGAGTGTTTGTGGATTAGTAAGTGTCCCCCTTAGGGTTTAAATCACCAACAGGAACTCTGTTTGCTGTGGGGCCAGAAAATGATACTTTGTCTTGGACTTTACCAGCCTTAACTGAAGAGACTGGCAAGGAGGTCAACTAAAGAGGGCCACACATGTCTGAAGGTCACTAAATAAGCAAAAGTATCTAGACCTCTGCCTATCCAACATCTCATTCCCAAGGGGAGTAATATGAAGTTGCTCCTCTCTTTGTTGCTATAACAGCCTTTAACCTTCTGGGAAGGTGTCTGCTAGATGTTGGGGACATTGCTGGTGGGATTTGCTTCCATTTAGAGTGTTAGTGAGATTGGGCACTGATTTTGGAGGCCTATCACTGTGCGACATTGTTGCTGTTGCTCATAGACCTTTCTGCTTGACAATCACTTGACTAAAGGTGACCATACACGGACCAATTGTAGCTGCCGATATGGGTCCCTTGGACAGATTCGGCAGCTAATTGGCCCGTGTAGGGGCACTACCGACGGGCCTGCCCAACCGACATCTGGCCTAAAATCGGGCAGATCTCGATCTGGCAGGTTAGAAAATCTAGTCGGATCAGGGACCACATCGGCTCGTTGATGCAGTCCCTGGACCGACTTTTCCTATACCCGTCGTTATAATTAGATTGTTTGGCCCCAGGGCCAAACGATCGAATTAGCCTGGATTTCGACATCGCCAAGCGAGCGGATCTTAAGTTGTATGGACACCTTAAAGGTGGCCATACATGGGCAGATTTAAGCTGCCGATTCTGGTCTGTCAGACTGATGGTGTGTGGGGCCCTCCAACAGGCCTACCTGATCGATATCTAGACAAAAATTGGCCAGATGTTAATAGGGTAGGCTTGATTTTTCTGGATCAATGACCGTATCAGCTCATTGATGCAGTCTATACTCTTTTTGTATCCCCTTAATTTGTATCTTTAATTGTAATGCAATTGGCCCAAGGGACAAACAATCACATTAGCACAATATCACCCACCCAAGGTGGCCATATCGGGGGAAAGATTTGTTCATTTGGCAACCTTGCCAAACACTTTCTTGGTATGGCCACCTTTACAGTTGGCTGGACAGGCTCTATAAGGGCAAAGTAAACTGGCTGGTAGGAAAGGTGACACCCAGTGGAGGTGGTAGGTTGCTGAGCACTTTGGTACCACACATTCTATTGCTGATATTTGTTGCCGGAGATAATATGACTGTGTGCTTAATTTCTCAGCCATGGATGTGACTTAAATAGCCAACTGCACTAATTAGAAGGAGTGTTTGGCTACTTTTAGTCATAAATTAAAGCTTTCTTGGATCATTGGACATTGCTAGGCAGAATGGGGCATTTCAGCTACTGAGGCAGTAAAATGGTTAATTCATTCCTCATCATTCATGATTCCATCTGCCGTGCTAAATTCTTGCATATAAAGTGTTTATGCCTTACTAACCAATTCAACATTTTCTCACGGCCTATCATTTTTCTCTCAGGCTGACTTCTCAGGCACTCAGTCATATTTACCAGTTTTATAAGGCAAGAGATATATATAGATAGAGGGGAGAGATATATACTGTAGGTTGGGTTTATTGGCAATGGGATCATGGCCTTGCTGGGTCACTGGGTAGCACAAAAATAAACATGAAAGTCTGTATTTGATAGTATAAAAATACAATGTCAGTAATAGACTGACTGTATAACAATGGCATGCTTATAAGTCTTATATGTGATCACGAAAAATACATAAAATAATAACAATTATGCAAAGGATAATGTACCCCCTACTGTAAATGATAAGGATATTAGCAGTCACTGAGGGGTTCTGTGCCCATATAAAGGCACAAGGCTGCAGGCTGAGTTATACAGGGAACTCTGAGTATCACTCATGTATTATAAGGGATAATGTACCCCCTACTGTAAATGATAAGGATATTAGCAGTCACTGAGGGGTTCTGTGCCCATATAAAGGCACAAGGCTGCAGGCTGAGTTATACAGGGAACTCTGAGTATCACTCATGTATTATAAGGGATAATGTACCCCCTACTGTAAATGATAAGGATATTAGCAGTCACTGAGGAGTTCTGTGCCCATATAAAGGCACAAGGCTGCAGGCTGAGTTATACAGGGAACTCTGAGTATCACTCATGTATTATAAGGGATAATGTACCCCCTACTGTAAATGATAAGGATATTAGCAGTCACTGAGGAGTTCTGTGCCCATATAAAGGCACAAGGCTGCAGGCTGAGTTATACAGGGAACTCTGAGTATCACTCATGTATTATAAGGGATAATGTACCCCCTACTGTAAATGATAAGGATATTAGCAGTCACTGAGGGGTTCTGTGCCCATATAAAGGCACAAGGCTGCAGGCTGAGTTATACAGGGAACTCTGAGTATCACTCATGTATTATAAGGGATAATGTACCCCCTACTGTAAATGATAAGGATATTAGCAGTCACTGAGGGGTTCTGTGCCCATATAAAGGCACAAGGTTTTATATCACTCATATATTATAAAGGATACTGTAACACAGAGGTCACCAACCTTTATACAGGTCATGGTATTCTGACAGAACATAGAAAATGCACTAAAGAGCAGAAATAAACAGAAACAATGCAACTTTAATGTCACCCCACTCATATAATTCCTTCCAGTCTACTAATTCTACTAGGTTACATAGTTTACATACACATTGCGGCTATCAGTCCAGGCTACTGTTAGGAAAGCATGTTAAGAAGTAGGACGTAAACCAGTGATACTATTATACTAAAACTGACAGTTTGTGCCTGTATGCCAGATTCATGTAACGCTCTGGTATATTTACACGATGAAACATCAAACTTATTTTATCTACACCATCCATCCCTGAAGACTGTTACTCCTTGACCCCTTTCATTTCAGACAGACCACCGGCATCTTCCACTATAAGTCAAATCTAGATGTCCCCTCCAACCCATGTTGGCAGTCTAGTGTCTCCGAGTTGTTAGCTGCACTTCCAGGCCCCTAGGAGCCATCAATCAAGGAGACTTCCAGTGGTGTCTACACAAGAATGAGACGACTCGTAGCCATCATTGTGTTTCAGCAAGTATCAAGCTGTGAGGTTCCTACGTATAGTTTAATGAGAAAATTTCTCTGCTGTGGTTATAGATGGCTCTCCTGGGATAGAGAGTATCTTATGGGAAGAGACAGTCAGCATCCTAGTGACAGAGGTCCATCTGCTAGCTGTCTCATAGGCACCTGTCAACAAGATGACCTCTCCTATTACACAAACTATCATTTTCAATAGTGGCGCATTCAGCGACTGTGATGCCTGCGGTGGATGAGAGTCATTTAAGTCCCATTTATAATACAGAGGGGTTAAGCCGTAGAGGATAAGGGGGTCCTAAAAAGTCATGAGCATAGCGGGTCATAAATATTTGAAGGGCTGTCATTCGCCTACCATCTGATGATTGAAAAAAAAAACCTAAATAGTTGAAAGGAATGAAGTCTGTGATCTGTCTCATGTCAAAAAGATGGTTTATTCAATACGGTCTGATTTGGGTTCCAAGAGAAACGGGGAGTCTCTTAATTGATCATTGACAGCAAAAATATGGATGATTGTGATAATTAGAACGCAGTCGTAGCCATCATTGGCTCAATGGGAATAAACGGCAGCACCCAATGACTTCTGGGGTCTTTATAACATTCCGTCAGGGGTACAGATTAAATATACAGTAGATATGGAAAAGCCACACACAATAGCTCGGGTTCTTGAGGTCCAATGGATATGGAATTGATTTGGTTCTGGAATTACAAACGTTAAGTAAGTGCAAAGCCTCATTACCAAACTCTGTCATCTTATCTTCCAGTTTGTAAACTGGTTATCTGGTTGCTAGGGTCCAACTTCCATAGCAACCATCTTGGTTGGAATGGAAGCTGAATTACTGAGGTTCTAAATAAAAGGTAAAATGATCATAACAATTCAAATCTGCACTCAAACTAAAGTATTGGATGGCGCTTACCCCGGCAAGCAGTATCTGAAATGTCAGGTGAGAAAGACGTGTTATAGTAGAAAGGTAACAAAATTGAATTAAATACAACTCATTTTCAGCTTCCATTTTTATTTGCTGCACATTGTGTAATTTATTATTGGACTATGCATAGAATAGAAAGACAGAGTTTCCCAGAACATAGTGGTTACAGAATGAATAGAATTATTTGTAATTACTGGGAAATATATTAAAGTAGCGACAGGGAACTCACTTTCATAAGGGAATTTGCCCCAGAACAGTAACACATAGCAACCAATCAGTAAAGAGCTTTTTTAGCCAGCTGCAGGTAGAGCAATGAAAGTTAACATCTGATTGGTTGCCATGGGTTACTACCCAGATGCAAGTGTGCCCATTATTTATACATTACCCATAATGTTGACATGGGAAATTTAAAGAAAGGCATCACTGACTGGGGATTAAAAAGCACATTATTGAACCCAGCTTGAAGACCGGTTAGAATGATTTGGGGAAAAGAGGTACATGATGTTCTAGTTCAAAACCTGAACTGAATGGCTAATACACTGACAATCGCTGGTCTATGGAGTAAGTAAGCAGGGCCTTCAGGCAAGGAAAGCTTCAGAAGCTTGTGTCTAGTGGCCAGTGGAATATAGTACAGTGGCCAAATGGGAGCTCACTTTGTTCTCAGGATCTGGAAGAGTATTCATATTCCAGAAGGAATACAGAGTCAAGAATACCCCAAGGGAAGCCTGGAACTTGTGTGAAGTAGAACATGGGAGAACGTGTGGAGAGCAGGCACGAGAAGGTGCTCAAACTAGATAGGGGCTCAGAGACTGAGTCCCCTTGTAGGTCCTCTAGTTGCAGATGTTATAAAGGGCTAGCAAGCTGGACAGTGCTGAGCCAAAATCACCACCCAAGGCAAGCCCCCACCACGGTCACCCTCTGTTCATCTAGGCATCCATTTGGCTTGTTTGAGTCCATGCACATTACATGTGTGTATATCTTTATTTATAAAGTGCTACTTATGTACGCAGCGCTGTACAGTAGAATACATTAATACAAACAGGGGGTTAGTAAGATAATAATAGATAAATACACAGTATAACAATAAATACAGATAAATACAAGGTACAGTTGCAACAAGTCAAGAGTCAAAGACACAAGAGGATGCAGGTCCCTGCCTCATAGAGCTTACAATCTATATGGGAGGGTAAGAGTCAAAGACACAAGAGGATGGGGGTCCCTGCCCCGTAGAGCTTACAATCTATATGGGAGGGTAAGAGTCAAAGACACAAGAGGATGGAGGTCCCTGCCTCGTAGAGCTTACAATCTATATGGGAGGGTAAGAGTCAAAGGCACAAGAGGATGGAGGTCCCTGCCCCGTAGAGCTTACAATCTATATGGGAGGGTAAGAGTCAAAGACACAAGAGGATGGAGGTCCCTGCCTCGTAGAGCTTACAATCTATATGGGAGGGTAAGAGTCAAAGACACAAGAGGATGGGGGTCCCTGCCCCGTAGAGCTTACAATCTATATGGGAGGGTAAGAGTCAAAGGCACAAGAGGATGGAGGTCCCTGCCCCATAGAGCTTACAATCTATATGGGAGGGTAAGAGTCAAAGACACAAGAGGATGGGGGTCCCTGCCCCATAGAGCTTACAATCTATATGGGAGGGTAAGAGTCAAAGACACAAGAGGATGGAGGTCCCTGCCCCGTAGAGCTTACAATCTATATGGGAGGGTAAGAGTCAAAGGCACAAGAGGATGGAGGTCCCTGCCCCGTAGAGCTTACAATCTATATGGGAGGGTAAGAGTCAAAGGCACAAGAGGATGGAGGTCCCTGCCCCGTAGAGCTTACAATCTATATGGGAGGGTAAGAGTCAAAGGCACAAGAGGATGGAGGTCCCTGCCCCGTAGAGCTTACAATCTATATGGGAGGGTAAGAGTCAAAGGCACAAGAGGATGGAGGTCCCTGCCCCGTAGAGCTTACAGTCTATAGACATGACTTTTTCCAAGATTTGCCCTTCTAGAACAAGCACAGGAAACCACTGGAAGGATGAAAGAAGAAGGCAGGGGGGCTGATACATTTTTGTAGAAGAGGAGCGTCAGCCCTAGAATTACTGGGGCCGTGCCTAACCAGTGAGCGAACCAGCAGCTCCCAGTGATTTTATCTTTATGTGTCCTTTAAATATTATCCAGGCTGGGAGACGGCTACACGGTCACTGAGCCTGGCCGTTATGATTATGGGGCCAAGCTGTGACTGTGCTTTCTAGTCGGCTCCTTGGGAAGGGCAGGACCTGTGTGCCTATGAATGGAATAGAGAAGAGAGAGGGCAGCCTTTTGGTTAGAATTATAAGTTTTCCATGCCTATGATTAAGTGCGCAAACGCACAAAACGCGTCAGGTGTTCTGGGTTTTATAAGGATATGAATAAAGACTAAATTTTTATTGATTCTCTGGCTGTCCGTGGTGCTTTGAGAGCCGTTTCTTCTGAGATTTGAATTTGCTCCCTTGGGCTACGGGTTCGGGGCTCCAAGCACTCGAACCAAACTTCGGTGTCGGTGAGTTGCCTTTTACTGATGTGACCTCCATTGTGTGTGTGCCGGTATATAGCAGAGGACCTGGGGTATATATACACCCAGGTTAGCGTTTATCTTAGGTAAATTTTGGCCTTTGTCCATGGGCTTGTTAATAATTTTCTGATGCAAGCATATCAGCACATTATATGTGTCATTTTTTACTTTGAATAGGTGTGTGTATTGGGGTTTAAGTTTTCCAACAAGTCACGTTAAGTCGCCTTTGAAAGGATTTTACAGAATAGCCGGCGACCTGCGAGCGCTTGGTACAAACAGAGCGAAAGTTCAAACCGGAGGCATGTGATCAGATTATAGGCTCAGTCTAACGAGGGAGGAAAGGGATCCCCGTCATTTTAAACAAGGTACAAACGTATGACACGCAGTAGGGAAAAAACTCCTTTATCGATGTAGCACACATGCTATGGAGTTTGTATATTCTCTGAGCTCTTGTGTGGGTTTCCTTTTCCTTCCACACTCCAAAAACATAGAGGTTAATTGGCTCCTGATTATATTGATCCCAGTGTTGTGCAAATGTAATGGAGAACGTAGATTGCAAGCTCCACTGCAGCAGGGAATGATGGGCAACTAAAGCCCAGAGTAAAGTTCATCTACATTCATTTGCACTGGGTCATATTGCTGCTGTGTGGCTTCCAGCGGATTCCAGTAGCTAGCAGCACGGCCCCTATGACAGGCCCACCAGGATGCCAGGGAAACTCCAAGTGGGCCCAGGTGTCAGTGGGCCCTCCCTACTGCTTCATGGTCATTCACTATTTCTGAATGGGAAGAAAGAGGAGAAATACAAAATAATGTGGAAAGTGGGCCTAGGGTCTAAGGTTTTTTGGTGGGCCCCTGGGTCCCCAGTCCGATACTGGCCCTGTGTGCCATGGTGTGTACACCCCAGGGATGTGTACATGCAGCATGACCAAAGGGATCATTAATAAATGCATGTTGCAACCAAAATTGCGACCATTAGCATGCAATACACTTTGTACTTTTGGGTAAAGACACACGGAGCTACTAGTAGCAGCTACTTGTCGTGGCTACTAAAAAAGACAATGCTGATCATTTACTGATAATTGTCTCTATGTGTGTTTTAGCAGAGGCAATTCTCAGTATTATCTATGGCAGGGGATTTTCTGCAGTTTAGTAGCCATGAAAAAGTAGCAGCTATTAGTAGCCCAGTGTGTCTTCACCCTTTATCTACCCCACCACAGTGAGCGGCTCGGACCATAAGGAATCCCCCAACTAAAGATCAGTGTTAGGCAAGCATTTAGGGAGCCATTATTATATAGCACCCATTTGGAACTTCTCTAATAACCTGAAAAAGCCCTCATAGCCTTTCCATTTGCACCATTTAGTAAACAAGCCCTTTAGATGTTTAGGAACAAGGCTGGGAACCTGATCAACTAGTTTGGCTAGCGTGGGGGAGGGGCTTAATAGGCATGCCTAAACCCTAACACAAAGCAGTATGTGGGTTTAGTAGCCAGAGTGATCTGATTAAAGATACACTATAATATTGTAGGTGCAACCACATCAGTACCAAGTTAACATGCAGTGCCTTTTTCATTTACATTGAAAGCAATAATAAATATAGGCTGTAGACACAGCAGATAGGGATTTTTTGTTTATATAGTGATGGAACTCCTCAGTCACTTACAATATCCTTATACTGTACAATAGGGGGTACATTATTCACTATATAATTTACAGTACAGGTATTTTATCAGTTATAATAAATTAGTCACAAAATGTTCTCACCAGTGCCTTCATATGGTCACAGAACCCCTCAGTGACTTCTAATATCCTTATCATTTACAGTAGGGGGTACATTATCCCTTATAATACATGAGTGATACTCAGAGTTCCCTGTATAACTCAGCCTGCAGCCTTGTGCCTTTATATGGGCACAGAACCCCTCAGTGACTTTTAATATCCTTATCATTTACAGTAGGGGGTACATTATCCCTTATAATACATGAGTGATACTCAGAGTTCCCTGTATAACTCAGCCTGCAGCCTTGTGCCTTTATATGGGCACAGAACCCCTCAGTGACTTCTAATATCCTTATCATTTACAGTAGGGGGTACATTATCCCTTATAATACATGAGTGATACTCAGAGTTCCCTGTATAACTCAGCCTGCAGCCTTGTGCCTTTATATGGGCACAGAACCCCTCAGTGACTGCTAATATCCTTATCATTTACAGTAGGGGGTACATTATCCCTTATAATACATGAGTGATACTCAGAGTTCCCTGTATAACTCAGCCTGCAGCCTTGTGCCTTTATATGGGCACAGAACCCCTCAGTGACTGCTAATATCCTTATCATTTACAGTCGGGGGTACATTATCCCTTATAATACATGAGTGATACTTTACATTATCCTTTATAAGGCATGAGTGAAATGTATAGTTTTAGAAACTATATAATTATACACCTAAACCCCCATGTAAAGGTAAATAAATGATAATAATGCACACTGGTAGAGAGTCACCTGTGCGCACTACATGGTGGGAAGGGATGAGGCCCTGCACTTCCGACAATGAGTGGAAACCACCTCTGTAAACGGCCGACTGGAAGTTGTTTCATCCATAATTAGAATTGTCTGCCGTACAATGGTGCCCTTTGTCATTGTTGTGGCGCAACCCAATTGAATACTAATTTAACCCCATGAAAACAGGCCCGGGCTTGTCGGACAGTGTCTGTGCCCCAAAGCCCCTCGGCTCATTATGGCCAGTTTGTACACAAGCGCCATTAGGAATTCATTTGCACCGCGCCGCGCAGGCAGCCATACGGCCGGCTCTCTCGCCTCATTTTTTTTTTCTTTTCCCCGTGTCTTATTTACAGTTTGACACAGAAACAGTATCCTTTACAACCTCTTCCAGAAGCTTTAATCGCCGCAATAATGGGAGCTGTCTGGAGATGAATAGAGTTTAGTGGACAGATTGTTCCACAGTCACAGGTTGGGGGTAATTTATTTATGTGTGCACTTGTCAAGCAGAGAATAGAAGGCAGATCAGTATGCAGGAAGGACGGCGGCCCATCTGAAAGCCCCGAGCAGAACAGAGAATTGAGTAAAATACCCCCAGACTTTTATTTTGTCAGGTGCTCGGGGACCAGAACGGGATAGCAAAGAGGTTCCCAGGCCCCGCGTAGATCGGAGAGGCCAAACTGGGCCTCGTCTTCGGGGATGGGCCGTACGGTTAGGCTCCAGATGGGCCTACTCGGGGTTTCCACACTCTCTGCATAGTGACAGCATGTTAAGTGTTTCACGTAGCAACGGTACAGTAGCAACAAGACAGCAGGGGTCTGGGAAGTAAACCGCCTGGGCACCAAAATCATATTACCATATATCAGTGTGCACAGATGTATATGCACACACATATTATATATAAATATATATAAACTTCCAAGCACTCACGTATAGATACGTTGCTGTTGCCTGGGTGCAGGTCCAAATAATGTTGAAGGTGCTTGAGAGAGGGTCAGCACTCACAGGACTCATATAAACAAATTATTTTTATTAAATGTTTCGGCTAGCACTCTATCTTTTTATAAAGGCTGAAACGTTAGTCTCCTCTTTAATAAAAATAATTTCTTTATATGAGTCCTGTGAGTCCTCTCTCAAGCACTATATATATATATATATATATATATATAGTATATGTACAGAGCTACGGAATATGTTGGCACTTTATAAATAAATGTTAATAATAATAATAATAATAATAATATATATATATATAGCTATCGGATCTATCATTTGCAATGCCTTAAATGTGCAGCAACATGTTTTAACAGTACCCGAAAATAAATTACCATGTCCCGTATGCAATGGTGCATTGAAAGTGGCCCCCGAAGTGTAGAATCTAGGATTGTTGTATAGCCCTTGTGGGACTACACCTCCCAACATGGCACAGTCAACAGCGACAGCGAGGAAAGTATACGGAAAGGGGGGAAGATGTGCAATGGCAAGGGTCTGTATCAGTGGTTTCCAAACTGGGGGGGGGCTTGGAGCAGTTATGGGGGTCATAATTAGGCGATATTTGGGAGGAATGCTTATTTGCTCGCCTACACCTGGAAACACCTCAAGGTAAATGAGGGTGGGATTTAGAAAAAAAAAAGACATTTGTTATCCTAGGTATCCTTATAAGCTTGGGGGTCCCCCCTGACCATAGACTGGCCTTTAACCTTAAATGGTAAAAGTCCAACAACCATTGGTCTACATTGGGCAACCTCTGGATAAAGGGCGACCCAGGCATTTTTGTAGACCAATCACTGGATTCAGGAACTTGAGTTATGAGAAGAAGGATCCAGAAAGTGGGCTTGGCCGAACTAGGGACAACCTGCTGTCCTCTAGATGTTGTTAAACCAAAACACCCATTATCTCTCTCAGACAGCTTCTGGTTATCCACCTCCTGAGCCCCAACCTTCCCAATCCAGCCTACATGTGGACTGTTTTGAAAAAGCATCTTCCTGGGGACAAATGAACATTGGGAAATATGGGAGGTTGTGTCCAAACAGGTTACGGCCTAGGCCAGATAAGCACTGAAGCACTTTATGGCCTGCACTGCGCACTTCATAAAGTACCTATAGCCTATTGGTTGCTATGGGTTATTGCACCTGGGCAAACTAAGGGGTATGTTTACTAAGAATGGAGATAAATATCACCGGTGGTGTTGCCTGTAGCAACCAGTTAGGTCTTTGCTTTGATTTCTAACTTATAGGTGACTGTTCAAATCATATTGCTGATTGGTTGGTATGGGCAACATCACTGCTGATATTTATCTCCAATCTTAGTAAACACGCCCCATTTATTGCATATGGGGGTGTAATTAAACCAAGGTTTGGAAAACACTAATCTGCCTTATGTGTTATTAGTTTCCTGATACAAACGCTGTGTCCCTTCGAGACCACGTCTGGGCAAATGTCTACCCGTCGCGCCATCTCCTTTTAAGTGAAAGAGGCGGCACCCACCAGCTCCGCCAATAAAAATGACTGTCATGTCAGGTTAAAATGGCTGTCCTTACACAGGAGCCGAATTAGAATTCCTTGTCCACTTTGAATGAGCAGTTGACAATGGCAAACAACAAGATCAGTCAGACGGGCTCAAATCTGAGAAGGCCACAGAGGCTGCCTATATTTACTGATCTCTGGGATAATCCAGCCCTGTTTAATTGGCATTCAGTTTAATCTGTTTAGAAACCTCTTCACCTTGCTTCTTCTTCTTATTAATTTTATTTTTTTCCTCCCTCTCCTCCTTCTTTGGCCCAGATCACGCCGCTGCCACCAAGTTGAATGCACAATGGCATCTTTGTATGGAACAAAGGACATAGAGGGAGGGAAATGAAGGAAACTGCAGACCACTGGCAAGGTCTGTCTCAGCTGTGCCTCATTAATAAAAGTGCTGTCTGTCAGGGAACCTAATCATGGCCCATCCTGTTTCTTTCCCACCGTTAGCCGGCGGCCCAGAGCTCAGTGCAAAATCCCAAGCAGAGGGTCTTCTGCCGACACACATGCAAACAGACCTTCCTTGTTAGTGTGCCCACCCAGATATGTACGTGTCCAAAATGCACCTTAATAATGATCTTTCTTTAGTCTCTATTTCCAGGGCCGCTGCTGGCCAAATGGGTGCCCTAAGCAGAAATTTACTTTTGTGCCCCCTCCCCCAAATATTACGGAAGTAAAAATAAAATAAAAAAAAACACCTACTATAGGGGCCCCACACACAGTGCCCCCAATATCCCCCATAGACAATGCCCCCATAGTAAGTGCCCCCAATAGCCCCCATAGTAAGTGCCCCCAATTGCCCCCATAGACAATGCCCCCATAGTAAGTGCCCCCAATAGCCCCCATAGACAATGCCCCCATAGTAAGTGCCCCCAATAGCCCCCATAGACAATGCCCCCATAGTAAGTGCCCCCAGTAGCCCCCATAGACAATGCCCCCATAGTAAGTGCCCATAATAGCCCCCATAGACAATGCCCCCATAGTAAGTGCCCCCAATATCCCCCATAGACAATGCCCCCATAGTAAGTGCCCCCAATAGCCCCCATAGACAATGCCCCCATAGTAAGTGCCCCCAATATCCCCCATAGACAATGCCCCCATAGTAAGTGCCCCCAATTGCCCCCATAGATTGATCGAACTATCCGGGACAGCGGGATGCGCTATAAAAACCAGCGGGACAGTGTTGGGGGGTATGTTATAATATATAAAAACAATTTTTTGAGCAGCTGGGATGGTGCCCCCCTGGGATTTGATGCCCTATGCAGACTCTGCTTATAGGGAGCAGCGGCCCTGTCTATTTCTCTTCTGTCTCTCTGTATTTCTAGCAACGTTTTCTCTCTCTCTCATGCCCTTTATCTCAGTTTAGTTGTCTCTGGGACTCTCTTTCCTTCCATCTTGGTCCCTCTTTTTACTCTCGGCTTGGTCTGTCTCTTTCTCTAGTAGGGGAACATAATTCAAGTCATAATGCAAAAATAAACCCAATGCGACAAATGTTTCCCTTTGTGAGTATTTAGTATTTACGTTATAGCTAATGAATAAATGACTTTATTGGGAAATTGTCATTCCTGTTCTTATTTAAGCAATTTTATTCCCTTTTTCTTTTCAAATTCTCTTGATTGAATTTTTTGAAATAATCTGGCAGAATATTTGAAAGAACAGAGAAAGTGCAAGTTTATTCCCATCATAACTTTTATTGCTTTTCCTTCCTTAGTTCTCTTATAGCTATGGTAACCTATACCAACTAGGGATGCATTAAATCCATTATTTTGGGATTCGGCGGAATATTGAACTAATCTTAATTAGCATTTGTAAATGAGGCAAGGGAAGGGTTAAAGAGAACTGCAATTTGGATTCAGTTTGGCAGAATACGAAGCTTGCTGGAAAAGCTCGAACCTTGGCCGGGTCCCGAACTACATCCTAGATTTGGTGCATCTCTAGTACCAACCAATCAGCACGTACCACTTGCAAATCCTCTCTTTAAAGACAAACAATTTAAAGACAAACAACTAGTGATGAGCGATTTAGCGAAACGACTAAAATGTCCTGCGGCCAAAAAAATTGACGC
Organism: Xenopus tropicalis; assembly: GCF_000004195.4. Lineage (NCBI taxonomy): Eukaryota > Metazoa > Chordata > Amphibia > Anura > Pipidae > Xenopus > Xenopus tropicalis. The sequence continues at coordinate 132,802,782 of NC_030684.2, read as the reverse complement.
CCGCGACTATTCTTTTGTTGCCCGCGGCTACTATCTTGTCGCCCGCGGCTATTATTTTGTCGCACGGCAATTATTTTGTCGCCCCCGGCTATTATTTTGTCGCACGGCTATTATTTTGTCCCACGGCTATACTTTTGTCGCCCGCGGCTATTATTTTGTCAACCGCGGCTATTATTTTGTCACACGGCAATTATTTTGTCGCCCCCGGCTATTATTTTGTCGCACGGCTATTATTTTGTCCCACGGCTATACTTTTGTCGCCCGCGGCTATTATTTTGTCAACCGCGGCTATTATTTTGTAGCACGACTATTATTTTGTAGCCTGCGGCTATTATTTTGACGCATGGCTATTATTTCGTCGCCCGTGGTTATTATTTTGTCGCCCGCAGCTATTATTTTGTCGCACGGCTATTTTTTTGTTGCCCGCGGCTATTATTTTGTTGCGCGGCTATTCTTTTGAAGCCCGCGACTATTCTTTTTTGACGCCGACGACAATTTTTGGACGTGCGGCGAATTTTTCACCCATTTTGCAAAACAATCTGTCAATGGCGAAACACGGAAATTTGCCGCGAATCCATGCCTGGCGAAACATTTCGCCCATCACTACAAACAACTAAATGGTTGCTATGAGTTCCTATAGCTGGGCAAACTTTGCGCCGTTACTACATTACCCCTCCGTAATACTCACAGTGCACTCTGACTATTGACGCAGGGGAACCCTGGAGCTACTACCGCCTTCTCACAAGCCCCATAATTCCCTTCGTACCCAGTGACAATAGCAGCACAATTGTGCTTGAAGAATTGGGCCCAGACATCACTTACACTCCAAACCCCGGAAATGACTGCAGTCATACTTCTGTGCAATATGCAACAAAATGCATGCAAAGTTGCGCCGTGCAGTGACTCTGGAATTCTTGGAAAAAACAGCATTGTGGGAAAAACCAAAGTCAAAATTTGCTCATTGCGCTTGTGAACATACATGGGCCCTTATGGGTCTCTGTCTTACTCATCTGTTTCCTTCTGTCCCTCTATAGCCTTTTTTTTGCTGTAGATACCCCCACCAGGTACCAGCAGGCCCTGGGCTAAATTCCATTGGTGGGCCCCCACTGCCCTAGGCAATTTGTGATCGATTAGCATGATAAAGTAGACATGTTTCCTGGGTGTGCCACTCTTGTCCAACAGTCCTGACAAAATGGTGATGCCGTAATAAAAAAAGACAAATGAATCCATATCATAGAGCCCTTCCAGTTGTTTAAAATTAGGGATCTGCCATGTCTGCTTCTGCCAAAAGTTACCCCAGATGAAAGGTGTGTTAGTGGGCCCCTCTACCCTGGTGGGTCCTGGGCAATTGCCCCTTTTACCCATTTAATAAAACGGTCCTGACCCCCATTCAATAAGTCCATCTTATTTCTGACTGTCTCAACCTACCTCAGTAGTGCCCAGTGTCTGTTCTTTTTATTGCTCTCCAATAGTGATGAGCCCATGGCTATTATTTTGTCGCCCACAGCTATTATTTTGTCACCCGCGGCTATTATTTTGTCGCCCGCGGCTATTATTTTGTCGCCCACGGCTATTATTTTGTCGCCCACGGCTATTATTTTGTCACACGGATATTATTTTGTCGCCCGCGGCTATTATTTTGTCGCACGGCTATTATTTTGTCGCCCGTGGCTATTATTTTGTCGCACGGCTATTCTTTTGTTGCCCGCGGCTATTATTTCTTTGCGCGGCTATTATTTCGTCGCACGGCTATTATTTCACCGCATGGCTATTCTTTTGATGCCCGCGACTATTCTTTTTTGATGCCGGTGACAATTTTAGGACATGCAGCAAATTTTCCCGCGGCAAATTTTTTCATCCATTTCGCGAAACAATCCGCCAATGGCGAAACGCAGAAATTCGCCACAAATCCATGCCTGGCGAGACATTTCGCCCATCACTACTCTCCAATAAAACGCTTGGGATTGCTTAAAGCTGCCCGTGCATATAAACATTTTTGGAACACGTATGTTGGCAGGATGATCCCAAGCAACATTTTTGTACCATGGACATTGGCTGGTTTGCCAGCTGGACATCTATATGGTGCATCAGCAGTTGAGGAAGTAAAGACTATTGGGCAGTATTTGACCAATGAAAGTCCAGTTTTTTAGCCAATCATGTATCCTGTATTAGCAGCCACTTTCAGCTACATTTAATGCTAATAATAAGACTGTAATGATGTGAGGAGGAAGATCCTTGCAGTTATTGGAAGCCCTACCACCTTATGCAACGTTAGCAGGTTTCTAGTCTCTTAACCTGTAGTACAGGTTACATACTGCCTTTCTTGCACTGCAAATTATCACATTTTTTTTGTGTGAATATCTTATTCCGTATTCATTTCCATCCATTATCCCATCCCTACCAAATGATATGTAATTACTGCTCCATGTAAATAAGCTTTTACATAGTAACATAGTAACTGAGGGTGAAAAACAAATGATCATCAAGTTCAGCCTCATGCTCATTTAATTCCTGCCTCCATTCTAATTGATCCAGAAGAAGGTGAACCCCCCCCCACCCGGTAGTAACGGTCTCTAATTTGCAGAAGAAAGGGGGGAAAATGCTTTTCTGACTACAAACCGGTGCCTGGATCGGCAAACCACAACACTTAATAATATCAGGAGCCGTCTATCTAATGAATGCACAACCATCTGTCAGTTTCTGTCTGTCTACTGGCTGTTTGTCCGAATAGCTATACTCCTCCCGTCTATCCCATCGCTGTGTATACAGGGCGCTCTGTTTGTGCCCACGGATCTGAGCAAATAATGCCCCCGATAATTACATTGTTTGTGCAGTGCTGCTTTCATTTTTCCGTTACGTTATTGCTTAATGCCCTTTGCAGTTGTGAAGACCCGATCATCTCTGGGAGGGCGGTGTTTGATAGGGTGTAAGAAATGAGAATCTGATTGCGCACAGCAATTAAAGGCACTACATTTGTACCCAATGCAAAAGCCATTTCTCTTGTTGCGTGTCAAATCTAATTCAAAGAGGGTGAAGGAGCGCACTTTCCTCTGGAGTGTTTGCCTTGGGCACTGAAGTGGGGTTGGGGTGGAGAGTCCTGATTCCTATCACAAAAGAACTGACATGTCACTAAATATTAGCCCAGCCTGAAGGCCAGTTAGGGGGGGATTTGGGGTGCTTATTTGTGCCCCGGGTACCCCTGGAACTAGAGCAGGGTGACTGTTACCCCAATGTTTCTATATATCTGTAACCTTGTTATGGGCTAAGGGGGCCCAGCCTGAAGGCCAGTTAGGGGGGGATTTGGGGTGAGTGCTTATTTGTGCCCTGGGTACCCCTGGAACTATAGCAGGGTGACTGTTACCCCAATGTTTCTATATATCTGTAACCTTGATATGGGCTAAGGGGGCCCAGCCTGAAGGCCAGTTAGGGGGGATTTGGGGTGAGTGCTTATTTGTGCCCTGGGTACCCCTGGAACTATAGCAGGGTGACTGTTACCCCATTGTTTCTATATATCTGTAACCTTGTTATGGGCTAAGGGGGCCCAGCCTGAAGGCCAGTTAGGGGGAGATTTGGGGTGAGTGTTTATTTGTGCCCTGGGTACCCCTGAAACTATAGCGGGGTGACTGTTACCCCACTGTTTCTATATATCTGTAACCTTGTTATGGGCTAAGGGGGCCCAGCCTGAAGGCCAGTTAGGGGGGGATTTGGGGTGAGTGTTTATTTGTGCCCTGGGTACCCCTGAAACTATAGCGGGGTGACTGTTACCCCACTGTTTCTATATATCTGTAACCTTGTTATGGGCTAAGGGGGCCCAGCCTGAAGGCCAGTTAGGGGGGGATTTGGGGTGAGTGCTTATTTGTGCCCTGGGTACCCCTGGAACTATAGCGGGGTGACTGTTACCCCAATGTTTCTATATATCTGTAACCTTGTTATGGGCTAAGGGGGCCCAGCCTGAAGGCCAGTTAGGGGGAGATTTGGGGTGAGTGCTTATTTGTGCCCTGGGTACCCCTGGAACTATAGCAGGGTGACTGTTACCCCAATGTTTCTATATATCTGTAACCTTGTTATGGGCTAAGGGGGCCCAGCCTGAAGGCCAGTTAGGGGGGGATTTGGGGTGCTTATTTGTGCCCCGGGTACCCCTGGAACTAGAGCAGGGTGACTGTTACCCCAATGTTTCTATATATCTGTAACCTTGTTATGGGCTAAGGGGGCCCAGCCTGAAGGCCAGTTAGGGGGGGATTTGGGGTGAGTGCTTATTTGTGCCCTGGGTACCCCTGGAACTATAGCAGGGTGACTGTTACCCCAATGTTTCTATATATCTGTAACCTTGTTATGGGCTAAGGGGGCCCAGCCTGAAAGCCAGTTAGGGGGGGGATTTGGGGTGAGTGCTTATTTGTGCCCTGGGTACCCCTGGAACTATAGCAGGGTGACTGTTACCCCAATGTTTCTATATATCTGTAACCTTGTTATGGGCTAAGGGGGCCCAGCCTGAAGGCCAGTTAGGGGGGGATTTGGGGTGAGTGCTTATTTGTGCCCTGGGTACCCCTGGAACTATAGCAGGGTGACTGTTACCCCAATGTTTCTATATATCTGTAACCTTGTTATGGGCTAAGGGGGCCCAGCCTGAAGGCCAGTTAGGGGGGGATTTGGGGTGAGTGCTTATTTGTGCCCTGGGTACCCCTGGAACTATAGCGGGGTGACTGTTACCCCAATGTTTCTATATATCTGTAACCTTGTTATGGGCTAAGGGGGCCCAGCCTGAAGGCCAGTTAGGGGGAGATTTGGGGTGAGTGCTTATTTGTGCCCTGGGTACCCCTGGAACTATAGCAGGGTGACTGTTACCCCAATGTTTCTATATATCTGTAACCTTGTTATGGGCTAAGGGGGCCCAGCCTGAAGGCCAGTTAGGGGGGGATTTGGGGTGCTTATTTGTGCCCCGGGTACCCCTGGAACTAGAGCAGGGTGACTGTTACCCCAATGTTTCTATATATCTGTAACCTTGTTATGGGCTAAGGGGGCCCAGCCTGAAGGCCAGTTAGGGGGGGATTTGGGGTGAGTGCTTATTTGTGCCCTGGGTACCCCTGGAACTATAGCAGGGTGACTGTTACCCCAATGTTTCTATATATCTGTAACCTTGTTATGGGCTAAGGGGGCCCAGCCTGAAAGCCAGTTAGGGGGGGGATTTGGGGGGAGTGCTTATTTGTGCCCTGAGTACCCCTGGAACTATAGCAGGGTGACTGTTACCCCAATGTTTCTATATATCTGTAACCTTGTTATGGGCTAAGGGGGCCCAGCCTGAAGGCCAGTTAGGGGGGGATTTGGGGTGAGTGCTTATTTGTGCCCTGGGTACCCCTGGAACTATAGCGGGGTGACTGTTACCCCAATGTTTCTATATATCTGTAACCTTGTTATGGGCTAAGGGGGCCCAGCCTGAAGGCCAGTTAGGGGGGGATTTGGGGTGAGTGCTTATTTGTGCCCTGGGTACCCCTGGAACTATAGCAGGGTGACTGTTACCCCAATATTTCTATATATCTGTAACCTTGTTATGGGCTAAGGGGGCCCAGCCTGAAGGCCAGTTAGGGGGAGATTTGGGGTGAGTGCTTATTTGTGCCCTGGGTACCCCTGGAACTATAGCAGGGTGACTGTTACCCCAATATTTCTATATATCTATAACCTTGTTATGGGCTAAGGGGGCCCAGCCTGAAGGCCAGTTAGGGGGGGATTTGGGGTGAGTGCTTATTTGTGCCCTGGGTACCCCTGGAACTATAGCAGGGTGACTGTTACCCCAATGTTTCTATATATCTGTAACCTTGTTATGGGCTAAGGGGGCCCAGCCTGAAGGCCAGTTAGGGGGGGATTTGGGGTGAGTGCTTATTTGTGCCCTGGGTACCCCTGGAACCTGGTCTAATTCAAATCGGTATCAATCAGTGTTCTTTTCTTGAACAAGCATAATATCCAAGGCCATTGTGATAATAAAATCTACAATTAAAATAGATATTGGTATATATAGATAGATATGTGAGTGTATAGATAGGTCAGTATGAGCTGGGTATGAGTATGTGTGTATATATGTGATGGACTTTGGTCTTTTTTCAACCCAACTTAACCTTATAACTATGTAACATTGGTTTAAAGCTAGTTTCTGTTACTGCACACTAATCATTGATGCCGCTGTATGGCTAAGCATGACCGTATTACACATAACCCAATCCCGCAGCAATAAGCCTCACATGTCTTTGAAATCTTTGATGTTCATTTGTGCTCAAAACGGTGGATGAAAAAAAAAAATCTTAATCATCCACATGGATAGTCTTATGGACTAATTGATGTCTGGCAATTAAAATGGAAGAATGGTTCCGCAGGCTGCTACATGCAAGTGATTGATCGGACGGGAGCCGGAGAGGATACACTAAGCCCGCAGCTGAGTAAACAACGCATAGTGTGCCCTACTGTACCTCAGCCATGCCTCAGTAGCTTCCCCTCACCCTGTACCTGTGAGGGATGGCAGCCATTTTGTAAGATGTCAGCTGCTTAAGATGGTGGCATATCCGCAGCTGCACCACAGTTCCATGTCAGGATTCGGGAGCAAGAGAGCTGGGAAGTTAACATTCAGGGATGATAGAAGCAAACATTGTATTTATTTCAGTGGGACAAGCTGCCTGCCTTCCGTTCCTTTGTGAAGGGGCGGAAGGAAGGAAGGAGGAAAGAAAGAAGAAAATGAAATAAAGAGGAATAGTGTTGGGTTTTAGATGGAAGAAAAAAAAAAAATCTTTTAGAAAAACAACCCCCTCGCTTTTCACTTCTCCCACAGACGTAGCCAACCTCCAGGAATGTAAATTACATTCATTATGCAAATGCATGCAAATCAGCTTTAACTATTGGATGAAGGACTCCCATTTCCTAATGGTTTAACCCCTTGTCACGCAGCCAGCGCTACGATAATAACGTGCCGGGCGCACATTTGCTTTTTTACTTCGCCTTTTTCCCACATGCAAATCGCTCCCACCCCCGAGATAAAGGGGGGGGGTGGGCTTCTAATTGGTGCCAAGTGATTACCACATTATTCTCCGGCAATCTGCTACTTTTACCCATAACAACCATAGTCTATTCACGTCTAACACTGAGAGAAAGATATTGGTTTATTCTACAAGATGGATTCAGCGGAAACCATTACATGTTAGAGGGATCATTTACCCATACCAAGGGGCGAGCGCCGTGCGCTATAATGAGGGGAAAATGGTGGCCATTAATGTGCATATAAATAGCACTCGGTTCTGCTTTATTGTACAGGTATCGGACCCCTTATCCGGAATCCCATTATCCAGAAAGCTCCGAATTACGGAAAGCCTGTCTCCCAAAGACTCCATTATAATCAAATAATTAGGATTTTTAAAATTGATTTCCTTTTTCTCTGTAATAATAACACTGTACCTTGTATTTGATCCCAACTAAGATATAATTACCCCTTATTGGGGGCAGAACAGCCCTATTGGGTTTATTTCATGGTTAAATGATTCCCTTTTCTCTGTAATAATAAAACAGTACCTGTACTTGATCCCAACTAAGATATAATTACCCCTTATTGGGGGCAGAACAGCCCTATTGGGTTTATTTCATGGTTAAATGATTCCCTTTTCTCTGTAATAATAAAACAGTACCTGTACTTGATCCCAACTAAGATATAATTACCCCTTATTGGGGCAGAACAGCCCTATTGGGTTTATTTAATGGTTAAATGATTCCCTTTTCTCTGTAATAATAAAACAGTACCTGTACTTGATCCCAACTAAGATATAATTAATCCTTTTTGGATGCAAAACATCCGGAATACCCTTGGTCCCGAGCATTCTGGATAACGGGTCCTATACCTGTACTAGTTATGCCTCTTCTGCCTGACTGTGAATTGGCGTAATGTACCCATTCATAGAGCCAGCACCCCTATTATACCCCATATACCCACCTAAAGGTATGGAATCTATTATCCTGAATGCTTGGGACCTAGGGCTTTCCAGTTAATTTGGATAATTTCCCACCAGTATGGATCTATGCAGCTTAGTCACAATCAAGTACAGGTACTGTTTTATTATTACAGAGAAAAGGGAATCATTTAACCATGAAATAAACCCAATAGGGCTGTTCTGCCCCAATAAGGGGTAATTATATCTTAGTTGGGATCAAGTACAGGTACTGTTTTATTATTACAGAGAAAAGGGAATCATTTAACCATGAAATAAACCCAATAGGGCTGTTCTGCCCCAATAAGGGGTAATTATATCTTAGTTGGGATCAAGTACAGGTACTGTTTTATTATTACAGAGAAAAGGGAATCATTTAACCATGAAATAAACCCAATAGGGCTGTTCTGCCCCCAATAAGGGGTAATTATATCTTAGTTGGGATCAAGTACAGGTACTGTTTTATTATTACAGAGAAAAGGGACTCATTTAACCATGAAATAAACCCAATAGGGCTGTTCTGCCCCCAATAAGGGGTAATTATATCTTAGTTGGGATCAAGTACAGGTACTGTTTTATTATTACAGAGAAAAGGGAATCATTTAACCATTAAATAAACCCAATAGGGCTGTTCTGCCCCCAATAAGGGGTAATTATATCTTAGTTGGGATCAAGTACAGGTACTGTTTTATTATTACAGAGAAAAGGGAATCATTTAACCATTAAATAAACCCAATAGGGCTGTTCTGCCCCCCATAAGGGGTAATTATATCTTAGTTGGGATCAAGTACAGGTACTGTTTTATTATTACAGAGAAAAGGGAATCATTTAACCATTAAATAAACCCAATAGGGCTGTTCTGCCCCCCATAAGGGGTAATTATATCTTAGTTGGGATCAAGTACAGGTACTGTTTTATTATTACAGAGAAAAAGGAAATAATTTTTAAAAATTAGAATTATTTGCTAATAATTGAGTCTATGGGAGATGGCCTTTCCGTAATTCTGAGTTTTCTTGTTTCAGAATAAGTTAGGTAATAAGTTTTCCTAGTAATACGCCCTAATGTAATCTTTTCACGTCCTCCATTCCAATAACAACAGAAGCAAATCCTTGTGTCTTTTGTAAATAAAATTTAAAAAAAAGTAAAAAATGAACCAAATTGTTTTATTTCCAATCTGAGACAGGAAATGTTTGTACAGAGTCATTAGATGACATGACATAATTCAAATTTAACAACAAAATTGAATTTACATTTTAGAATACCTATTGAGCAGTATCAACCATTAATCTAAATCTATTTTTTTATTGGTCTTTAAAAAATTGGGGCCCAACAAAACGAACAGTTGTTAGGAACAGTATTTTACAAACATCTTATCATTACACTAATGTCGCTTAGGGATTAGTGAACTCCCCTATTAAACGTACGTAGCAATGAGGGGAAAATAACCTCCTGTTTAACAAGTAACAGGACTTTGGATACAAGGAAATGCCAAAGGGTGTAAATTTGTATTGGGGACAAGTCTGGGGTCCTAATTCCGCCACTAGCAATGTCCCTGGGAATAATGGCTAGACGTGGGATGATACAAAGGGCCTACTATCATTGTGTGGCTTTTTATGAGGATTTAAATCTATTTGTGATCAATGGCAGAGGTGGCCGAAGTCAGTCTGACTTAAATAAACTTTAGAAATATGGCAGACGTGAGAGGAAAAAAAAGCATCCCCATTTTTTACAACCCCACTTTATCAGAGAGAGAACTAGACTGGCCCTTTTATGAGTCTATAAAGGCGAGTGTATGTATATACGCGGGGATCCGGGGTTTGTGTACATCTGCCAGGAACACAATGCCTATTTTATTCCTGGCAAAGATGGATGCAACGCACAATCGGGGCGTCAATCCGAATAAGGCATAAGGCTACATAAATCAGAAGTGGGAAACGTCGAATGAAAGCAGGAATTCTTCCCGTCGAGAATACAAGGCAAGGAACGGCTGAACGCTTTGCCTTGTACTGATTTTATTTGAATCGCTACCAGTTTGGCTTTTGCATTTTTTTGTGTAGAGCCGTTTTCTCTTTTCTGGGGACAGGTCTGAGCTTGCTTTGTTGGGAAGGAAGAAGAGGAAAAACGGAATCTGGTACTCGGTATCTTTACAAGGGGGAGAATTTGCTGTCGGATTTAATGAAGGAATCTAAAAATGTCTATTCTTAGATATTTGTCCTTGGCTAAAGCTCTTATTACCTCATTAGTACGTGGGTGTAAATGAGATAGACTGCTCCTGGCTAGTGATGGGCGAAATGTTTCGCCAGGCATGGATTAGCGGCGAATTTCTGCGTTTCGCCATTGGCGGATTGTTTCGCAAAACGGATGAAAACATTTGGCATGAAAAAATTTGCCGCGTGTCCAAAAATTGTCGTGGGCGTCAAAATAAATAGACGCGGTGTCAAAATAAATAGTCGTAGCATCAGAATAAATAGTCGCAGCATCAGAATAGCGTCAAAGAATAGTCGTGGGATCAAAATAAATAGTCATGGCGTCAAAATAAATAGTCGCGGGGTGTCAAAGGAATAGTCGCGGGTGACAAAAATTTTTATACGTGCGACATTTTCGCCTTTTCGCGAAATTTTCGCCATTTCGCGAATCTTTCGAAAGATTCGCCAATTTTTCAGTGAAGCGAAACAGGACAGATTCGCTCATCACTACTCCTGGCCAACATATGTTTATATTATACAAAGGAAAGATACAAGAGGCTACTGATTCCGTTGCCTTGGTGTGGAACCTACTTTGCTTGGGTTGGATCGTTCTTGCTACCGAACAATTCAAAATTCTCCTATAATATTTTTGTTATATATTTTTCCCTTGTTTGAACAGAGGGGATAATTCATGGACAAGGAGATTTGTCTATACCACAAATATTTAAAAAATAATTATTACCAAATATGTGGGGACAGTTTCAAAACAAGATCTTTCTTTTGCCCGTCATCAGTTAATAAATACCCATGATGCCACCCATCAGATAAAAAGAAACCCCTTTATATGGCATTACATAATTATTTGACTCATAAAGCTGCTGAGATAAGAGTAAATGAATTGTACAAGCCCACAAGGTATAGACACATTATATACATAGGTATAGTCACAATCTCGTGGCTGAAGTTTCAAGTTGCTGCTTCACCCTGAGGCCTTGGTTTAATGCACTTTGCTTGATCTGAATAGTTAGCCATGATGGGGCCTCAACCTAGGAGCATTTACAAAATATATCCCCAGGGTCGGACTAGGGGGTGCAGGGCCCACCGGGGCTCCCGCCCCAGGGGCCCTGCAGGTGCCCCAGCCGCGTCCCCTAACCCCCCCAGGGGCCCCCTAACCCCCCCGCAGGGCCCCCACCTGATGTCCTCCCCGAGCGCGTATAAATTGAACGTGTCGGGAAGGAACAGTCAGTAGGGGGAGCGCCGGCAAAGGTCGGACTGGGCCGCTGGGGCCCACCGGGATTTTTCCCGGTGTCCCGGCGGCCCAGTCCGACCCTGTATATCCCCACTGCCAATCACCTCCAGAATACAGGGTAAGTGTGTGGTAAACATATAATGGATACACTGAATCCTGGACTTGGTTGGTAATTTGGCTAATCTAAGCATATTTTTCAAGGATTAATTTCTAAATGACACTGTTACACAGCAAATTATTTACTCTGCCATTTAACCTTTTATTCTTGAACCAACAAATGTATTTGTAGCTGTAATATTGGTGTGTAGGCGCCATCTCAGTGCCTTGTGCCTGAGTCTGAGCTTTCAGCCAGCGCTACCCATTAGAACTGCTTTCAGCTAACCTATTGTTTCTCCTACTCCCATGTAACTGGAGAAGTCCCAAGCCGGACTTGGATTTCTTACTATTGAGTGCTATTCTGATACCTACTGGGAGCTGCTATCTTGCTCCCTTCCCATTGTTGTGCTGATCGGCTGCTGGGGGTGAGGGGGGGGATATCACTCCAACTTGCAGCGCAGCAGTAAAGTGTGACTGAGTCTGAGCTTTCAGAAGGAACCAGCGCTACACATTAGAACTGCTTTCGGCTAACCTATTGTTTCTCTTACTCCCATGTAACTGGAGGAGTCCCAAGCCGGACGTGGATTTCTTACTATTGAGTGCTATTCTGATACCTACTGGGAGCTGCTATCTTGCTCCCTTCCCATTGTTCTGCTGATCGGCTGCTGGGGGTGAGGTGGGGGGGATATCACTCCAACTTGCAGCGCAGCAGTAAAGTGTGACTGAGTCTGAGCTTTCAGAAGGAACCAGCGCTACACATTAGAACTGCTTTCGGCTAACCTATTGTTTCTCTTACTCCCATGTAACTGGAGGAGTCCCAAGCCGGACGTGGATTTCTTACTATTGAGTGCTATTTTGGTCATATCCCAAAATTCTGAATTTGGCTCAGGTAGCAAAACCCTTGGTAATAGCTAAAATAATTCCTGTATTTTGTATTACTGGTTATGTGTCTCATTTCTGGATATGTATGTATGTATATATGTATAATAATATTTATAAAGCGCCACAAGGGTACGCAGCGCTGTACAATCTTACAATATACACAATTACACACAGGGAGGACAAGTGATATAATAAATACAATAAATAAGTATAAATACACAGGGAGTAAGTGCCATGGGGTATGAGACACAGTAGGAAGGAGGTCCCTGCCCCCATAGAGCTTACAGTCTAAGTAATATCTAAAATTGTCATTTTAAAATTCCACCCATGGTGAATACAGTCAATTTGCTTTTTCAAGTCAATGCCGCACACAACTCCTTCCATGGCCGATCAGTATAAGAGAGAGGGAACTAACTGCAAAAAAATAACGTTCTAGTCTCATTGTAGCCATATAGAGTGTCTCAGTTTATAAATGACACATTAGAGAGATAATGTGGGATTTATGGAGTGCTTTCCCTTTGTGGGACTCAAAGCACTTTACATCTGTCAAAGCCATCTCTGGACGCACGGACTATGCCGGGGTATGAGCCTGGGATTATATGACTGGCCCAAGGTCAAACAGAACAAATATCAGGGTCTCCACCTTGAAATTCATTTTCAGATGAAGGTCACTTAAGTGCATAGTCGGCTCCTTCAGCCCATGTACAATACAAATCTTACATGTCTTCCCACATCATCAAGGAAAGCAAGCGCATTGTCATCCTGCTATTGGTAATGGCGAGTAAGGGAGGCTGGGGTAGCTTCCAGCAGCTGGGGGATGTAAATGTGGCAACCTGGAACTAAAAGGTTTAAACCAATGTCTAAGGCTTTAAAGAAATCTGCATTGTTTTCCCTAAACATTAAAACCAGACCTATAGAATGAACGGCAACAACAACACCGATGACTTTGGTTATAAGCCAACGGAAAATTCCCCTAAATTGAACTGCAGTTGGAAAATGAAAGTATATTACAGGTAAAGGGCAACTATTATTGATGCCAAGGATGGTTGTAGATCGTTTTCTAAAATACTGGTTTATATTAATAACTGTAGTACTGGTAGTACCAGTATAGTACAATCAGAAGGAGCCAGCGCTACACATTAGAACTGCTTTCAGCTAACCTATTGTTTCTCCTACTCCCATGTAACTGGAGGAGTCCCAAGCCGGACTTGTATTTCTTACTATTGAGTGCTATTCTGATACCTACTGGGAGCTGCTATCTTGCTCCCTTCCCATTGTTCTGCTGATCGGCTGCTGGGGGTGAGGGAGGGGGGATATCACTCCAACTTGCAGCACAGCAGTAAAGTGTGCCTGAGTCTGAGCTTTCAGAAGGAGCCAGCATTACACATTAGAACTGCTTTCAGCTAACCTATTGTTTCTCCTACTCCCATGTAACTGGAGGAGTCCCAAGCCGGACTTGGATTTCTTACTATTAAATGCTATTCTGATACCTACTGGTAAAATATGGGTTGCCTACATCTTTTATCTTAATATCTGTAGTACTGATAGTACCAAGTATGGTGGCCCACTAAAGGTGGCCATACACGCACCGATATTATCATACGAAACCTCGTTTCGTACGATAATCGGTGCGTGTATGGCATGTCGGCGAGTCGACCGATATCGCAGGAAACTGCCGATATCGGACGACTCGCCGATCGGACAAGTTTGAAAATTTTGATCGGGCGCCATAGAAGGCGCCTGACCAAAATTCTCCCTTCAGAGCTGAATCGGCAGAAGGAGGTAGAAATCCTATTGTTTCTACCTCCTTACCTGCCGATTCAGTCCTGAATGGTGTGTGGCGGATCTTACGATGTTTCGTGCGACCGATGGTCGTACGAAACATCGTCGGATCGCCACGTGTATGGCCAGCTTAATCCCGACTGACTGTTCATCCAGGGTCGACCAGGGCAGTAAGCGTACCCAGTGTGTAAGACTTTCTGTAGATCTTGGGTCCTCCAGGAGGCAAAATCTCATTGATTTAAAGACACAGATGAGTCAATTATGGATCGAGCAGAAGTCTCATTCACTGAAATATGTTAACTGTCAGGAGTAGATTTTATATATAACAGCATAAAGGATCAGACTTTGTAGCATCCAACAAAATCTGGTGATATTCTGTTGAGTTACATGATGAGATTTGGTAGGACAGATCCAACCCCCAGTAGCTCAGACCTTAGCTCATCTTCTAAAATGTCATTGTGCAACCAGAAGGATGAATGATAGTCAGGAGAACCAGGTAAACATTAGTCAATGCTAGTGATGAGTGAATCTGTCCTGTTTCGCTTCACCAAAAAATGATTGAATCTTTCAAAAGATTCGCGAAGCGACGAAAAATTCACGAAACTGTGGAAAATTCGCAAAACGGCAAAAATGTCACGAGGAAAAAAAATTGTCGCCCGTGACAATTCTTTTGACGCGCGAATATTCTTTTGATGTCCGCGACTATTATTGCGACAATTATTGCACGCGCGACTATTCTTTTGATGCCCGTGACTATTTTTGCGACAATTTTTGGTTGCTCGACTATTCTTTAGACGCCCGTGACTATTTTTGCGACAATTTTTGGTCTCTCGACTATTCTTTAGACGCCTGTTACTATTTTTGCGACAATTTTTGGTCGCGCGACTGTTCTTTTGATGCCCGTGACTATTTTTGCAACAAATTTTGGCCGCGCGACTATTCTTTAGACGCCCATGACTATTTTTGCGACAATTTTTGGTCGCTCGACTATTCTTTAGATGCCCATGACTATTTTTGCGACAATTTTTGGTCACTTGACTATTCTCTAGACGCCCGTGACTATTTTTGCGACAATTTTTGGTCGCGCGACTATTCTTTAGACGCCCGTGACTATTTTTGCGTCAATTTTTGGTTGCGCGACTATTCATTAGACGCCCGTGACTATTTTTGCGACAATTTTTGGTCGTGCGACTATTCTTTAGATGCCTGTGACTATTCTTGCGACAATTTTTGGCCACACAACTATTCTTTTGACCACCGTGACTATTTTTGCGACAATTTTTTGACGCGTGACTATTCTTTTGACGTGCGACTACTCTTGCAACAATTTTTGGATGCGTGCAATTTTTTCCGCTGAGAATTTTTTTCATCCATTTCGCAAAACAATTCGCCAATGGCGAAACCTGGAAATTCGCCGCGAATCCATGCCTGGCAAAACATCACTAATATATATCTATAAAGCTCCTATTAGTCCAACACCCAAGGACATTTTGTCCATCAACAACACCAAAGGTTATATCTCCCCTTTATTTGAATATAACACAGAAGACCTACAGTTGTACAGTTGTATTATTTGGACAGGCTTTTTAAAAACATTTAGTTAACCTCTTTGCCACCTCGGCAGCCAGGGGGTTAAGAAAATGAAGCCCACTATCGGGACTGTAGAAAGCAAACAGCAACAAAAGACCTATTGAAAGTCTTCCAGACTGAAACCCTCCAGCTCAATTAGTTAGGCACACACAGGCACAAAAAAAGACTCCCATTCAGGCCATCGGCTGGACACAGAGGACAAGGCAAAAGAAAAGATTGCTCTCCACAGCTTTTGCAGGGTGTCATAACAAGCAGAGAAACCTCTTATACAAGAATTATTTGAGCTAAGAGCTCACCAGAGGGGTTGGGACTGTAACTGGGACGGAGGGGGGAACTATGTTAGCAGGACCTCGGCTTGTGTCCTACAAGGCTTGGCATCCCCAAAGTGAAGGAATGAGCATCCTGAGGGTATTATACATCAGGTTTAAATGAATATATACTGGGATGAGTTATGTTAACTCATACAGGGTTGTTTTACCCATTACGTTTAATCCAGATTACAGAGTGAACCGTATGGCAAAACCAACTTGTTACTTGATCCCAACTAAGATATAATTACCCCTTATTGGGGGCAGAACTGTCCTATTGGGTTTATTTCATGGTTAAATGATTCCCTTTTCTCTGTAATAATAAAACAGTACCTGTACTTGATCCCAACTAAGATATAATTACCCCTTATTGGGGCAGAACAGCCCTATTGGGTTTATTTAATGGTTAAATGATTCCCTTTTCTCTGTAATAATAAAACAGTACCTGTACTTGATCCCAACTAAGATATAATTACCCCTTATTGGGGGCAGAACAGCCCTATTGGGTTTATTTCATGGTTAAATGATTCCCTTTTCTCTGTAATAATAAAACAGTACCTGTACTTGATCCCAACTAAGATATAATTACCCCTTATTGGGGGCAGAACAGCCCTATTGGGTTTATTTAATGGTTAAATGATTCCCTTTTCTCTGTAATAATAAAACAGTACCTGTACTTGATCCCAACTAAGATATAATTAATCCTTACTGGATGTAAAATAATCCTATTGAGTTTAATTAATGTTTTATTGATTTCTTAGTAGACTTAAGGTGTGAAGATCCAAATTACAGAAAGACCCCTTATCCGGAATACCCTTGGTCCCGAGCATTCTGGATAACAGGTCCTATACCTGTACTAGCACTGGATTGTTTGCAGTACACACAGTTTCTCCAACACACATTCAGGAACAATTGCTTTAAATGAGGCCTACAGATAATATATAATATTATCGGGGTATAACTGTTGTTCCTGAGTTATAACAGGAGATAACTATAAACATATTCATAGTTAATTAAGCAGACATTTATTTGTAACCATCAGTTTGTGGCCGGAAACCTTGGCAATGATATTACAAATGAACCAAATGAAATAACAATAATGATTATTGTCATCTTGTCACCTTGTGGCCTCTTGCCTCCAACATTTCAGCCACTATAGTGTTTTTCTAAAGAGGTAATCACTAGATATTGATTTAACATGGAGCGGGCTAACTGTAAATCAATAGTTATTAGAAGACGTCCCTGGCTTTATCAGCTAGGGCTTTCTAACAGACAAATTGGCCACTTTATCCTCTGTGTGATTGCTACCTTCTAGTTGTCGTGTCATTTTGTGTAGCCAGTTTAAAAACATGGTGTTTGTAGAGTAATACGACTGGGATGTACCAGTTTAGACAATTCAGTTCAAAGCGGATATGTATGTGTGTATGTATGTATGTATATCTTTATTTATAAAGTGCTACTTATGTACGCAGCGCTGTACAGTAGAATAGATTAATACAAACGGGGGGTTATTAAGATAATAATAGATAGATACACAGTATAACAATAAATACAGATAAATACAAGGTACAGTTGCAATAAGTTAAGAGTCAAAGACACAAGAGGATGGAGGTCCCTGCCCCGTAGAGCTTACAATCTATATGGGAGGGTAAGAGTCAAAGACACAAGAGGATGGAGGTCCCTGCCCCGTAGAGCTTACAATCTATATGGGAGGGTAAGAGTCAAAGACACAAGAGGATGGGGGTCCCTGCCCCGTAGAGCTTACAATCTATATGGGAGGGTAACAGTCAAAGACACAAGAGGATGGGGGTCCCTGCCCCGTAGAGCTTACAATCTATATGGGAGGGTAAGAGTCAAAGACACAAGAGGATGGAGGTCCCTGCCCCGTAGAGCTTACAATCTATATGGGAGGGTAAGAGTCAAAGGCACAAGAGGATGGAGGTCCCTGCCCGGTAGAGCTTACAATCTATATGGGAGGGTAAGAGTCAAAGACACAAGAGGATGGGGGTCCCTGCCCCGTAGAGCTTACAATCTATATGGGAGGGTAAGAGTCAAAGACACAAGAGGATGGGGGTCCCTGCCCCGTAGAGCTTACAATCTATATGGGAGGGTAAGAGTCAAAGGCACAAGAGGATGGGGGTCCCTGCCCCGTAGAGCTTACAATATAAGCTCTTTAATATATAGATATTAAAGAACACTCAAGTAAAAGACAAAATTACAGTATCAATCTAAATGCTATAAACAGTGATCCCCAACCAGTGGCTCAGGGGCAACATGTTGCTCCCCAACCCCTTGGGTGTTGCTCTCAGTGCCCCCAAACCAGGGAGTTATTTTTGAATTCCTGACTTGGGGGCAAGTTTTGGTTGAATAAAAACAAGATTTCCTACCAAATAAAGCCCCCTGTAAGCTGATAGTGTGCATAGAGGCCCCTAATAGCCAATCACAGCCCTTATTTGGCTCCTCCATGAACTTTTATGGTGCTTGTGTTGCTCCCCAAGACTTTTTACATTTGACTGTGGCTCATGAGTAAGAAAGGTTGGGGACCCCTGTGTTAGAGCAACAACTTATATAAAAAGATTTTGGTTTTGACTGTATTTGGTTTATTCTAGGTAGGCACAGGATGAACATTGAAGGAGGCTACTTAAGTGAGACAACCATGACACATCTTGGCCAAAGTTCTGTAGAGTCATCACAAACTGTCCCCAAGGAAATTGGTCCCTTGGACTGATTTGGCAGCTTATCGGCCCGTGTAGGGGAAGGAACGAGGGGCATGCCCGACCGATATCTGGCCTGAAATTGGGCAGATATCGATCAGGCAGATTAAAAAGATTAAGTTGGATCGGGGACCGCATCGGCTCATTGATGCGGCCCCCGAACCGATTGTCCCATTGCCTCCCTGGGGCCAAACGATCGAATTAGCCTACATTTTCCCCAATAACGCCCACCTGTAGGTGGGGATATCGGGAGAAGATCTGCTCCCTTGGTGACCTCACCAAGCGAGCAGATCTTCATGTGTATGGGCACCTTTAGATTGCAAGCTCCATTGGTATAAATGTAAATGATGAATTTTGCATTTAGAATTTTACCCGACTGTTTAAATCTAAAGGGCTGATGTCCTTGTTATCCCCCGGATGAATGTTGTCCACACAAACGTCCAAATAGCAAATATGTCAGTTGGTGCTTATGAGTTGAATGGGATGAGAGACTCCCTATTATTTTTCTGGTCTGCTCATATTTTATGCCTGCACTAATAGATGGCGATGGGAGGATTTTTTTGCGTTCCAAAATGGGCCTATACATACAGTGATGGTGGCCACAGTTGGTCAAACTACATGACCATACTATGGGTAGATAAGATCTAAAATAGAAACCCACTTGGGTTGTACCTTCCATGGACCGGTCAACCAGGGGGTAGGATTTGTCTGGACTAGTGATGAGCGAATCTGTCTCGTTTTGCTTCGCGAAAAAATAAGCAAATCTTTCAAAAGATTCGCAAAACAAAAAATTGTCGCCTGCGACTATTCTTTTCACGCCGCGACTATTCTTTGACGTCCGCAACTATTCTTTTGACATGCGACTATTTATTTTGACGCTGCAACTATTCTTTGATGGCCGCGACTATTCTATTGACGTGCGACTATTTAATTTGACGCGCGGCAAGTTTTTCTGCTGTGATTTTTTTCATCTGTTTCGCGAAACAATCTGTCAATGGCGAAACGCAGAAATTCGCCGCAAATCCATGCCTGCCGAAACTTTTCGCCCATCACTAGTCTGGACCGATTGGATGGGATAATGGTCATCCGAGGATAGGATTGGTCAGTAGATATAGACACTCCTAAGTGTAATAGGTTTCATATAGACCTATGGTCTAAAGGGCTGTAAAACTGTAATTGATTGATTATTGATTAGGGCCCACCGGGAGATCCTCTGGTGCTAAATAAATCATTTTGGACAGGCATACACTACCAGCATTGGGCCACAGATGCCAACACAAAGTCCACGCACTATAATCCTTTATGGACACCTTGGACAACCTATTTTCCCTTATTCCCCTTAAGAAGGTATCAGCGTGTAGAGACATTTTTAAAATGAACTATTCATACAATATTAATCCAGAGACAAGCAACGCCAAGGGTTATGCAAAAACAATTGGAACATTTGCCAAAGTACAGTAACCCATAGCAACCAATATTTAGCTTTTGATTAGCCTTGTGCAGTTGGGATAATGAAAGGAAATGTCTGATTGGTTGCTATGGGTTACTCGAGAGGAGCAAATTTACCCCAAGTTTGTGCACAACCCCCATTCGGATTTTGTTAATACTGTGGGGTTTTTATGTACAATATATTCTACAGTGTTTATCTTTAATTAGGCAAATAATAAAATTGTGCCCATTTGTTATAACAATTTTTTTTATCATAAAATGTCTAGGATACAGTGCAACCGTTTCCCTTCAACCCCTGTCGTGTATTTATCCCCTGCCTAAACTGGGTCATGGGCAATCATTCTAAAGCAGATAAACGCCTATAACGAGAGATTAGGATTAAATAAACAGTATAAATAAACTACGGGCGCAAGATTGATCAGCGAGTCAAAATGGCTCTTTTCCTTGTGTCTTTCATTGCGGGCTGTAAGCAGATGCTTGATATAATGCAATTATTCCTTCCAGAAGTGATTAGGATACAAAGTGAAGGCGTTGCTCCGCCATTCTCAGGGGAATCCGATACGGCGCCCAAGTGAAATCAAACATGTAGATCATTACAGGGGAACGCGGAGCGAACTACATTCATTTAACATACTGTCTCTATATCGGCATTATTAAAGCCCTTGTTGGCAGCAGTACAGCCTATATCTACAGTAGGTGTAATATCTGCCTATTTATCTGGTATCTGTGCCGTGTTATACAACTGACCTCAGCTGGGATTAATAAATGTAATCCAGAAATAATACGTAAGGAATGTAATTACTTTTGGGTTGAGAATTATTTTATAATATTATTACAGTTGTGATGTTACAAGTGTAAGTGTACTTTATATGCAACGTAATGTTACATTGTGACATCATCATTATTCATAAATTATAAGACAAGAGTCCATTATCAAGGTGGGCACATGATGTACGTAATATGTGGGTTCATTTGGATCTTACTTCATGAACATGTGGGCATATATGGCACCTCTGGATAGTGGGGAAAGTTCAATGGGCTACCCCCAAAATTATATTGAATTACATTTTTTTCAAAGGAAAATCTTATCTGCTAATGACCCTTTTTTGAGGGTAAAAAGGGTTCTTAGAAGGGGGCAGAACAGTCTTATTTGGTTTATTTCATGTTTAAATCATTCCCTTTTCTCTGTAATAATAAAACAGTACCTGTACTTGATCCCAACTAAGATATAATTACCCCTTATTGGGGGCAGAACAGCCCTATTGGGTTTATTTAATGGTTAAATGATTCCCTTTTCTCTGTAATAATAAAACAGTACCTGTACTTGATCCCAACTAAGATATAATTACCCCTTATTGGGGGCAGAACAGCCCTATTGGGTTTATTTCATGGTTAAATGATTCCCTTTTCTCTGTAATAATAAAACAGTACCTGTACTTGATCCCAACTAAGATATAATTACCCCTTATTGGGGCAGAACAGCCCTATTGGGTTTATTTAATGGTTAAATGATTCCCTTTTCTCTGTAATAATAAAACAGTACCTGTACTTGATCCCAACTAAGATATAATTACCCCTTATTGGGGGCAGAACAGCCCTATTGGGTTTATTTAATGGTTAAATGATTCCCTTTTCTCTGTAATAATAAAACAGTACCTGTACTTGATCCCAACTAAGATATAATTACCCCTTATTGGGGGCAGAACAGCCCTATTGGGTTTATTTCATGGTTAAATGATTCCCTTTTCTCTGTAATAATAAAACAGTACCTGTACTTGATCCCAACTAAGATATAATTACCCCTTATTGGGGCAGAACAGCCCTATTGGGTTTATTTAATGGTTAAATGATTCCCTTTTCTCTGTAATAATAAAACAGTACCTGTACTTGATCCCAACTAAGATATAATTACCCCTTATTGGGGGCAGAACAGCCCTATTGGGTTTATTTAATGGTTAAATGATTCCCTTTTCTCTGTAATAATAAAACAGTACCTGTACTTGATCCCAACTAAGATATAATTACCCCTTATTGGGGGCAGAACAGCCCTATTGGGTTTATTTAATGGTTAAATGATTCCCTTTTCTCTGTAATAATAAAACAGTACCTGTACTTGATCCCAACTAAGATATAATTACCCCTTATTGGGGGCAGAACAGCCCTATTGGGTTTAATTAATGTTTTATTAATTTTTTAGTAGACTTAAGGTATGGAGATCCAAAGTACGGAAAGACCCCTTATCCGGAATACCCTTGGTCAAGAGCATTCTGGATAACGGGTCCTATACCTGTACAAGCCTAGTTGGCAGCCATACCTGGCTTCACTTATCTAACAGCATGCCCATTCCTAAAAAGGAAGAACAAAATTGAATAGAATAGAGTTTAGGCTTTCTCAAGAATGAAAGAAAAAAAAACCAAGAACATCTGGGAATATGCCAGTTAAACGGCTTTTCAGGAGGATAAGTGCAGAGATTAAAATGTAAACAATGTTAATACCATTCAGAAAGTAAAGTATAATGAATTATTGGTACACCGAGCTTACACGTGTTGTTGTGCATCATAGCATGACAATATCTGTAGGGCCCAGGCAGATTCCTTCATACTTTGCTTTATAAAAAGCACAAATTAGAAATAAAGTTAAAAAATGGCCCATTGGGCTTTGCAGTTTGTGGCAAGTAAGGCAGTGATAAAATTACATTAGGGATTCTATGTAGTATAGAAGCCAGTTAGTTTTGGTTCAATAAATTGTGAGTAAATATCTTTATATAATGTATTATCCATTAAGCATACCTAAAATCATAATGTGTTCCAGTGGATAGAGCTAGTGGCTCATTGGGCAAAAAAGTAGGCGGTGGCCAAGTCCTGCATTAAACCTGAAGCTAATCACTCTATGTCCTGATTTCCTACTAGACTGGTAGGTTCATGGGCCAGAAAGCATAAGGGTTGATAACTGGACTGAATAAGGCATGAATAAAATGAATATTCCAAACATCTGAATGAACATTTTCTATATTGTGAGCTCATATCCACTCTGGGGTTGATATGAGATGGAGACTGGGCCAAAAATAAAAACAAAAAGACTGAATTAGATGAAGTAAGATCTATGGTAGGGTGACCAGATCACTTGATATTTCAGGGGCAGATCTTATACATACATGTTACACTGATGCACTGATTGCAAATGAATTAAACTGCAGTCAGTTCAGCCCTGCTCGCTGGATTTTTTAGACATGTCCCTGAATTTTCAAGTGAAATGTTCACCCTACCCTGTGGTCTTCAGAAACCCCCTGGTAGATATACGTCAACAACAAAGGTGTAGCAACACTGGTAGAAAGTATCACTGTCACCGCCTTTTGCTACTGTGGCCATTGTTTGTGCCCTTTTATTCCTGCCACTGTATTGCACCTTAATGTACAACGTCTGGGGCAATTTGCCACCCCCCATAAATAATCATCTCTGGGTGAACACATCATGACTTTTTCCTACTATTGCATTGTTTTCTATATAGAAAGCATTTATTTTCCTACAACCAATGTAATGCAGCAATGTAGTACAGGTATGGGATCCCTTACCCGGAAACCTGTTATCCAGAAAGCTCCGAATTACGGATAGCCCATCTCCCGTAGACTCCACTTTAATCAAATAATTCAGAATTTTTAAAACTGATTTCCTTTTTCTCTGTAATAATAAAACAGTACCTGTACTTGATCCCAACTAAGATATAATTACCCCTTATTGGGGCAGAACAGCCCTATTGGGTTTATTTAATGGTTAAATGATTCCCTTTTCTCTGTAATAATAAAACAGTACCTGTACTTGATCCCAACTAAGATATAATTACCCCTTATTGGGGGCAGAACAGCCCTATTGGGTTTATTTCATGGTTAAATGATTCCCTTTTCTCTGTAATAATAAAACAGTACCTGTACTTGATCCCAACTAAGATATAATTACCCCTTATTGGGGGCAGAACAGTCCTATTGGGTTTATTTCATGGTTAAATGATTCCCTTTTCTCTGTAATAATAAAACAGTACCTTGTAATTGATCCCAACTAAGATATAAATAATCCTTATTGTATGCAAAACAATCCTATTGGGTTTAATTAATGTTTTATTGATTTTTTAGTAGACTTAAGGTATGGAGATACAAATTACAGAAAGACCCCTTATCCGGAATACCCTTGGTCCCAAGCATTCTGGATAATGGGTCCTATGCCTGTACTATAAGCTTTCTGAGGCTGGGGGCCCAGCATGAAGAAGCTCGTCTTTCATATATTCACAGGGAAAAAAAATACATGCTGACTAATAAAGAACTGGATCATTAAAGACATCAAACAACAAATTTAGGAAAACAAACTGAAGATTTATTAGGTTCATAGTCAAATCCAAATGAATGATTTGTGCACAGAGAACATTCTAGAAACACAGCATTTCAATGAAGGAGAAATGGCAGATTTGCACAGATGGGAACGTGACACCTAACATGAAAAATGCTTTTTTTCCCTTTTTTTTGCAGAATAAAATGGATTTGTGAAACTTAAATAATAGAAATAAAACATATCAAATAATCTGAAATAAATAAATAAAATACATATTTTTTTTACAAAGACGTATAACATATAAATACAATGCAGAACTTGATATAAAATGAAAGCACATCTATATTAAACTACTCAAAAGCAAAGGCTAAGTTCAATACTAATGCACAAGTCGTCAGTGTAGCTCTTTAGTTTTGCACTGATTTGTATTATTGCTTCCATTTTTTTTAATTGCAATATCCATTTTAGAGACAATTCTATCTGTATTTGTTTATAAGAGATCTAAAAAGGATTGGTCGTAGCTTTTTCTGCAGAAAGCTACATCTAGCAATTGGCCTCTGGTACAGCTCTAGCAGTTTATATATTTACCCCTTATTGGGGGCAGAACAGCCCTATTGGGTTTATTTAATGGTTAAATGATTCCCTTTTCTCTGTAATAATAAAACAGTACCTGTACTTGATCCCAACTAAGATATAATTACCCCTTATTGGGGGCAGAACAGCCCTATTGGGTTTATTTAATGGTTAAATGATTCCCTTTTCTCTGTAATAATAAAACAGTACCTGTACTTGATCCCAACTAAGATATAATTACCCCTTATTGGGGGCAGAACAGCCCTATTGGGTTTATTTAATGGTTAAATGATTCCCTTTTCTCTGTAATAATAAAACAGTACCTGTACTTGATCCCAACTAAGATATAATTACCCCTTATTGGGGGCAGAACAGCCCTATTGGGTTTATTCAATGGTTAAATGATTCCCTTTTCTCTGTAATAATAAAACAGTACCTGTACTTGATCCCAACTAAGATATAATTACCCCTTATTGGGGCAGAACAGCCCTATTGGGTTTATTTCATGGTTAAATGATTCCCTTTTCTCTGTAATAATAAAACAGTACCTGTACTTGATCCCAACTAAGATATAATTACCCCTTATTGGGGGCAGAACAGCCCTATTGGGTTTATTTAATGGTTAAATGATTCCCTTTTCTCTGTAATAATAAAACAGTACCTGTACTTGATCCCAACTAAGATATAATTACCCCTTATTGGGGGCAGAACAGCCCTATTGGGTTTATTTCATGGTTAAATGATTCTCTTTTCTCTGTAATAATAAAACAGTACCTGTACTTGATCCCAACTAAGATATAATTACCCCTTATTGGGGGCAGAACAATCCTATTGGGTTTAATTAATGTTTTATTGATTTTCCAGCAGACTTAAGGAAGATTCAAATTACGGAAAGACCCCTTATCCGGAATACCCTTGGTCCCAAGCATTCTGGATAATGGGTCCTATACCTGTATATGACTTTTTCAGAAACTTAATAGATATTAGCACTATAGGAGATTATTTTTTTGTGATTATTATATGGAAGAAAAGGTACAAAAAATAATAAATGAGATCTGACACACATTACCATTAAGTATCTTTTACTTAGGACAGGATAGTCCTCTATTTGAGTGTCCGGATTTGAGCAAAAAAAGTCTAATTTCTTTCAAAATATTCCACTGGTGGCACGTGCTAGCACATATGACAGATATCAAGGCCCAATGTGTTTTAAAACCCATAAATTTTGAGTTTAACCCCATATTATACAGCTAAATAACAGTCCTGGCTCTGATTTTATTGACTCTTCAGAGAAGCTGACAGCTTGGGGACATGGAATAAACAAACCACAATGGATTTGAAAGACTTTAAAGATAATATAGAGTAATAATAGACAATAATAGAGTGTTACTACCATCCCAAGAAAGGACAACTCCAGGGTTATTCAAAATGTAAAGCCTCAGAGCGCCCTAACTGGTTATGGGTCATAAACAAGTACAAAGCTAAGGTGGAGCCCATGACAAAGGGATGACAGTTTAACAGTGACTGGCAGCTTACAGGAGCCTTAATATAGAAACAACAGTAGAGAGGGACAGTCGTGTTTATACAGTCCCATTCCAGGTCAACAGAATGTCTCAAATATCTCAAAACCCAACAAATAGACAATTAATATGAATATAGAAGCCTGAGAATGACGCTACAGCGAGAAGTCATTAGGAATTTCAGCTCAAAGTGTCGTTCTGTCAGACAATGACTGGCTGAGGATGCTGGGAAATGGAGTTCACGGTGGGTGGGTTCACTTCGTTAGACTATACCAAGTTTAATGAGAAAAGCAATAGCATTTCAAAATATGAGTGCTTTAATTGGTTGCTCAACTCAATATTGATTAAATGAGCGCCCTCTTTCATGCCTACTAGACTGTAAGCTTTAAAGAGAAGTCTCCAATTATATCAGTAACTTCTAAGCTTTTTGAAGCTTGCTCTCCTAGCCTACGTAACCTCTGGGCTGCCAGCTCTTAGGCAGGAATCTCTCATGTCCCCATTATCCAGTACTCCCTTTAGGGTAGTGTCTTCCATCAAACTGCCACATTAGAAGATCCCAGGCTCAAAGTCTTCTTTTAGGAGACCAAACGGAACATTGTTATCATCTTAAATGCCTTGTAAATGACTGCCCTGCAAGCTTCTAGACAGACTTTACCATTCAATTTAACATAACTTGAGACATCATTAAATCTCATTCAATATTATATACTATTTATTTACAACCAAATAGATTGTAAGCTCTACGGGGCAGGGACCTCCATCCTCTTGTGTCTTTGACTCTTACCCTCCCATATAGATTGTAAGCTCTACGGGGCAGGGACCTCCATCCTCTTGTGCCTTTGACTCTTAACTTATTGCAACTGTAACTGTATCTTGTATTTATCTGTATTTATTGTTATACTGTGTATTTATCTATTATTATCTTAATAACCCCCTGTTTGTATTAATGTATTCTACTGTACAGCGCTGCGTACATAAGTAGCACTTTATAAATAAACATAAACATACATACATACCCTCCCATATAGACTGTAAGCTCTACAGGGCAGGGACCTCCATCCTCTTGTGCTTTTGACTCTTACCCTCCCATCTAGATTGTAAGCTCTACGGGGCAGGGACCTCCATCCTCTTGTGTCTTTGACTCTTACCCTCCCATATAGATTGTAAGCTCTACGGGGCAGGGACCTCCATCCTCTTGTGCCTTTGACTCTTAACTTATTGCAACTGTAACTGTATCTTGTATTTATCTGTATTTATTGTTATACTGTGTATTTATCTATTATTATCTTAATAACCCCCTGTTTGTATTAATGTATTCTACTGTACAGCGCTGCGTACATAAGTAGCACTTTATAAATAAACATAAACATACATACATACCCTCCCATATAGACTGTAAGCTCTACGGGGCAGGGACCTCCACCCCTTGTGTCTTTGACTCTTACCCTCCCATATAGATTGTAAGCTCTACGGGGCAGGGACCTCCATCCTCTTGTGTCTTTGACTCTTACCCTCCCATATAGATTGTAAGCTCTACGGGGCAGGGACCTCCATCCTCTTGTGCCTTTGACTCTTACCCTCCCATATAGATTGTAAGCTCTACGGGGCAGGGACCTCCATCCTCTTGTGTCTTTGACTCTTACCCTCCCATATAGATTGTAAGCTCTACGGGGCAGGGACCTCCATCCTCTTGTGCCTTTGTCTCTTACCCTCCCATATAGATTGTAAGCTCTACGGGGCAGGAACCTCCATCCTCTTGTGCCTTTGACTCTTACCCTCCCATATAGATTGTAAGCTCTACGGGGCAGGAACCTCCATCCTCTTGTGCCTTTGACTCTTACCCTCCCATATAGATTGTAAGCTCTACGGGGCAGGAACCTCCATCCTCTTGTGTCTTTGACTCTTACCCTCCCATATAGATTGTAAGCTCTACGGGGCAGGGACCTCCATCCTCTTGTGCCTTTGACTCTTACCCTCCCATATAGATTGTAAGCTCTACGGGGCAGGAACCTCCATCCTCTTGTGTCTTTGACTCTTACCCTCCCATATAGATTGTAAGCTCTACGGGGCAGGCACCTCCATCCTCTTGTGCCTTTGACCCTTAACTTATTGCAACCGTATCTTGTATTTATTGTTATACTTTATATTTATCTATTATTATCTTATTAACCCCCTGTTTGTATTAATGTATTGTACTGTACAGCGCTGCGTACATAAGTAGCACTTTATAAATAAAGATATACATACATACAAATATGGTAGGATGTACAATATCCCAAGCACTCTTTTTTCTTAGAGCCTATAGGGTTAAAATACTTCTCTCCATGTATAGCTTCTCCCCCCCCCCCTTTTCCCTTAACCAGATCTCTTTCTATTTTATGGCATTTGCTAAATGCATAATCCTTTCACTTGGGGTTGGGATTAAAACTCAATCCTTCTCAGCAGGCAGTGACTTCTGGTCAAATGTTTCTTCCATGGAGTGAAATTCGAAAAAAAAAAAAAGTTTTCTTACAAACTCATTCTAGTGTAAAACAAGTCAATTACACAAGCTAAATCGCACAGGAGCTCGGAGCAGGGTTCCCTCTGTGCGGAATAGCTCGGAGCGCATACGAGAGACGTGTCGAACAAAACATGCATACAGGCTTAAACAAATCTACATCTGCAGCCGGGGGTCTTCAAACATACTGGAGAAAATATGGTGGGCACGGATACACAAAGAAACCAGTTCACTCTATAAATGGGATTTAACGTTAGACTGGGTTATTTCAGAGGCTGCGGGGTTTCATTTTCCTAATAATGGTTTATTATGGTTACAAAAATAGCAGAAAAATCCGTCTTAATTCGTTTTTAAACGAGTATTTTATTGAAATAAAACCGAATTTAAAAAAAAAAAATAAAAATACATCCCTCACGAATGTGCATGGTCTTCTGGCCCGGGAAATCCTAGCTGTAGCCCAATATTTCTAATAAGGATTCACAAGAATATGATCCAATCAGATGACTATGTTAGCCAAAGGAAGCTACCGACCAATGAGCTGGTTCGGTACGTTGAGACCCTTATACATGTAATCCAATCGTCAAAAAGAGTCACGTCTGTGTTGGAAAGTTGCCCTTTATATTTGGCTTATTTAAACCAGACATTGGCAAGGATGTCTTGAAAGAGTCCAAAGAACATAGCAGGAAAGTCAAAGGAGACTGATGATAAAAAATCCTACCTCCAGATTCAATTCCGGGAGCAAAATGAGACTTTTTTTTTTTTTTGACGTTCTTTGTCTCTCGTTTTTTCTTAAATTCTTTGTCTTGCTTTTTGGCAGCCATTTTCTGTTGCGTTGCCGTGGGCACAAAGACCGCTGCCAGCGCCAAGGAGTGTAATGGGGTTATTTTTACTTTCGGTTATCTAGCTTTATGAAGGATTGACAACACTCATACAGCTAGATAACCAAAGATAACAACCAACCCCTGTTCATCCCACCACCGCCGCCGCCGCTCATGTTCACCTACGCCGCGTCTTCGCTCTTCGCCGTATGAATTCTAATTGGAAAATACAATTATTACCATCTTATTCGCTGTTTTCCACAAATCTGGCCTACTCTACTAAAGAAAGGTTATAATATGTTATTGTGTTGAATTAGAACATTTGCATCAAAAAACGTTTCAGAAACTATTTCTAAAAAAATCACGTGATATTTTACAGCCAATCGTAGTAAACGTAACAATATATGATGTCATTGTGTTGTAAGAACCATCCATTACGCCTTTCGTTACCTAAATACGCTGCCCCTAACCACAACAAGGCATTCAAACGATACAAACTTACGAGGCAATACGTGCAACCCTCTGGGGCTATCGCTGGTAAGAACATTGTACATTATTATATACATTCTTTCAATATCGAGGGTATTTACCTGACCGGCAATCAAATTTTCCTCGATGATGCCAATTTGTAGACAATTAACCAACAAAGGTAGAAAAATCAATCAATCAATCAATAAAAATAAGGCTTCACCTGCTTGTCTTGATTATTGGGGGGTCAAGCAACACTGATTCCCAGAATCCCGTGTGTGAGTATCCCAAGGCACAGCAGTCCTTATGGAACTGGTTGGCTCCTATCTTGCCACAAAGGTTCTGCCTTGCGATGTTGCTATGTTGATGCATCTCCTGCTGTAGAGTCTGCTAAACCCCTGCACATCCATTCATTCTTTCACACACCCCTCCTTTCTCTCCATCGGATAGGCCAGCGGGGCTTGTGATGTCAGCATCTCTGACTGGCTGCTAGCTGCCCGATATTAAATTTCATCAATGGGGGGACGATTTAGTGAGCAGCAAAAAGCTGGCCCTTGGACAGCATACATTTTATCATGTCTTCCCCCTTCATGTCCCATGGCATGGGCATTTTTTTTATAGTTTAGCAGCTATCACGTTCTAAATCACCTCTAGTCTGCCACCGTCTCCATCTTTATATAGCAAAGACACAATGATCCATCCCTAGTGAAGTTACAACACATATCCTTAATATACACCCTACACCAATGTATTACACAAGGGCGTATATGTGTAAACTGCCATATTAATCATCCCAGAATGCCGAGTGCAAGAATTAGCCCTTTTGAAGTGGCGCCCACAGACTGCAGAGGGAGTGGCTTCGTTACGCGGTGCCAAAGGCATTCTTCGTTATACACAATTCACGCTGGGCCCATGAAATAATCATGAAAAAATAAAATTCCCAATGTGAAACTTCAAGGGGGAAATCTGTTTTTGTAGATCTGTTCAGAATTGAATTTATTACAATTCTGAACCAGAAATACAAACTATTTGTGCTAAACTCCACTAATATTGTTTTATTATGTAAGAAAGACCAATTTAGGTGCAGCATCATTCTTACATTTGGGGTTGAATCAATCTAGCCTTCTGTATTGCTGGGGATTTATTGATGACTAATTTTATAAATATAAATAACATATTTTCCAGTAATTTGCCAGCCATTCTTGGTGGATGTTTTTGATTGAGCTAAAACCTGCATATAAATACAATGTATAAATAGCCAATGTTATTGTATTTTGTACATTTTTAAAAAGATATTTTTCAGGCCATTTCCAGCAGACTAATAGTCTTTCTATGTATGGTGCCTAAATGAATGTTTTTAATAAGATAGCAGCCTGATTTGTAGATAACAGAATTTATTGGTTTTGTTTGGGTCTTGTTTGGGTGTCCTCAGATTGTTCTGGGTCTGAATATTTAGAACCAAAAGAACAGAATCTCTTAAGATTATGTGCAATTTGATAGGTCAGCTGTATGGGCAAATTATACTCCATGTGACCTTGTATGGCCATTTTAAGTTCTGGTGCCTGAGGGCCAATAGGATAAACTGACTTGCTTGAGGTTTTAAGGAGTTGACATGGGAATCAAACTCAGGCTTCCTACAAACAGTTTCAGATAAATTAACTCTTTAGCTACTTTATTTCCTATGTACGTTATATCCTCATAAAGTACTGTCACAGCTAGTAGTTAGGCAGGTTATATATAGGCATTATGGTTGAACGTGATGGACGTATGTCTTTTTTCAACCCAACTTACTATGTTACTATGTTACTATGTATAAGGAAACAATATGGCAACTTCCACCCAATGTATAAACACACATACACAGGAAAGAACTATTTTGTGGACAAAATATGCTACACCCTCATACTCTGGTCTTAGAGAAGAACTTACACATTAAGCTATAGTCATATGCTGTACTGTCCAAAGGGCAACAACATGGCACCCCCCCCCATCAATGTGTATAAATACAGATAACGAGGAGGAACATTTTGGGAGCACCACCATCATTGAAATGGGAAAATTCTTGGCATTAGTGGGTAAGTGAGGGCAGGGCATACCCACGGCATCCTGGGATTGAAACCCCTAGTGACAGATACGCTATGGCTTTGCTGAATTACATCTCCCAGAATCCCCAGCTGCCCATAACTATTGCATATTTCTGCACCCTACTATCCGTAGGTTGGTACTGCTCTGGCACGTTAGCTTCATTCTCTACGGCAATTCTAACCCATTTCAAATGACTGATGTAGGCTATTAAGCGAATAAATGTATTATTCTATGTCGTTAGTATATGGATTTTAATAAAGAAGAGGCACAATTAGCTGCAGCGTGATCTGGAAACGGCCAATAAAATATTCTATGATGTTAATTATTTCTGATCAAAGGGTTGGTTCTGCCACTCCGGACCAAGCATGTTAATATATGTACATACCATGTAGCACTTCAGTACATAGGGGCTAGCTATCTCATAAATGAATGAGTTTGAGATATAAAATGAAAAAAAAACACCGGGAATCATGTCATAAGGGAAGATATTTCACATCGGAAGTCAATTGCGTCGCCAGTAGAAAGACAATTAGTGCGCGTCGTTAGTAATTATTTAATTACATAAAGGGTAGCCGGCACTATGTTATATCTAACCGTTATGTTTTATACAATATCTGAGTTAAAAACTCCTATCAATTCAGGGTTATAAAATTCTATCCAAATCCTGTCCTAATTTTTTTGCAATTGCTGATCATGTTATTTTCTTGGGTACACAGTTACGTGCATAGAACGGCCAGCTTTCCCTATATTATTATCATAAACATCTATAAAACTGCAATTATTTATCATTTGTATTGATTTGAACTGATAAAGTCATTTTATAACTGGAACAGTTCCACTTATAGATGCACAGAATATATTGTTTTTGAAATTCCCTCGCTTTTAGAATGTAAGCTCTTGCGAGCAGGGCCCTCCCCCGAGTGTCTCCGACCCTCATCCAATGTAACTGCAATCCATTTCTGTGAATTGTTTATATGTACCCGTTAACTATTCTGTCTTTTGTACCCCTTTATTCTGTAAAGCACTGAATAAACTGATGGCGCTATATAAATAATAATAATAATAATAATAATAATAATAATAATAATAAACTGGGCTATTACTAAACCTTCTAGAAAATGGAGGAATGTCAGAATTTAACCTGAATTTGGGCCAATTGGTAAAATTGTGCGACCTGTTTCCTTCTACCTTGTAACATTAAGAATCTGATTGCTTTTGTCAAGGATTCAACCAAATGTGAATCAATTAAAAAAAAAAAAAACGCTGGGATGAGCCCATTTTTTAAGGTGAATTCTGAAGTTTTGGAATGATTTAATATTTAGTCTTCCAACTCTCTAGTTCCTAGGGTCCCAGTAACTCTAGCAACCAGTCAGTGGTTTGAATGGCAGACTGCAAGATGAATAGCTGGGGGTCTGAACAGGAAGATAAATGATAAAATAATAGCCACAATAAAAATAAAATGATAAAAAGCAAAATCTAGTCTCCAAATGAACAAGAAGAACAAATCCAGATTGAATATCGTTGTCTTCATCACATCAAGATGAATACGTATTGGGTATAAAGCTAATAGGGAGCGTAATGCTATATTTCTACATAATACTACTACGAAAAGGGACCCAATGGGATTGTGCTGGGCCTCTGAAGGTGGATTAGATAAAGGGTCTCTTATTCTAGGACCCTGGGTGACTTCTATTCCATCTTCTTGAGGCCTTGTCTCTTTGACTAAGGCACTAAACTTTATGGGACCAACAGCAGAAGGTTCTAGGGAATCTATAGAGATCCGTTCTGCTGCCGTATTTACCGTATTGAATTATCGGAACGTGTTAGATACAAGGCATTTCTTATGCTTCATTTATCTTCAATTTTGGTTGAAAAAAATATCTCTGTAATCCTGTTTACTCGAAAGCATTCAGACGGGGAGTGTATAATACCTTTCCAGCTCAGGGTTGGTTTTATTGATCTTTTTTTTTTTGTACCTGACTACAGATCGTGGAACAAGGGACAAAGTCTTTTAATCCTTTTATGTCGAATTCTAAAGCTAGCGCCCCTCCCCCCTCTGTTCTAATAGTCATGTTTAGTGGGTGTTAAGATATAATAACAGGATTCATCTCAATCCACTTCCCACCAATACACTTGATATACCCAGAGCCATTTTTCTAGGTGTTTTTAAATTACCCCCCCCCGCCCCTTCCCAAACTTGGCAGTCTAGTAATGTTCCTTGCTGTCCAACTTAAAAAGTAGTAGCCTATTTTCTATATTTGATAATGGTGAAGCTATTGATTTCTGTTCAATCATCACCTACTTTCACTTGCCAATAATTTGTTCTTTTAAGCAATAATAATATTTTTTTTTTTTTCAAAAAAATTGGGTCAAATCTATTAAAAAACTATGGGTAACAATTTAAAAAAGGCTTCTGCTGAGTAACTATGTCTCTGCTTAGCTTTATTAAGTGCTCCTACCAGAAATATAGCAAAAATGAAGCTTGGGAGCCTCCGACCCCATCACCGCCGCCACTTTCAAATACGACTGCAGAGCCCAGCGAGACTGGCTTTTGTGTCGGTGTCAATGGAGAGAGTATGGAATGAGACTGCTGTATAAGAATGCTGGGGAGTGTGGCACAACTACAAACATAGAGGCGGTGGGACAAAAGCCCTGCCTGCTCCTCTTTCAATTCTGACAGTTCCTGCTTGATTGTGCCTTAAGACTAATAGTCCTGGAATCTGTATTTCTTAGTACGTCCCTTTACACTACTTGTAAAAGCTCAAAGATGAAGATAAATAAGTCTTACTTGAAGTTCCTGATCTATAGGTATAACTTTCTTTTGATTTATACTGTATTAATTAGAATGAATCGATTATATGGAGCAGCCATTCCTTCCACACTTTATTAGCTAACGGCGCAGCTACAGTCGGGCAGATGCTGCATAAACATCCAATAAAATAGACCAGGGCCCAATTATCTTGCAAACGTAACACAGCTGAGGTCTGATTAAGTATGAACATATTAAACAGGGCCTACTTATGTATTCCCTGGCTTGGCACCGCCTCTGTGTATGTTCATCCGTGCCTATATTTATATATATATATTAATGTACATGTTGACAAATAATTTCTGTAGATATAATTGCACACCACATGACGTTTCTTGCTCAATATATACATAACAAAGGCAACTGGAAATCTGGATTCATGTGGTTGTTGAATGCAGCCCCCCAAAAATGAATATAATGGCACCTGTCTAATAACGTGATCCATTTTTGTTCTGTATAGCTAACAATATGGCGTCCTCTTTTTTAAGGCTCACTCGCGCCCAGCAGGGGGCAAATAATCACATGTGTCTTCCACATGTTTCTTATACCCCATAACCTTCATTCTACATATTGCTGCTAATTTCACCTACATGACAGGGGTATATTGCTGAACCTACCATCGGCGAAGGTCCCGTGCAATTGTGCCCTTCTCTAGCCCCTTTTCAGCTTTATAATTGTGTTTGTCCTTTATTTCTCTGGCTTCACCATAGTCTCTCTCTGTCTTCTCTTTATATATATATATATATATATATATATATATATATATAGCAAGAACAAATGGAGCACACCCTATTGAGATTCAAAAGCCCAGGGTGCTAGCTAAAAAATATAAAGCAAGAGAATGAGCTGCACTCACCAGGACTTGGCAAAAATATAATAAGTTTATTTAAGAAAAGAAATCTTTCTTTTCTTAAATAAACTTATTATATTTTTGCCAAGTCCTGGTGAGTGCAGCTCATTCTCTTGCTTTATATATATATATATATATATATATATGTTGTGGATAAAATATACAGACAAAGCTTATATATATATATATATATATGTTGTGGATAAAATATACAGACAAAGCTTATATATATATATATATATATGTTGTGGATAAAATACACAGACAAAGCTTATATATATATATATATATATATGTTGTGGATAAAATATACAGACAAAGCTTATATATATATATATATGTTGTGGATAAAATATACAGACAAAGCTTATATATATATATATATATATGTTGTGGATAAAATATACAGGCAAAACTTATATCTATATATATATATATGTTGTGGATAAAATATACAGACAAAGCTTATATATATATATATATGTTGTGGATAAAATATACAGGCAAAACTTATATATATATATATGTTGTGGATAAAATATACAGACAAAGCTTCTCTACGTATCTATATTCTAACTGTACACAACACTTACACCTTGTCACTGCAGATAGAAAATGTGCACTTAATATATATATATACTGTATATATATATCATTATTAATACAGTGTGTGTGTGTGCAAAGAATAGAAAACAGAGGGACCATACCTTTTTGCATCTGAAACGCCACAATCATGACTCTGAAAAAAGGAATAGAAAATATTCTTGTTGAATATGTCTTTGCTTTTCTATGTCGTTAATATGGGTAAGCTGGAAGTAATCTATTTTAGCCCCTAGTCTATGTATAAAGAAGGTTTACTTTATGTATTTGCAGTGTATCGGCCTAATATTAACCTACAATATCTCTCTCATTCTTATCAGATACAAGGGCCTATTGGTACATATTCCCAGTAGAATAAAATAAAAACTAAAATATCTCCCATCAACGTGGCTCAAACGTATAAATCATAAAACGTTTAACCCATTACTGTATTAAACAAGCTCATTTAATAAAGTTCCTGGAGCTACCAAACGTCGTACCCTTTCCATAGGAGAATGATTTTTTTTCCCCAACAGCTGAAATTTCCATTAAACAAGATTTAATTTTAACTGTTTTTTACCTTTTTCTCATGGATTATGGTGACATTTATGGTTTCATATATATCCGTACACACACATTCATTTTGTATTGAGTGATAATTACTCGAGATTTTTTTTTTATATAACTTTGGAGAGTAAATATACAGTTAAATAATACATTTTGGAAGCATTTATTCTCTTTATAAGACAACACAAACATTCTAAAATACATAAGAATTTATTCGCCTAGTGCTTTCATTTTTATTGGGATTTCATTGTATTCAATATTTCATTTGTCTATTTAAAAAAGCTGCCTAGCTGTTTATGGAATATTTTTTTCAAATAAGAATATATTTTTTCAGTTATAAAGGCTATTTTTTTGCATTTTTTCCCCCCGTTACATTGGTTTAAATGTGCTGTAAAGAAGCATTTTCTCTTTCTAATTTTTAATGTCCCCATTTTCGGTTTAGAAATAGAGCTGTGATATTCTTTGTCAGCAGATATTACGTGAGAGCTTTATCTATGGGCTTGTAGGCCCTTTCTTTATACATAATAGGAGGCCCATTTTCACACAAGCAGAGTTTTGTGTTGCTTCCTTCGTTCCCAAATCCCCTTAAATTAAGACGCTAAGTACCGGCTGGTCAGAATGCACTTGTCAAAAGATCCCGTGACTGGTAACTTAGCTATTATTTCTGCCGGCGGAACAACAGAAGGCTTTAAATCTCTATTCTCCAACTATGTTATTATTGTTAGAATTTATCTAATGGTTTAGAAATTTTTTTAAAAAACGACAAAACTGCCTGGTCGGATGACGCTAGCCTTAGGAAATGAAATCCCTTATTTACGCCTCGGTGCCCAGAAGACACCATTCAGGGATCAATGTAGGTTTGTCATGGGCTGAAGTATTGAAGGATAATGTAGAATTAAAAAATAGCTTGAACTCACCATAAAGTGTAGGGATTTTATCCGACGGATGCAGCATTCTGGCAGAGGCTGAGGGAATGAGTGGCTTCCCCTGCATCCTACCCTCTTGTGGCTGTTGGTTGCATCTCTTAATGACGTAACGTGGTACTGTCCATTCAGAATTTTTCTTGGGCTGCAACTTGCGATTCTTCCTTTTCCTCCTTTCTTTTTGCAGATGTATTCACTCTCCCTTTTCAGCCTGAAGAACCAAAAAGTCAAGCTTTTTTTTTTTTTGCGCTGAAAGATAACGACGTTCCTGGAACCAAAGCACCAAGCACCAACACCCCACAATGCTTATTTTTTTTTTTTTCAAGAGCCTCTCCACCCAAACCTGATTACAAAAAAAAATGAGTGAACACAATCATCACAGGATCTTTTCACATAAATACTGCTTTATCCTCTGGCTCCTCCCCGAATTCCTTTGAGTTGGCACCAAGAAAATGTTGATTGGGGCAGGGTTGAAAATGGAGGCGTGGCCGTGTTGTTGAATGAGGCATGGGATGTCTTAAAGACACCCCTCCTTCTCCTCCTTTCAGTCCACTGGGCTCTCTTGATTTTTTTTTAATGAAATCATTATTCTCCAATATATGAAAACAATTCTAGTCTTATAATGAATTTAAAAAAATACTTAACTCAAAAAATATATAAATCCATTTTAACCCAGCCTCAACAAGTGTATACAGTTATTATTATTATTAACATTTATTTATGAAGCGCCAACATATCCCGCAGCGCTGTACAATAAGTGGGTTTTATACATTGGGCATACAGAGTAACATATAAAGCAACCAATAACCGATACAAGAGGTGAAGAGGGCCCTGCCCAAAAGAGCTTACACTCTACATTATTATTATTATTATTATTATTATTTATAAAGCGCCAACATATCCCGCAGCGCTGTACAATAAGTGGGTTACATACATTGGGCATACAGAGTAACATATAAAGCAATCAATAACCGATACAAGAGGTGAAGGGAGCCCTGCCCAAAAGAGCTTACAATCTACATTATTATTGTTATTATTATTATTATTATTATTATTATTATTATTTATAAAGCACCAACATATTCCGCAGCGCTGTACAATAAGTGGGTTACATACACTGGACATACAGAGTAACATATAAAGCAACCAATAACCGATACAAGAGGTGAAGAGAGCCCTGCCCAAAAGAGCTTACAATCTACATTATTATTATTATTATTATTATTAACATTTATTTATAAAGCGCCAACATATCCCGCAGCGCTGTACAATAAGTGGGTTACATACATTGGACATACAGAGTAACATATAAAGCAATCAATAACTGATACAAAAGGTGAAGGGAGCCCTGCCCAAAAGAGCTTACAATCTACATTATTATTATTATTATTATTTATAAAGCGCCAACATATCCCGCAGCGCTGTACAATAAGTGGGTTACATACACTGGACATACAGAGTAACATATAAAGCAATCAATAACCGATACAAGAGGTGAAGAGGGCCCTGCCCAAAAGAGCTTACAATCTACATTATTATTATTATTAACATTTATTTATAAAGCGCCAACATATCCCGCAGCGCTGTACAATAAGTGGGTTACATACATTGGACATACAGAGTAACATATAAAGCAATCAATAACCGATACAGGAGGGGAAGAGGGCCCTGCCCAAAAGAGCTTACAATCTACATTATTATTATTATTATTAACATTTATTTATAAAGCGCCAACATATCCCGCAGCGCTGTACAATAAGTGGGTTACATACATTGGACATACAGAGTAACATATAAAGCAATCAATAACCGATACAAGAGGGGAAGAGGGCCCTGCCCAAAAGAGCTTACAATCTAAAAGGAGAAAGGGTTGAGATACAAGGTGTGGGAATGGGCAGAGTTGTGAGAGGTTGGGCACAGGGTATTGCTTTTAGCAGCACCCTAAACTAGATACAGTGGGCTTTCCCCCCCTTACAATTGAATAAAGGAATATTCCAGAGATAGTTATTGGTATGACAGAGCACCAATAAGGAAAGAAGACAATTGGCTAGGTAGGACAACCCCAATGGGCAACCAGGTGCCAACGATAATTGTTATTATAGATTTTTATTTCTATTATTTAACTTGTATGTTGAGCAGAGTTATCCTTTCCCAATGGGGAGAGTATAAATTGCCCCCAAAGCTGCATTTTTTTTGAAGTCTGGTTTCCAGGGCTGGTTTGGAGGCTCTCTTTGGAAGCCGGTCTAATGGTCCGTAGAAAATGCACAATGAATTCACTTTTCTGTCTTTTTGCATGGGAACTCAGTACGTCCTGAACTTGACAGGCAATCTCCTGCATGTTAATGAGATGTCTCAAGTTCATTGTCAAAGGGGCCTTTGCAGACTGTTCTCTCCCAGAGA
This sequence comes from Xenopus tropicalis, assembly GCF_000004195.4. Classification (NCBI taxonomy): domain Eukaryota; kingdom Metazoa; phylum Chordata; class Amphibia; order Anura; family Pipidae; genus Xenopus; species Xenopus tropicalis. The sequence goes on along the minus strand of NC_030684.2, from coordinate 132,762,163 downwards.
CCCAGCCTTCCATTCCAACTCTTGTTTTGTTCCAATGACTAAACCCCCTATGCGTATGTGTGTGTGTGTGTGTGTGTTTTAATGCATTTCAAGTACCCAGACTTCCACACTGGCATAATTAGCCCAGACAATTTCCATGGTCTTAAAGAAACAATTTTCATACTTACGCCTCCAAAACAACAGCTTCGGCCAAACAGGAGCACGTAATCGCCTCTGGACTCTGGATTACCCCCCCCCCCCAAAAAAGAAAGAATATATATATATATATATATAAATCACAACAACATAAACGAACTATGGCAACATATTCTGATTTTGGAAAGCAATATTATTTGATGCAGAAATATATCAATAACGTTAGAAATAACGGAAAGCTTGTTTATTTCCCATAAGGATGGTCAAGCCTGGGAGATAACAGGTAAGTCCAACATTTATTACTAGTTGTTTTGTAATCAATAATTGCCTTTGTGGAATTCAATCATTTAATAATTAAATACATTCAGCGGTAATTGAAAACATAATAAAATGAGCTTTTGGATAAATTCTGCATTGTGTTGCCCCCCTCCCTTTCTTTCTAAGTTCCCTCCTCTATGGCTGGACCCCTCCCTATTATTTAGCCGGGTGTAGGTAACACACAATCACACACACATTGACAAATATGTATTAATATTAGTTTCTCACCAGCTTGGATCAACTGAGCCTCTGGTCACCATGGCTTTTGTTCAGACAATCTTTTCATATTGTTAGTACTCCCTGGGAGCTGAATTTAGCACGCCTTCTCTCAAAACCACGTGACGCCTCCATCCTCCCTCCTCCCCCCCCCTCTTTAAAAAATGCTCATTAGCAGAAAGGAAGCTAAGAGGGGGATAATTATAATTAAAAACAGACACCTCTTGATTGCTTCCTTTCCCCCCAAAAAGAGCCTATTTTTATAAAGCTGCAATGGTTGGAATTTGGCGATTTTGTTCCAAATTTGTACATACAAATCTCTCAACTTGAAACTTTGGCAAATATCAATATTTTTATTTACAATGATGCATCTGGGGCGCAGAAGAAGCCTATTAATGCTTTTTGCATTGCTCTATGCGTATTCTTCTTTGCTACTGGTTCCCATGTTGCTGAATGACATAGAGTTCCTATGGCCACATTATAAAATAGGGATTATTTTTGCCACCTTACCTTTCCCACCGGGAAAATAATAACCAGCTCACCTCCAAACTGCTCTTTTTTTGTCGTTTGCTGTATTCTCTTCTCTTCTTCTTCTTTTTTTTTTTTTTTTTCCTATTATCCAAGGGAAAAGCTCTCCAAGACACTGGGATTGCACTGAAGAGGGAAGAGGATGACTTCGGAAGAAAAAAAAAAGAGGAGACTGGCACGGCGTAAGGATACAAATACTACAAAGGGATACTCCACGTAGTCCATACGTAAAGTATACGTATTATATTTAAAAAAAAAAAAAAGTGGTACGGGCAGCCCGACCTTCTGCATTAGGAAAACACGAGCGGGAAAAAAAAAAAATCGTTATATTTTTCCCTCTCCAATTGTGGGGAAATTGAATCTCATTGTAATGCACGGTTAAATGTTAATTATGAACTCATTACCATATATGCAAATGTACAGAATGTGACCGTCGTATGCACTATTTTTTGGGGGGGGGCAAAGCTGCCGGGGCTTTTCCATGTATTCTGCCGCCACAATGGGGTTTTTTGTTTTTTTTTTCACAGCAGAAATGCAAAATATTTTGGTAAAATAGTATAAGATAGTATAGAAAGCAATCCAGATGATTCTAGGTTAATATAGACTGAAGGTTTCTATGTGTATGGATACGAGTAAATGCACATTGATACGTAGGTTTACTTTAGAGACTAAGGGGACTAATTATTTTTGGAGGTGTCAGTTTTCAATGAAATATACAATTTATATATATAAGGGTTTTTATATATATGGGTTTGACCCTGAGGAAGAGCTCGAAACATTGGATTTCTTTTCCTAAATAAATGTATTATTTTTTCTGTCTTTTTTCTATTTTTTCACTGTCTTGCTGTATATAATTGTTTGCAAGCACCCTGGGCATTTGAACTTTAATAGGGTGTGCTCCGTTTGTTCCTGTATACATATATATATATATACAGTATGGGATGTCGGCACTCATAGGCTTTACTTAATAAAGCAAAGAAGGCAAAAAAAGCAAAATCTGAGAAAAATCAGGCGGTGAAGTTTATTCTGTCCGACGTTTCAGTCCTATACAGGGACTTTCGTCCCTGTATAGGACTGAAACGTCGGACAGAATAAACTTCACCGCCTGATTTTTCTCAGATTTTTCTCAGATTTTGCTTTTTTTGCCTTCTTTGCTTTATTAAGTAAAGCCTATGAGTGCCGACATCCCATACTGTATATATATATATATGTATACAGGAACAAACGGAGCACACCCTATTAAAGTTCAAATGCCCAGGGTGCTTGCAAACAATTATATACAGCAAGACAGTATTTTGTTTTTCTGCTCGAGCACCTAGGTATCATAACATTGGGGTGTGCTTCCCACTCTGTATTGTATATATATATATATATATAAAACAATTTTTTTATCTGTTTCATATCCCAATGTAATGATATAGTTACAGGTACAGTATTTCTTAAGGAAATCTTATCCACACCTTTCCTAATAACATGGGGCTTCATGCAACTTCAACTGCCCAAAATACATTTATACTGAGCCTTGACTGCCCTATATATATTCTGTTATATATATATAAAAGTTAAACATTAACTCTGATAAAGGAAAAATGCTTGGAAAAGGGAAAATGTTTATATAGGGATACATTTCAAAGGGATTTTGATTGTTATCGGTCTGTACTGAGCTCACAGAATTAGCCCCTATTGCCTATATAAAAATAAACATGATATTTTGGAGCAAAATCCGCATCTAGACGGCTATTTTATATCTAAACAAATCGCCAATTACATTTTTTCATCATTTAGAAAAAAAAAAAACCTGCTGTCATTTAGACGTCAACTACGACGTAATTCTATTTGCAGGTCTCCATTGACGGGAATACAATTCATTATTTGGGATTTTTTTTTTTATTTTGATCGCGCCCATTATAATGTAAATGCCGAAATATGTCAATAGTTCAAATTAATGAAATAGGGATTAAATGTGAAAAGGGGACTTTGCCCGTTGTCTGTCAGGACAATTTGGGGGTAGGATGGTAGGAAGGACGTCCAAAGGGCAGTGAGAATGGGGTGTATAAATGGGAGAAGAAATAATCAAGGGATGCGTGTTTAGCACTGTCAAGTCATATTCTGTCACGGGCCAAAGTGACTAATTGTGACAATGACATTTAAGGCTTTCTGATTCAGTCGTTATATTAAAGCATTACTTCACAGCCAGACGAAGTTCTGAATCAACAGGGATTCGGTCATCAGCCGGGCTACTATTAGCTTGTCTTGGCACCCAAAAGAATTGAGAAAGTGATAAATATACCAAAATGTATATATTTTTAAAACTAATATGAAGTAAAAAGGGTAAGTAAAACTGAAAAATGCCACTGCTGGTTAATCTGATTGTATTACGGAATTCTAGCCCTTTGACAGAAGGATCAAATGTTTTATTTATGTTTGAATGTATATGAAAAAAAGGCTGAGCTTCCCCCCCTGAATACATTTGTACATGTATTTATATATATATATATATATATATATATAATCTTGGACTGGGGGTCAGTGTCTGTGAATTGTTGGGTGCCTGTATAATGTATGTTCCTTAGCAACACGCATGTTTATTGCACATAGGAAAGAAATCATTTCAATCATTAAGAACAACTAAGCCAATTAATAGGAAGAATGGCATCTTTAATAACGCTTCCTGCTGTGTAGACGTATAGAATCGATTGGCTGCATTTATTATTATTATTATTAATATTATTATAGACCTATTATATTCCTATATGCCTTTATAGGAACCTGTGAGAGTAAATGTTATTTTTTGTCCTAATAAAGTCACAGAAGATGTTGTTATTTTTTTATCTTCATGATTTTCCCTTTATATTTAGCAGGACTTTATTAATTATGAAAAATGTTGTATGGTGTAAGAAGCACTATATATATCAGTATCAGTATATATATATATATATATATATATATAACAAGTAAAGATGTCCCGCACTCACAGGTCTTAAGTGAAATAAAGGTGTTTATTCAATCCACATCTAACGTTTCGGCTGCCTCCGCAGCCTTTCTCAAAGATAAAGTGAGAACACAAACAGTGCACTGAAAAAACCACAGTTTGGCGCCAAAACTATGACGTCACAAGATGTGTGATACATCTAATTAGCCTATACGAGTCCAAAAGAAACAAACATATACATAAGAGTCAAAAAAACAAATGTCAAAAAACGAGTATACATAATACCGGAAATTAACATACAATAGGGGCAGGAAAACAGTAAAATAAATACAAATAAGAAACAAAAATAGGAAATATATATATACACAAAACCCATACCGACAGTAGTGGGTTTTGTGTATATATATATTTCCTATTTTTGTTTCTTATTTGTATTTATTTTACTGTTTTCCTGCCCCTATTGTATGTTAATTTCCGGTATTATGTATACTCGTTTTTTGACATTTGTTTTTTTGACTCTTATGTATATGTTTGTTTCTTTTGGACTCGTATAGGCTAATTAGATGTATCACACATCTTGTGACGTCATAGTTTTGGCGCCAAACTGTGGTTTTTTCAGTGCACTGTTTGTGTTCTCACTTTATCTTTGAGAAAGGCTGCGGAGGCAGCCGAAACGTTAGATGTGGATTGAATAAACACCTTTATTTCACTTAAGACCTGTGAGTGCGGGACATCTTTACTTGCTATTTTTCCTAAACCCATTGGGACTGCACCCAGGCATCGCTATTCTATCTTTGACGTGAGTGCCTGTTTACAAGCAAATATATATATATATATCCAGTCCACAGAGAACACTCAGGGCATAAATATCCATAGAAAAAATCTTTTATTCAGGCATCTACGCGTTTCAATCCACATAGGATCCAATATTGGGCAAGTATATATATAAATATATTTTATTGTTACATAGAGTGACAAAAAAATCGTATTATATTTTGATCATTGTGGCGGGTGAAAAACTGTGTTGAGGGCAATGCACTAAGGTCAAATGAAGCCATTTTCTCTAACCACCTCTTCCTTGGGGGCAGATTTATCAATAGAATTTACCACGGAAAGTTTCACCCGCTTTCTATTCATTCCAATGCGATTTTTAGAAGGGTATTTATCAAAGGGTGAACTCATTGATAAATACCGCATTTCGAATAAACCCATAGGAATGAATAGATATATATATATATATATATATATTCTGTGATAAATTCTGTGATAAATCTGTTCTTGATAGTCCAAGGGAATTCTGTACTGTTTGTTCATTCAGAATATGTACAAATGAATTATCAATGTGCTTCATTACATAGGGGCAGATTTATCAAAATGTGAGTTTAGAGATAAATACATAAAAACCGACAATCTATTCATTCCGATGGGATTTTAACCAGCATATTTATCAATGGGTGAATATTAAAACTCACAATTTGGTAAATACGCTTGTGAAAATTTCATAGGAATGAATAGAACGTGTTTTTATGTATTAAGCTTTAAACCTACATTTTGATAAATCTGCCCCATAGTACATGGGATTTATTTGGTAAATAGTGAAGCCAAAGTGCTGCTATTGGCAAACAAATAATCTCAGAAAATGATGAAGATAAATAGCTTTATTATAATAATGTTGAAGCTTTACATCTAATCCTATTTATTAAATAAAAGATAAAAATATCAACTGAATAGAGGCTGTAAAATCACTAAAATCATCTCAAAAAAAGTGTTAAGATTTAATGGTATTTGCAAAAAAACCCCAAAAACCGATATTTTTCATCCTTCGAATCTGGAAGAATCTAAATGCATCGGATATTACCCAGATTTGTTCCTTCTGGGCACATAAGGGGTTAAAGAGATAGGATGTATCATTGTCGACTGGTTTATAAATATCAGAATATCAGTAACTGAACGTATATCTCTGAATGAAACCTCTGCAGGTTGTTTGTTATAATTCTATCTATGAAAAAGTTTCTCTTAACGTTTATTTGAGCAATTTTTTTTTACATTATTTAATTTTTTTTAGGTTTAATAAATAAAATAATAGATTATTTAAAAACACTTCATTCTGTGTAAAGTCGTCCATTTTTTCTTTTTATACGTTTTCTGGCAGCGGACGTGCTGTTCTGCAGATATTTCGATGAAGGCGACCAGACGGCAGAACGTACATCATCCCAAGGGAAGTTTAACCCCTTAAAAGCAAGCGTGATTGCTAAGGATATCGTTAATGTTAACTTTGCCCAGAGTTTCATTTAGATTTATCAATGATTCGGAAATAAGCAGGAGAAAGCATTTTGTTCTTGTTTCCTCTGTTAATAATAATTAGGATATTGTTGGATAAAATAACTATTTTTTACGGGTATTTTAGTGGGTTCTTCTATCCCCCTATCACTTATTTAAGTTATTTCATTTAACTGCACTGTAAGTATTGATATATAGTGAATGCTTGGTGAGTCAGTTATATTTTTGTATATAAAAAAGAAAAACTCAGGGAACACCCTATTGTTTTACTTGATTTATATCAAGTTTCCGTCTTATTTTATTATGTATTATTTTTATTATAAAATATAAAAAATATTATATTAGAATTAGGGAATTTATTTTTGTATTGTAGAAAAAACATGACACTAAATTACACTTGATTTATAAATCTTTTCATACAACATTTTAGAAGCTTATAAAGTTACCTGTGGCAATTCTGGATCAGGTTAGTACAAGTATAGGACCTGTTACCCAGAATGCTCGGGACCTGGGGTTTTCCGGATAAGGGATCTTTCTATAATTTATTTAATTTAAACATGAAATAAACCCAATAGGGCTGTTCTGCCCCCAATAAGGGGTAATTATATCTTAGTTGGGATCAAGTACAGGTACTGTTTTATTATTACAGAGAAAAGGGAATCATTTAACCATTAAATAAACCCAATAGGGCTGTTCTGCCCCAATAAGGGGTAATTATATCTTAGTTGGGATCAAGTACAGGTACTGTTTTATTATTACAGAGAAAAGGGAATCATTTAACCATGAAATAAACCCAATAGGGCTGTTCTGCCCCCAATAAGGGGTAATTATATCTTAGTTGGGATCAAGTACAGGTACTGTTTTATTATTACAGAGAAAAGGGAATCATTTAACCATTAAATAAACCCAATAGGGCTGTTCTGCCCCAATAAGGGGTAATTATATCTTAGTTGGGATCAAGTACAGGTACTGTTTTATTATTACAGAGAAAAGGGAATCATTTAACCATGAAATAAACCCAATAGGGCTGTTCTGCCCCCAATAAGGGGTAATTATATCTTAGTTGGGATCAAGTACAGGTACTGTTTTATTATTACAGAGAAAAGGGAATCATTTAACCATTAAATAAACCCAATAGGGCTGTTCTGCCCCCAATAAGGGGTAATTATATCTTAGTTGGGATCAAGTACAGGTACTGTTTTATTATTACAGAGAAAAGGGAATCATTTAACCATGAAATAAACCCAATAGGGCTGTTCTGCCCCCAATAAGGGGTAATTATATCTTAGTTGGGATCAAGTACAGGTACTGTTTTATTATTACAGAGAAAAGGGAATCATTTAACCATGAAATAAACCCAATAGGGCTGTTCTGCCCCCAATAAGGGGTAATTATATCTTAGTTGGGATCAAGTACAGGTACTGTTTTATTATTACAGAGAAAAGGGAATCATTTAACCATGAAATAAACCCAATAGGGCTGTTCTGCCCCAATAAGGGGTAATTATATCTTAGTTGGGATCAAGTACAGGTACTGTTTTATTATTACAGAGAAAAGGGAATCATTTAACCATGAAATAAACCCAATAGGGCTGTTCTGCCCCAATAAGGGGTAATTATATCTTAGTTGGGATCAAGTACAGGTACTGTTTTATTATTACAGAGAAAAGGGAATCATTTAACCAGTAAATAAACCCAATAGGGCTGTTCTGCCCCCAATAAGGGGTAATTATATCTTAGTTGGGATCAAGTACAGGTACTGTTTTATTATTACAGAGAAAAGGGAATCATTTAACCATGAAATAAACCCAATAGGGCTGTTCTGCCCCCAATAAGGGGTAATTATATCTTAGTTGGGATCAAGTACAGGTACTGTTTTATCATTACAGAGAAAAGGGAATCATTTTTAAAAATTAGAATTATTCTGGATAACGGGTTCCTGGATAAGGGATCCCATACCTTTACATAGTAAAAATCCTAAACCATTAGTTTTAATTATGAAATGATTTTTATAGATAGGAGTTTTTTTTTACTTTCTGTTATGAAAAATATCTTAAACAACAATAAATATTGCTCGTTAGGATCTCATGGTTTTGACTTCCTCTTAATATGCCAACATGATACATATTTAGTAGATATATTGATATTTATTGCTAAACCAATCGGAGCGTGAACAGAAGTCACGTGAATGGTGTAAAAACACAGCATTAGTTCTACTGAGGTGCTTTTTGGACGAGTAATCCCAACACAAATAACTATTATTTTCATATAGGGTTACTTTATATTTTTAACTAGCGCTGATTTACCGCAAAGGACGCCATTGATATATTATAATATATTATATAATATATATTTTTTTATAAAGTGCAACGTGAGCATCAAGTCAAGAGAATTCAAGTGGAACCTGAGCGGTGAGGAAAGCAAAGTGCCCTGAAGACACAAGAGGGAATATGAAAGAATTTCGATAATTAACTGTTACTATTTCATGTGGGTTTTTAGAATGTATTTTCAAACATTTCTTTAGAAAGACACAAATATATATAAATATATATTTGGAAATGATGTCCAAATAAAGGACCTTTTTGTTACACTGATTCCTGTGCTCTCTTTGGAGTTGAGATATATATATATATATTGCCTCATTTCATGAATGGGAATAGACCATTACACTTACACCAAATGATTGAAATGATTTCGCCTGTTTATTTGTGGGATATCTATATTAAACCTGCTTTATTTTGAAACACATTTATTTTATTATTTATTGTATTGACGTGGCTCTTCTTTTAGCAGTAAGAGCCAAATGGTAACCCACCCCCTTACTAAAAATATAAAGGCTTCTCATTTGTCAGCGTTCTATTGTCAGCGCGGGGCCGCTCTGCTTGTCCTCTGGCCCCGCTAACTGGAGATATTTAGAGATATCCTCACAGCCGCAGAAGTGGATTAGTCAGCAGCACAATCAGATCTGTCAGAATTCCCATCCACTCGCTGATCCACCTGTGCCGCTGTGTGATTAGCCACTAAAACATGGACTTTTGGGCCCTTGGGAACGGGGAACAGACGTGGGAACTGCATTTACACACAATCAGCGATTTTTTTTTCTCTTTTTTTGAATGATACATCTATTTTGACATCTCACTTGTATTTACAAAGAACATGGAGCATTACAATATTAAATAGCCCCTTAGTGCAAACATTGTTGTGTATAATAAATAAAAGAGATATGCGTATCATTTCCTAGGAAAGTAATTTTTTTCCCTAAAGAAATTAGAATTGGCAGTTGTTCTTGTATCGGTTACTGATTGCTTTATATGTTACTCTGTATGTCCAATGTATGGAACCCACTTATTGTACAGCGCTGCGGGATATGTTGGCGCTTTATAAATACATGTAATTAATAATAATAATAATGTAGATTGTAAGCTCTTTTGGGCAGGGCTCTCTTCCCCTCTTGTATCGGTTATTGATTGCTTTATATGTTACTCTGTATGTCCAATGTATGTAACCCACTTATTGTACAGCGCTGCGGGGTATGTTGGCGCTTTAAAAATAAATGTAATTAATAATAATAATAATAATGTAGATTGTAAGCTCTTTTGGGCAGGGCTCTCTTCCCCTCTTGTATCGGTTATTGGTTGCTTTATATGTTACTCTGTATGCCCAATGTATGGAACCCACTTATTGTACAGCGCTGCGGGATATGTTGGCGCTTTATAAATACATGTAATTAATAATAATAATAATGTAGATTGTAAGCTCTTTTGGGCAGGGCTCTCTTCCCCTCTTGTATCGGTTATTCATTGCTTTATATGTTACTCTGTATGTCCAATGTATGAAACCCACTTATTGTACAGCGCTGCGGGATATGTTGGCGCTTTATAAATAAATGTAATTAATAATAATAATAATAATAATAATGTAGATTGTAAGCTCTTTTGGGCAGGGCTCTCTTCACCTCTTGTATCGGTTATTGATTGCTTTATATGTTACTCTGTATGTCCAATGTATGTAACCCACTTATTGTACAGCGCTGCGGGATATGTTGGCGCTTTATAAATAAATGTTAATAATAATAATAATAATGTAGAGTGTTAGCTCTTTTGGGCAGGGCTCTCTTCACCTCTTGTATCAGTTATTGATTGCTTTATATGTTACTCTGTATGCCCAATGTATGTAACCCACTTATTGTACAGCGCTGCGGGATATGTTGGCACTTTATAAATAAATGTTAATAATAATAATAGTTCTGTGCGTAGTCATGACAAAACCCTGTATCCCTGTCATTTTAATCTATATACAGCATAATGCATAGACTGGGAATGTGCTATTACAGCACCCATCCGTTTAAAGGTAAAAGTATGGGATCCGTTATCCGGAAACTTGTTATCCAGAAAGCTGAGAAGAATCTATAGGAAGATTGTCTCTTATAGACTCAATTTAAATCTATTAATTAATAATGTTATTATAACCATATTTCATGTTTAAATGATTCCCTTTTCTCTGTAATAATAAAACAGTACCTGTACTTGATCCCAACTAAGATATAATTACCCCTTATTGGGGCAGAACAGCCCTATTGGGTTTATTTCATGGTTAAATGATTCCCTTTTCTCTGTAATAATAAAACAGTACCTGTACTTGATCCCAACTAAGATATAATTACCCCTTATTGGGGCAGAACAGCCCTATTGGGTTTATTTAATGGTTAAATGATTCCCTTTTCTCTGTAATAATAAAACAGTACCTGTAATTGATCCCAACTAAGATATAATTACCCCTTATTGGGGGCAGAACAGTCCTATTGGGTTTATTTCATGTTTAACTGATTTTTAGTAGACTTAAAACATGGATACCCATGGAGATTCCTATATTCAGAAAGCCCCAGGTCCCAAGCATTCTGGATAAGTGATCCCATACCTGTACATGCCTAAACCAATAAAGCAATGGCACCTTTGTCAGACATTAATAATCTCTCAATGATCAATGCGGGGCCTGTAAGTCACCAGGGTGACAAGCCTGGGTTAATAAATAACAATAGGGATGAAATCACCTTAACAATATATGTAGCTCTACAAATCCATGTAGAAAATATGAATTTGATTTTTTATTAATACAGGTATAGGACCCATTATCCAGAATGCTCGGGACCAAGGGTATTCCGGATAAGGGGTCTTTCCGTAATTTGGATCTCCATACCTTAAGTCTACTAAAAAGTCAATAAAACATAAATTAAACCCAATAGGGCTGTTCTGCCCCCAATAAGGGGTAATTATATCTTAGTTGGGATCAAGTACAGGTACTGTTTTATTATTACAGAGAAAAGGGAATCATTTAACCATGAAATAAACCCAATAGGGCTGTTCTGCCCCCAATAAGGGGTAATTATATCTTAGTTGGGATCAAGTACAGGTACTGTTTTATTATTACAGAGAAAAGGGAATCATTTAACCATTAAATAAACCCAATAGGGCTGTTCTGCCCCCAATAAGGGGTAATTATATCTTAGTTGGGATCAAGTACAGGTACTGTTTTATTATTACAGAGAAAAGGGAATCATTTAACCATTAAATAAACCCAATAGGGCTGTTCTGCCCCAATAAGGGGTAATTATATCTTAGTTGGGATCAAGTACAGGTACTGTTTTATTATTACAGAGAAAAGGGAATCATTTAACCATTAAATAAACCCAATAGGGCTGTTCTGCCCCCAATAAGGGGTAATTATATCTTAGTTGGAATCAATTACAAGGTTCTGTTTTATTTCTACATAGAAAAAGGAAATCAGTTTGAAAATTCTGAATTATTTGATTAAAATGGAGTCTATGGGAGACGGGCATTCCGTAATTCGGAGCTTTCTGGATAACGGGTTTCCGGATAAGGGGTCCGATACCTGTACAATGTCAAAACACCAATCAATTAATGAATAGGAAGCAACCCATACAAGCTGGTATACTCATTATATGAGTGCCATATCAAAGGCTTGTCTCTACTAATAGAGTGAGTATTAAAGCCATTGACTTATGTAAAAAAAAATAGATTGTTCAATCAGTTTGTTATTTTTCCCTTGATTGTGATTCTCGGGGCTTCTCGCCCGAGGGCCCCATTATTAGCCTGAGAATCCCCCTAACTGTCGTTGATTCTGCAGGTGTAAACCAAACCTGATGAATGAACAAAGCACAGACAGTTCGGATTAACGACTACTTAACACATGAAAATGTGTTTAATTTCCCACAATCAATAGGTTAATCGCCCATTATTAGATTTGGGACTCACGTACTTATTGAGAATAGTGTCCCATGTGCCTACAGATAACTGGTCCCGTAATTAGCCGCCCCCTATACACGCTGTGGGCTCGGGCCTGTCAGTGTCTGGCCCTCCTTACTGTGCCTTAAAAAGACAAATGGGGCTTTTGTTTTTCTCTCAATCCCTTTAGTTCCGTTAGGAAAGCATATGGAGCAATCTAGGGATTTATTTTCCCTTTAGTGATCCTCGCTTTAGGAGAAAGTGCTCTCAAGCTTTGATGGTTTCCCTCCGACCCTAATGGAAACTCTTCACAGCACTTGGTGTTAGATTTATGTTGTTTATTCGCTATTTTATATTTGGGTAGAGATATTATGGGCAACCTTCAATTGAGCAAATTAGCCATCACTTTTGGGAAAACACCACCAAATTTTGTCATGAAAAAAGCCAATGTATTCTGTGCAGGAAAAAATTGCCTTGGAAATAAGTTACCATAAAAAAAAGAGGTGCAGACATTAATGTATTTTGTGGAATTTCCTGTAACTTTGCTCATCTACCTACTTGGAATCATTTTAGAGTTCCCATTCAATTTTTAATAAATCTGCCCCTTGGCGTTAGTTATATGGGCACAGAACCCCTCAGTGACTGCTAATATCCTTATCATTTACAGTAGGGGGTACATTATCCCTTATAATACATGAGTGATACTCAGAGTTCCCTGTATAACTCAGCCTGCAGCCTTGTGCCTTTATATGGGGGGCACAGAACCCCTCAGTGACTGCTAATATCCTTATCATTTACAGTAGGGGGTACATTATCCCTTATAATACATGAGTGATACTCAGAGTTCCCTGTATAACTCAGCCTGCAGCCTTGTGCCTTTATATGGGCACAGAACCCCTCAGTGACTGCTAATATCCTTATCATTTACAGTAGGGGGTACATTACCCCTTATAATACATGAGTGATACTCAGAATTCCCTGTATAACTCAGCCTGCAGCCTTGTGCCTTTATATGGGCACAGAACCCCTCAGTGACTGCTAATATCCTTATCATTTACAGTAGGGGGTACATTATCCCTTATAATACATGAGTGATACTCAGAGTTCCCTGTATAACTCAGCCTGCAGCCTTGTGCCTTTATATGGGCACAGAACCCCTCAGTGACTGCTAATATCCTTATCATTTACAGTAGGGGGTACATTACCCCTTATAATACATGAGTGATACTCAGAATTCCCTGTATAACTCAGCCTGCAGCCTTGTGCCTTTATATGGGCACAGAACCCCTCAGTGACTGCTAATATCCTTATCATTTACAGTAGGGGGTACATTATCCCTTATAATACATGAGTGATACTCAGAGTTCCCTGTATAACTCAGCCTGCAGCCTTGTGCCTTTATATGGGCACAGAACCCCTCAGTGACTGCTAATATCCTTATCATTTACAGTAGGGGGTACATTATCCCTTATAATACATGAGTGATACTCAGAGTTCCCTGCATAACTCAGCCTGCAGCCTTGTGCCTTTATATGGGCACAGAACCCCTCAGTGACTGCTAATATCCTTATCATTTACAGTAGGGGGTACATTATCCCTTATAATACACGAGTGATACTCAGAGTTCCCTGTATAACTCAGCCTGCAGCCTTGTGCCTTTATATGGGCACAGAACCCCTCAGTGACTGCTAATATCCTTATCATTTACAGTAGGGGGTACATTATCCCTTATAATACATGAGTGATACTCAGAGTTCCCTGTATAACTCAGCCTGCAGCCTTGTGCCTTTATATGGGCACAGAACCCCTCAGTGACTGCTAATATCCTTATCATTTACAGTAGGGGGTACATTATCCCTTATAATACATGAGTGATACTCAGAGTTCCCTGTATAACTCAGCCTGCAGCCTTGTGCCTTTATATGGGCACAGAACCCCTCAGTGACTGCTAATATCCTTATCATTTACAGTAGGGGGTACATTATCCCTTATAATACATGAGTGATACTCAGAGTTCCCTGTATAACTCAGCCTGCAGCCTTGTGCCTTTATATGGGCACAGAACCCCTCAGTGACTGCTAATATCCTTATCATTTACAGTAGGGGGTACATTATCCCTTATAATACATGAGTGATACTCAGAGTTCCCTGTATAACTGCAGCTTTACTGAGGAACCGGGGTAAGTGGTTAAATTAAAGTTCCACATATTTGAGGTCTATTGACCCTTTACTAAATGTTTCCATGCTAAGGAGCACATTTTGGCAACAGAAGGTTTGCATTTCAGGCTAACGAAGGCCATACCAGGTTTCAATTAGCAACGCAGGTGCATAAGTACGGTAGCCCGTAGCAGCCATTTCCCATCAGCTTTTGCTTTAGTAACAATAAGCATATGTAATACTGTGTTGCTTTTACCAGTGTTTACACTAATGGTGGGACTTTACAGGTATATAAATAATTTGTAATAATTTGTTTTTTCTTTTAAATCCCAATTGCACCTTTTTCTTTTCCAGATTCCGTATCCATTTTAAAACCCACGATGCTTTATAAACCCGTGGAATTCAAAATAAAGGGAATATTTCCCGTACAACAAACCCGGCTTTGGCAATAAACCTAATTTCATTTTGTCCTAATTGTTTTTCTTTTTGCCTAATATAATGTCCTTGTTTTTTTGGCCCTTTTTCCTGAGTGACTTTCCTTTTCGGGAGAAATCCAATTGATTACGTGCCCTATTGTTCTGCAATGGGAAGTACAAATTTGTACAAGTGTTTCCCTTCTTTACTGCTTGTCAAACAAACATTTAAAATAATCACTTTCTCTAATAAACTGCACTTATTTGTCTACCAGTCCCCTATTCTTCTCCGGCCGTGTACGTATGTTTAAAAGACTTGTTAATCTCTGTCTTCAGGGGGGAAAAAAAGTCTCTTCACTCGGTTCCCCGTGGGACTATAGGGGAGGCGGCGCCTTATTATTTTATCAGGTTTCTTAAAAGAGTCATCGACTAAGGGACACAGGACAATGTGAGAATTCCCTTTCAGCTGGGCGACCTTTGCTCTCAATCCGCTGACCCCTGGGCTCCGACATACAAATACCAACACCCGTTAAACCTACACAGGCCCAAATAAAGGGTAACAAAGGAGGAATAGGATTTAGGTAAAAAAAAAATGGTATTGATTGACTAGTAAACTTTTTTTTTTTTTTTTACATTTCTAATTAAATTAATTTGTAAATTAAAAAGAAATAAATAAAAATAAAGAGATAAAAACAACCCACGTTTTGGACCTTTCTCTCGTTAAAACAATAGTAAGGATAGTAAGGGAAGGGTGTTGTTTATTTGGCTTCTTTGGAACAATACAAGCAGCTGTCTGTTGATAGGATTACTTTATTCATCCGCCATTCATAGCAAACTGACAATGATCCATTATGGGAATATGAAAAAGGAAAAAAAAAATTAGTTTCAAAATTAAAAAAAAAACAAAAAACAAAAACCAATGTGTTCATAGTGGGTGGAGAAAGATTAGTTATTGGGAAAAAAAAATTAATAAAAAAAAATTATGAAAAACAACAGTGTTTATAGTAGATAGGCAGTGATCCATTATTGAAAAGAAATAATAATAATAAAAAAATATAATTATGAAAAACAACCTGTATTATTAGTAGATAGGCAGTGATCCATTATTGGAAATTGAAAAAAAAAATAAAATATGAAAAAAACCCGTATTCTTAGTAGATGGGCAGTGATCCATTATTGGAAATTGAAAAGAAAAAAAAATAATTAAAAAAAAATTAAGAAAAACAACCCATGTTTATAGTAGATAGGCAGTGATCCATTATTGTAAATTGAAAAAAAGAAAAAAAAATACGAAAAAAACCCGTATTCTTAGTAGATAGGCAGTGATCCATTATTGTAAATTGAAAAGAAAAAAATAATAATAAAAAAAAAGAAATTATGAAAAAAACCCATATTCTTAGTAGATAGGCAGTGATCCATTATTGTAAATTGAAAAAAAGAAAAAAAAAATACGAAAAAAACCCGTATTCTTAGTAGATAGGCAGTGATCCATTATTGTAAATTGAAAAGAAAAAAATAATAATAAAAAAAAAGAAATTATGAAAAAAACCCATATTCTTGGGAGATAGGCAGTGATCCATTATTGTAAATTGAAAAGAAAAAAATTAAAAAATAATGAAAAAAAACCCTGTATTCTTAGTAGATAGGCAGTGATTCATTATTGGAAATTGAAAAGAAAAAAATAATAATTAAAAAAAAAGAAATTATGAAAAAACCCGTATTCTTAGTAGATAGTCAGTGATCCATTATTGTAAATTGAAATAAAAAAATAATGAAAAAAAAACCCCGTATTCTTAGTAGATAGGCAGTGATCCATTATTGTAAATTGAAATAAAAAAAATAAAAAAATAATGGAAAAAAACCCTGTATTCTTAGTAGATAGGCAGTGATCCATTATTGTAAATTGAAATAAAAAAAATAAAAAAATAATGGAAAAAAACCCTGTATTCTTAGTAGATAGGCAGTGATCCATTATTGGAAATTAAAAAGAAAAAAAATAATAATTAAAAAAAAAGAAATTATGAAAAAAAACCATAGGCAGTGATCCATTATTGGAAATTGAAAAGAAAAAATAATAATAAAAAAAAAATTATGAAAAACAACCCGTATTCTTAGTAGATAGGCAGTGATCCATTATTGTAAATTGAAAAGAAAAAATAATTAAAAAAAAAAAATTACCAAAACAAATGAAAGTTTTCATAGTGGACAGACAATGCTCCATGATATGAAAATGAAAGAGCGAAAAATATGATTATAAAAAAATTACAAAAAAATTAGAGTTTATAGTGGATGGAGAATGATCTATTATTTTGAAAATGATAAAGGAAAAAATATATATATATTTTTTAAAAATAAATGATCAAAAATATCTAAAGGTTTCATTGTGAATGGACACTAGTGCATTATTTAAAAAATGAAATTAAAAAAGGTTTTTTTTTAACAATTATTAATAAATGTGCTCAAATGAATTTCTTAATTGAATTAATTTGAGGGGTTTGAAAGATTAGCGATGAATCGGAAGGAGCTTCTATTTTATTCATCTTTGGCAAAGAAACCAACCACAAAACTAAAATGGCAGATATC
The DNA here is from genome assembly GCF_000004195.4 of Xenopus tropicalis. Lineage (NCBI taxonomy): Eukaryota > Metazoa > Chordata > Amphibia > Anura > Pipidae > Xenopus > Xenopus tropicalis. The sequence continues at coordinate 132,744,360 of NC_030684.2, read as the reverse complement.
CAGCTACTTTCATTTGTACATAATGACTGTTGGACAAAATGGTGTGCAAATTAGAGATACCGATAGCGCTAAACTAATATCTGTATTGGATTCTTCATATCAAATCTTCTTTCTCTTCTCTATAGTGCCTGGGGCCCCTGGGGAGAATTATTTTTGTAGTTCTAAAATGTCTCGGCAATGCTTTTATCGTTCGTACGAAAATATTGCGTTTCGATAGTCACAAAATTTTCAAAAAGTTAGTAATCGCCACAAAAAACACTTCTGGCTTTGGAAGCCTTCCATAGGACTCAATGGCACTCGACAGATCAAACCTGGCGAAAATGTAGTCCCGATGAGAGAGTAACCAAAGAATTCTGAAATGTTCATATTCTTTTGCGTAAACTACAATTTTTTCGTCGAAATTTACCAAAAACCACGGAAAACTTGTGGAATTTTTATGAAATTTTCTCACATGTTCCAAGATGTTCTATAATTTTGAAAAAATACGAATGTATCTCAAAATGGTTTAGTAAATGGGCCCCTCGGTGTAAGTGAGAGTGCACCGCTTGATAAATGCTGTAGAAAAGAATAGACAGTGGCGGAATTTTGTGGGGAGTTCTTGTTTCACTTTTTGCTTTCTCCCTAAACCCTTCCTTCATCCAACGCTAGACAAAAACTTTTAATTCACCTTTTTGTTTGTGAAGCCGCCACCTCTTCTGAATCAGGTAAGGAGGCCAATTGCCCCAATTCCTACCTCACCCTTTCAGTGTAATTACCATTTGTAGACAAATAATTTAGCACCGCCCCTTTCTTGAATGAACTCTTCCACCAACAGTCCTAAACATATAGGGGGAGATTTAGTAGATCCACGAACGGTTCGAAGGCGTCCGAATGCGTTTTTTCGTAATGATCGGTATTTTGCGACTTTTTTGTCGCCGTCGTGAGATTTTTTCATCGCCGTCGAAACGTTTTCGTATAATGTCCGCGACTTTTTCGTCGCCGCCGCGGAAAAATCGGATTGGTTTAATATCGCGCAATACAAAAAAATCGCGACTGCGCCGAAAAAGTCGCAACAAATACTAAAAACCACAACGAAAAAGTTGCAAAATTTTCGTTTCCAATACGATTCGGATTCGTGGATTAGTAAATCTGCCCCATTGGGTAACAGTTTTAGAAAAAAAAAATACTAGGGACAGATTTACAAAAACTCCACAATTTCTCAAATTTTTTATTTTCATATTCGACTGAATGTCTAATATTTACTAAAAAAAAGTCGCAAGGAAAAGGCTCTGCTCGAATTGTCGCAGCGACAAGTCGATAAAATTAAGCTTTCGGACAAAACCCAGTGAAATCGGTAAAATTTCGAGACAAAAGAAAGAACTTCAGGGAGAGTGACTTCTACGTGAACGTGGCAAGTTTTATCTGGCGAATTGTTGAATTCGGATTTTTTTATCGAGTTTAAAATTAAAAATTGATGAGCCCCTAAGCGTCAGTGCAAAATGTTCATGTAAATCCTCGTTGAACAGAGCTCCGGTCTGTACTCTACTATCCTGGCTCCACCCAGTGGTGATTTCGCTTAGGGAGAGAGCGATTTCCTGGGAAATTCACTTTCACTATTTTATACTCAACACAGATCCAACTACAGTTCAGATTTCCCTTTGTAGCGCAAATATATCAGGAAAACTAAAAGGGTCGTACGCGTAGGCCAGCGCAGTGAGCAAAGTGTCATTGGAATTGCAGTCACCATTAGCGATGAGCGAATCTGTCCCGTTTCGCTTCGCCAAAAAAATTGTGAATCTTTCAAAAGATTCACGAAATGGCGAAAAATTCGCGAAAAGGTTAAAGTGCCACATGTCAAAAAAATTGACGCCTGTGGCTATTGTTTTGTTGCCCGCGGCTATTGTTTTGGGCGGCTATTGTTTTGTCACCCGCGGCTATTGTTTTGTCACCCGCGGCTATTCTTTTGTCGCCCGCGGCTATTGTTTTGTCACCCGCGGCTATTGTTTTGTCACCCGCGGCTATTGTTTTGTCGCCCGCGACTATTGTTTTGTCACCCAGTTATTCTTTTGTCGCCCGCGGCTATTCTTTTGTCGCCCAGCTATTCTTTTGTCGCCCAGCTATTCTCTTGTTGCCCGTGGCTATTGTTTTGTCGCCCGCAACAATTTATGGACACACAGCAAATTTTTCCGCTGCAATTTTTTTTAGCCGTTTCGTGAAACAATATGACAATGGCGAAACACGGAAATTCGCCACAAAACCATGCCTGGCGAAACATTTCGCCCATCACTAGTCACCATGCTTTTTACCCATAATGCAGTGCTTTTCTCATCAATGTGTTCACACTTTGCCCTAAACTTGATGCAATTAAGTAATTTGAGACTGAAAGTTTTCCAATAGTTATGTGTGGGTCAAAATTTTGTCAACCTGCACCCATCCCTAATCAACCCACTCCAATAATGACCTGGCAAGGCACCTGTATTTATATGTGCCCAACCCACCCATTTGTGACATCATAAAGGGGGTGGGGCAGGCAGGTTTGCACCCATAGATACAGAGTGAGCAGAGTAAGGTTGCGGGCAGGAAGGGTGGAAGGGAGGACTCAGCCCAAACCCACCCGCGACCTGGAACTGTGCAAATGTCGGTCCAAACCCACCCAAGTTCTGGGCCGGCCCACACATCACTATTTTCCACGTTTGGTCAATATAATTTTTGGTTTCCGTGACACGGAACTGAGGTAACCCTGGAGCTACCGTCCGGGCTGGAGGTGGTAGTAGGTCCAGGGTTCCCTGGAGCCAATAGGTGAAACTGTGCTTGATTGGTAATGGGTAGTGAGGAGCGAATTTTCTCACCAGGCATGGTTTTGCAGCGAATTTCCGCATTTCGCCATTGGCGAATTGTTTTGCGAAACTTCCGTGAAAATTCGCCATGGAAAAATTTGGCACAGGGAATTTTTTTTTTGTCGCACGTCAGATTGGGCGTGTTCACATAAAAAAAAAGGCTGCGATCGCATCAAAAAAAGGTGCGGTCACATGAAAAGCGTGGGTGACAAAAAAATAGACGTGGGGGACAAAAAAAAATCGCACAACAAATGCGTTTCGTGAATTTTCTTGCCATTTCGCGAATTTTATGGCGGAGCGAAACGGGACAGGTTTGCTCATCACTAGTAATGGGAGACAGCAAGGACTAAGTGGCAGAAAGGACTATACGGAAGTACAAGGAGCCCATTTTGTACTTGCACATTTTGAACTGCAGGGTGCAACTGAGCTTGGGGGTGTAAATAACCCCTTTAAACTAGAACTCACTGCAGTTCCCCAGAGGGAACCCCCCAGTTCTCTATGCATTTGTATAAACTTTTTTAGACCTAAGGGTAAAAAAAACAAATCAATCTATTTCCGTCCTCTGATAAACAAACCCCTAAAAAATCCCACACAAGTGAATGGAGAGCTGTTCGATGTTCCGGTGAGCTCCATTTTCACCTTCAGATAAATATTTCCCTTTATGGCTTCAAATTTACCCTACTGAGCCGGACCCTCTTTACCTCCTGTATTTGTATTTAATCTGTATGTGCAAAGCTTATATTTCCATTTTGCCCCAGTTTAGGGACAACACACCCGCCCAAAGGCTATTCCTGCCTGAATCATTTTTGGCCCAGTAAGTTGGCGGCTCAATTAGGAAAGGCCAACGTCTGCCTATGGGAAACCGTGGGAAAATAACGGCAACAATGACGTCTAGGAGCCCAAACACTTATCTGTCTCAGCCCGAAATCCTCCCTGCCCCGATATTAATAACAGCTGTTCCTTGTAACCGTGTTATCTCTCTAGATTGTTAGCTCATAGGGACAGACATAGCCAGGAGCCTCGTCCTTTGTATTTAATGCTCTTATCTCCTGCTGTCAGCATCGGGGCCGGGGGCAACTGCTTTTACTGAGCGTTTCATCCTTAAATTCCAGTTTAACAAATCCCAACCCCCCCCCCCCACCCTTTAGAAAAATCCCAACACATGTGACATATGGAGGAAGCAGAGAGAAGAGCTCGGATGAAATGCTTTCGCACCCTCCGCCAAGGTGCTAAGACTTAATTAGACACCAGATTCTCACAGTCAATTAAAAATAAATGTCTCCAAAAATATAAACCAGCGGGGAGAGGGGATTTAAAGGGGAGCCCACGCCGAAACGAATGCAAAAGTTAATCCTGAGCTGCTTAAACGGGGGGTAAAGGTCTTGGCGGAGTTGTGATAACTCTTCCCACTTGCCCTGGCTCTGTAGGGAATGGGAGGCTCTGGAGGAAATGGGAAATCTACTCAAATATGTCACCTATCCCCTAGGAACGTGGGTGCGGGGTAACAGAACCTGCATTCCGGATGGGGGGACAAAATTCCAGTATTGGGAACTCAGGCCCCAGCAATTGGATGGAATTTGGTGCCCCCCGCTAATTATGTGCAAGTGGTATAGGATCGGGGGATGCATTAACCTCATTGGCCATGTTAGTTCTTTGGACTGTATCAAAGTATACTTATGGCCCTGCTTCTTAATCTTTGGTGCCCCCTGGTGTGGGTGAGCTAAAACTCCCAGCACCCTTCAAAATATAATCAAGGGGTAAAGAATACTGGAAGTTGTAGCCCAGGAACATATCACGTGCCTAATGTGGGCTGGTCCAATACCTGCAGGACCCATGGGTTCTCCTACAGGTCATGAAGGTTTGGGTGGGGTTGTAACATTTTATGGAAAAAAATATTGTGTATCTTATATTTATCCCCTACTATTAGTTAGGCAGGTAAAATAACGGGCAGGTAGAAAGCCTAGGTTTGGGCTGAAGCATCTGTATGGGGTTTGGGCTGAAGCATCTGTATGGGGTTTGGGCTGAAGCATCTGTATGGGGTTTGGGCTGAAGCATCTGTATGGGGTTTGGGCTGAAGCATCTGTATGGGGTTTGGGCTGAAGCATCTGTATGGGGTTTGGGTTGAAGCATCTGTATGGGGTTTGGGCTGAAGCATCTGTATGGGGTTTGGGCTGAAGCATCTGTATGGGGTTTGGGCTGAAGCATCTGTATGGGGTTTGGGCTGAAGCATCTGTATGGGGTTTGGGCTGAAGCATCTGTATGGGGTTTGGGCTGAAGCATCTGTATGGGGTTTGGGCTGAAGCATCTGTATGGGGTTTGGGTTGAAGCATCTGTATGGGGTTTGGGCTGAAGCATCTGTATGGGGTTTGGGCTGAAGCATCTGTATGGGGTTTGGGCTGAAGCATCTGTATGGGGTTTGGGCTGACGCATCTGTATGGGGTTTGGGCTGAAGCATCTGTTTGGGGTTTGGGCTGAAGCATCTGTATGGGGTTTGGGTTGAAGCATCTGTATGGGGTTTGGGCCGAAGCATCTGTATGGGGTTTGGGCCGAAGCATCTGTATGGGGTTTGGGCCGAAGCATCTGTATGGGGTTTGGGTTGAAGCATCTGGATGGGGTTTGGGCTGAAGCATCTGTATGGGGTTTGGGTTGAAGCATCTGTATGGGGTTTGGGCTGAAGCATCTGTATGGGGTTTGGGCTGAAGCATCTGTATGGGGTTTGGGCTGAAGCATCTGTATGGGGTTTGGGTTGAAGCATCTGTATGGGGTTTGGGCTGAAGCATCTGTATGGGGTTTGGGCTGAAGCATCTGTATGGGGTTTGGGCTGAAGCATCTGTATGGGGTTTGGGCGGAAGCATCTGTTTGGGGTGAAGCATCTGTATGGGGTTTGGGCCGAAGCATCTGTATGGGGTTTGGGTTGAAGCATCTGTATGGGGTTTGGGCCGAAGCATCTGTATGGGGTTTGGGTTGAAGCATCTGTATGGGGTTTGGGCCGAAGCATCTGTATGGGGTTTGGTCTGAAGCATCTGTATGGGGTTTGGGTTGAAGCATCTGTATGGGGTTTGGGCCGAAGCATCTGTATGGGGTTTGGGCTGAAGCATCTGTATGGGGTTTGGGTTGAAGCATCTGTATGGGGTTGCCATTGTACTGGGCAGATAGCGGGAACAAGCTGGCTTATGTGTCATATATCCTTGCTAAATCACATAATAAAGGGGTGCTAAACTGGGTTTAATGTGGGGTGCATTGACATCTAAGCACACCCTTTACTCTGATCTTGGCAGCAATATTCTAAGGCTATTTGCAGTTAGTAATCTTTATTATGTGGAGTTTTTTAATAGAAAGATAAGAAATAGAAAATAACAAGCAGAATAGAAGGCCAAAAAACTAAGAGAGAACTAAGAGTTAATTTAAAGGGGAACTTTCTTTGCATGTTTAGCAGATAGTAAGTATATGGCGCCCGGAGATGGTAGGTACCTATTTTCTTCTGCCTGTACTTTTATATTATTATAGTCAGAAAAATTGAATAAATTGAGCCTTGACCAGGAAAAAAATGTATAGGAAATGTCAAACAGTGATGGTATCTGTATTCAATTTAATTTGAATTAAAAAATAAAATGGGGGATACACAAAGCATTTATTTAATACATACATTATATGTGCCTTAGTACTTATGTATAAATGAATCCACACAGCAGGCAGGGCTGGGCGGGCAACTGTAACCGAATCCCTTTATTGTATCACCATCTTGTGGCCATAAGGTGAACTGCAGCCATAAGGGGCAAAATATCAGAATTGGCAGGGTTATTATTATTATTATTATTTCTAGCATTAACTTATAAAGCGCCAACATATCCCGCAGCGCTGTACAATAAGTGGGTTTCATACATTGGGCATACAGAGTAACATATAAAGCAATCAGTAACCGATACAAGAGGGGAAGAGGGCCCTGCCCAAAAGAGCTTACAATCTACATTATTATTATTATTATTATTATTAACATTTATTTATAAAGCGCCAACATATCCCGCAGCGCTGTACAATAAGTGGGTTTCATACATTGGGCATACAGAGTAACATATAAAGCAATCAGTAACCGATACAAGAGGGGAAGAGAGCCCTGCCCAAAAGAGCTTACAATCTACATTATTATTATTATTATTATTAACATTTATTTATAAAGCGCCAACATATCCCGCAGCGCTGTACAATAAGTGGGTTTCATACATTGGGCATACAGAGTAACATATAAAGCAATCAGTAACCGATACAAGAGGGGAAGAGGGCCCTGCCCAAAAGAGCTTACAATCTACATTATTATTATTATTATTATTATTAACATTTATTTATAAAGCGCCAACATATCCCGCAGCGCTGTACAATAAGTGGGTTTCATACATTGGGCATACAGAGTAACATATAAAGCAATCAGTAACCGATACAAGAGGGGAAGAGAGCCCTGCCCAAAAGAGCTTACACTCTACATTATTATTATTATTATTAACATTTATTTATAAAGTGCCAACATATCCCGCAGCGCTGTACAATAAGTGGGTTTCATACATTGGGCATACAGAGTAACATATAAAGCAACCAATAACGATACAAGAGGTGAAGGGAGCCCTGCCCAAAAGAGCTTACAATCTACATTATTATTGTTATTATTATTATTATTATTATTATTATTATTATTATTATTATTATTTATAAAGCGCCAACATATTCCGCAGCGCTGTACAATAAGTGGGTTACATACATTGGACATACAGAGTAACATATAAAGCAACCAATAACCAATACAAGAGGTGAAGAGGGCCCTGCCCAAAAGAGCTTACAGTTTGTACTGTGTTTTGGAGTAATGTATTGGGGCCAGGGTCTTCTTTCTAACTGGAGCAATATGGCAGCTCCATCTATAGGAGTCATATACAGAGATGGAGCATTCTGGGTACACAATAAAGCATCATTTAGCTTCATAACAGCTTCATTTAGAGATCTCAGCCTCCTGGAGGTGATTTCTAGGAGTTTTTTAGCTTGGCCTATAATTTTCTGACCACTCCTCATTATGCCACACCCACTTATAACATGCCCATGCCTTGACTCCACCCCCCCCATCCAGTTAATTAATCAAGGTGGTATATTTAGGGAAAATGAAATAGCTTTCAAAACTTACATGGGGGTTTATTGCTCATACAGTAAAGGGACTGGTGGCGCAATAAGGGCACCTAGGGCAGTGCCAGGCTGGCAATCCATGGGCAGGGTCAGAATGGGCCCCAGGATACCAGGAAAAAACCCGTTGGGCCCCGGCCCAGACCCGATCCCTGTTACATCTCCCCCGGTCGCCGGTGTCCTCCCCTGATGCATTTCACTTGCGTGTTCAGGGAAGGATTTCGGGGGGGGTGAAGGGACCCCTGTGGGGGACACGGCCAGTGGGGGCACCTTGTGGGGTGCGGGGCCCTCAGGCAGCAGTTCCGGTCCGACCCTGTCTGTGGGTTGTGGCAAATGCCAGAGGGACTGCAAGATGCCATTTACAGTCACTATTTATTGGGCCGGGGGGGGGGGCTCCCTGATCCCCTATATCTTGTGCCTGTAGGGCCTGCTCCAACCTACTTACACTGATACTAAAGGGTGTTTTTTTGCACTAAAAATCATGAATTTGAATTATATTTTTAAAAACTCAAATTCTTGATATTTATTAAGTGGAAAAAGTACAAAAAACTTGAATGCAAAACTGTCATCTGGAAACCTGCGCGGCCGCGTAGAAGCCAATGGGAGCCGTGTCCTGGGCAAAGTTTCAACCATTTAGTCAATTCCAGTTTTTTTAACTTTTTTTTAGCTTGTCGACCCTTGAAATGATGTGTAAAATACAAATTTGGGGCATTCGAGTGGTTTTTTTGGTGGTTTTATTCAATCTGGTTGTTAATAAATAAGGTGATTTTTGTGGTTTTTGAAATTTTGGGTTCTTTGAAGTGGGAAAAAATATGAAAATTACACAAATAAGTATTTTTTAGAAATAACCCCCTTAGCCCTACTGTTCCAGCTCTGCAAACCTCAAGCAGACATTTTACTAGTGTCAGACTATATTGGCCACCAGAGGGCAGTGTGTTATTAGAGACTGTGGATAATTAATCATATATACTAATTCAAGCAGCAGCAGCACTATGGCAGCTCCCCATATAGATCAAGATATATAGAATATATAGAATTTTTTTGCCAGGCATGGATTAAAAGTGATTTTTTTTCCACAAAACTGCTGCAAAAATTTACTGCAACAAAAATCTACAGAGGAAAAAGTCATATAAAAGAAGTTGCAATCGCTCGTGATCACGTTAAATAAGTCACAGTCGCATCAAATAAGTCGCAGTCACGTCAAAAAAAGTGGTGTCCACGTCCAAGAAAAAGTCACCCGTGTCCAAAAAAAGTCCAAAAAGTTTCACGGTAGAAGCATTTTATGAGTTTTTTGTGAATTTTTCAGCAGTTCTGTCATAGACTTTGGAACCGGGAGGGGCCAGGGGAGCAGGGGGGTGGGGCTTGGGCGGGATGGGGACAGCGCGGCTGGATTTCAGGGGGGGCTTTTTTTGCCCACAAAAAGTGGGCGTGTCCAAAAATGTCCACCTTCTCCTGCCCTCCCCCAACCAAAAACATCTCCTGCTGCCCCCGAGGTGTCCATGTAGGTGTCTGTATATTATCTCCGGATTCATTAAACACAACAGTAACTCACAATCAGTGGGGGGGGGGCGTTTATTCCAGCATGCTGTTCCAATATACACAGTGTAGGCAAAACACAAAATACCAACATGGAAGAACTACATAATCATTTTTGTAATGGGAAAAAAACAAGAAATACACAATAGCCGAAAAAAAAAACCTCACACTTGTCTGTCGTTACGCCCATGACATGTCAGTTTAGAATAGCTACCTACCTACCTACCTACCTAAATATCTTCTATTATAACCGGATATATGTCGTAACATCGCTATCTATTCTATCTGTACAGCCTATATACTTGCTTTATAAAGGGGGTGGCACATAGCACGGTGAAGGGTGGGGGGCAGGAGAACAAACATAGCACCCTGGGATAATGTAATAAAAGGACCGACATTTGCACGGGGTCTTGTAACCCATAGCAACCAAGCAAATATAGCATCTTTCTCTTTGAAGGCAAACATCTGATTGGTTGCAATGGGCGCAGGGCATTTTTTTGAGGCAATTATTCCCTGTTTTAGTATCTCTAACTCCATTCCGGGAAAGGAAAGGCTACTATGGCATGGAAATAAGTAGCTCTATTTCAAGCTTTAGATGTAAGCATGAAAATCTCCTGAAATTGTTATATTATGCCGCGTATTGGAGTCTCCAGGATTTATACCCTAGAATGGGGTGGAGCAAGGGGGTGTGGTCTGGGCATAACTGGGCGGATCTATGTATGACAGGGCATGTCCATTGCTTATGGTGGGAGTGGCCAACTTCATCTGAAAACCACAACCAGATAGGAGACATGCCTGTTTGACTACTACCATTTCCTGGAGATCTGGAAGCCACTGAGTTCCCTCCCTTAAGGGTATGTCTATTAAGGGCACAGAAAGACTTTAGTTGTCTGAACCAGTCCCAGTGGCCCCAGTTTTGGCCAGACACTAACAAACCAAAGACTGGGAAAAGTGTAGAGCTTGGGTAGAGCTTTGGGTATGAGCCCATGGTTGGGTATCAATTGGAGTGGTCTTCTTTGGTCAAGTGTTTTCTAATCTTGGCTCATGTCAGGAGAATATGGCTGGTAGAGTGTTCCTGAATGTGATTGGCTGCTTGACTTGGTGATGCATCTCTCTAATCAGCTTAGGTCTACAGGGAGGGGTTGCCAATATGCTGGGCACCCTCAAGCAATTCAAATCTCTAACCTTGCACCCTAGACTGGTGTGTGTCTCCTATACCCTAGACTGGTGTGTGTCTCCCCATACCCTAGACCAGGGGTAGGGAACCTCTGGCTCGGGAGCCAAATGTGGCTCTTTTGATGGCTGCATCTGGCTCGTTGCCAAATCTTTAATAAAAAAAAAAATAATGAGGGGCGTGTCCTACGCTCGGCAGATAGAAGACGTGTTCTACGCCCTCCTCCGCATCGCATCCACATCCGGCATCCTTGGCACCCACCCTACCTTGCCCCTGCCCTCGGCGGATAGAAGATGTGTTCTAAGCCTTAGAACACGTCTTCTATCCGCCGAACGCAGGCCAAGCCCTCCTCTGCATCGCATCCACATCTGGCATCCTTGGGACCCACTCTACCTTGCCCCGAAGCATCCGCGGCCAAACATATTGTTTGGCTCTCACGGAATTAATTTTAAAATATGTGGTGTTTATGGTTCTCTCAGTCAAAAAGGTTCCTGACCCCTGCCCTAGACTGGTGTGTATCTCCCATACCCTAGACTGGTGTGTATCTCCCATACCCTAGACTGGTGTGTGTCTCCCATACCCTAGACTGGTGTGTGTCTCCCATACCCTAGACTGGTGTGTGTCTCCCATACCCTAGACTGGTGTGTGTCTCCCATTCCCTAGACTGGTGTGTGTCTCCCATACCCTAGACTGGTGTGTGTCTCCCCATACCCTAAACTGGTGTGTGTCTCCCATACCCTAGACTGGTGTGTGTCTCCCATACCCTAGACTGATGTGTGTCTCCCATTCCCTAGACTGGAGTGTGTCTCCCATACCCTAAACTGGTGTGTGTCTCCCCATACCCTAAACTGGTGTGTGTCTCCCCATACCCTAAACTGGTGTGTGTCTCCCCATACCCTAGACTGGTGTGTGTCTCCCCATACCCTAGACTGGTGTGTATCTCCCATACCCTAGACTGGTGTGTGTCTCCCATACCCTAGACTGGAGTGTGTCTCCCATACCCTAAACTGGTGTGTGTCTCCCCATACCCTAAACTGGTGTGTGTCTCCCCATACCCTAGACTGGTGTGTATCTCCCATACCCTAGACTGGTGTGTATCTCCCATACCCTAGACTGGTGTGTATCTCCCATACCCTAGACTGGTGTGTATCTCCCATACCCTAGACTGGTGTGTATCTCCCATACCCTAGACTGGTGTGTATCTCCCATACCCTAGACTGGTGTGTATCGCCCATACCCTAGACTGGTGTGTATCTCCCATACCCTAGACTGGTGTGTATCTCCCATACCCTAGACTGGTGTGTATCTCCCATACCCTAGACTGGTGTGTATCGCCCATACCCTAGACTGGTGTGTATCTCCCATACCCTAGACTGGTGTGTATCTCCCATACCCTAGACTGGTGTGTATCTCCCATACCCTAGACTGGTGTGTGTCTCCCCATACCCTAGACTGGTGTGTGTCTCCCCATACCCTAGACTGGTGTGTGTCTCCCATACCCTAGACTGGTGTGTATCTCCCATACCCTAGACTGGTGTGTGTCTCCCATACCCTAGACTGGTGTGTATCTCCCATAAAAATCCCACAAGCCCAGAGTATTATCTTGAAGAGCATCTCACCGCCATCTTGGTTCTGATTACCCAAGTATCCTCTGCATGCTACAGTATGTATAACATCACGGTGGGACGGTAAGTTACACGGGATAGAAGGTAACGGCGCCTACAAACTGCACTGATTTAATATTCCAAAAAGTGTACGGCAATAAAAAACAAACAAATACAGGGTAACAGTATAGTTTGGACCAGGGACGTCCATTATCCTAGAGTCCTTGGTTGAATTTTGGGTGGACTGGAAGTTGGTGGGGCCAGTAAAGCTGAGCTGATATATAGGGTACATAACACACATAAAATAATAGCTGCCTTCTTCTCTAGGGGACAAGAAGGTCCTGCTGACTGTAGAAGCTGCACAATATACACAGTGCTCTGTCTCACATTTGGGAAAGGTGGTAAGTGCGCATATCGAAAAACGGGTTAATAATTGAATGTTCACATTTGAGGTTCATCTTGACAGCACCAAGAGAATGATGATGTTCCGTGGCAGCTGCTGGAGCAACAACCATGAAGACCACTCTGGAACCAAGGAAGGAGTTTGGAAGATTTCAGAAATTCGGGGCAAATTTACGCTTGCGTATCGGGGTCCTCGTTGTTAATGACGACAGTCAGTTGTTGGTGGCCCTCTCCTCCTGGTACCTGAACAGGGAAGAATAGACAGGCCTCCATGACTATTGCATACAGACATATCTAACAAGGAACCAAGAATTGAATGGTGCAAGAATGTGTAGATTATCATTGACTAGACACTATAGCAGAGGCAGGGGGGTCAGCCTGAAGACCACTTAGGGTGAGATTTTCTCTTTGTTCTTCTATATGCACTTGAAAGGTGATCTAGAATGTCAGTTGGGTTGATATTTGCTTTATGTTCTCCTAGTAGATACACCTGAAAGCCTACTTTGAGTGAAATTGGGTGAATATTTCCTTGCTCCCCTAGATATTCTTGGACCTACGGAGGCATGACTGATGTACCAATGTTTTCTTATATCTATAACCTTATTATAAGTTAAGGGGGGGGTTGAGGTCTTTCAAGGTTGAACTGAAAATGTCCAGCACCCACTGAACTATAAGCTAGCAGGGCTTGAAGAGCTTAGAAGAACCTCTCTATCATCTTGGGCATCAGCCTCAACCACAGCATTTTGTTTGCTTCTTGATTATTACAGATCTCTGCTTCCTATTGGGTACATTTTAAAGACATTAAAAGGGGCAAAATGGGCAATATGTATCATGCCAATGATGGAGGAAATCATTGTAGAAATATTTTCAGTTCTACCGCCATCTATTGGCTAGAAGTAATAATGAATTACAGGACTAGAATTCTTTCTTCGGCAGAAATGCATTGCAATGGCGGTGCCACTTTGGGGTTTGGACGACCTGGCACATTGGCATAGGAAACCAGCTTAATGGGTAGGAGATGATTAGCAAATGTTTCTCTATGGCCAGGGCAAATGGTGTCCTCTAGATGACCATATAGACTTTTCCTACATGTTCTTGCCTGGCTATCTGCCCAGTGGATCACAATGACCCCCCCACCAGATATTTTCAGCTTCAATAAACCCTTTATTTCCCCTGCCCAATAGTTAATTCCGTAGCACTTTGGATCACACCGCTCCTTACCTCCCAGTAGACTGCATCTTCAAAGCATTCGGCATCAGAGGGGGTTCCAAAGATCGGCAACTTCAAAATGAACCCTGCAGGGAAAGAAGCCACATTGGGGGTCATTATAATGGAGTTGCAGCAGGGTTCAAAAACCAGCCAGTCGTTAAATGCGCTTGTGGCCCCAAGGCTTCCGAGAGCCACCCCAATACTACGGCAACTTTTGCCCAAGTCCTTCTAGGAGTTCTATATATTTTCAAATTTATTTCTCTCTGGTTTCTATCAGAGAATGATAGCTACTGATACTACAGTATTTATGCAGCATGGCCTACTCATTAAAGGATAAGTAAACCTTGAAAAAAATTGTAATATAAAATTGCTCAGGGCACTTTTCTAAGCAATTTACATTAATTATTTATTTTTTTGGTTTCAGGGCTATTTAGGCTTTTATTTATTGCCAGTATTATGGGTTTTGTAACAACCTGCTGGTCAGTAACTGTACAGTCAGAGAGATATCCAATAAAGTGTTCTGATTCTGATCTGCTCTAGATAAAGCTCTTTCCCATCTTCTTCCTGAGCAACATCAGAACCCTTCTCTGTTTCCCTTCTAAAGGGATTATCCCTCTGTCTGTACCGTTACTGACCAGCAGGTGGCGCTGTTGTTACATAATTCACTACATTGGCAGGTAACAGCAATGTAAATAGCTATAAAACTGAAATAAAAGAATGATGAATGTAAACTGCAAGTGAGCAATTGTACATTAACTTTATTCAAGGTTTATCTACTTCTTTATGGAAGTTATTGCAATAGCAAACAGGTCAAAACAAGCTTCTTTTTATGAAAAAAAAAATAAAATCACATTTTTAGAACTGTGTGTCCCAGGGCTCAGCACAAACCAGTCCGAGCAGAAGGTGAGAAAATCAAACATCTCTCCCTGGCGCATTGTCAGCGACTATTGATTCCGAGAGCCGAGGATCTGGGGAAATATTTGCGGGCAGGCAGAACCAAGATTCCAGAACCAGTGAAGCGTTTCCATATTGTGTTTCCTTGACAGGCGAATCCAAGCTCAAAGCCAGGATAGGGGCTGCCCTGCCTACCATACACCCAACGCATACACACATAGTATTATATACATAAATATATACAGTATGCACAGTCATTCAGTCTGTGGGCTTTGCATGAAAGGGAGTTTGCCTGTGCTCTGCACCGAGCACCAGCACCCATAACTTCCCATGAATGGCACACAAGTTGGGTGATGGGCAGGGGATGGGAAGACTTACAGATGTGTGCCTCCCCCTAGAGCAGGGATCCTCAAACTATGGCCCGTAGGCCGAATCTGACCCCCCAAGGTAATTTACCTGGCCTCTGAGCAGGGAGCAGGAGAGAGAGGATGCAGCAAGGAGTGGGGTAACTGAGAAAGGGAGGACGCAGCGAGGAGCAGGGTCAGAGTGGGCCCCAGCGGGCCAGACCTGACCCTTGCCGGTGCTCCCCCTGCCCGACCGTTCCTTCCCTGAAGCGTTAAATTTACGCAATCTCAGGGGAGGACGTCAGGAGGGGGACCCTGTGGGGGGGTTAGGGGGGCCCGTGCGGGGGGGGTGTTAGGGGACGCTGCTGGCATGGGCACCTGCAGGGCCCCTGGGGCGGGAGAACCCCCCAGTCCCACCCTGGTGGGGAGCAGGGGTGCTGGAAGAGGGAGGACATAGCGAGGAGCGGGGGAACTGGGAGAGAGATGATACAGCGGGGGGGGGGGAACTGGGAGAAAGAGGACGCAGGAGCGGGGAAACTGGGAGAGGAAGGATGCAGGAGCGGGGGAACTGGGAGAGGAAGGATGCAGGAGCGGGGGAACTGGGAGAGGGAGGATGCAGGAGCAGGGGAACTGCGAGAGGGAGGATGCAGGAGCGGGGGAACTGCGAGAGGGAGGATGCAGGAGCGGGGGAACTGGGAGAGAGAGGATGCAGGAGCGGGGGAACTGCGAGAGGGAGGATGCAGGAGCGGGGGAACTGGGAGAGGGAGGATGCAGGAGCGGGGGAACTGGGAGAGGGAGGATGCAGGAGCGGGGGAACTGGGAGAGGGAGGATGCAGGAGCGGGGGAACTGGGAGAGGAAGGATGCAGGAGCGGGGGAACTGGGAGAGGGAGGATGCAGGAGCGGGGGAACTGGGAGAGGGAGGATGCAGGAGCGGGGGAACTGGGAGAGGAAGGATGCAGGAGCGGGGGAACTGGGAGAGGGAGGATGCAGGAGCGGGGGAACTGGGAGAGGAAGGATGCAGGAGCGGGGGAACTGGGAGAGGGAGGATGCAGGAGCGGGGGAACTGGGAGAGGGAGGATGCAGGAGCGGGGGAACTGCAAGAGAGAGGATGCAGGAGCGGGGGAACTGGGAGAGGAAGGATGCAGGAGCGGGGGAACTGGGAGAGGGAGGATGCAGGAGCGGGGGAACTGGGAGAGAAAGGATGCAGGAGCGGGGGAACTGGGAGAGGAAGGATGCAGGAGCGGGGGAACTGGGAGAGGAAGGATGCAGGAGCGGGGGAACTGGGAGAGGGAGGATGCAGGAGCGGGGGAACTGGGAGAGGAAGGATGCAGGAGCGGGGGAACTGGGAGAGGAAGGATGCAGGAGCGGGGGAACTGGGAGAGGGAGGATGCAGGAGCTGGGGAACTGGGAGAGGAAGGATGCAGGAGCGGGGGAACTGGGAGAGGGAGGATGCAGGAGCGGGGGAACTGGGAGAGGGAGGATGCAGGAGCAGGAAACTCTCTGGAATACACTGTAAGAAAATGAAGTCAGCTGCAATTTGTAAATGTGGTTTGACTCTACTGTGCCCGGACCACTTACCTACAACAAGTCCCCCAAGGATGGCAAATCCCAAAGCTACCAGCAGTGCCAGGAACTGGTACAGAGATTGCTGCTTGGCGGTGCGGCTCCCATCGGATATTAATGGGAAGACGTCCTCCATCCTGGGAAAGACAAGAAGGATCTCAGTCTGAGAGCAAATTTCCCACCAGAGTAAGAGTGAAGACACACTGAGCTACTAGTAGCAGCTATTTGTCGTGGCTACAAAAAAAGACAATGCTGATCATTTACTGATAATTGTCTCTACGTGTGTTTTAGCAGAGGCAATTCTCAGTATTGTCTATGGCAGGGGATTTTCTGGCGTTTAGTAGCAGTGAAAAAGTAGCTGCTACTAGTAGCTCAGTGTGTCTTAACCCTTAAGGGAAAGGGTGAGTTACTGACGGGGCCCCTAACATAAACAAATATATACAATTGCAAACACAGGCAAAGTGTGATGCCTCCATATATGTCAATTAAGTTAGCTCCTGTATAACAGGGAAGGTAGGGCAGGGGTACACAGTTGGGATTTAATGCCCGTCTGGGGCTTAGGAAGACGCACCCAGCACCATAGATTTCTGCCGTTGCCAAGAGCGCCACAATAGCTCCAATGAGCGCACCCAGGATTCCTGGCATTCCATGAAGGTTGTGCACCCCACAGGTATCTTGAATCTTCAGCTTGGAATCTAGAACTGGCTGTAACCAATGATAAAGAAGATGGAGAACCCATTAGTAGTGGACATTGTGTGGACGACACATGATGGCTACCATCCATCAGGCACACGTTTCTCATTATAAATCTGTAAATTATTATCTTTAAATAAAAGAGAAAACTAAGATCTTGGGGTCTAAGTGAGGTTGTGAGACTCCAAGGTGCTCAGATGATATAAAGGCTCATTTATGACTGGAGTTCCTGCATGCTGCCCCTGATTGGCCAAATATTGGTAACTTATTATTGGCTCACTGGCTTAGTGACTTAATAACAGGTCTAAGGCCAGAGATGCCATTCTGGTAGCTGAACTGGGATAGATTGCTCACTGGTCACCCCAAGAAACCATAGACATGGGGACCACTAATCTTTATCTTCACCTTCTAGATTCTTTGTTTCCTTTTTGCTGCTTTGTTCTTCTTATTTTCTAATCTCCTCTTTTTTCTATTCTCCTCATGTATTTCATTTTCTTCTTAGGGCCTAGCTACATGCTCCCCCATTGATATTAGGTTATGATCTACAGCAAAATACACCCTCAGAGTAATCTGGGGTAGTCTATTGAGACTTTCCCATTCCTGACCCACACTATGATTGGACAGGCCTAATACTGAAACTCTGTCCTAGAGTTCCAGGGTCTAGAATATTGTAGGAGAACCATGGTGAAAGCCTACATGGTCATCTAGAAGACACCTTTTGCCAGGGCCATAGAGAAACATTTGCTAATCATCTCCTACCCATTAAGCTGGTTAACCTACAGTTAGGTATTTATATCCAAGGACGGAGATCATGCCAGCCAGTGTCCCTGCAATCATGGCTCCAAAGGGGGTCAGCATCATTTCACCGGAAGTTCCAACTGCTACACCTCCTGCTAGGGCAGCATTCTGGATGTGAACCTGAGGAGAAGATTAGACATCCAGGACCGTCAGTGTTTGAGGTGCAAAGTTTAACCTATTAAATCATAACAAACAACCAACCAGATCCTTGCTTTCAAAGTGGTGGCCAGTAAGTGATATTTTCTTATTGGTTCCTATGAGTTACTAGACCGGCAATACCGTTAAATATACTATATAATTATTATTATATTACAGGACAAGCATCACGGATACGGTGCAGGTCTGGATTAATATAATGGGTGATGGTGGAGCAGCAGCTTCAGGCCTTTATATGTAGACAGGTAGATTAGACCTGAGGCTATGTTTGAAACACAATGCTGGGCAGGATGGTCCATAAAAGTCTCATATTAAGTCAACTGTGGTTGTTCATCCGAATTGATAGAGGAGCTTCCTTACCATGTCCAGCTTTCCTTCTCCATTAAGCAGAGCTGAGAAGCCAAACGTGGCCAGGGTACAGGCAGCCAGGGAGTAGTAAGTGTTCATTACAGTGCGGTGTTGGTCATCCCCATGAGCTGTGATGGCGGAGTTGAAGCTTGGCCAGAACATCCAAAGGTAGATAGTTCCTGTGTTCAAAGTGAAACATAATATTGTTTATGGAACCCTCTTAGTCAGCCATTATGTTTTACGAATACACATAGTCTGCCATGATGGTTTATGGGTTTGTGTCATGCCTCACCCCCTAGAGGGGCCTTAGTCAGAGGCAGAGGAGATGATGGAGCTCAACCCTCAACCCTTTCTCTAATGCACCTTGGGGAGCACATCAGCCTGTAGGACCAATGCGTTTGTCAGCAGAGGCTTTTCCCAAGAAAATGCAACCAGGAGGTGCCTTCCATAGTTACATAGTTACATAGGGTTGAAAAAAGACCAGAGTCCATCAAGTTCAACCCTTCTAAGTAAACCCATCTCAATATACCCTGACCACTCCCCTTGCTCTGCCGCTGGGGTATTAATATGAATGACTTCTAAAAAATATAGATCTGTGGTCTAAAGGCCCGCGGCTTATATAGAAACGTGGGACAGATTTCATAGTGGACTAGTGATAAGCGAATCTGTTCCGTTTCGCTTTGACAAAAAATTCTTTTGTCGCCCGCCGCTATTATTTTGTCACGCAGCTATTATTTTGTCGCCCGCCGCTATTATTTTGTCACGCAGCTATTATTTTGTCGCCTGTGGCTATTATTTTGTCACGCAGCTATTATTTTGTCGCCCGCGGCTATTATTTTGTCGCGCAGCTATTATTTTGTCGCCCGCGGCTATTATTTTGTCGCGCAGCTATTATTTTGTCATCCAGCTATTATTTTGTCGCCCGTGGCTATTATTTTGTCGCGCGGCTATTCTTTTGACGCCCGCAACTATTCTTTTTTGACGCCGGCGACAATTTTTGTAGGTTCAGCAAATTTTTTCATCCGTTTCGCGAAACAATCCGCCAATGGCGAAACACGGAAATTCACAGCGAATCCATGCCTGGCGAAACATTTCGCCCATCACTATTAATAAACAAATATTTCTTTTTCTATAATAATAAAAATGAATTATAACAACTATTTTCTTCTTTTACTAAGGACTTTATTGTTCCCATAGGCCCCATGTTTGAGGTTTGGACCAGGGTTCAAGGCCTTCCCTACTCTAGTTGTGCTTTAAAGGGGAACTTCAGGTGAAAAGTCATTTTAATACGCTGCATTATTCCTTTGCACACACTCCTAATTAGAGTTGGATCCCCTGTGCCAAGTCGCTGTGTGAATGCGGTTGCATTGTGCAATGACGGCAGTAATGTGAGCTCTGCTGTGTGGGATAATTGGCATTGGCAGGTTCCTAGAGTGGGGACGGCTGCCAACAGCTTGTGTTCTCTCTGCATACAACATATAAATCAGAGGAGGAGACAATTACCCATCTATGCTATAATGAAATTGTATCTTATGCCAGCAACCATGATATTCTCCTGGGATTCACTGAGCAATTATTGTTATTAAAACCTATTTACAAAGCATCAAGAGCGCAATACAACAAATGGGCGTATACACTGAGCATACAGAATCACATACACAGCAACCAATAACCGATACAAGAGGCAAAGGGTGCCCAAAAGAGCTGACAATCTAATAATCTGGCACACTGCATAAACCACAGCTGTGATTGGTGATACTGACGCCATATTTGTTTTCTTACCGATCATGGCAAAGAGGTCGGAGTGATAGACAGACCCTTCCCTCTGCCGACTCTTCTCCAGGTCGTCTCTGTAGAGAACTCTGGAAACAATCAGGCCGAAGTAGGCTCCAAAAGTGTGAATGGTCATTGATCCACCAGCATCCTTAGCCTGCAATATGGGGGTGATATACATTGGCAAAAGAGCACCAAGGCGGAACATACACAGGGCAAGAAAAGCTGCCGACTTCCGACCTGATCCCTCCAGACTAAGTTGCCAACTTATTGGCCTGTGAATGAAAAATCGGCACATGTATGTGAGTGTGTAACTGGACCCAGATTGGCTCTTTGGCAACTTCACTATAATACACGAGTGATACTCAGAGTTCCCTGTATAACTCAGCCTGCAGCCTTGTGCCTTTATATGGGCACAGAACCCCTCAGTGACTGCTAATATCCTTATCATTTACAGTAGGGGGTACATTATCCCTTATAATACATGAGTGATACTCAGCGTTCCCTGTATAACTCAGCCTGCAGCCTTGTGCCTTTATATGGGCACAGAACCCCTCAGTGACTGCTAATATCCTTATCATTTACAGTAGGGGGTACATTATCCCTTATAATACATGAGTGATACTCAGAGTTCCCTGTATAACTCAGCCTGCAGCCTTGTGCCTTTATATGGGCACAGAACCCCTCAGTGACTGCTAATATCCTTATCATTTACAGTAGGGGGTACATTATCCCTTATAATACATGAGTGATACTCAGAGTTCCCTGTATAACTCAGCCTGCAGCCTTGTGCCTTTATATGGGCACAGAACCCCTCAGTGACTGCTAATATCCTTATCATTTACAGTAGGGGGTACATTATCCCTTATAATACATGAGTGATACTCAGAGTTCCCTGTATAACTCAGCCTGCAGCCTTGTGCCTTTATATGGGCTCAGAATACCTCAGTGACTTCTAATATCCTTATCATTTACAGTAGGGGGTACATTATCCCTTATAATACATGAGTGATACTCAGAGTTCCCTGTATAACTCAGCCTGCAGCCTTGTGCCTTTATATGGTCACAGAGCCCCTCAGTGACTGCTAATATCCTTATCATTTACAGTAGGGGGTACATTATCCCCTATAATACATGAGTGATACTCAGAGTTCCCTGTATAACTCAGCCTGCAGCCTTGTGCCTTTATATGGGCACAGAACCCCTCAGTGACTGCTAATATCCTTATCATTTACAGTAGGGGGTACATTATCCCTTATAATACATGAGTGATACTCAGAGTTCCCTGTATAACTCAGCCTGCAGCCTTGTGCCTTTATATGGTCACAGAGCCCCTCAGTGACTGCTAATATCCTTATCATTTACAGTAGGGGGTACATTATCCCTTATAATACATGAGTGATACTCAGAGTTCCCTGTATAACTCAGCCTGCAGCCTTGTGCCTTTATATGGGCACAGAACCCCTCAGTGACTGCTAATATCCTTATCATTTACAGTAGGGGGTACATTATCCCTTATAATACATGAGTGATACTCAGAGTTCCCTGTATAACTCAGCCTGCAGCCTTGTGCCTTTATATGGTCACAGAGCCCCTCAGTGACTGCTAATATCCTTATCATTTACAGTAGGGGGTACATTATCCCTTATGATATTTCAGTAACAGTAATATAACATTTCACAACAGTTCTTACCCCGACAATGTTTAGAATGATATATTCATTGATGCCGAATAAGGTCACTTCAATCAAGGTCATTACGATTAGCTGGACCGGGCTGGTTTTCCCTAGTACTGCCCCGAAAGAGATGAGAACGGCTCCAGTGCAGAAATCGGCATTTATCATGCTGCAAATCAATAGAGATTCTATTAGTGCATCTTCTTTTTTTATAACCTTGAAGGGGGGGATGTTTTCTGCATTGTCATTGGCTCCTGTCTGCTAGTCCTGATCTTGTATGAGCACCCACTATTATTATTATTATTATTATTAACATATCCCGAAGCGCTGTACAATAAGTGGGTTCCATACATGGGACATACAGAGTAACATATAAAGCAACCAATAACCGATACAAGAGGTGAAGAGGGCCCTGCCCAAAAGAGCTTACAATCTACATTATTATTATTATTAATATTTATTTATAAAGCGCCAACATACCCCGCAGTGCTGTACAATAAGTGGGTTCCATACATTGGACATACAGAGTAACATATAAAGCAACCAACAACCGATACAAGAGGTGAAGAGAGCCCTGCCCAAAAGAGCTTACACTCTACATTATTATTATTATTAACATTTATTTATAAAGCGCCAACATATCCCGCAGCGCTGTACAATAAGTGGGTTACATACATTGGGCATACAGAGTAACATATAAAGCAATCAGTAACCGATACAAGAGGTGAAGAGAGCCCTGCCCAAAAGAGCTTACAATCTACAAGGAGAAAGGGTTGAGACACAAGGTGTGGGATGCCTCACTCAGTCCCTGCCAAACAGCGTTGTGCAATCTCTAGGAATGGCCGACCTGTTCATGTATTAAGCCAAGCTGGCCAGGGTGGGCATGTATATACTGTATAAGAGGTCACAGCTGCCATTTGTGGGAGTTTGGGCCTGAGGGGCCACACTATAACCGGGCCCACCTGGGGTTTTCCCATTAGGGTCAGTCCAACAATGAGGATCCCTGTGCCGTTTGCACCCGGGGTCTCAGTAAATGACCCCTGCAGTCCCCCCCATACAGCCACGTAATACAGGTAACAGGCATTTTTTAACAGCAGTCAGTCAAGTAAAACTGGTTGGTTGTTTCCTGCTGCGCAGACACGTTCCTCTCGGTCATAGGAAATCATTGTGCAGCTGAATTATATTCCCAGCTGGCAGGGACTGGCGGAACCACCAGTATAACTGGGTTTAAATGGGCCCTTAGGAAATTCAGCTTAAAGACTGAGGACAAAGCAAATATATTCCCTTTTCTGTTTCAGTGGAAAATTACCCCCCCTCAACCGCCCCTCCCCCAGCCTTGTGTTCATGTGACGCCGGAGTCCTATCAGCTGACCAGATTCTGGCTACTGGCCCCCCCATCCACCATTGGCCCCCCACCCCATGACTGAGATGTGATTGTGATTTTCTGACAATGTAAATTCCTGAACCTTCTCAGAGACTGTGATGATGAGGGACATTTGTGTTGCACTGGGGGCTAAAATCCAGACTTTTATAAATGTTGCCATTAACCAGTAACACCAGGAATAGCAGTAACCCATAGCAACCAATAGAATGTTTGTTATTAAACAGGTGACTAGTAAATTCTACCTGCTGACTGGTTGCTACGACTTCCTGCTCTTGGGCAATCGTAGTGCTTTTTACTACATGCAGGAAGTGCAGGAAATGCAGGAAGTACAGGAAGTGCAGGAAGTACAGGAAGTGCATAGGCAATAACAGCTGCTGACACTCTGGGCCTTCACAGAAAGCTGCTGATCTGAAGCCTGCCTAGTAGTAGGAAACTGTGAATAGCACAGAATCCACTCATAACAGAAAATGAATGTAAACTGTAAAAATGCTCAGGGGATCACTCAACTCAACTTATCACACAAATAAGTTTATATTTTGATGATTATATTTTTTATCTGATTTTTCTAGATGCTAATCTACAGTAAGGTTGCCATTGGCTAAGTAGGTAAGATAGGTAAGTAGGTAAGGTAGGTAAGGTAGGTAAGGTAGGTAAGTAGGTAAGGTAGGTAAGGTAGGTAAGTAGCTAAGGTAAGGACTGGTATTACAAGTTTATTGGTAAGTTTCTAACCTGCCCCAGTGTATGGCCCAATATTTCTCAACGCACCATCCCATAAAAGCAGGTCTCCCAGGCCCGATAAGTCACCCCCACCCCACCCCCAATTCTCCCTGCCTCTAAGTGTCCTGCAGGGGGTCGTGTACCCACGGTTGAGAATCTGGCAAAAAATCCCAGATGTCCTGATTGTGCGGTTGGTCTGCAGGTACACAGTGGAAGTAAGCGGAGGAGGATGAAGGTTGCGGGCAGGTTTAAAACTTCAAAAAACAAAAAGACCTGAGCCCAGTGATCTTGCTAGGGTTGCCACCTTTGCCAGGTTATCACCCGATGACGTTTGATGATGATGGGGTCGGGATTATTGAGTCCGCAGGATGCATTTTGGTGAATTTCAGAATGTTGAAAATGGGGCAGGAAGTTTTGACCTGGACAGCCCCTTGAAAAACAGGTCAAAACCGGACGGGCAGAAACCCTAGATCTTGCCAATTTATGACCTTCTGGTTCCTGAGTCAGTCCTGCCCCATAATAAAGACGCCATTTCCGGTTTGCAGAGAGGCTCGGCAGGGTGCGGGGCAGGGTTAGGAAAGACATCATAGTCATAACGGGTACAGGGTCTGGGTAAGATTACAGGTTGGCTGTGGGTCTACAAAAACAGACCCATGGAGGACTCTACCTGTCTCCATTGTGTTACTGCTGAATCCATCCAAGAAGTGGTGGCAACTCTAAAGGTGGCCATACACGGGCCGGTTGTAGCCACCGATATCGGTCCCTTGGACTAATTCGGCAGCTTATCGGCCCGTGTAGAGGCAGGAACGAGGGGCCTGCCCGACCAATATCTGGCCTGAAATTTGCCAGATATCGATTGGGCAGGTTAAAAAGATTTAGTTGGATCGGGGGCCGCATCGGCTCGTTGATGCGGTCCCCAAGCCGACTGCCCCATTGCCGCCATTATAATTCGATCGTTTGGCCCCAGGGCGAAACAATGGAATTAACCTACATGTTCCCCGATATCGCCCACCCGTAGGTGGGGATATCGGGAGAAGATCTGCTCGCTTGGTGACCTCGCCAAGCGAGCAGATCTTCACTTGTATGGGGACCTTAACACCTACTTCTTACTGTTTGGGTCTCCAGATGTTGGTGGACTACAAATCCTGGGATCTTCCAATAGTGTTAAGAACACCAGCTCACAAAAGTTCACCAGACTGAAATGCCACTGCTCTCAATTCCCTTGTCAAAGGGTGAAAACAAGCACAATTTGCTAAATATGCCTCTAAAAATGTGATGCAAGTGAGCAGGGAGTGGCGACATTTCTCTCCGGTGAACTGTAGTGACTCCGATAAACATGCAACATCTGGGGCCACGAGGTTACAAAACAGGGAACTAAAAACTACCTGTAGAACCCAAGAGTTGTTTTTCTGCATTGATAAGAAAATGCCTTTTCCTTACACGAGATGAACAATAATTTGCCCTCGGGCCAAAAATGATATGGGCCAGTCCTTACGTGTCAAGTGAAGGCAGATTTTGTTTTTGTAAAATAAACAATTAATCAGATTGTCATGAGTAGAACATAACATTAGTCTTCCATTACAATCAGAGATTAATCATTAAGACAAGCTTGGATGGGATCCAGCTCAGTAGTTTGATTTGGAAATGCTCTGCAGAGGATTCAACCCCGAGAAGCTTGGAAGAATTATCTATGCCTGTATTCCAGGCCAAACAAAAATATCCACTGGCCAAATGATCAGATCATGGACACCCAGGTAGTGGTTTAACCTGTAGAATAACAACTGGATAATAAGTGAAGATCATGTCCAAAGCTCCACGTGGTCCTCAGCCAACCTAATCTGATCCATATCTAAATGAGTACCAATACTCAGGTTAGACATTGGTGAAGTCTAATTTAGCAATATTGGCCTTTTTATCAACATCTTAATTGTCATCTACAGCCTTAGAACATTCCAAGTGGACTGAGAATACATCTTCTTCTACTTCTACCTACCTCTCTATACCAACGTGAATTTTGCCATCATGAAAGCCATGGAAAAAGCCTTGGATGAGGGTTGACCACTGCAGGCCGAAAGCCGCGATGAGGAAGTTGAAGGCCACGCTGCTGAAACCGTAGCGCTTGAGGAACGTCATCAAAAAACCGAAGCCGATGAAGATCATCACGTGGACATCTTGGAAACCTATGAAACAACAATATGGTCTTAATATTTACATGGATACAGAGGAACTGAGCTACAAGTGTTGGTCATTTCCATGTTGTAGCTCTTAATTATTTCTACAATAAATGTAGATGAAAAGATTATTTCATCACTGTAATAGAACTGAGGTGCTATCACGGCAGTGTGTACCCATCAAGCTGTTGTTAATCTACAAATGAACTTGAACAAGTTGTTGGGGGCAGAGACTCCTAGAATCCAGGAAGAACCCACACGTGAAGTCCTATAATTTGCCTACCTCTGCCCTGTGCTGTCGTACTACCAGCATACAGTGAAAATGCAATTTAGTAGAAAAGGCCCAGTTCTTGCTCCCAGTTAATGTTTTCCTTCTTACAGTGACAAACAAGTCACAGCAAAGTTCTTGGACCATGAAACCGCCTGTGAGTGCAAGTGAAATGAAGCATTACATCCCGCGGGAAATTTGCTTCTGCCTGTTTATCATTGTCGGAGAGAACAAGAAAAATATGTTATATTTTTTTTAAAAAAGGAAAAATTGCATGTTTTGTGACATCATCAAATAGGCGGGTGTTTGGATGATTAGGCTACCCGAGTAGTGGGCAAAACCAAGCATCTGTTGGGTCAGATTTCTGGTTTAATCTGCCCCTGGGCTTCAGGATGTGCCTCAACCCTGACTCCCACATTTACAATAGAAATTAATGATTACCCCTACAACTTATCAGTCAGCCTCCAGTAATGAGAGTCGTAATCAAAGCATAAGGACTATACCCCGAACAATGTAGGTCTCTATAAAACTATATTGCATAAACAGCTCATATGTAAAACCCTGCTTCATCTAAATGTAGGGGTTTACCAAAATTGGGCCCTTAGGACAGACACCCCCAGACTAGGCCACTGGTTGGTGCTAGTTAACAGGGACCATGGGATGACTGGGTTCTAAATAGTTAACAGGGAGTATACCTGTAGTTTGGGTTATGGCCACCGGGCATAGGCCGATATAAAGGGTTGCAGCCATGTGCGGAGAGCCATCTTAAGCCTGGGTAGTATAGCTACCAGGGCCCAGTTAATAGATAGTAGTTTCCAGTGATAGGACATTCTAGGAGTGCCATGTAGGACACCAAGGTAGAATGGGTGGATATTGCCCCTCCAGGAGTGGTAGTGGGGTTAAGACCCCCCAGCATTACATCTGCTGGAGTGGAGGGCACTAAGTGGCTAGGTAGGTGGAACAGGTCACCGCTAGTCCAGGAGGCCGGATCTGAGGGTGCTGTACGAGAGTACCGGAGTGGGTCCCTGTGGTGTAACGTCCTAGCGTGAGTACCGGGGAGAACTCTATAAGGGGGTGTCTTGCCGAGAGTACCGGGGAGTGCACCTAGAGGGGAGCACATCTGATATGACCGTGGGGTAGTCCAACAGGAAAAGGTTCTCAATGAGAAGTAAGGAGATATGCCCTGCGATATGTATAAATGATATGCCACTCCTGGAGAGGTGTCTGCCTTGAATAAACCTTTGCATCTATTTCACATATACAACTGTGTCGGAATATCTGTCAAGCCCAGAGGACCACTTCCAAGCTGGTAAGGAATAACCCCAGGGTGGGGTACATCGCACTAGGAGTACATGGGTCCCCAGAGGGGCATAGCATCCTGATCATTTCCCAGGGGGTGGAATACAGTTCCACAAGACCATCCCTGGGTGGAGGCACGCCATTAAAGGGAGAAATCCCTGTAAACCCCCATAGTAAGCGGGGGCTCAGGACTCCTGTAGCGCCAAAGTATAGTGCTTCCGTAGGTAGTGCCACAGGATCTGCAAAAGTGGGCTACATAAATAAACCATTTTCATAAAAATATACTTTATTAGTAGTATGTGCCATTGGGTAATCCTAAATAGGAAACTGCCATTTTAAGTACTAAATGCCGCCCCCTGTGATCATAGGATTCACAGTGCACACAAACAAGCCAAGGCACACATACATGCTAGGGCCCCATCAGCCAATGAATGGGCAGAGTTCTACCTTTTGCTCCCACACTACTTCCTGTTACAGTTAGAGCTGTATCACTTCCTGTCAGCTGATCTCTGAGGGAGCACACAGCCCATCACTAAATGGCGGCTCAAGGGAAAGGATGTAAAAGGGCAATATTTACTGATATATATATTCCTGTTTGGAAAGATTTTTTAATAGGCCACTTAATATGATATGAACTATCTGTTGGTTAAATATTTGTTCTGGGAATATACCCCCCAAAGGTGTGCTAGTCTAGACTCAGATCTATCTGCCCTTTCCACGCCCACTTTGTGTTCCCTCCCCCCATGAAAAGTTTAGAGATGTAAGAAGAGTGAAGGGTAGTCAGGTGGCTCTATTGCCATGGGGACAGCCGGGGACAGCCGGGGACAGCTTTCAGCGGTAGGGACGATTTCTGGGTTTGATTTTCCACAGGGACAGGGAAGGCGGGGACAGTCCCCCTTAAACGGGGACAGATGGCAACATAAACAAAGCAGCACCTTTATCTGTAAAATGAATTGATTTATTGCACCTGAAAATGTCTTTGTTCACTACACAAGTGGAAGAGACAAGAATTCTGGCCAAACAAAGATACAAACTTTTGAACTTTCTCTCTCTCTATATATTTATATTTATATATACACATACACAGGCTCCTCGCCTGATGCACAAAACTGAGTTCCTGGGAAACTGTTAAAGTGCTTAGAAATAAGAATTCAAATCTTGGCAAGGGAAATGCACTCAAACTATCTGTCATTTGGGAAGGGAGTCAGAACTGGGCTTAGTTTGCATCTCCTTCCAGTTATGACCTGTATTTCCAACTCCAACACCCATTCTCTCAGTGAGATTCTCTCCATAAATCAAACGCAGTTTTGGCTGAAGATCTCCAGCTTGGCGAGGAGCAGCCGTGACACCCAAGGACACCCAAACCCCCATGATGGTGCTTGAGGGAGGCTACCATGCCGTGGCCGTGCTATCTGGACACGCCTAGCCCAGCTCAATTGCCAAATGGCTCCAATGAATGCATCTCAGACGCCTCACTGCAATATATGAAGGGAACATTTACCCCCACCCAGCTCAGCTGTCCTACTACTTCCCATGTCTACCAGCCTTTCTGCTGTGGGTTCTGTTGTTGATCAGACATTGGGCCGAGTCTCTCACAGAGTTACACAGTGAAACCAAAATTTTCAGCCATGTCCCTGAGCTGCCCAAACTTCTTGCCAATCAGTTATATACCTCCAACCTACCCAGTTACAAACCTGATCTAACCCAAGCTCTACACCCTATCAGGGCAGCTTCTACACAGTCTCCCAGGGTCAAACTGGGCTAGTGGGACGCCGGAAAAAAAAATTGGTCCCCACCAACCCAGATCCTAACCCCAGCCTCAGCCCCAGATTTCTACTGGGGGTGCCCCCATTCGCCGCTCCCCTATCACTCCCCCGCGACTCGAACAAGCCCCCCCCCATGCCAAACTTAAAGCTCCCATACGGAGCAGTGGAGCTTCCCAGTCGCTCCCCCTGCATTGTAATTAGAAGGGGCAACCGTGGTTGGCGGGGGACCCAGAGGGGGTGTGGGGGCCCCAGGGGTAGCAGCCCCGGTAGGCCTTGTACACCCCAGTCTGACCCTGAAATCAGAGTTTTTGCCATGTATAAACACCAAGTAGTTATGTGTACATAAAAAATATATACAAAGACGTTGTGTGCGTTAAAACTTTGAGTTAATTGTTATAGAATGGCCAGTTCTTAGCAGCTTTTCCATTGGTCTTCATTTTTTATTTTGTATAGTTTTTTAATTATTTGCTTCTCTCTTCTGACTCTTTTCAGCTCTCAAAAAGGGGTCACTGACTCTTTGAAACTACAATTTCATTGTTTTTTTTACATTTTTTATTACTTATCTTTCTTTTCAGACTCACCCCTATTCATATTCCAGTCTCTCATTCAAACCACTGCCTGGTTGTTAGGGTAATTTAGACCCTAGCAACCATATAGCTGTACCCCCATACTGTACTATCTAAGGCTAACAAACTCTACGGGGAACCAATTTGGCCATTTGTAACCTAGGTTCTTATAAAGCTAATATCGATAGTGAGGGCATACTTCCCCTTTAAGCGCATACTTTGGCAATGAGATTATGGTGCATAACATACTGTTGTGGAATCTCTTGACTTCTCTCAGCTGATCTGCCGCATATCCAACTGAATAGATCATGGTACCGGGGTAAAAAGAAGTTTCTTGTGATTCCCTCAAATTAGTTTAGCTGTGAATAATTGGTTTTCTATAGAGCATTGTGCGCAGGGGGGTGGGGGGCATTTTTTCTTTGAATTTAAAGCAAGTACATTTAAGCCATAGGCATTATAGCAGCAGAAATGCTTCACACTACGTTGCTTTAGTATGAAAGGTGAGCCTGGGACATGTACAGGTTGGGAGGGACACATTCCAAGGAAAACATGATAATATATCAACAAATATTGCAACAAATATTGTAACCATAACAATCAATCAGTGGGTAGCAAGTACTGATCACAGTGATTCCTAATATCCTTATCATTTACAGTAGGGGGTACATTATCCCTTATAATACATGAGTGATACTCAGAGTTCCCTGTATAACTCAGCCTGCAGCCTTGTGCCTTTATATGGGCACAGAACCCCTCAGTGACTTATAATATCCTTATCATTTACAGTAGGGGGTACATTATCCCTTATAATACATGAGTGATACTCAGAGTTCCCTGTATAACTCAGCCTGCAGCCTTGTGCCTTTATATGGGCACAGAACCCCTCAGTGACTGCTAATATCCTTATCATTTACAGTAGGGGGTACATTATCCCTTATAATACATGAGTGATACTCAGAGTTCCCTGTATAACTCAGCCTGCAGCCTTGTGCCTTTATATGGGGGGCACAGAACCCCTCAGTGACTGCTAATATCCTTATCATTTACAGTAGGGGGTACATTATCCCTTATAATACATGAGTGATACTCAGAGTTCCCTGTATAACTCAGCCTGCAGCCTTGTGCCTTTATATGGGCACAGAACCCCTCAGGGACTGCTAATATCCTTATCATTTACAGTAGGGGGTACATTATCCCTTATAATACATGAGTGATACTCAGAGTTCCCTGTATAACTCAGCCTGCAGCCTTGTGCCTTTATATGGGCACA